>NC_071355.1:53530948-54730948 GCF_943734655.1 Sabethes cyaneus
AGACAGACAGACAGACAGACAGACAGACAGACAGACAGACAGACAGACAGACAGACAGACAGACAGACAGACAGACAGACAGACAGACAGACAGACAGACAGACAGACAGACAGACAGACAGACAGACAGACAGACAGACAGACAGACAGACAGACAGACAGACAGACAGACAGACAGACAGACAGACAGACAGACAGACAGACAGACAGACAGACAGACAGACAGACAGACAGACAGACAGACAGACAGACAGACAGACAGACAGACAGACAGACAGACAGACAGACAGACAGACAGACAGACAGACAGACAGACAGACAGACAGACAGACAGACGGACAGACAGACAGACAGACAGACAGACAGACAGACAGACAGACAGACAGACAGACAGACAGACAGACAGACAGACAGACAGACAGACAGACAGACAGACAGACAGACAGATGGAGCAGTTTTGTATGCTTTTATAGGTTTATTCCAATTTGCAGTACTTGAACCTTAAACAATCACATTGTCTTTATTTTAAAAACATAAAACCTGAAATACCAAACAAAAGAACAGACACTTGTGATGTGAAAATTGAATATTTCTCGCTCGGCTTTTCCAGCCAATTCGGCAAATCTTAATTAAAATCTTACATCACTCGTTAATCGACTATGAAGCTGTGCTAAGCACCGATTTGAAAATCTCAGAGACTTTAGGCAACCGCCCTGCAACCCTTGAACAGTCTGTGCGAGCAGTGTAAAGTTTAGTATGCATAAAACGCGCTTCGTTTTTCTTCCTACAATGTCGCGCGTACACAGACAATGGTCGATCTCTATTTTCGCAAGGGAATTTTCAATTTGATATTCCACCGAATACCAGCAGCAAAACAAAGACCCGCTGACCTTTCTCCTTCCGCCGATCAACATATTTAGGTGAAAAGAAAATCAACTTTAAATTGGCTGCCACACCGAAGAGCACCCGTAAAAGGCCAAGCAAAATGCCTTTTCGGAAGCAGAATTTAAATATTCTCTTTAGTCCCGGTTTCCTCGGCCCGAGCTAATCGCCCGTAAAGAAGTTGTTTCGGTGCAAGCTTTTCTCAGTAACGTACCACCCAATTTTCCGTTGGCGGAAAAACAAAGCACGCTAGCAGCTTCTTGCATGCTAATTGACTTGATCGGGCAAACTGCGAAGGCAACCAAATTCGATTTTCGCCATCCTTACCGAACTACTGCATCACCAATTTTTCCAATACAGCGGACAAATGCTTTCCATCTTTCAAACGAGAAAGATAATCATCTTGGCAGCGTCGTACCGACGTCCAAGTTCATACGTACAGCCTCCTTTCCGGTCGGCATTGGCCTGTCGGTACGACACAAGCTCCTGTCACATCTGTGTAGCTATTTTACCAACTGTGTGTACTGTGCTGGATGCTCCTCCAGCAGGGTGCGGTCAAAACCTCAGGAAATTTAATGCATGGTCAAGCAGTTCGTCCCATATTGGGTCCACACCCGGCAGCCTCTCGCAGTAGCCCACTGCGTACCGTATCGAGGTTTAGGCAGAGTGACCGCATGAAATCTGGCACAGTGGTGGGCAGTTTGGGGGATTCACATCACCAACGGTGCGTGAAACAAGAATCCGAACCGACTTTTGGCTTAATGAATTTTCGTACCAAACAGGCGGAAATGTTTCTCTCGCCTGGTTTGAGGGCAGGTACGTAGCCTGACGTTCCCTGACACAAACGGGTTGTGTTACTCACGTCGTTAAGGTGGTTTTTCTGGTGAATCTTTCGGCTTGACAGGTGTAGGAAATTGTAGATTTAATGCGGTACACGTGGAGGTGGTAATTTGGGTTTCCGAATAAATTCAAAGCAACTGGAGTTATGTACTGAAAATAAGACTTTAATTTCCAGAAAGTAATATGAGACTAGAGCTAGTATAAATCGATCCTTTTAATCGAAGACAAATTATTTATTTTGCACATCGCACGTACGTTGCTTCCTCCACTGAATTGATTATTGTTTCGATAGATTTTTTTGTCGAAAATCAACGTAGACCCTACTTCAGGTTCGCCAGCATCTTTGCGAGGGGATTAATATTCAATCATTTTCTGTTTTCCTGCAGCCCGTCCCGACTAGACCGCAAACTCATCGAGCCGTTTCCCTGCTGCTTTTCACCCATCCATCCGGCGGCAGTTGCGTCAACTCGCGGAAATCAAATTCAATTCCGGCTGCTGAAATATTCCCCCTCATCGTCGCTCGCTCGTTCGCTTATAGCAGGGAACGGAACGGCACCGAAAGTGAAGTGGATAATGATGTTCACGATTAATATTTAACAGATTTGCTCGACTGGAAAATTTAATCTACTCTTTCATTTACATTATTGTTCGCCGGCGCACGGAAGGAATGAAAGAAAAATTCTGCCAAGATTCTCGAATCTTGTTGCTTGTTGAAGCTCTCGTAGGGTAGCATCATTGTCTGCGATATGTTTGATTTCCTCTTTCCTGAACCTGCAAAACATAGAAAACCAAACCAAGTCTATTTGTACAACAAGGAGATTGAGAAATGTGTAGAACAGCAAAATATCCGGATTTAGGACTGCTGCTCCTGCTCCCAACCTGGCTGGACCAATTTTTCAAACGCAAGTTTCTCCGGCATTACACTCTAACTGGGTGGTGCAGGGTGGGATTATGGCTTTTGTTTATGAATCATTTTTCTTCCTCGCTTTCATGGCAGTTACTTTTTTTTGGGGTAGCCGTTTTTACGCTATTCCGGCAGCGCAGTATAATGCGCCAATGCTGATTTACTGTGAAAATGGATCACTTTAAATCGGCGCCAAGGGAGGTGGTGGAGGTGAAGGAGATGGAGGGCGAACGAAACTCGACGGAACGTACCAGAAAGGATTATTGTTGCAGAGACTGGAGAAACATGATCCTTCCATTTTTTTTGTGCTCTCCTGCTCCGACGACAATGACGCCGTTCGGTCATCATCGGAAAATGATTCAATGGGCAACGAACGAAAAAGGGTTGCAATGTGGGGTGGAAACATTTTATTCGGTAAGTTTTTAACGGTGGAATTTTACTAGCTTCGAAAAGAGTAATTATAATAAAGGTGCCTCAACCGGGCGGGATGTAATCTGCTAAAAATTAGCATTAGATGAAAAGAAAATTGAGTTGTAGTATAGCTTGAAAGGATGAAACCCTTTACGGAGCTAGCCAGCATGGCGAAATATGGGAGTTTGACTAACACTGATTTTCTTCAAGGATTTATAGACCATAAAATAAGTTTTCGTCTAGTTGGCGGTCGAGCTGAAAATTAATTGAAAGGTAGACGGAAAAGTGATTCCAAAACAGTATTCAACGTGGGCTAAGAAACACATCGAAAATTGTAGTAAAATTGATTAGACTTACAGGGTGCTTTTATGTTACATTAACGTCCTTAGTCAACTGTTTGGAAGACGACGAAAAGTTAATACATTTCAAGTAGAAAAATGTTAACCTGTTAACTATTTATTTAAACAAAAAATACTATTGCTATAAAAATAAGAGGTTGCTTTAATAAAACCTTAAACGTTGGACGTCTTTCTCACAGAGCCATTGAAAATTTCAATTGAAGATATAATATATTTCAACTGTCATATCATTCATTTCGCCTGTCTAACACGATTCCTTCAAAAGTAGTTCAATTAATTCAAATTTTTCAGAATTCTTGTTGCTCTGTGTCAAGGGTACTGGACCTCGTTAGACAGGTAAAAGGCTACTCTTTGAATCACGAACTAAGAAACTGGACTTTTCTCACTTCTATAGTTTAACCTAACAATTTCGGAGTACCACAGGGAAGTAAAATGGGATCTTTACTATTCACAATCTTTTTTGATGGTATTTGCTTGCCTAAAACAAATTTATGAATTGGTGTATGTAACTCATGTAACTCTGAAGAAACAAATGCGGATTTTAGTTATTCTGTTGATTTTCATTTCCTGGACAGCTTTGAATGATATAAAATAAAAAGTTTATTGCAAGTTGAACGTTCGCCTACAACGGAAGTTTGATTAGAAGCTCCGGTATCTGATCTCTAATTGTTCGCATCGTCAGTCTTAATCTGCTTGCAAAGTCGTCGTTTCATTATTTGTCGGCATGTTGCTGTTAGAATAAGTTTGTGCTACTGTATATTGTGCTGTTACATGTGATACCAGCTCTTGAAGAACAAAGATATCCTTTTTTGAATATTATTCATAGCATGTAGTATAAGCCAGGGATCGATACGGTTACATTTTTTCTTTACGTTTACCAGCATGCAATGCCATACCAAACTCTAACCAATACCTTCGCCGTGTACTTTTTCTGTATCGACAGTGCCTATCTCTTGCACGTGTCGAGACTAGCCCGAATACGTACATGATAATAAGCAAACATTTTCGTACGTCAGCTGACCATTCATACAAAATGTCGCGTAGAAATGACTTACATTTGCCGCTTTTTGCTTACAGTTGCAGTTGGAATAGTATGGAGAAGTGACAGAGAATAAGGTGTATTAGGGACCTTATTATTTAAAACCATGTTGTTTGGGGGAAATGTATGTTTGGTTTACATGCGTAACAGCAAAAGAGAATATAAAACAAGTCTCTCCAAGACTGGTGACATGTTCATCCCGATACCGAAGAGTTTATGACACGTAGACCAAAAGATGTTTTCGTTGCTCTTGCATTTCTTTTCAGTACTTGTGAACCAGGAACATGTAGCAAGACTGGCGGCAAGAAAGAATGGTAAATGTCTACAAATTTTTGTCACCAACCAGTACATTTTACGTCCCTGAGTGTAACTACCCGTGATTTTTGTAACTGAAAGAAATATTCAACCTCTTCTGTAAAGTTTACGAAAATCCGTAGATACGAGCCCTTATTCTTAGATACGTAAAAAAATTTCTACATCCGTAGAACCACGCATAAATCCGTAAATCTCGCAACACTATTATTCTTTGGTGATAAGGACAAATAAATTAATATTTCAGTCTCGATTCTGAAGCAAGCAAACGAGAATGTTGCCAATGAGCTGTTTGTGTGGGAGCCTCACGTGTACATTTCTGCCTACGTATTAAAGATTGACGGTGTGCTCAGCGATCCTACGACCGACCGAACAAGGACATTCTGGATTGTGGAATTGACCAATTTTAGAATTCCAATGTGCGGCCGGTAAAGATAGTGGACTGTAAGTAAATGCAAAAGTATTGCTTCGCAACCTAATCTAGTATACCTCGTCAAATTGGTTTCTAGTAATTTTTACGGGATGTGCTTTGCCTAGCTACGTATTTATGGGTAAATTTCGTCAGCCTTAATACCTTTTTGCATCAAGGACTATGATCTGTCTTAATAGTTAGCAGTTAAGTCATACGGCAAACGGAAAAATCATGCGAATGACAACCTCGAGAAAGGCGCTGAAACAAACACAGTCGTCCTTGTCCTTCGGTCGTGCTTGGTGACGGGATGTCCCGACAATCACTCCCGGACGAGTACGATGCTGTTTTGAACACGACTTCTCCTGATCCATCGATCGCTTCCAGTTCGTCTCAACTAGTTTATTCTCGTCGATTACTACCTGAAGGTCACGCGGGACGCATTGAAGTTGGTATTATGAAAGACCTCGATTCCTGCGCCATACGTGCAATTCCTGCCAGCGATCAGCACTCATTCCTGTCCGGAGTGCTGGTGTTGTGAAAAGGTCTTCCGATACAGTTATGCAGGTTTTCAATTGCTTCCTTCCGCTGATGTATTTGCCGCTTCCCGCTTGGGATCTCCACTTGAAGGGAGTTCTGTTTCGGAGCTGCTATGATGTAACCATGCAAACTGAAATTGGCTTAGATGGCTGCATCGATTGCCTTCAGTTGCATGGATCCGCCTTTAACGTGTATCGTTGTGATCGAAGAATCGTCACAAAAGTAGTTTTGGTGGTATATTGATCGCCGTTGGTCAACAGTTCCCTAGCTGGCTGGTTTATTTAAGACACGGAAATTGTTTCGAACAAGTCTGTGTTTCTACTTTTATCAAAGACATTAAGTTTTTGCTTACTGCAGTTTACATCCCACCTGACAGAAGTAAGGTTGTCAAGTTTATCGACGAGGATATCCTCTCAATCCGTGAATTACATGACAAAGGGTCTTCAGACGAAAGAATTATTATAACCAACCGCAAATTTCTTGGTTTAATGAAGAGGATGGAGTACGACAGTACAACAATTTTCTCTTGCTGCTAGTGCTGCTGGATGGCAAAGAGTGAATGTGCATCCCATAACTTGTTCATTAACTCCTATTCCTAGCTCCACGAGGTGTGGGCTGGGGTACGCAACCTCGGTTGTCGAAAAGGGGGCACAGGAAAGGGGGCACAGTGGCTCCCGCCCAAATTAACATGGCAGCCCCAGCGGGATATCAGCGGGATAAGGACCTTAGGTTAACAGCCTACTTTCCCGGAACACAAAAAGTTAATGAAAATGAAAGAAGAAATCTCTCTGGATTATTGGCAACGACCTTTAGCATGAAAACACGGACACGAATCGGAACATGGAATATACATCCCAAAGGGGGACATCCAAATTCACATGGGCGACTTCAACGCGAAGATTGGCTCAAACAACGCGGACCTTGAACGCGTCATGGGACGCCATGGCCTAAGAGAGATGAGCGAAAACAGGGAGCTGCTTACAGAATTCTGTGGTAATAACAACATGGTCATTGGTGGAACCCTCTTTCCCCATAGACCATAAGCATAAGCATAAGCATAGGATACCGCCTGTGTGCTGCTACTCCGTTATTGACCAGGACCGATGAAAATTGCAAAATGATGGCTGGAAAGAGCATACTTGGGACAGCACGCTATTCCTCATTGTGCAACCTTATCAGGTCCCTGCATGCTGATCAATACCGACGCCGGCCACGTCCGAATGCGGGTCCTAGAGGGATGAGAAGGAATGTTAGTCCAATACTTGTTGCTACTAAAGACCAGGGAATCCTCTGCATCTTCACAAGTATTTCGGGAAAGGAATTGTTGTTAGTAGATGGGGGGAGTTATATGAGACTAACCTGACTATTCAAAAATTTTCTGGTAAAGCCAGTAATTACGAAAATTAAGATACCTTTAAAAAATACATTTTAATAAATTTAATATAATGCCATTGGTGCTCATATATAACCATAATTTGATAATTTATATCTAAATATATTATGCACATGCGAGATTTAAAGTGACTCGAAAACCTCGTGACAAATTTGAATTTATTATACCTGAAAACAAAAATCAGGCATAATGAAACAAGCCCATATAGTTCCTAAGTTGATAAGCATTTCCTCCTATCAACGCTAATATGCAGAGATATAGCGCCCTACCGAACCCTCTTTCCCCATAGACCAGTACATAAAGTCACGTGGGTTTCCCGCGACGGCCGAATAAAACAGGAAATGGTGAAGGAGAACGGGAGGGAGGAGAAAGTTGAGTGCCAATACGACGTCCGCCGATTGGAAAGTCCTGAGGTGAAATGGGCTTTTGTCGAACAACTTGTATCTCGAGCCTCGGAGCTGCCACCTGGTGGAACCGTCGAGGAGCAATGGACCGGCATCAAGAACGTCTTCATCACGACCAGTGATGAAACCCTCGGCAAAGCGCGCACCGGGCAGAGGGAGTGGATTTCGGATGTAACTTGGAGAAAGATCGACGAGCGGAGAGAGGCGAAAGTCAGCATTGAGCGAGCGTGGACCAGATCGGCTAAGACAGCTGCCCGTCAACGATACGCCGAACTGGAGAGGGCTGCTAAACGAGCTTGTAGGCGAGACAAGAGAGCCTGAACGAACTCCCTAGCCGAACAAGGAGAAACCGTCGCCGCCAATGGTGATATTTGTTTGTTGTACGATATGTCGCGTCAACTCGGAGGCACCATCGCTGGATGAAATTGTAACAGCCATCAAGAGTCTGAAATCCAATAGAGCGCCATCTTTGTCAGCCTAGATGATGCATCAGCTTTTCAGCAATATATGGGAAACCGCAACTTTTCCGGTGAACTGGATGCAGGGCATATTGGTCAAAGTCCCTAAGAAAGGAGACCTAACTGATTGCGGTAACTGGCGTGGCATCACGTTGCTTTGCATTACTCTAAAAGTACTCTGTAAAGTAATCCTCAACCAGATCCAGGAGAAGCATACGGCGGCAGCAAGCTGGATTCCGTGCTGGCCGATCATGTGTAGACCATATCACAACGCTCCGCATTATATTGGAGCAGATCAACGAATTCCAGAACTCTCATCTGCTGGTGTTCATTGACTTCGAAAAGGCGTTCGACCGAGTCAACCACGAAAACATCTGGGGCGCACTTAGGCGTAGAGGAGTTCCAGATAAGCTAGTCCATCTCATCGAGGCTCAGTACGAGGCGTTCTCGTGCAAGGTTGGTGTCCGACCCCATAAGGGTTACTGCAGGCGTGAGACAGGACCGCATTTTATCACCGCTTCTGTTTCTCATCGTTATGGATGAGATATTAGTTGGAGCAATTGACAGTAGACCAAATCGAGCATTGCCTTGGAATCCTCTAACGATGAAGCAGCTAAATGACCTCGACGTAACCGACGACATTGTCTTGCTCGCATAACGCCAAAATGATATGCAGAGCAAGTTAGATGACCTCTCCGAGTGCTCCCAGGCAGCAGGTCTGACAGTCAATGTAGCGAAGACTAAGTCTATGGTAGTGAACACTGACAATTCCACCAACTTCACAGTAGCGGGACAACAAGTTGACCAGGTAGACGTCTTTCAATATCTTGGTAGTCAGAAAACGCCCGTTGGTGGCACTAAGACTGATATAGCCACACGAATCAGGAATCAGGGGGTGCCTTTGCAGGTCTGCGAAACATTTGGCGCTCAAACCAGATCACTCTATGCACGAAACCCCGAATCTTTAATTCAAACATTAAACCCGTACTGCTGTATTCCTGCGAAACGTGGTGCGTCTCAGCGGAGACAACGCAAAAACTGCAGGTATTCATTAACCGGTGCCTGCGATATATCATTCGTGCCTGGTGGCCTGACACCAGGATATCCAATGAGGAACTCCATCGTCGGTGTCATCAACGGCCAATAGCCACAGAAATTCGAACACACCTTGAGGAAAGGCACTCGACTGGAATCCATAAGGACAGCGTAGAAGAGGTAGACCCAGAGGCTCATAGCGACGCAGCTTAGCCAACGACATCCGGGCTGTAGACGAGAACCTGTCCTGGCGACAGACAAAAGCCATGGCGGATAACCGTCAGCAGTGGAGATCTCTGATTTCATCCCTTTGTTCTGCCGGACCTGCGTACATGGAAACATAAGAAATAGCTAGTGCTGCTGTGGCTAATGACTATAAATTCCTCAACTTGAAGTAAGTTAATCCACTGCGTTATTATCTTGGACGAATACTGGACCAAGTGTACTGCCTTTCTGAACAAGATATTTGGTCACTTCGGGCTATTTCTCCGCTACTACTTGTTGATCTTACCCATCCTCCGCTGGATTTATTCTTGCAGTTGAAGTTCCAGAAATGCTCAAAAATACCACTTACGGTGACTCATTCTCCCCGAACACAAATGAAGCTTTGTCTTCTAGTGGGTTAGAAAATGACGATGCACTGGAACGGTCTTCTTTTTCCGTTGCTGCAGTGTCTAGGAAAACAAAAAAAATTCATCTTCCTCTAGAATTCCTTTTTCGAACCAAATTGCTCCAGGAGTTGATAAATTGAATACACAAGATGAGTTTTCATCATTTCCTGGTACCATAAATAGACTATGTCTCATCAGTTCCGTCTTAGATTCGGCTAAAATTTGGATTTCTTAAAATACTAATATTGTAGACTAAATTGGTAAAATTTCACAGCCTTCATAACATTTTCAGTAATTCTTCTAGAAAATTGACTATCCATCATGCTCGCAACGATCAGGAAAAACAAACTTGTCATTTTGATGGTATCTGATCCTTTTCCTTTCCATCCAAACGTGCTCTGTCTTGTCTGCTTTCTCGTTCCCCAATTGCAACTACCGTACCAAAAAAAGAATATTCAATTGTGTCCTCTTTTTTGGAATGCATTGTCCGTCGTACTTTCAATGTTATCCAATCCAGTCGCATCGTATTCTGTCCAATCCGCTTTCTAATTTCTCAGCTACAACCGCTAAGGGCCTATGTCGAAAGAAGAAAGGTACGTTGTACCCGCTCTATTTGTATCGTTTCAGTGCATAATTGAGGTCTACTAAAAAATTTGCAAATATACGAATCTTGGAAATAAAATGTTTAGATCACATTGTATACTAGTACAGTGGACCCCCGTTCATTTGAACGATTCCTCATGCAAACTAACGGGGTTATTTTTTAATTTGAACAACTGGTAACCCTAAATATGCTGGAGCTTGTGTGAACTGGCTGCCCTGCTCTTTGTTATTGTTTTGGTGGTTTGATTCAGTTGGCAGTTGCAAGCAGCGAATATTCATTCTTCGATCGGATTTCTACCATAATCGTTGGGAAAACGCAATGTGAAACAGAATCAACACGCTAGATCAGCACAAACAAATCGTGTTTATGTGCATTGTCTGCATAAGCAAATGATGTCATATTGAGTATGACGTTTGAACCATTTTTAATTTGCACATCGTGCAAACCAACGGGGTTCAAATTAAAAAGTGCTCAGATTAAAAACGGTCAAACGAACGGGGGTCCACGGTACTTATAAGATATAGATAAGATAAGATATTAAACTATTTTGGAGTTAGAATATCTCGTATATTATATTCCTTTGAACAACATTAAAAACATTAACATTAACATTTTTGGAATAGAATTATCAGCAGTTTATACCACAATTAGAATGCTTTGCGCTAGAAGCAGTTTCTAGCTCCCAACAGCATTCCTTTAATCGACACACCCAGAAATACCTACGATAAACATTCATTAATACTTCCACCCACTGACTTTCGGGTGCTTTCGAAAGAGGAACGGAGTCACAGTCCGGTGCACTCCGACGTTGCTGGTGGGCACTATCGGCGCCTTCAAGCGTTGCGGTCACTTTTCTGTCGGTGTAAACAAACCCGTTCGCCAGAGTGTGCGGTTGGGCATTTCGGTCTGAAGTCAGAAAAGCCACCGTTCTATCCTCTAACGGCCAAGCGATGCAAATGCATGCACCGATTCGCGCTTCCGATGATCGTATTCGCTTACGAGCCGATAGACGGATGATATCGTTGCAGCTACTCGACGGTAAGCATGGAGTAAACAAGAGTATTCTAGCCGGCTGCTGTATTATTCATTTCAATTGCTCGCCCGAAGAACGGGTGTGCCCGGGATGTGTGGAAAAAAGCGCTTCTGCGAATGCCGTTCCAGTGAGGATGGTGTAAAGTTCATACTACGGGAAGGTTAGACTGCAGCAAAAAACTAAATCCAACTAAAGTCGTTCAGTATGTGAACATGCTGCAATTAGATGATTTCATGCTCCAAGAGATTAATCGCCAAGCAGCGCTAATGACGATGGTAAATATTCTCCCATTAATTGGAGCTTTTTCTGCATTTCTGCAGACAGATGCTGGATAGAAAATAATATTACTCCTGGATGCTGTTAACAACTTTGTTCTTAGATTATCGTCTACAAGTAAAATTTTGCTTCAATCAAGTCAAAAAGCAGCTTTAAAAATTAGTTAAATTTACTATTTCTTTTGGTAATGCCAACATATACGCAGTGCTAACAGTATCTTGCAAGATTCTACAAAATATTCTCTGTATTTGCGTACTCCTTGTATGATAGTATTTTGATTAAATTAACTTGATTTTATTCAGCGCCCTACATGTCCCCATACCGCCAAATTCCCCAAGAGGTAAATTCTCGTATTGATTTCAAATCTGCGATCTCCCCACAGGGGGGAAACAATTACGAAAATGCATTCATCGAGCCGTGAAAGCTCCATTAATGGATTTCTAATCACCTCAAGAGACGTCGGCAATCGGATGTCAATCACTTTTCGGGGTGCAATAATTGCAGCGGGATTCTCGGTGTGATGAATCACGATTTAGCACATTTCGACGTTTCCGGCACAGCCAAATCAAACCAATTACAATGGAACAGATGAGGGGCGGTACGTCCCCACCCGTTCGGGGGCAGACAGCAAATCAACCATCATTGTCTTTATTTCAATCAAGCGAATCATCTCGACGGAAGTACTACCATCGCATCGCATCACGCGTCCAAGCCGATCCACACTAATGAAAAGCTTCAATTTTCCTTCCTCTTCCGCAATGTTCTCTTCAGACTTCATCGGGCCACTCGCTCGTACCGAGCCAGATTTCTTCACCCGCCATCGCATCGGTAGGTCGGCCGGACTCTCGTCACGGCTCTTAATCCCTTCCTGCTCTGATACACGTCAATTTCCTGTCTCCGGAAAATATCAACAAAGCCAACGAACGCTCGCTGCTTTCCCCAACTACAAAATCCCTCTTTTCAATCAACTACAGCGGAAATGTTTCCGAAAGTTACAACCGATCCCTGCTAACGAAACGATCCAGAGCGTAAGAGAGAAAATGAAGAAGAAAAAAAACAAGTTCCGATTGTTCGGTGTTTAAATTTTTTATCAGTACGGCATCAACCGCAGGGGACGACGGCTGGCAGCAGCCACGTGGCTGGCTCATCAGGCTGAAATCACATCGGGAAAGCATTAAAGCGATCCGGAAACTCAGCAAATGCAGAGAGACCGAGAGAGATTAAAAAAAGTATCATTAGTCCTTAACCGGTCAGTCTGCCAGGAGATTGTGCCCTCCCGTTCCGTCTGCCAATTCATTCATCAGTGCGTCCCACTCTAGCCGCTCATCAATCGCCCAGCTTAGCTCGATTCAATGATGAGACGCCGTTGGTTCTGGTAATACTTCATCTTCATTATCGGACCCATCGTCCTGTTGCTGTTGCTGGTAGGGTTCAAGGTACGCGCCGGATGCGGGGCTGCAGTAACTTTAGTTTTTTTTCTTTTTGTTCTTTCCAGCCCAGCCAGCTTGTGGACTGACTGTGTGGTGCAGTAACTTTCACAACCTCTCACACCCGCGTCGGGCGGGCAGTGGGCCAATTTGAATGGAACCCGGATGCAGTGGCCTTCCTTGGTGGTAGTCAACGCGCCCGTTTCAAGCGGAGGCTTTTTAATTGCCCTATTATTCTTATGATTGCACGTTTCGAGGTCTAATGAAGAGGTTGTTGGCTGAAATGTTTTCATCAAAACTTTACTGCCAATAGAAAGTGAATGCAAAACTTTGATGAAAGGTTAACAATATGTAAATATTTTTAAAGACCAAAATTATACCGTCAGATATTATTAATAATTAAAATTTGCCTTTGTAACAGTGAAGCATTTGCTGAAAAATATCTGATTTTTTTTAATAAAATTCAAAATATAAATTGAGAAGAATTTTATTACTGATGAAGAAATGATTAAGTTATGCTGCATAAGTATAACTTACCCCCTTTCCGACATCAACCCAAGGATTCAAGATATTCTCTTCCCTTTTCTAAATGTTAATTTTGATTAATAACTCTTGAAATTGTTAGCGTTATAAGGAAAAAATATCAAAACTTACCTGTGCGAGAGACAATTAAAGAACATCAGATGGATATCAAAATATGGGATTTTCTCGGGAGATTTCGTTGATAATATAGTAGGTACTGCGATTTTGAAAATAACCATGCTCCTCCATTTTTTGAAGAATCGACATCAAAGACTTGCTTCGATTTCTGCTTGCCTCTCTACGAGATCTTTGAAGCTGATCTGGTTACTGATAGTCGTAGTAATAAAGCAACTGTGAGAGTCCGCAGCTTCAAGATTTGTTGCATGAGTAGAGATATCATCATGTTTAGGACACATTTGACACAACTTCCATCAAAAAACGTCTGGGTAAATCATGAATTGATTGTGCCAATTATGAATGGATTTTCATGGTTTTGATACTGATCGACTAATAATAGATGTAGCAATTATGTGATTTCTATAATTACTGTCTTTTTCAATCACGAAAGAGTGGAAATTAACGAAAAGTTTTAAGGTCAAATTTCCAAAAACATTTTCTCCGTGATCGTCAAGCTTTGTCGAATTACACCTGCATTCGTAGTCGTACGTTCGTTCCCCTAGGCACAGACCTCAATACTTTTTTGCGGTTGCTGATAACTCGAAGTGATATTTTCAGCTGAAAGAAAATTCAATTTTATCTGCAGTTATTACTTGATAGCCTTTAAAAAACACGATTGATAGATCATATTCAGAATGATTGGGATTTTGGCCGTTAAGTCATTAAATTATAGTAGACGTTATATTTGCCTTTTTACGCCAACGTGTTAATCCGGATTTGGATCTTCATCAGGGCTTCTACGAACGGGTACTTTTATTAGCAGTTTTTGTCTGATTTATAATTAGTTTGGTACTTACAAAGTATTGATCGTCTTTGTATAAATTCTTTTAGCCTACAATGTTGACTGGTTTTGGATTTTGGTACAATTTGTTTTACTACATAATGTTTAAGTTAATCAGAATTTAGTAAAGATTTCTAATTGTGTATATAGTATTGTTTAGACTTACTGGTAACTGCAATTTGTTTGCGTTATATTTATTACTATTTTAACCAGTCGCGAATTGTTCTTCCTATACTTGGCACGATACTTTTACTATTGGCTTGATTCTAATTGTGCTATTTGTTATTGGTTTGTATTCGTGATGTCTATTTGTGTTTGTGTCTGCTTCAGTGTTTCTGTGTTAGTTTTTTCTTAACAGTATTGCCAAATTTTCCGTTTTCCTCAGTATTACCAACACTAAGCTACAAACAAAGGAAGTAAAATCTAGACTCTATCAGCGATTGAAAAACATTTTACAATGTTTTACGCCAGAATATTTTACGCCATTTGAAACTTATATATATTTTCACAACAACACAAAGTGCTTTTACTTTGCTAAGAGAGTGCTTCAAGAAAATGTAATTTTACTATTGATTATTTATGAAAAATCGCTGGTTTCTTTCTTCAAATCGCTATAACACTGGATCGGCATCTTACGATCCGGTAAATATAAATGTCTGTTCAGATTTCAGAAAACTGCGGATACATTCCATTGGCCAGTGTTTGCGAAGATGTTTAATCTTTGTATCAGTTCTTTGAGTTCTTATATTGCATAATATAGCTCTACGATGTTGTACATAAAAGAGTCACAGCCGGAAACTAAAACAAATAGTTTTTATGGTCATATTGGATTTTATTTAGCTGAATAAAAACTTCTGGCGGTTCGCAACATTTATCGCAACAATCGAGTTGCGCAGGCGAGTCGAGCAGTCGAATCAAGCAATCGAGTCAAGCAGTTGGGTCGAGCAGTCGAGTCGAACAGTCAAGTCGAGCAGTCAAATCGAGCAGTCTAGTCGAGCAGTTAAATCAAGCTGTTCAGTCAAGCAGTCCGGTCGAGTAATTGAGTCGAGCAGTCGAGTCGTGCAGTTGAATCGAGGGGTCGAGTCGAGCAGTCAAGTTAAGCGATCAAGTCGAGCAGTCAAGTGGAGCGGGTAAATCGAGCAGTCAATTGGAGCAGTTAAGTCGAGCAGTCCAGTCGAGCAATTTAATCGAGCAGTTAGGTCGATTAGTCCAGTCGAGCAGTTAAATCGAGTAGTCTAGTCGAGCACTTGAGTCGAGCAGTCGAATCGAATGATATAGTCAAGCAGTCGGATCAAGCGGTTAAGTCGAGCAGTTCATTCGAGTCGAGCAGTTGAGTCGATCAGTTGAGTCGATCAGTTGAATCGAGGAGTCCAGTCGAACAATTTATTCGAGCAGTAGAGTCAAGCAGTTGAGTCGAGTAGCCCGGTCGAGCAGTTGAATCGAGCAGTTAAGTCTAGCTGTCGATTCAAACAGCAGTCAAGCAGTCGAGTTGGGCAGTTAAACCGAGCAGTCGAGTCGAGCAGTTTTATCGAGCAGTTAAGTCGAGTAGTTTAGTCGAGCAGTTGAATTAAGTAGTCTAGTCGAGCAGTCGGGTCAAGCGGTTCAGTCGAACAATTGAGTCGAACAGTTGAGTCGAGTAGTTCAGTAGAGTAGTCCAGTCGAGCAGTTGAATCGAGCAGTTACGTCGAGCTGTCAAATCAAACAGTTAAGTCGAGTAGTCTAGTCGAGCAGTCGGGTCAATCGATTCAGTAGAGCAGTTAAGTCGAATAGTTTGGTGCGTCGTGGAGCGTCCCTCTTGAAAACCGCACTGGTATTCGCCATTAAAGGTTTCCGGCAACGGCCTTAGTATGAGAAGCAGGATGCGGGAGAGAATTTTGTATGCAGAATTAACGCGAGTAATGCCTCGATAGATTACCTGACCCACGCACTACGAACCAAATCGACCAAATTCTCATCGAGGGCCGGTTTTTCTCGAACATCACCAACGTATGGGGTGCGGATATCAACTCGGACCATTACCTAGTACGCTCAAAACTATTGACGGTTTATTCCTCGCGATGAAACCACCCTCCTCGGTTAAACACTCGGCAGCTAAACAACCCGCCAGTTGCCGAAAACTGGATGAAGCTTTGCCTTCCTCTGTGGAGCTAGATGCCTCCCCAGATAGAAAGCACACATTAAATCGTATGCATGTCAATTTTACATTGGAATTGTATAATGATTAGAGTATGTCAAAACAAAGTGAACAATAAGTTGTTTTGCAGTCGTGCATGTCCTCGTATACAACTCATGACTGTAAATTATAAAGCAGTGAAAATGATGAAAATGTGAAATATTAAGTTATAACTTAATCATATATTCCTGCGTAGTAAGTTACGTGTTCTAAAAACCGCTGTATAAAATGTAAGATAGAATTACAAATGATTATCAAATTTTTCGCACTTATATTGCCTCCACTTTGGTACTTATATGTTCTTATCTGGCGTGCAATATAACTTTTTCGTGCAGATATGATTTCGTATATCTCAGCTGCAATCGAGATATACAAATCAAATTGTTTGCTGGGTCAACTCTCGAAAACAGATGGAGTAGGATACGCTCGGCCGTCAACGATGCTGCAATCGCGGTGCTAGAAATGGAAGCTTCGGGTGCATGATATGATTGGTTTGACGGGTAATGCCAACCACTGGTTGGTTGGTTGGTGGTTGGCAACCAGTGATAGAGAAGAAAAAGAGAGCTTGGAAAAACTATCTAAGCATATCCACAAGAGAGAATTTGGCCAATTAACGACGAGCGCGGAATGAGCTGACCACGATTCTGAAGAGAAAAAAACGCCAGAAGGAGGACAGAGATAATGAGGAGATGAAACAACTATTCCGGGCTAATGACACGCGTAAGTTTTACGGAAACTAAACTCGTAAGGGCTACACACCTATACCTAACACGTGTAGGTACGAGGGAGTGGATCTAATCACAAACGAGTGCGAGGTGGTCGTCAGGTGGAAGCACTATTTCGATGAGCACCTCAACGGTGGAATAGTAGCAGGAGATGCAATGGAAGTTAATCTCGGAGTACCTGCAAACCACAACAGATCCGGCGAGAAATTCGTCAGCTGAAGAATAATAGAGCCGCCGGAAAAAGACCGATTCCCGGCAGAACTCTACAAAAATGGCCAAGAACCGTTAGTAACGGCACTTCACTGGATAATTTCTAGGATTTGGGAGGAGAAGAAACTACCGGAGGAGTGGATGGAAGGTGTAGTCTGTCCCATCTACAAAAAGGGCGCCGACTAGATTGCGGTAATTACCGCGGTATCTTGTTAGTCAACGCCGCCTACAAGACGCTCTCCAGGATTTTTTTGCATCGTCTATCCCCAATAGCAAGAGAATTCGTGAGGCAGTATCAGGTGGGCTTTTTGGGGGCCCGTGCTACTATGGATCAAATTTTTACTCTCCGACAAATCCTCCAGAAAATTCGAGAGTACAACGTGCCCACGCATCATATTTTTATGGATTTCAGGGCAGCATACGATACCGTTGAATGAGAACAGCTATGGTAGATAATGTACGATTACGGTTTTCCGGACAAACTGACGCGGTTGATCAAAGCTACCCTGCAGCGAGTGATGCGCTACGTGCGCGTTTCGGAGACACTCTAAAGTCCTTTCGAATCGTGCAGAGGGTTACGGCAAGGAGATAGACTGTCCTGTATGTTATTCAATATCGCTATTGAAGGAGTGATCCGGCGAGCGGGCATCGAAACGAGAGGAACGATCTTCAGCAAAAGTAGCCAACTCCTAGCCTTTGCAGACGATCTCGACATCATTTCTAGAAACCTTGGGACGACGGAGGCAATCTACGCCAGTCTAAACACGGAGCCTAGGAGGATAGAATTACAAATCAGTGCGTCAAAGATCAAATATATGGTAGGAAGACGCTCTCGAGAAAGTAACGTTTGCCTCCCACGGACAGTGACTATTGACGGTGATGATCTGGAATTGGTTGATGAGTTTGTCTAAGCAAAACGCTTCGATCTAGGAGCATAAGCCACCGCACAAAGCTAATGATGTACAGAACGCCATCTACGAACTTGAGACAGTAACTTTGCTTACGGAGGACATACGTGCACTAGCCGTATTTGAACGAAAAGTGTTGCGGACTATTTTTGGGGAGTACAAACGGCAAGCGGAGAGTGGCGGAGGCATATGAATCACGAGCTACAGATACTGCTTGTAGAGATTCCCATCGTACATCTTGCGAGAGTTGGGAGACTACGGTGGGCCGGCCACGTCGCAAGGATGCCGGACGACTGTGCAGTGAAATACATTCTCTTCAAGACTGCTACCGGCACCAGGAATAGAGGGGCTCAACGTGCTAGATGGCTCGACCATGTTGAAGCCGACTTGCATGTGTCGAGACGCACAACGAATTGGCGACGAATAGCCCAGGATCGAGTACAATGGAGAGGAATTCTTGATACGGCAAGAGCCACTCCGCCTCTCGGCTGCTAAAAAGAAAAAAAGTGCCCCGATAATTGCTGTATTCGAATGGATGGCTTTTTTGTAAATAGGGCATATGAAACCCTCCAATCCGTCCGTAGCTAATTCCTCCTCAGCCCATACCATTAGTATAACCTGATGGATTCCCGATTAAATGAAAATAACAAATTTATAACTAGATGAGTTCTAAATAACAAGTTTTTTATACAAAAATCTCATTTGCGTTTTGTTATAAACTTGGTCTCGTTAGTAGTTGAAATAACAAAAATTGTAACAAAATCAACAAATATAGGCATATCATAATTATATCAAATTATGTTATAATTTGATCAAGATTATTTCAAGATGAGTTACAAAAACCAGCATTCTACCCTGCTTTATAACCAAAATGTAATAAACCGTGTTATAGGTAGCAGAACGAGATAGATTTTTGGTAAAACATTTCCTGTGTCGCAAGTTTTGCTATCACATTTATAACACACTTTGATAGAAATATCAACTGGACCTACAATTTTGTAATATTTTTGTTAGAATCATCTGATCTGATTGCAAAATACAGCCGGATGGATCGCACAAAACATGAAATGATAGTATTGTAGAGGTTTGGTTCCGCTGTGCATAAGCTGAATGTGAAGATAAGATCCAAGTTTTCCAATGTATTCGGCAACACCTCTGGCGTACCACAAGGGAGCAAATTTGGACCACTACTCTTTTCTCTTTTTGTAAATCTGACAGCCTTTCTGCCACTTGGCTATCGGTCTTTTTAAATAGATGACATCTAATAGATGTCAATCGATGTTTTATCTAATTCGACTGTTTTTGATTAACTGTATTTCCGTAGAGAACGATACTTAAATAAAGTGGGAATGATATGCTAACTGTGAAAAATACAAACCAGATAGTCTAAATGACCCCTAGTACCTGGAGTGAAACGACTGGGTGGTGAGCTTTACAAACATACGTACTCTAATGTATTGTTTCATAGCAGTTTTTATGAGGATGACGATTAAATTATACTTGGGTCAATAATCGTAAATAGCATCAATAAAAGTTTGCGTCATAATTTACACTAACAGCTTCATGGCGCGCCTGTTATACTTAATAACTTAATAATCTCAGTTGTTGAACTGCAAGAATTACTTCAACAAAATTTTAAAATCGTTTCAGTTGTTATCCGCCCGCTCGCTGCGGAATATAAAGTGGATGCTCTCATCGGAAGCTTCTCACTCGGGGAAACAAAATCTATAAACGCCAAATCTTCTAAACCAACATTCTGACTAATGTACCAACTCCAATCCTGTGGTTATTCATCGGCTTTCGCGCTGCGTTCGCCGCCGCAGCCAGATTTGCTGACTGGCATTCTGACAGAATAAGTGACGATTTTACCAGCCAAATACCGACGACGTCAACGACGATGGCAAACACGGCGACGATGAGGACGCCAACCAGCCAACCGGTATTTGCTAAAGTATTAAAAGATTTAGTCCAGTTGACGTGACTTTTCGCCTGTACGCTTTGGTTGCAGCTTCCCCGCTAGCGGCAGCAGCAGCAGCAGTGCAGGCAGTTCGTTTCTTGTGCTCTTGTCCAGCGAGTGGCGGCAGTGCATCATCCGGTGCGTCAGTTTGCCCGAATCCGACATTGCAGCAGTAAATCCGTCCCTGCTGCCTGCTGCCTGGATTCGGGTTGGTTCGAAAATTGATGATTTGTTCCGCGGCGGCGGTCCTCGTCGACGTCGTCGTCGTCGTCCTGCAATCGACCGATGCTCTCCGGCGAAACCGTGTCGGTACCGTACCGTGCGTCGTCGCGTCGGTCGTCGTCGTTGACCGTGCTCTGCGGTATGACATATATCGGTCATTGCTTTAGGGGTGAATTTTGTGCCGGGTACTGTTGATGCGTGATTTGGTTGAGGTTTCACTCGGTACGGACATGTCAATATTTTCAATTTATTTAGTGGTTCGAGTTTGCCTCGTAAAGTCAGCAGAACGGGGAAAACTGTGCCGCCGAACTGGATCGTACCGCAGTAACAATAGAGAGTTTCTATTGGACATCAAATTTGAATATTACATTACCGGTGACGAACTTGTAACAAGCTCCTGCCATCAGTTTCAGCTTGATGAAGTGATTTTATTCAAGATTTTATTACTCGAATGATAAATTATTCAAAGAATCGAGCGAGGTATTTTCGATTCTGTTCAACCTAGGCCGATGGGCAGATCGTACGAAATTGTATTTAGGCTGGCAACACACACCAGAAACTACCTAATGCATGATTCAGCTAGAGCTTGATTTACATTGAGTGGCAGCCACACCAATTCAGACCAATAAAATAGCGTGAAGTCAATGAATAATAATTTGTGTAGAATTCCGGCTAGTGCTAACCAATAAACATGTTCAACAGCGATAAGTAATTTTTTGTGTTTGTTTTTTAAACCTTTACTCATTGACTCTCATTTTTGCAGTACCAGACCATAGCACCATTAGAGTCCATGATTCAATTATATACCGCTTAAAAACGCTGTCCGTTATCTAGTTCTGGAGAAGAAACACCGCCTCACAGGTACGTGGATTACTCAACATTTTCCGAAGAAAAACCAGCTAGACACGCTAGCTACCGTCGGAATCGTTTGCAGACAGCCAACCTATCACGCTCCGGTCCGCCGGAGGCAATAGTGTGTAAAATCATTACATAGAGAATGAAAAATGATTCAGCGGAGGAAAGCACGACTGCTCAAAGAGTTGCAGTTTTTGTTCCATTTCAGTCAGCCCCCGCACGGAACACAAAAAGCTTTCCCGAACGATATGTTCAAGTTCCGCATTTGCCGCCTACCGTTACCGCCTCTTCGCCGCCGATCGCCACCGAGCGTGGAAGGTATTTCCAAAGAAACTCCTGCTTAAGATTAATGTACATTCTGAAAGAAACAGTAACATGCCCAGCTGCACGAGATTATGAAAACTTTCCGCTTTTCCAATGCGCCATGCGAACACTGTGTCGGCAATCCCGGCTTCCCAGGGTGGTCGAAACAACTTTTCTCGAATAATTGTGCAAGTCTGAAAATCGATTCTTCCATTTCTTCTCCATTTCCAACGCATTCAGAAACCCTAATCGACCCTAGAACGGCATGCTGCAATAACAGCAAATATTTTACAGCGCCCCTCCGTGCGGTTTGCTTCGTGACCACCATCCTTTCGACCTGAAGAGTGGAAGATTATCTCGCCTGACAGCTCCACTGCACACAATCTTTCAACAATGCTGAAAGGTAGCTGTATTATTATCAGCACAGGAAATCTTTCCCTCACGTCGCATGCCCGTCACACGAAACATAGCTTTCCACTCACTCAACCCCTTCGAGTGGGTTTCGCTCTGCAAAAATTTTGATTCGTTCTGACGGCGCTCGAAAATTAATCTTTCGAGTTGATCCTCCCGGGAGCGGCACCTCACCGACCTTGAACTCTCGCCCACCCCTTTTTCCACGAGCAAGCGAGCGCCTGGCAAGCCCAGCTCTACAACAATGAGTTCCGCATACAATCGTGGAGGCATAAAACGAACCGCAAGCCAAAAGTAGACAGCCTGACGGGGCTTTAGTTTAAGCCGAAATTGAAATGTACTTCACACTTGATGCCCCCGTAGCCGATTCGTGTGCAATCCCGTGCAGGCACGAAACGGTCGGTGTGTGTATGAGTGTGGTGCGGACCATTACGATGATGAACAGAAGTGTTTCTTGCGAGCCACTCTGGCCGGGCCGGGCAGGGCGTCGAGTGCTAGGGAATTTCGGGGTCGAGTAGCCTCTTTAGAGCGAGCTGTTTGTTGTAGTGGAATTCGATCCCAAGCGACGGAGTACTCGCTTTAGCGAAGTAATTTCTTTGGAATGTTGCCCACAAAGTAAAGTGTTGAACGAATCTGTTCGATGAAATTTCCTACTTGAAAAAATACTGACAGTATAAGGTATATGGCTTCTTTTGGCTTGTAACAGCCAGTTCCTTTCTATTAGACTCGCTTGCAATGCGATTCGAACTATGGACTCTTTCAGTGCGATGCGACTGCGACTGATTGAAAGTTTAGAATAGAGAAATTCTAGCACTAGTTGGCTAGGGAACGCCCGTTCCGACCTAGCTACCCGCTATTGACTATACTGGCAAAACACTGGCACTTATCGAGCGATGCAGCTAATCATTGCAGCTACTAGGCACGTAGCTTGTTACCGTCACTCCGGAACGACTCAACTGCAGACATTTATTTATGCACTAGATGCGATGCATGGCATGGCGAGCGCGACAACACTGGAGTGGACCAGCAATAGTAGTGTTTTTTAAACGCTGTAAATTTAGATGCTGTTTTTCATTTAGCGAAACTATCAAACATCTAAATGTTTTACCATTTGTTTCGGTTTAGATAGTTTGTGCTGTCCCTGAATTCGAGTGCATATTAATATCAATTTGTTAACTAGGATATCATTTTACTGGTCGGTCGAAACAGAAAATTTATATGTACATAAACAAAACGAATTGTTCTTGGTTTTCGGTATTTTTCTGATAGTCGTTAGCTAGTAATGAACTATAAAATGTTATAGGTGCTAAGAAGTTGATCATTCACCGTGCACCTCCATTAGTAGAATTCGATGGGGAAGCTTCATGTTGCAAATCTTGATTTCCAGAACATCATAACAGCTGTTGTTTCAGCGTGAAAATATACTGCCAGTGATATAAATGCAAACCATAGAATATAAAAGCAGGGAAATAACCAGCTATAAGGCCGTCTACGTTAAAACTCTGAGTAAAATTGATCAGTCAATGTTCATCATGATAGGGGTCATTTCACGGGAAATTTACAGTTAAATTTTTTTTTCTCTATGAAACATTTTTTTGCGTTCTTTGTTCCAAAAAATCGACATGTATTTCTTTGTTTCGATAATACTGTTGGAATTCCCAAGATATCCAAACATATGAAAAAGGTCACTATTTCTTAAATGCTAATTATTAAGATAGTTTTAAAAATCAAAAAATAATTTCTGCGGCATACCCAGCAAACACAAACTCGTATATCAATGTATGAAAATTATCGTTATTGACTTTCCTGTCGTATTTGACGATTGCTAGTGATTGACCTACGACTTTCAGTACAGAATTGTATAGCATTATAAAACTAATCGCTTTGAGTTGGACCTTATCGCATACAAAGACTTATAAAGTTGAATTGGTAATGTATATTTTGTAGTACGTATATGGCCTCCCAATTAGTACGCATATGCTAGTTTTGTGCATTAGATACGATTTTTCATTCATATAATTCATTTGTTACTCTGATATGCATATGAAAATGTTTACTGGGTAGGTTTTCCATTCCACAAGCTTTCAAAATTGGTATACCAGACGTCCTCTGCATTGTTTTTCAATAGATAATTAATGCATTTTTATAAACAACTGCAATTTTTTCAAAGTTGTAACTTTTTTTCTCTATTGTATTTTATTATAAAATATTCGTTGGTCTTTTTCGAAAAAGCATGCAAAGTGTGGAAATGGAGAAATAAAAACTCATGAAGCTGCGAATTTTTATATCTCGGCGCACATGTTAATGGAAACGAGCGGGCGGGCGCATGCTTCAACGGCACGCAATATTTAAGGAGAAACCGAAACTGGCTAACGTTATTGTGTTAGAGTTAGAGCGACAAACACTGTACTGTACATCTCATGTGTTCGTTAAAAACCTAAACGCTTATTTAAATGTTGCAATAGTATTGGTAATATATGTCAAACAGCAGAGTTTGCAAACATAAACACAGCTGATCCGCAGCTAACTGTACCGACTACGAACATCCCGAAATAAGGTTTGGCAAGACATTCCAATCCATTTAAGATTTGCAGCAGTAACTGAATAATGCATAGGAGTTCAACCTTAGATGATTCATTTTGGTAGTTACGTAACCATGAAAGCATCCCAGGTAACCAATAAGCATCACCAACGCTATTCAAATGAAGGCCAATAAGCATTTAACTCGCCTTAAATGCTATTTAAATGCTATTTTGGCAAAATATACAGCTACTTTACTGATAACCTTCTTATAGTGCTGACAATGCTATTTTACAGCTAATTACCGACACGAAAAGTTTAAAAACAATTTTGGATGCCAATTTACAACACCTAGGCAGTCAAAAAGCCAATATACAATAACATGCAGTATAAAATGCCAGATACGCTGATTTGCTGCTTATGTCAACGCTTATTAGTTACAAGGAATGGGTAGTTTAATATTCAAATTTGCAATTTTTCTTCACAGTAAAGTAGAAAACAACTCCCCTGTCCCCTCATTGCATAACCAGAAAGCGGATAGTAATACTCGCCATGATTATACAACATTTCGCCGAATATCATTTTGTACCATTTCACGGAAATCTTTTTGTGGAAAGTATCATATTTCGCGATCCTCTCCCTACTCGCTGTCGCTCGTTCCAGGAAACCCAGGTAGACCTAGGAAAACAAATAAACCTAGACAGTAGTAATTTCTGCGGGGAGTTGCCTCCCCCTAGTGGACGGCGCTTCCGACGGCGGGTCACCGGCAACACTCGCGACCGTATCGTCCTGGATGATCTAGTGTTACTATAGATAGTTTTTGTGGTCTTGTTATTGACTAATGATTTATGGAAGAGTCTCGAATTTCTCGAGTTCGATAAGTTTTTGAGTTTCGCAAAAATTTCTGTTTTATTTGTATGAGAGTCCTTATCCCCCTACCACAGGGGTGAGAGGTCTCTAACTATCATAAAATAAATTCAAGACTCCAAAATCTCCCACATGACAAATTTGGTTCCATTTGCTTGATTAGTTCTCAAGTTATAAGGAAATTTGAATTTCATTTGTATGGGAGCCCTCTCCCTCCTAAACAGGGGAGGGGTCTTAATTCATCATGGAAAACATTTTTGGCTCCAAAACACCCACATGCCAAATTTGATTCCATTTGCTTGATAAGTTCTCGAGTTATGAGGGAATTTGTGTTTTATTTGTATGGGAGCCCCCCCCTCTTAGTGGGGAGAGGAGTCTCTAACCATCACCAAAACCTTTCCTGGCCCAAGAAACCTCTACATGCAAATTTGCACGCCGATTGGTTCAGTAGTTTTTGATTCTATAAGGAACATCCCGACAGACAGACAGACAGAAATCCATTTTTATATATAAGATTTCACCGAATACCATTTTGCGGAACATCACTTCTCGGTTGACCATAACGCGGAATATAGAGTTTCGCGGAATACCATTTTGCGAAAAACCTTACGCGGGATGTATCATTTCACGGAAAATGTTTTCGTGGAAAGTACCATTTCGCAGGGGCTATCCTCTCCTTACTCGAGGTCACTCGTTCGGATCCAATTAAAGGAAAGTAATAGAGATCAGTAGACCTAGGAGACTAAATAAACCTAGATAAAAGTAATCTCTACGGGGGTGCTGCCCCCGCAGTGGCCGGCGCTTCCGACAGCGGGTTGCCGGTAACACTCGCGGCCTGTGGCCGTCTCGCCCTGAATCATCTAGGGTTACTAGGGATAGTTTTTGGTGGTTGTGTTATTGACTAATGTTTTATTGAAGAGTCTTAAATTTATCAAGTTTGATTAGTTTTTAAGTTACGCAAAATTTACTGTTTTATTTGTATGAGAGTCCTTATCCCCTTACCACAGGGGTGAGGGGTCTAAACCATCATAAAAAAAATTCCTGCCTCCAAAACCCCCCACATGCCATATTTGGTTCCATTTGACTGATTAGTTCTCTAGTAATGAGGAAATTTGTATTTCATTTGTATGGGAGCGTCCCCTCTAATAGAGGGGAGGGGTCATAATTCCCCTCCTAAAAGGGGAGGGGTCTCAATGCACCATAGAAAATAAATTTGCCTCCCAAGACACCCACATGCCAAAATTGGTTCCATTTGCTTCATTAGTTCTAGAGTTATGAGGAAAAGTGTATTTCATTTGTATGGGAGCCCCCCATCTTAGTGGGGAAGAGAATAAGAACCTTCCCCGACCCCAAATCCCTACATGCAAATTTTTACGCCGATCGGTTCAGTAGTTTTCGATTCTATAAGGAACATTTGAGCAGACAGTCAGAAATCCATTTTTATAGCTATAGATTTGTATGTGAGCCCCCCTCTTAATGGGGGAGGGGACTTAAGAAGCTACGAATTTTTATATCTCGGCACGCACGTTAATGGAAATGAACGGATGGACGCTCGCTTCAACGGCACGTAACACTTAAGGAGAAACCGAAAGTGGCTAACGTTATTGTGTTAGAGTTAGAGCGACAAACACTCATGTGTTTGTTAAAAACCTAAATGTTTATTTGAATGTTGCATTAGCATTGGTAATATATGTCAAATAACAGAGCTTGCAAACATAAACACAGCTGATCCGCAGCCAACCGCACTGACTACGAACATCCCGAAATATGGTTTATTTTCTTTATCAAGACATTCCAATCCATTTAAGATTTGCAGCAGCAACTGAATAATGCACAGGATTCATAGGATATATTATTAATACGTTTGCATTGATGGCCAATTTTTGATTCCTGGTCAGCTTTTCGTTGTTCACTTCACACAAAGCTTATCGATGCGACAAAAGCTGAAAGCTCCTAAAAAGCTCATTGATATGGCAACACTTTGAGACCGTGGCGCTGCTTTTTTTGGAAATCGCTGGTGCAACGAAATATGTGCACAACCAAATATCTATTAACTAATTCCAGATTACACGTTTTATGAAAATGTAATGATCTATATGACCAGTTAAATTTATTTTCCATTGGCAATTACGGTTTGCTGAGCGTTTGTTGATATATAGCGGATCGACAAATGAAATGACAAGTTTTAGCAAATTACAACAGCACTGGAAGCACTGATTACGTGGCAAAAGCGTGCTCTGCCAATACAGATGCATTTTTAGGGAACAAAACAATACATGCATCGAACGGTAGTCATTTATCCAGCCATCTTTGAGCCATCTTCGGTTTCCCCTTAATAGCATCAAAGGCGGCGTCTTCGACAGCATAGTCTCTCGCATCACACGTGATATAAAAACTTCCAGAATTTTCATTTTTCCATTTCCAAATTTTTTTTTGCTCCTTCGAAAAAGACCAACTAGTATTTTAACACTAGCTGAGTGCCCGATCTTACTCGGGGCGTCTTTGACTCACAGTCACTTGTACATCAGTTATTGTAACCTAAATGCTTATAATGCAAAAATATGACGCTTGTTCCTCTTTTGGACGTTCTTCCCCATTCGTCAGCTTCCCCTCTTTTGTCTACCCGGCCACTTGCACATCTGTTTACTTTACGGAAATCTCTATAAAACCCTATAGAGAAAGAGAAACAAAGACATTTTTCCTATTTGCCCCTTCCGCTTTTAACAATGACCATGCCACCCATAGGAAATGAATAGTTTTGTTATTGTACTTTTCTGAACACAGCTTTTTATTTATTTATTAGTTTAGTACTGCATCCTATCCTGAAATCTGAAACAAGCCATATAAAGCTGACCATGAGAAAAACATGGTGTTCTCAGATCAACTCCACACTGTTTGAATGACGTAACGATTGGTTCGAGGCATGCCAGGCGATATTAGACAAGAAGAATACAGCGCGGGCGTTGAAGCTGCAGCGTTAAAGTGACTCGTCCAAACGTGGAGCGATGCCGACAGAAACGAAGGTACCAGTTTTTCCTGGATCAGTTGCGTCGGCTGGAAGTAATGGAATACTGGAAAAATGGAATACCGCTAGCGAATAGATATTTGGGAAGTGTTGACTGCTAGATTTATCTCTGCTACTCCTTACA
Organism: Sabethes cyaneus; assembly: GCF_943734655.1. Taxonomy (NCBI): domain Eukaryota; kingdom Metazoa; phylum Arthropoda; class Insecta; order Diptera; family Culicidae; genus Sabethes; species Sabethes cyaneus. The sequence goes on from NC_071355.1 coordinate 53,559,666, forward strand.
ATATCACAACTCAAGTCGTTACGTTGATGTTACTGCTGATACAGCTCACACTGTGGGTCAATGTTGGACAAAGGTATGCTTGCTAAGAAATAGAGTCGGCTAACAGGAAGTTTTCAAGCCGGTTTTGTGGACGGGTAATCGACAACGGATCAAATCTTTGTTTTGTGGAAGATCTTCCAAAAAAGTCGCGAATACCAAATCACTACGGACTACATTTTCATCAGTTTTAAGGCCGCATATGCTTACAACGACCGTGAAGGGCTCTGGAAAATAATGAACGAAAATAGCTTTCTCGTTCTGATAAGACTGTTTTAGGTAACGATGGATGCTGTATGAAGATATTGGGCTTGTCAACAATCCCGTTTGAAACGCACTTCGGGACTGTGACAAGCCACTGCCGAAGGTGCCAAACGTACGCGGGTTTTAACATTTATTACCCTAACGTCCTGGACAGAGAATCAAAAATCACAACCTAATAACAACCAGTTGATATCAGACAATGATATTTACCCTACTTCAAATTGTTGGGACAATATATGACGAAAGTTGATCGCTATTGCATGAAAGTTAGGACAACGACTAGATATCGTAGCTGTTTATCGTGGATACAGATTTATCATAATTTTCTACAGTAGTGGAAAATTACCAAGCAAAGATGATGAAACTGTCTTCTAAACTATAGAAAAAACTTTGAATAAATTTTTTTTCTTGTGTTTATCAATTCTTAAGCATTCAGCGGTAAAAATTTCATGATAACGTTATTTTCAATTTATGAGTTATGACCGTAAAACTATTGATTAACGATGGCACATAGTTTTTCGGCCACAACTACTAGCAAAAGAATGTGGTATCGTGAATTTTCACAATCGCTATTATTAAAATTACTGTACTTAATTATCCTGATTCGATGTCGCTCACCTGCTGTTGACCTGTATAATAATGTTCCGCCAACAAATTATTAAAATATATCTGTTTATAACTATTTTTTTCTTAAAGAAATATTCAGGACATACAAACTAATAAAATATAAAAGCTACAAATCACTACAACAACGTTTACTCATGTTCTTTTTCTGTACAGTCTGCCTTATTCTTTATTAATCCTACCAAACACTCATAAAAGCTAACCCAACTAAATTGCACCATTTACGAATACATTTACAATACGGTTGGTAAACGGTTGCCCGAACCGGATTCCTGGTAGGCGCCCGGTTTACCGAGAATGAAGTGCAATTTTTATTGTATTCGTTTTTTTCGCCAATGCGCTGCTGCTGCAATTGCACTTTCCTACCCATGCCTTTGCTGGCTCCCGCTCTCGCTGCTGCTGGTGGCGGTGGTGGCGTGGACGAAAACGATGGTAGCACAAACAGCCCGACTGTTCCGGTAGGGTGGGCCGATCTCTCCTTCTGCTGCCGCATTCGTGACTATGATTTAGAAGCGCTAACAATTTTCCGGGAAGTGGCTGATAATCCAACGCTTCGGCAGGGCCCGAACAGCACCGGAAGCACGCCAACCAGCAGAAGCAGCAGCAATAGCAGGACGAAGCATTTGTTCTCCCTTCCGATCTACGGCTTTCGCAGTGGGGCACTACAACCGTGCCTGTGTCTGTGCATGTGTGAGGGAGCACCCGTCCGCGCGCGCTCGTGTGTGTGTGTCTGCTTTGTTTGCTCGTTCTGGCGTAGATTGGCAGTAGTGCTTTGTAGAGAATTTTAAAGTGGAGCCCTACTTCAAAGTCTCGTTAGTACTCCGGCTTCTCTGTTCGCTCCGCTCGCTGCTGCTGCTGCTGCTGTGTACTGCTGCGCGCTACTAGCATTTCGGTTCGGTTCAGTTCAGTTCCGGTGGCCCTTTCGAGGCTGTATTTAAACTGTCATCGCGCTTAAGGAGTGCCTGAGAACGGCTTAATTACCCCCGTTAAGCCTAATGACTGACTAATGGCTGAAAAGAGGCGGAAGAAAATTGTTTGGCACTGTTGTGGCGTAAAGAGGATTTGCTTGTAACACATAAATTTCAGTTAGGCTAATTTGGTCCTGCTGGATTCGGGTTGTTGGGACTTCCGGCTCCGGCAGGAGTGAATGATTTGTTATTGGAAATCGGAGGAAGAAACGTTCAGTTGCGCCGTCTTATTCGCGCCAGATTTGTCAGGGGAATAAAATGGATACTTTATGTTAGAGGGAAACTGTACAGGAAAAATAAACTTTAAATGATGTTAAATCTACGAAACATTAAAGGACACTTAAAGTTATTTAAACACATATGAAGTTTTCATTAAAACAACAATGTTCTACTACCAAAGTAAATTACTGCACGAACAGCGTCTTACGATCTATCAAAACTGAATAAATCCAGCAAGATACCATGTGTCGCAAATAAATGTCAGGTTTGGTTAATTCCTGCCACAATGAGCAGAAACTTTGCAGCCAAGTTGCAGATGATTAAAACTTTCGCCAAGCGAAGTACCATATGGAAAGTCACACGAGCTTACACCCAGCCTAGTACTTAACTAGCACCTTTGCTGTACTGCTAGCAACGGGAGACCCCCACCGCACCACCACCCGCTTCGTCTATGTAGCATTGTACTCTAATTCCCCAAATGTTCTGCCAAAAAACTGCCACGCATTTATGTCCCCCCGAACAAAGCGACAATGCTTGTCGTGGCAACTAGCATCAACCCTAAAAGTGTACACCTAGCCATAGGTATACCTACCTGAAAGCACGAGTCCTCCGGACTGGATGAAAGTTCGGGCGCACTCCGGCTTAGTGGAGCACCACGTGAACACGCGTGAGTCTTCATTAACAGTCCATGTGGCATGATTCGGTCGAAATACAAAGCTTGAATATGTTTGCTCTGCGAGTTTGGCATTCGAAATGAGCTCTCGAAATACATACAGCTTTCATCGAAATTCTGAAAATACCGACTCGCGCGCGACACACAAAGCAGAGCGAGCGGCGGCGGAGGGAATCCCACAAAATAAATCAAACAACTTTGAAACAAAATTCTTCTTCCGTTTCTCAGCGAAACGAGGTTTTGTTTCACTTTACAGCGAACATGAAGAACAATCATTCGGAATCAAAAGGACTTAGAGGATTTGTTCCGCCAACAGAACTACCGTGGTTCTTCGTTCCAACCGGAGCGTCCAACGAAAGAACTCGTTTCCTGTTTAACTAATCCCGCTCGGATCCGCACATCAATTTCCGCGCTAGTGAAGTTTGCTAAAGGTTTTAATCTTTTCAGCGAATAACTCTTTCAGTAGGGGAAAAAACATTCATCCATGCTTCTTCGGCAGAGTATAGCATTTCGTTAACTCGCCGGTAACCGGTAGCAAACGAAGGAGTTTTGTTTTGTTGATCTTGGAGCAAGCTCCGGCCCTCATGCTCTCCCCTTTCTCGTCGTGCTCGTCTGCAAGTGCAAAGTTCCGCCCGGAACGCACCGACCGTCGTCGCAGCCTTGACGAGTCAAGTGAAACTTCTCGGCAGATTATGCATAATTAAACTGTGTAGTCTGCGGGAAAGTTTTATCAGCAGATTTGAGCCGTTGCGCTGCGCTCTCGCTGGCTGGTAGAATTCGACAGGCGAAAGCCCCGATAGGTTATCGGCTTGGAAATCCAAGCCCCCTACACCGGAACTTCGGTGAAAAGTCAAACGAAGGCAAAACTTAAGATATGAAACTATAATCCATTTATCGGCGCAAAGCGCATTTGGAAGATTGAAAATTAAAGCTTCGCTTCGTTTGGTGCGGGACAGATAGACAGTTTGGTAAATAGTTGATAAGAGTTAGGTTGTTGTCCTAAATGAAGATTATATTCGAATAGAAGTCTGAAACGGAATTTTTTAATATAGAATTATTCTTTTCTTAATACATCCTATTGAATTGTTGAAACCAATTGTCATGTTTTGTCTTATTTTTGTCGTTTTTAGCACCTTTGCTAAAAACGATGAATTATACACAGATTGAGCTTGATTATTAGTGAAGAATAAATCTGTTCTTCCGCGCTTTCAACATTTAAGTTGAAATTTTACTCGTGGGTCATTTTCTTTGCCGTTTCTTAATTTCACGGTCCAAGTGTCGTGAAGCAATTCTAGCGCCTTGATCACTGCACACCAGGAAACAAGTCATAACATATTCAGGAGGAATGGAAAAAGAGTGGATAGTTGAAAATCAGTTGCGTTTTCGATCATACAGTTGCCGATAGATGGTATGCTTCATGAAGAATGACTTCAGAGGACTTCGTTCCGCGCGACTGGGAGGAATCTTGCAGAACGATGGATCAAGAGCTGGAGAACAGCTTCAACCTCGAAAGCGACTCGCTGTACATAGGACCTCCAGTCACTACGATGACCCCGAGTTCAGCGATAGGGAAAGTGAAGAGCCGCACGGATAGTTTGCTGCTTCATAATCAAATACCATCATACTGGATAAAGCCACCTTTTCCACAATGATCGTACGAGACCACGTATCAAGCCATTTTATTCATCTATGATCTTTCCGGTCTACATATTTTCAATAAACTGTGGTCGTACCATATAATTCAACGATAATCGCACCGAACCTCATTACTTATCAATCTATGGTCGTACCGAACCACATACACTGAAGTCGCTTTTTACGCGACTATTTTACGCGGTTCTCGGAATTTACGCGGTTTTACCTTTGTTATACTATAACAAAGGTTTAAAAATTGGTCGAAAAACACAAAGTTGATCCGAGGCCCGGAGGGCCGAGTCACATATACCAATCGATAAGGTTCGACGAATTGAGCAATGTGTGTGTGTGTGTGTGTGTGTGTGTGTGTGTGTGTGTATGTGTGTGTGTGTATGTGTGTGTGTATGTGTGTGTATGTGTGTGTGTATGTGTGTGTGTATGTGTGTGTGTGTGTGTATGTGTGTGAGTGTATGTGTGTGTGTGTGTATGTGTGTGTGTGTGTGTGTGTGTGTGTGTGTGTGTGTGTGTGTGTGTGTGTGTGAGTGTGTGTGTGTGTGTGTGTGTGTGTGTGTGTGTGTGTGTGTGTGTGTGTGTGTGTGTGTGTATGAGTGTATGTGACGCTTGACTTGAGTCGTCTGTTTCTCGGAGATGGCTGAACCGATTGCTATTACGCTTATTTGAAAGGTGTTATCACCTTGTAGATCACTATTGAATGGTTTTGCGGTCCGACATTTTGTTTAAAAGTTATAAGCAAAAATGTAAAAATTACGTGACATGATTTTATCCAGAACCACTCAACCGATTTCAACCATTCTAGTATCAAATGAAGGCTCTTGCTACTACAAATTTTTTGGGAGAGTTTTATTGCAAACAATCAAGCGGTTCAAAAGTTATGCTTAAAAATGTGTTTTTTCAAGGTGTCAATTAATCGAACGTTTCTCAGAGATAGCCAAACCGATTTATGCGCTATTAGTCTCATTTGGTAGGTAATATAGCCTCATAGATCACTATTGATTTGTTTTTTGATTGGATGTTTAATTTGAAAGTTATGAGCAGTCGTGTACAGCATAATAAAAGATACAATTATTTATAACATTTTAACCAGATAATTAATCAGATTTCAATTATTTTAGTATCAAACAGGAGGCCTTAATGCTGTGAACATATCTGCTAAATATTATTAGAATTGGCCTTACCAGTCAAAAGTTATTTGAAAAACATTGATGAAATTATTCAAGCAGACTTTACTGATATGAACCAAACGGAAAAAACGCCATCATGTGCTCTAGCGTAAAAATGCTTAATTTTCCAGATGGTGTGTCTTTGGAAAAGTTTATTTAAAAAATCTGGCGCAACTTTTTACACTATTAGGGTGACCGTAGATCTACCTATTAGGGTGATACAAATTTTTGTTTTTTTAAATGCGTCCAAAAAAGTACAGTGTCTCCACAAAAGTTATAGAACACAGTAAAATAAGCAACTTTGCTGTACATAGTAACTATCTATCTCTTACCGGTTGCGAAGTGTAACGATTTTTTTAAAAATGCAGCGAAAATTAAAAAGTTGAGATATCGAAAACCGGTTACGTCACAATTTATTTAGATAAATAATTTTTACACGTCAAAAAAAATTCACTCAAATCGATCCTCTAAGATACTGCGATACACGCACAGTCGCTGAAAACATATGATTTCGAGGAGAGCGCGTTGAAACTATTGTACAGCACTGCACTTGCCTTCAAGTGATCCAACAGTTTTACTGTATTTTCTCAACGAAACCACGTACCGAAAAATACTATGGGCTCAACATTTCTAAAGATAGAAACCTTCTGAAAATGCAAAACAAACAAGTTTTTCGATTTTACAGTGAGGGTCCCCCTTCAGTTTCTGAATTCATCTAAAGTACAACATATGACATCTTTAAGTACTCAAAATTGCAAAAGTAGCTCATTTGTTGACATATAAAATGTCCAGGGTTACATTGGCCACAGCTGGACACATTCTAGGAACGTTCCGAATACATCCAGGAAAACGGACAGTTGCTCACTTAAACCAAACCCCAGAATGTCACCCCGCTATTTACTCAAAAAAACAAATTATACAAATAAAAGGAAGACATTTTTTGATTGCTTTGGAGTATTATACAAATTTATCAGTACATAGACATGCATATGTATTGATGATTACTATCATAGTGTTATCAAAAAGTTGAGTTCCGAAGGCGTGTCGAATTCTAACTCAAATGACAAATGAGATGGTATAACAAAGGTTCCTTTCACCAATAGGTGGATTAAATCGGTTTTTTTTTTCATTGTACTTGTGCACTTCGGAAAAGGGGATTGTAGCAATATTGATTTTACAAGACCGCCAAAATTTCGCAAAAATGCAATTAAAAATAGGGTATTTGTACCTATCTGAGCCGGTTTTCACGGAATTCATTCTTTTCATGTCTCTATATAAAATTTCAATACGTATGTTTTAGATTTTCTGCGGTGGCCCAACCTGTACAACATGGTCCGACTATGACAACATTTTTTGTCTTCACGTAAATGCCTATAGCTTTTTTAGTTTTCAAGCAATCAGTTCAAAACTTTCCGGAAATATGCCTTACTCTTAGACTTTTGCAACGATGTATTTAAATTTCCTAAATTCCTTTTGAAACAAAAGTTATGGGTGAATTCCAAAACGTGGCCCAACCACGACGACACTCCCCTACTTTCCGCGAAACACTATATTCCGCGAGTTAGCATCGGAGCCACCCGGACGGCGACGGTTGGAATTGCTGACCACCACGTTAGCAACGAAGCGACCAGAACGAGGGCAGCGAAACATGCTGACATCGATATCGGAGCGGATGGCAACCATCGATGGAACGTAGCAGCTTTCGAGGTGCAACGTTTGCATTATGAACTGTAGTCAAGCTCAATTGTTGAATAAAGTTCAGTTCGTTTTAGGCTAGTGAGTAGTTAAGTTGTATTTTTTAAAAAGGTAATCACGTCCGTGATTTTCTAACTGGAGGCTCCGGCGAGATCCTCCTGGACGGGAAGAGTATACGTGATAGTGCAGTGTAGAAATCTTCAATAATCAGTGCAATTAAACTCTTAAGTGAAAATAATTTTTGTGGGGTTCAAAGAGCCCGATTGTACTTAGTTTTTGGTTCAAAGAGCCAAACACGGCATACCACAAAGCGATCTACAAGACACCGAGGACCTGATCCCGATCGGCACCATTGGCCCGAAGTAACCACGGTAAAACGGACTACCCATAAGTGCCTGCTTGAAGATCCCCCGTTCCTGAGGACTGCCACCAAAAGTCCAACTCGGTGATGTTGGCCAAACCCAGGACTTGGTCCTTTATGTAAGTAACCTTTTTATAGTTATTCTGTTAAATTTTTATTTGATTCAAGTGTTAGTGATTTTTCCGTGAATAAGTGTTAATTAGACATAGATAGTGGAAATTGTGATTTGGCTGCAAAGGAAAAGTTTTCCCTCAATCTTTAGTGGTATTTCTAAATTAGTGCTTTCAAAATTTTTCGGAAGAAGAGAAGAGTAGACCTCTACTTCCAGCACATCATCATGCCAAATCCAACACCAGCAGACTCACCTGCCGTTAGTCCCCTAACGATGCAGCAATTCATTGAATTGGGTCGGTTACCAGATTTCATAAGAGATGTGCAACCGTTCGATGGCAAGTCAACCGAACTGGTGACCTGGTTGACTGACATCGAGGGCGTTTTTAGTATGTACCGGGAAGCCGGAGCTACTGCCCCTCAGATTGAGTTGATTGAACGATCTGTTCGCAGAAAAATAAGAGGCGAGGCCGCAGACGTCTTAAATTCAAATAATATTCAATACGAATGGGCCGACATTAAAAAGACGCTTATTCTCTACTATAGGGATAAGCGAGATCTCAAAACATTAGATTTTGAGTTAACGTCTATAAGAAAATCCGGGAGTGAAAGCCTCGGAAGTTATTATTCAAGAGTTAACGAGCTTTTATCCTCAATCATCGCTCAGATTCAGACAGAAGAAAAGTATTTCCTCCACATAGATTCTCACATTGACTTTTTTAGAGAAAAGGCAGTAGATGCATTCATCAGAGGTCTGGAAAAGCCTTTGTGCCAACTTCTGAAAACTTCTAATCCAAAAACTTTGAACCAAGCATACCAATTCTGCTTGGACTATTATAATATGGATACCAGATCAGCTCCATACCGAAACGAACACCCCATAAATATCCCAAAACCAAGAGAGCTTGATATCTCTAAAATTGCCCCTAGACTACCCCCCAGAAGATTACCGCCTATTCCTGCTCCTAGAAATTTCCAACCCTTCCAAATGTCCCCATTTGAGAGGCAAAATTTTCAACCTTTCCATGAAAACAGGCCAAGACCCCACTTCCCATCACATCCTCGAAACCAATTCCAACCACCTCAATTCCAACCACCTCCTAGACCTTATGTTCCAAAACCACTCCCAAGACCCGAGCCTATGGACATTGATCAGAGCATCCGGAGTCGATATATTAATTACGGCAATAGACCTCCTGTAGATAATAAAAGACCGCACCCACCTTCCAACCATATGCATAATTTCAAACGAGTGGCACACCCAGTTGAGTACACAGACGACCAATACTATTCAGATTATGAACCCGAATATAATGATTATTACGATCAAAATGGACTGCAAGAGGAACAAATTTCAAGTGATTCTCAATATTACGAAGAAGCCCCAGCTGAACAAGACAACGAACCCCAACCATCAACATCCCAAACTAATTTTTTAGAATGGAAGCCGAGTTGGTAAAACCAACTCTTCCATACATTAATTTAAAGACAAATATTGGCGAATTTCCTTTTCTAATAGATACAGGGGCAAATATCAATATAATCGAGCCAAAATTGGCCTATCAGTACAAAAGTTCTAAACCATATGATTTTAGGGCAAACAACATTTCTAGTGCAAATGGAACTTTCAAAGCCACATCGGCAATCGACATTGTTTTTTTTTACCCGAAAATAAACTATTCTGCCCAATTCCTACTTCACAAGTTTCACCCATTTTTTAAAGGTATTATTGGAACAGGGATTTTGAAGGCCTTGAATGCAAGGATCGATCTTGGAAACAGTGTCATACATTTGGAAAAAGGTACCGAAACATTAGATGCTCCACTTTTGCAATATAACTCAGTAAGCTCAACATCAAATCATTTATTCAGAACTGATCATCTGTCAGCAGATGAAAGCAGTAAACTTTTAGAAATACTTGATGCACATAAAGAAGTTTTTCATCAACCAAATTCAAAACTAACATGCGGAACGAACGTTGAATGTTTGATTAATACCACTGATAACATTCCTGTTCATCAGAAGGTGTACCCATACCCTGCAGCCTATGCAGAGGAAGTTAAAAAACAAGTTGATAAATTATTGGCCGACGGTATAATTAGACCGTCCCGGTCTGCTTGGACTTCACCAGTATGGATCGTGCCCAAAAAGGCAGATGCTTCCGGTGAAAAGAAGTTTAGAATGGTTATCGACTACAGGAAATTGAATGAAAAGACAATTTCTGATCGTTATCCAATGCCTGAGATTGGTTATGTGATTGATCAGTTGAAAGGGCATAAATATTTTTCAACATTGGACCTCGCATCGGGCTTCCATCAAATTAAAATGAAAGATTCCGACATCGAAAAGACGGCATTCTCAATTAATAATGGCAAGTATGAATTTACTAGAATGCCATTTGGCTTGAAGAATGCGCCCGCAACATTTCAAAGGGCAATCGACGATGTTTTAAGAGAGCATATTGGGAAAATATGCTATGTATACATCGACGATGTAATAGTTTTCGGAAGAACAGTGGAAGAACATTTGAAAAACCTTGCCGTCATTTGCAAAGCTTTAAATGACGCAAGATTAAAAATTCAATTAGATAAATCGGAATTCCTTCATCAAGATGTCGAATTCCTTGGCTATATTTTAAGTTCGGAAGGTATTAAGCCGAATCAGAAAAAAATTGAAACCATCAATATTTATCCAGAACCCAAAAACCTAAAAGAACTTCGTGGATTTTTAGGAATGATGGGTTACTATCGACGATTTGTCAAGGACTTTGCAAAAATTGCAAAACCCTTGACAAACCTTTTAAGAGGGGAGAGTAAGCCCTTATCTAACAAGAAAATTTCACTAAATGATAAAGAAAAGCAATGTTTTCAAAAAATGAAAAGCTTGCTTTCTTCTTCTGACATTCTTATCTATCCAGACTTCAATAAACCCTTCATCCTGACGACCGATGCATCTGATTTTGCAATCGGTGCAGTTTTATCCCAAGGTGAAATGGGGAAAGATAAACCCATACACTTTGCCTCCCGGACATTATCCAAAACGGAAGAAAATTGTTCAGTTCCAGAAAAAGAAATGTTAGCTATTTTCTGGGCACTTCAAACTTTTAGAAATTATCTTTATGGTGCAAAATTTAAGATTCTAACAGATCACCAGCCCCTCACCTTCGCGCTGTCACCAAAGAATACAAATGCAAAGCTTAAGCGATGGAAGGCTTATCTAGAAGAGCATGATTATGAGATCATTTATAAGCCTGGTAAAACGAATGTAGTCGCCGACGCTTTAAGTAGAATTGTGTGTTCCATGACGGTAACTCAACATTCTGCTGATAATAGCGATGATTTTTACATTATATCTACTGAAGCCCCGCTCAACTCTTTTAAGCATCAAGTTATACTGAAGAAAGGTCCAGATAAAGTAACCGTTACTCACCCATTCCCAACTTATACTAGAGTAGACATTTCATTAGCTGATATTAACGAAAATTCCATTTTGCAGGTTTTCAAAAATCATTTCAACCTATCAAAAATAAACGGATTATTAACAGATGAACCCTTGATGGGTCAGTTACAAGAAATTTATAAAAAACATTTTGGAGATAAAAGATCGTTAAAAGTCCGTTATTGTCAAAAGTTGCTTCAGGATGTTCAACAAGAAGATGACCAGTGGAACGTCATCCGACAGGAACACTATCGAGCACATCGGGGTGCTGAAGAAAACAAATTACAGCTTTTGAGGAAGTTTTACTTTCCAAAACTCTCTCAAAAGTTGAAAGATTTTGTGACCAACTGTCAGATCTGTAATGAAAATAAGTATGATCGTAGACCTATAAAATATCCACTCCAAGAAACCCCCATTCCAACTGCTCCCTTCAAAATCGCCCATATAGACATCCTATTCCTTGAAAACGGCCATTTCCTGACCTATGTCGACAAGTTTTCCAAATTTGCACAGATTAAACCCGTTGATTCAAGAGCCGCCGTTGACATAGTCCCAGCCGTAAAAGAAATCCTGTTGAAATATAATCCTCCAGAAATATTAGTCATGGATGGTGAAAAATCCTTCATGACAGGAGACTTGGTAAACTTCTACAATGCCCATCATATTGAACCTTATGTCACTGCGACTGGAAGGAGCGAGATGAACGGGATTGTCGAACGTTTCCACTCCACCCTGTTAGAAATTTACAGAATGACAAAACACGAAAATCCAGAAAAATCACCCACTGACCTACTATTCCTATCCTTGAATAAATACAATTCCTCCATCCATAGTTCCACAAAACATACTCCCTATGAAATTATACTTCCCTCTCCTAGAACCCCCGAAATTATAGAAAAAGTTTACAAGAATATTTCAGAAAAACAAAAGAAAGATTTAAAATATCATAACAAATTCAAAAAAGAAGTAGTAATCAGATGTAATCAAGATATATACGAAAACGCAAGGCAGAGGATCAAACATAAAAAGAGGTTTAAGAAAAATAAAGTTAAACAGGTTAACAAGAGTACTGTAACCATGGATGATGGAAGAAGAATTCATAAAAATGATGTTAAAATAAGGGAAATTTAATCCTGTCTAATGTTTTTCTCGTTACAGAATTCTCATGTTCATAAAATTAATTCATACCAAAAAGATTGATGTCAAAAGGATAGATAATCTCCCTATAATTGTTTTCGATTCAGGAACCGCTAGAATTCAGGAAACATCCCATTATTATATTCACCACTTCAATGTTACTTCTTTGAAAACACACGTAGAAACACTTAGAATTCAATTTGAACAATTGCGATCCAATCAGTTTACAAGCCTCACGAAACAAACATTTGAACAGATTCAGGAAACTTTGAAAAATTTGGCCCCCTCCAGACGGCATAAACGTTGGAACAGTTTAGGAACAGCTTGGAAATTTATAGCCGGAAGTCCGGACGCAAACGACTTGAAAATTTTGAATACTTCAATTAATGACCTTATTTCCAATAACCATCAACAAATTAGAATAAATAGAGCACTAAATTTACAAATGAAGGAACTTGTATTTAAAACAAAAGATGCAATAGAGCTTTCAAATTCAAAATCATTAGAAATTTATTCAATAAACATTTTACTCAACTTGAAATATTTGGCAGAAAAACTAGAACAAATTGTAGATAGCATATCTTTGGCAAAAGCAGGAATTCTTAATGAGAAAATTCTAAGTCAAGAGGAAATAGAAATTTTATATCAAGATCTATCAAAACAGAATATTACAGTTCATAATGCTGTGGAAGCACTCAACTATGCAGACTCAACGATTGCAACCAACGGCAAAGAACTAACCCTCATGATAAAAACTCCCATCTTGGATAAAAGGATATTCAACAAGATTCACGTTTTTCCTGTAACAGCAAATCACAAACAAATTCATTTGACGAACAGAAATTACCTAGCTCATGAAACCGGCAACTTCATTGTCAACACATTGGAACCAAAAATCTACAAACTTCACGAAGTGGCATTCGATAGCTCTAGATGTATACCAAAGTTACTCTCCGGACAGCAAGCAAATTGTAACTACACCACGAACCCACCTGAGGAAGAAATCATCATAATCAATGACGAAAACATCATCATCAACTCGGACAACAACATGTCTTTTACATCAACTTGTGGGCTTATCAATCGTACCTTTACCGGAACCTTTTTAATAACGTTTCAAGATTGCAAAGTCAACATCAACAACATTACCTACTCCAACGAAATACAGAGTATGGGTGGAGATCCAATTCACCTACCATTGGACGGCATAACAATTCAAAAGCAACTTACCATAGCTAATTTGAGCCTGGAACACCTACACCACTTGCACCTGGAAATGAGAAAGGAGATGGAATACATCCGACTGAATAATACGAGCATAGAATGGCCAGCTTGGTCCATTTTTGGGGGAATATTCGCATTCCCCTGCATGATAACAGGTATCGTGATTCTTTTGAAAATCTTTCTCCACAGATCGGCTACAGTCAAAATTAAGCAAATATCCAGCGATCCATCAACAAAGGAACCACTAAGGGACATCCAACCAATTATCAGACCATTGACCTTTGGAGAGGTGATTCGGACGGAACCTCATCTCTAAAGGGGGACGAGTTAGCATCGGAGCCACCCGGACGGCGACGGTTGGAATTGCTGACCACCACGTTAGCAACGAAGCGACCAGAACGAGGGCAGCGAAACATGCTGACATCGATATCGGAGCGGATGGCAACCATCGATGGAACGTAGCAGCTTTCGAGGTGCAACGTTTGCATTATGAACTGTAGTCAAGCTCAATTGTTGAATAAAGTTCAGTTCGTTTTAGGCTAGTGAGTAGTTAAGTTGTATTTTTTAAAAAGGTAATCACGTCCGTGATTTTCTAACTCGCGTAATGGGTAACTGAGAATTGGTTTTCCGCGAAATGATATTTGGCGAAATGTTATGCAATCACAGCGAATGTCATCAGCTTTATTTTTTCTGGCATAGCAATGTGGGGAGTTGTTTTCTGCTTTACTGCGGGGAAAAACTAAAAATTTGTATATTCAACTAGCCATGGTTTCATAGTTGATGTAACGGCCAAAATGAATCATCATTGAACTCCTCTAAAACTTGCAAAACTCCGCGACACCGTGATCGTGACAAAGGTAGGTCTGGTCTGAGGTCTGAGATTTACTATTTAAACACCATAGTCATAGTAGTACGAAGGTGCGAAAGTACGGGTCAGCTAGTTCAACAATGAACGTACCGAAATATTTCATTTTTCTATGGTTGAACCGAACAATTCATTTCTGTGCCATACTGAACAATTTTATTCACTAATGGTCGTATCGAATCATTTTAAATATACACTACAATCTTTTATCGACTGGTAATTTACTCAATGGAATTTGTTTCGGCTTTGCAGTCTTAAAAAGCAGAAAAACGGTGTTTTTCTCTTTCACCAACGTTTCGAATAATTTGATTTCTTTATCAAGGCTTTAAAATATCAATTCAACAAATTGAAAAATGCTTTGATTATTTTGATTATTTTAGAACCTTGATAAAGAATACAAATTATTCGAAACGTTGGTGAAAGAGTTTTTTCTGCTTTTTAAGACTGCAAAGCCGAAAGAAATTCCATTGATTAAATCCTATACAGAATCATTTTATTAACCAATGGTCGCACCGAACCATTTCATCCATCTATGATCGTACCGAACCATAAACTTCATTGAACAATTATCGTACCGAATCATTTTACTTATCAATGGTCGTACCGAATCATTTATTTCATCTATGGTTGAACCGAACCATCTAATTCATCAAGAATGATTACCGTACGTATTACATAGGTACCGAATGATTTTAGTTTATGATTTTAGAAATATTTTGGTTAACAAAGGTGGGTAAATGAGTCATACGGGACCATTTCTTTTAATTTAGCTATGGTCGCATCGGACTGTTCCATTTATATTCTGAGTTCGGAGCATCTGAGTTTAATTTCATCAATTATGTTGGCCATGTAAACCAAACCTTTCATCGGAAGGGTTGAAAAATTAAGAAATCACGGTACCAAACAAGCGTTATAAGAAAAAACTACAAGGTATACAGCCCTAAGGTTCGTACGAAAGGGTAGGCGAAAGCGTAGGACTATATCAGATCATTAGATCAAAGACTATTGTAAACTGCATTTCTGGCATATGTATGTTCATAAAATCTGTGAGTGCCATTGTTTAAGTGAATGTTTAAAAGAGAAGAGCGAAATATTCAGATTTAATTCTTCATTGAATGCAATGGTGTGTTTGAAAATACGTTCATAAGTACAACGCCTGTAACTATTGAGACATAAAAGATTTCTTTTAAAAATCACTTGTGTGCATCATAAAGGTTGAAATACACTGAAGTCGCTTTTTACGCGACTATTTTTACGCGAATTTCGGAATTAACGCGGCTTTTTTTTACGCGATTTTCGGAATTTAGGCGGTTTTTTTCTACGCGATTTTCGGAATTTACGCGGTTTTTTTACGCGAATTTCGGAATTTACGCGATTATTCGCATATTTTAACGTATGACTACATCTTTGTTTACAATACTGGGACTGGGTAGCACTTTGTGAAAACGAAAATAGAAGTGTAACGTTCGAATGTAAGATTTCAAATCCTAATAACTACTAAACTACTGAACGAAACTGATTAATTTATATGTTATTGGATATATAAAATGGTGGAGGTGACAATTTGTTCTGTGGTGTACTGAGACCCCTTCCTCTTCTAAGAGGGAGGGGGGGGGGCTCCTCTACAAATAATATACAAATTTCCTCATAACTCGAGAACTAATCAAGCAAATGGTACCAAATTTGACATGTGGAGGTTTTTGGAGGCATGCATTTATTTTATGATGGTTTGGCTCACCCATGTGATAGGAGGATAAGGATCATATTTTGTGCCATGTTTTCTGCTATGTAACAAGCGGTAAGCTGTGAAAGTAAACTAGTAAAACCTTCTCGGAGCAAAAGACAGCGAATTGACGCCGCTGACTTACGTGCTTGTTGCCATTCATGTCAAAAGTAGTGATGTCCGGTAATCGCACGATTAGAACATGAGCTCCATTTGCTTGATTAGTTCTAGAGTTATGAAGAAATTTGTAAATTATTTGTATGGGAGCCCCCCACTCCTAAAGAAGGGAGGGGTTTCAATTCACCATAGAAAAAAATTTTGCCTTCTGAAACCGCCACATGCCAAATTTGGTTCCATTTGCTTGATTAGGTCTCGAGTTTTGAGGGAATTTGTGTTTCATTTGCATAAGGGCCCCCCCTCTTACGCCCTCCTTAAAATTGCTCACTCGCCCCCTTCATAAAATTGCTGGTCATTTTATCTTTCCAACTACATATAAATTGTTCAGTTTAGTTCAGTAGTTTAGTAGTTATTAGCATTTGAAATCTTTCATTCCAACGTTACACTTCTATTTTCGTTTTCACAAAGTGCTACCCAGTCCCAGATAGTAAACAAAGACGTAGTGCTACGTCAAAAAAACGACGATGAGCACTATTTTTCGCTTTTGCAATCATAACTCACGCTATTGGCAATCTACCTGTCGCAGGACTGATAAAACTAGACACTCTTTATTCAATCACAGTGGAGATGTTGACGAGGGGCAGTGACCGATTTTCATTCTTCTAAATAATAAAAACACTACCTTATTATCAACGCAACACCTTTTCGCCCGCGTACCCGGCTTTCTTGGACGGTTCTTTCACGTAAACCAGAACAACGAATCTGATCTGATCTGATCAGCCACGTATAATCGCCCAAGTCTGGTAGGTTAACCAACTGCAGACGACTGACTGTGCTCAGCAGTCAGATCATTGAACGCGGTCGGAATCTAGACGATACCGATGATTGCCGATACGATGATGCACCGAACTGTTCAACGCGTTTCTTGCGATGGTAGCGCAACGTAACACTGCCGTGATAGTGTATAGCGCGAGACATATTTTGATACTGAGCTAAGCGATATTCTGTATCAGGGGTATTTAACCCTTGCACAGATGATCATCGAGGTCATCTGCGAACCCCATGAGCATGTGAGATTTCGTAATGATGGTACCTCTTCTCAGCAAATCTGCTCTTTGCACCATCCAATGCAATATTGAACAGCAAATTCGATAGTCCGTCCAACTCAAACCATCTAACGTCACAAATGAGTCAGGTTTCTCACCCGCTATCCTGATGCTTTTGAACCATCAAGGGTAGCACGTATCAGCCTAATAAGTTTTGTTGGAACATCAAGGTTCATGCATAACCCACCATAGCTCAATTCGTTTAACTGAATCGTACGCCGCCTTGAAGTCTTCAAATAAATGGTGAGTTTGCAGGTTGAACTCCTGGAATTTTTCGAGGATTTGTCGCTAGGTGTGCAATTTGGTCCGTCGTGGAGTGTCCCTCTCGAAAAACGCACTGGTCATACGCCAGCAAAGGTTTTCTGCAATGGCCTCTTTCTGAGAAACAAGATGCGGGAGAAAATTTTGTATGCAGAATTGAGGAGCATAATGGCTCGATAATTGCTGCAGTCGAATCGATGGCCCTTTTTAAATAGAATTATTATGAATTTTCTTCGGTAATATGACATATGGAGCATCCAATCACAGAAATTTTCTTCAACCAGCAGCTTTCACGTCCAATTGGGATGCCTATGGAGCATCGCTCACCATTTACTTACATCGCAGAGCTTCGCTAGGTCAAAACATTTGACCTTCAGAATCAAGTTTTACGAGAGCATTTAGACTCTGCCCTAGGCTACGCAGTTCTAAAAAGCGTTCGGCAAGGACCGTAACAATGCTTGAAATTAAATAAAAAGAAAACTATTCCAATTAAATTCTACTATCTATATTTAATCGCGACAGATACGTATTTTGTCTACGACATGCAGGCTCATTAGTGTCTGTTTTTGAACTAAATTAGCCAAAGCCGTAACAATGGCCTAGGACACTTGAAAAAAAAGGATGCTTGTTTCATTGTTACCACCAGAGAAACGTTGTAAGTTCTTATGAATCACATTTTCTTAGTTCGACAGTGACCGCTGAGCACAACTGTGCTATGTGACCCGCTTTGAACTAGGCCTCTGATGTGTCCTTGTAGGTCATATAAAATTGTGATAAAATTTGGTTCAATTTTTGCGATTTTCCCCAAAAAGCTGTGCAGTAATAGCATTGTTCTTATATTCTAACAAGCTTTTCAGCAGTTTACGACAATGCCAAGTTCGCTATATGATATTCTGTAAATATTTTATTCCATCGAATGCTTGGAGAAGCCAACAGAGTAACCGTATCGCCAACTTAAGTGACTTTCGTTCGCCGGTGAGAATATCGTCCCTATCGTCGCGTCCCCCTCATCGATTACAACATCCCAAGCGTAACAAAATGTACACTTTCGACACTCGCACTCGCAGCTAAGCAGCAACTATTCATCAACGTGTCGCCCTAATTGCCACCCCGTACGGAACACTATAAACTTCACCCGGTCGGTCGGTGCGCGGTGCTGCAGATTGCATCTAGCCAGCCAGCGCAGCAGCGAGGGTAAGCAAGCAGAGAACACAAAGCAGAAAAATTATACCCCCCCCCCCCCCATCCTCGTCCGTCCATCCATCCGATCCTGTAGCTCAAAGCGAAAGAAAACCTCAGTACACACTCGGTATGGGTACTGCTCCTGCTCGAGAAAGCAGGAAAATGGTTGCACATTACTATTTCAAACATTTTCGCACATAATGCACCAAGCGCCTCCATTAAGACGGTTGCAATTTATTTCCCCCTCTAGCTATGTCGATCCGTGTATGCTTAGTTCCTTTTTTATATTATTTTGCGTGGCAAACTGCTTTGTTACGCTACTTGTGTGGGGAAAAGCACTACGTCGTCCAGTTCAGCTGGACTTCCACTCGTTTTCTCAAGGTTTCTTTTATCTTCATCTCTTTATTAGTCGCCATTATATAGTTTTCGATAAATGGCTGTGATTAATTCTCAGTTATCGCGTGAATCATAGCTGTTCATAATCAATCGTTACAAAGCTCATAACTACCTGTCGCATTGGTGGTCGTGATCGACTGCACTGCGACAGCCGAGCCGGGCAGTCGAGGGTTACCGCTTGCACTGCGCCACGCTAACTGCCAGCTAGGGCAACGATATTATACTATTTCCAAGATGACTGCTGATGGTAAAGCCATTATTAATATAAACTATACTTCTGTACCCTTCATCTCGCGGCTTCAATCCCCCCATGGCATAGCTGGAAGATTTATAAAAGGATGAAAAGTGAAGTCATATAATTGCACCGCTCTATTCCGAGCTGCTATAATATGCTGGCAGTGCCGCTGTTGCTGCTGCTGCTGCTGCTGTTTCTGGTGGGAACGGACGGAAAACTACCGCGGAAGGTGTATCCATTCTATTTTGTATTTCTTTTTTGTTACTTTCCTTTTCCACCGTGCGCATGAGAGATACAGTATCCGATTTCTTGAGGGAAACAATGCCGCCGCCCTCGAAGCTGGGAAAGCACTTTGTAAAGCCAGTGCATGGCGCCATGTTTTATAGTGAAAGTGCTTTCTTCGGAACGTACAAACAGCAAGAAGTGTGCTGCAGGTTGTTTCTATATAATTTATCGCATGTCTGAAACGGTTAGCAGCGGCACCGCCTTTTCCCCGTCGTTGTTGCTAGTGAACTACCAGAGGACTGCCCAGCCACAGCCACAGCGAGCGCGAAACGGATCAAGTTGGTGCTACCTATCCACTAGCTACCTACGCTACTACTGCTACTGGCGGGGAGGGCATTCACAGCGGACTGAACCTATGCTATGCAGTCTTTCAATATTTGCGCGACATCATTCGTGTTCGGCGGCTTCATAAAGGCGAGTTTCAAGTGTTTGAAGTGAACCAACCGGCTGGCTACGTACCTACAAAGAACGGCAAACAGGGAAGACGTCGCCGTCGTTGCGTTGGTTGTCGTCATCGTCTTCTAATCCTTTGTCACGAGATTAAGTTTGCCGTGGCAAATTTTCCGCGAAACCAACTGAGGTGATAAATTGGGTTAAGATTGTCGGGGATGATAATTTAATTGATTTAAATGGAATAATTGGTATTCAAATTGATAAATCTAAGGAGAAACGACATCGTTTTCGTTCTAGTCATATTTGATTTGCCACTGAAATCAAATCTATACGGCATGCTAAATATATGAAGTTGATTGAATTAAATTCAATTTCAGCACTAAATCACGTTGATTCACAACCTATTGAAATATTTCCATGCTTAGACTCGTATCTGAGAATACTAGTTTAATACTTGGATTCGTTTAAGCTCAATCAGTTAGACCAAAATCCCAAGTTAGGTGTCTATTGGACCTCCCTCGACCAATAATAACTCGACGAGCTGTTGTCAAATAACCTTATTTTCTTTCATTCGTATGTCCGGGTGTATATTAAACTTTTTACATGAATCACATTTATGCCGATTCCAACATATAGCGCTTTGAAGTAAACAGCTTTTAAATCTTGCTTGTAAAATCAGAAAAAAACTTTTCAGTTTCCCTCGTGTTCAGTTCCCTTGCTGAGCAAAATTGAATGCAATTGCTTACAATCCAGTATCTTTACCGGTGGATAATTTGGATTCTGGAAAAAGGCAATCCCAAGTCGACCGAGTCTTTGACTGTCAGACTAGCGTTGCTAGCCACGCAATTTATATTGTGTTGTTACTTTGGGTTGGTAGAATGTAATTTATTATTTTTACTTTAGAATCCCTTCAATCATTGCGTCTATTTTCAAGTAACAATTTAGGGTTTATTGCACACTTATGATGGTATTCATGACCAATTTTGGTCATAAAGGCCACCTTAAGAGTATAATAAAAAAAATGTTGTTACCTGGCTCAAGTTGGTTGACGTCCTCTGAACATTAATACCCAGCAAACCACATATCGTATAATAATGTACGAAAATTATCTTAATAATAATTTCTTGCTCTGATATACGTACGAAAATGTTTGCTGGGTAGTTCCTTTTGATTGTTTGTTTATCAGTTATTTCCCACTTGACAGCAATACAATCGAAAGTATATAAACAATTGCATGCAACTTGATGGATCCACATCAACTCCTTTCCACTAACAACAACTCCTTCCTGTGACACTTGCGGATTATGCAGAGGATTCCTCGGTCTCTAGTAGCAGCAAGTGTTGAACTAACATTCCTTTCCCTCCCAAATTGATGGGACTGCACTGCATGGGCGTGGCCAGCTTTGGTATTGATCATCACAAAGAATTAGATCACCAGAAAGTACACACTGAGAATGATCTGCTACTTACAAGCATCATTCTGACGGTTCTTTATTGTACAAGCTGATCTAGATTAATCGTGAAATTTTCGGATCAGACAGTCGCTAATTCTTCCTCACATTGAAAATTGTTGCATCACGTCACATGCATGAATACTCCGTCAACCTCTTTTTCATATAAGACATCAGTTTTGAATAAATTCTTGCAGTATGTGGATACAATCGAGCGAAAGATAGGTTTGGTCGCTTACTTTTTTATAACTGTTCACTATTAGGACATCAAATTGGACTAGGTTTATCGCGGTCTCAAGCAATCTTTTTGAAATGAGAAGAATTATCACTTTTTTGGCACATTTCAATTGGTCAAGGCTTATAGCGGTCCTAAGAAATTTTGTTAGCAGAAGAGGATATTTCTCGTACATGGACAACAGGCATACTTCCCAAGCACAGATATCAAATTAGTATAATTCTTAACGTCGTAAAGAATCTTCGATCTGTTGGGACAAGGAGATTTTGTCATTTTTTTTCTAAAAAAGTAATCGAAATCGCAGTAAAAAGAACGTGTATTTAACTATCGTCCCTGCTTGTGAACAGGGCTTCGACCGATCCTTTTTTTCTACCGCAGTCACACCAACGCGCATTCAAGTTCACACCGTCCGTTTAGAGGTGGAATACGAATGCTATGCATAACACAACTGGCATTTTGCTCAGTCAAACGCCGACTGCACGCTGCAGAACGAACGGCTTCTAAAACTTTTTGACATTTTCGTTTCGATCAAGTTGCCTTTACCGTTTGGAGCAGCGAATGACTGCAAAACAGTCAAATGACTGGCAATCACCACGCTACGAAAAGCAACCGCACAATCGTATGATTCAATACTACAAAAAAACAACCACTGCATGTGCATGGAAGAAGTCGGTCGGACTCCGTCCAATACAAACGAATATTTTGCTTGTGTCGGACCGACGTCTGGGTGACAAACTTTTACTGTGAGCAGCCGATTTGGAGACAAAAAGAGAAACGAAAAAATACGTCACCGTATGCTTCCAGTCAGTTTGCAGTTTATATTCTCAAAGCGCAAAGCAAAACGGGAGATCGACTGTTTGCTTTTGCTGAGATGCCGCATGAATTGTACGACGGCAGCAGCGCAAGCGGCAGATTGACTGGATTAAAAAAACGGTCAAATGATTGTTCAAAAATCGGAGTTTAAATGCGGAAAGTTCGCATTCACGGCAGTCACATTCAACTTGCGATCCCTTTTTAAGCCCTGCTTGTGAAGCAAGGCGATCACGAACAAAATGTATGGGGGTTCAAACACTCATTCGTGATTGAAAACGAAAATTATAATAGAAACCACATAATTGCTACATCTATTATGAGTCGATCGGTATCTAAACCTTGGAAATCTACTCATAGCTGGCAAAGCTATCAAAGCTATCAAAGCTTTGAAATCTTTCATATATTCGTGGCACACGCTTTTTTTGATTTTTTGGAATGACACCCTATCTCAAACCCTGCCGTAAGACGTAGTCATACGTTAAAGCAACACCCGGTGGTGGCTTAATCACGAGATTTGTCGGAACGATTGTCGGCAACGCGCTGCTTGATTCCATCGTACTAACCGAGCAGGTAACAGTCAAAGTGCAGCCATACAAAAATAATATCGTCGCATAGAAGTGTGTAGTGCATATACGGGAATGATAGAATTAGAAGAATAATACAAAACAAGGTATAAGAATACCTTATAATATTACTGGCGACAGTAGTTTAGTGTGTAAAACATTCGGGTACCAGTCGAAAGAGCGGTGACGCGAGCCCCACCTGCCATTACACAATCCAATATACAGGGTGTTAGGCAGCTTAGTGCAGATATTTCAAGGGGTGATAGTGGACTACATATGACGAAAAAATCCTGGCATATGGTCAAATCTCAATCGTAACAGAGTTATTGAACATTTTTAGTTTTCGGTTCTGCTTGCCTTAAATTAGCTTCGGTAAAAAATTATGCTAGTTAGCTCAATTCTGTTACTTTCATTCGAGAACTGAGAAAAGCTCCTATTTTATGAAATTTAGTAACTTTTTAGAAGCAAAACGCTTCGAAATAAGTGCTTCTTATAATATTGCGGATTTTCGGCTTTCCAGTCAGTTTTATATTGAAAACGGCTTTTTTATATTTTTATGTTTCTTATAATGTTTTTGTCAAATTTATCTTAAAAATGTGTGATGAAACTGATTACTTTCATTACATTCAATTTGAAACTCTAGTCAATATGTTCTTTGACGTGAAACGCCTATCTATTTCGGCTTCGTTGCAATTTCATTTTAAACGTGTCATGTTGGGTGTTGTATCGGAAAACCGCACGAACTCATACATCACGCATAGCACACTAGATTACCGCATGTGACGAACACAATCTGACACGTATGAAAAAAACAACAGCAACAACAATGTTTTCCATAAATTGGGGGCTCTGAGGAGAAGTTTCATAGAAAAGTATTCTGCATCTAATGACATTTGCATATAATTAGATATTAAGGGGATAATAAATTTGAAAAAAATAATTTTTTATAGGAACTAGATAGCATGGTCATGTGTTCGGCAAAGTTGTAGAACTTTGAATTTCATTAAACTTTGTCGAAGATACTCATCATATGGTTCATACGGTCATATGGTTTGCGAGATATAATTGACTTTCTGTCGTGACCCCCTTAGAATCCGTTTTTTAACTTTTTGTACAGAAAACCTCATCTAACAGGTTCGACATGTTCTACAAACTTTTGGATACTATCAAAATACGTAACTTTCCAGAAGGTGTAAATATCATATGTTGCTTTATTTGCTTTAAAAATTTATTTGAAGCATAAATTTTACCGTTTTTACAAGTAATTTATTCTGTAAATAGGCACCTACTGGCAACTAAAGTTAGCATCGCTTGAACCGTCATAAAATATTCTATAAGTGTGCCAAAAACATCGGTCGGATCTGGTCGGGCATTTTAGTTAGTTCAATTATGAATTACATACATATTGCATGTCATACATATGCTGGTTTTAGTGAGTTATCAGGGTTTTATTATTCGTATATGTACATAATAATTTCACAGGACCTAGTCCACGTCTGTTTCGCTTTCTGTTGCAGAATTATTTTCGTTCTGGTACTTTTGTAAAAGTTTGTATGCTGCTGGTAACAACCGCATTGATTTTTTCCCTGTTGGTCTTCTTAAAGTTAAAATCAATGGTTCCGACGTCATTAACTATCTTCTGAAAACATCTTCGTTAGTCGATATTCTGTTCAGAAATCAGCTTAAATATTTACATACAATCATGATTCATTACTGTTAACAATTCTTGAACATTTACGTGCACGCTTTTCTCTAAAACGTTTTATACCTTTGTTACGGCACTCTTGCGGTTCTTCCGAAAGACGACTGATTTGTTAAAACAGCTGCATCTATTATTTCTGAGAGACGCAACCACTGCGACCACCGATTAGATTTATTGTGGTATAAATTCGGTGTTAGCGGTTGTCGACCTGGTTGTTGGTTAGTGGATAAGCAATTAAGAATACTTTTGCTTCTACCAACACCACATCGTGGAAGGCTTCTATGGCTTCGTTCACGCTTCGCATCATGTGTTCCTACATGCCGCCCAAGTGGGCCGTGGTTGGTCAACTGAACGATCACTCCATGTCAGTATAAGTGAACGTTGTAGTACAGTCGTTGTTAATCTGTCTTACGAAATGCGAAAATATTACATTCTGGAACTCTCTTCTAGACCTCCGATCATAAAGTATTCGCTCCATGTCCCTTCGTCCCACTGCAAGCCACTCTGGCCACATCTTATATCTGCACCCTTTCATGGCGAGTCAGGAGCTTCGAAATCTGGCGAACGTCATCTGTAACCACAGGGGGTACATTAAAGTACTCTTGTCAAACTATGCTGAATGCAATTCCTTACAATCCAGTTTCATAATTGGTTGGAGATATCAAATACCTGATACTGCCGATACCGTGGTCTAACAAGTCCTTCATATCCAGACAAGAGTGACTGACTACACGGTTAATCAACATTTCAAGTTGCAAATGTTTGCGTTACGCTACTGAAATACACAAAGCTTAACAGGATATTTTTATTGTCATATGGAAACCCCTAAAAGTTGAAAAAGTTATCAAATACACACTAAATATTGAAAAAGTTATGATATGTGTAAATTATCATGAATGTGTCGATCACAATATAGTTGATTTTTTGTAACTTACGAACTTGAAAGAACAAAATGAAGCGATACCATTCTTAGCAGTTCATTGAAACATAATAATGCAATAGTTAGTTGCTGAGATTTCTAAGATACATTAGTTTAGGCAGTTTCTTAAATTGGCTTCACAAATTCAGTAATCCTAAATCAAAAAATACCATTTAATTTTGGATATGGGACATACGCTCGTTTTAAACTCAATTATAATAAAATTAAAGTTTAAATTTGGCTAACGAATGTTATCCTCGATTTCGTAAAATACTCCCATCCATAATTGCTCACACCACCTTTAAGTCCCTAAAACTGGTACGTAGCAAGTCACGAGATGAACAGCCGGAAACCTTTTTGCGCTTGCCTGCATGCAGCATCAACGGGGTTCATCGTTTCACTCGGCTGATTCCACAAAAACACCTAAAGCAAACGAATCTTACTTAGGTGCCTGCCTGCCTGCCTGCCAGTCTGCATGCCTGCCAGGCAAGCAACTGCTGCGGTGCGCTCTTGAGGGAATGATCAAGGCCGGCTTTTCTTCGCTGGAAACAATCAATCAGTCATTTCGGTTTTCTTCCTCATTTACCCGCACCCAAACGGGACCGCAATCGACAATAGGAACGGTACGCAAAAAGCAACTCTTCCGACGATTATCAACCCGAGTGGAAAATCATCCACTTTTCCTGATGGAAATGGAGCAGCACATTCGAGTAGCGTAGATATCTGACGACCGGGTCCGTACGAGTGAGTAGGATTTTTTTGTCAGTGTGTGAGTGCGGGTGGCACACGACTTCAAGCAAACGGAAGAAAAAGCAGAAAGGTGTTTAATGGGAGAAGTTTATTTTACTTTCTTGCGCTTCGAGCGAGCGAAATCCTATTTCTACCCCAAATTGTACTCTTGAATGTGGGCAGTATGTGTGCTCAGACCAAGCTGTTCTCCCTGCGGGTCAATT
This sequence comes from Sabethes cyaneus, assembly GCF_943734655.1. NCBI lineage: Eukaryota > Metazoa > Arthropoda > Insecta > Diptera > Culicidae > Sabethes > Sabethes cyaneus. The sequence goes on from NC_071355.1 coordinate 53,586,431, forward strand.
TGTTACATATGTACGTGCATGCCTTAGTAGACTACCGGCAGTAAGTAGCTTCGGGGCTCCCAACGGTAGCCAAATTAGTGTTTTGTTTCCGTTGGTTCGATTCATTAGTTTGCACAATTCCCATCACCAGAGTTATTGACGTTCCACTGAATGTCGGTTAGTTACTAATTAAGTTTTCGTTTATTTTATTTTCAGGTAATGTGGACCACCGATGGATGCCAGTGCCATTCAGTGAGTGCTGAATATCAATTAAAAAAAAGAAGCAGTCAAAGTGAAATACTTTCCATTTAATTTGAATAATTAATTTCCACTGAGTCAGATTTTATCCGACGGAAGACATTTACTCGACCAATCAGTCTAATTTAATTAAAAATTACATCCACCGCAAGTTGCATTCAAACAGTCCAATTTTCGGTAGAGCTTGAGCTTTCCCAACAAATGTGCGCCCAAATTCGCGGAAACGATGGAAGGTCGCCCAGCTCATTTAGCTGATTGCACTTTTTATCCGGAGAGCATCTGGTGTGTGTGTGCGGAGCGGTCCGTTTTTACCAGCCGTCACCGAACACCGCGTGCCGTCCTCAAAGTGAGCTCAAGGCTTTAAATTAGAGCAAATCAACGCACTAGGGAAGGCTGCTTCGAGCCTGCGGCCATTATTTATTCAAGTTTATATAGTGTGAAAAGTTGCTTCCGTTAGGTCGGTTTGCATTCAGTAGAAGTAGAAAGTCAGCAGCAGCAGCAGCAACAGAGCAACAGCAGCGGCCGGATTTGTATGTTGGTGAATAGAAATCTCTGCCTGGCGGGAACAGTCGCATGCTTGGCGGTGGCACATTATTGTTGGCCGATCTTGGATAGGGTTTTCAGAATGGTGTCTATTAAAATAGCAAAAAAGTGCTTTGATGTTCTTTGTGGGGGAGTGAAAAGTTCAATTTGGAAAGAGGATAATAAATGGGTTCACACGTTTTAATTAGAGGTTAGCATAAATTCTAATACAATGTTTGCTAACCCTAACAAGCTAGTAGTTCGTTCATTCGATTACGAGAAACCGTTTGGAGGCATTGTGTAGATGCAGGAATCGAGCGACAAAAGGCCAACGCAATTGCGTTATAATTATTTCCCCTCTTTTCAGCGGCGATGGCAGCGATAGCGCTGCCTTAGTTAAGCCAAATTAGATCTAATTATTTCGATTTGTTGTCGGTTGCAATTTGCGGCCGGAAGATGCCGGTGCTCCGGCAATACGCGCTGAAGTCGATGGTATGGCTTTTGATATAATTAACATTGTTTAATGAGGCTTGTCCTGATTTCCTGAAGAAAGTAATACCATGGCAGCGGACTGTTGAAAAGTTATGATTGCCATCTTTTCCGTTCCAACACGAAAAGCGGGTCTCCCGGAGCTGTAAATGAAACATTTTCTTTCGTCGAACCTTGAGATTGTTCGGTGACCGTGCGTCTCCATCAATCGAACCGAAATGGAGACGCTTGGTAACCAAACACCGATGTAAGAGCCAAAAACTTCAAAAAGTAATGAAGCCTGCAAGCGACTCTAGTCTCGAAATAGTCTCGTGTTTATTAGCAATTGATTGCAAAGTTGATGGAAAAATAGACCCTTCCAGGTGCAGCCCTAGGCGTAGCTATTTTCGCCCCCATGCCGTACGGAGAATTGTTCGCCCCGAAAAAGATAACAGAATAAGTACATCAATCTAACTTGGCAATAACACTGTGCTAACAAGTTTTCGCAACAGTGTTAGAGTTAAACATTTTCTTATTGCCTGACAAAGTATTTCCATTTTAAACGAGTCCGGATAATTGCCGAAGAAAGGCGCCCAAGAGGACGCGCAGTGCAGCCGCAGTACCAGGCACCGGCAGACCGGGAGAGGGAAAAAACTTTTTGCTTCCAAGTTTGACGAAAGTAAATATTTAATCACCGCAAAGTTGCTCCTGCCTTCAACGCAACGACCGACCGACCGACCGGTCTGGTGTTGACGCTAGGAATTGTCTGTCAGATGTGAGTGCACATACGCCAAGTGCCGGCGTATACTTGCTCGTACCGACAACGTAGACCGTTGCGAGTTCGTGTGAAACTACTGCGGCATTAACCGCAGAAAGAAATTCGCGACAGTTAATTAAGGACAAGCCACTGGAAATTGATCCAATCAGCTCGGATTGTGGGCAAAGTCGTTTTTCTCGTTTGCTGTTCAGTCGGTACACACTAGCGAAACTACATGCGCAGCATCTCCGTAGTCTGTGAGGTCAAATGAATAATTTATTTTGTGTACAACCGTGATCCAATGTTCCACTGTCGGAAACGGTGCTTTCTTCTTTAGGATAAATAATTCAATTTTATTTTCATTCACAACATAGTCGTCTTTGGCAGACCAGACATCGCTTTTGTTCGGATCGATGCTTCTTCAATTTCCGTTCAGTTGGCCAGCAAGTTGTTACAATATTGAAGCAGATTCAAAGGTGATATTGCTTTATGGATTTGTGAATGGACACCTATTCACCTGTCTAGGAATTCATTGAGTCATCAAATAGGTTGATGGTTCAACGGACATGCATTGGACACATTCCAGCGTGTCCCGTTACGACGATGACCCGACTTTCAGTGCTATGAATGCCCCTTACTGGTGGCGTTAAACGTACTTAGGCATAATGTACGATAGACATAATGAACGACAGGCATAGTGGATGACAGGCGTAACGGACAATTTACAATTACAAAATTTTACTTATCTAGAAGTACGCATTTGAGTCAATCATTGCTCCGTCACGATACAGGGGCGATATTTCAGGGGCGTCTTATTTAACATAAAGCTATTTGTTATAATGCTGTTTAGCATAACGCCTTTTCGCATAAAAGCATCAGTATAATCGTAAGTGACCGTTTGGCATAAATACATTTGGCATAACCATTATTCCACATAATTGCTTCAAAATCATTTCATGACAATTCATAGATGACTAGCTGACCCGACAAACTTCGTATTGCCACAAATTAACCTGTGTTGTACATAAATCATGAATCTCGGATGATCTTTGTCACAATCTCGAGTTTTCCAAGCCCCCCAGTGGGCGGCGCTTCCGACGGCGGGTCACCGGCAACACTCGCGACCGTCTCGTCCTGAATGATCTAGTGTTACTATAGATAGTTTTTGTGGTCTTGTATTGACTAATGTTTTATGGAAGAGTCTCGAATTTCTCGAGTTCGATTAGTTTTTGAGTTTCGCAAAAATTTCTGTTTTATTTGTATGAGAGTCCATATCCCCCTTCCACAGGGGTGAGAGGTCTCTAACTATCGTAAAATAAATTCAAGACTCCAAAATCACCCACATGCCAAATTTGGTTCCATTTGCTTGATTAGTTCTCAAGTTATAAGGAAATTTGAATTTCATTTGTATGGGAGCTTCCCTCTTAAAAGGGGAAGGGGTCGTAATTCACCATAGAAAAAATTTCTGCCATCTAAAACTCCCACATGCCAAATTTGGTTCCATTTGATTGATTAGTTCTCGAGATAAGAGGAAATTTGCATTTCATTTGTATGAAAGCCCACCCTCAAAATGGGGAGATGGGCCATAACCAGGGATGCCACATATAATTCTGTGTTTTTTGTTGGAAAAATCTGATAATCTGTACGGCGAGGAAAAATATCTGTGCAAAAATCTGTTCAATGCAAAACAATGAGAGTGAAAGAGATAGAGAGTCATTTTGCTGACTATTTCCGTCTCTTTCACTCTCATGTAAAAGCTCAAAAATCTGTTTAATCTGTGTAATTTGGCGAAAATCTGTATTCTATGCATACAGATTCTGTACAGGCGATTTCTTTCAAATATCTGTTAAACACAGAATAATCTGTGCATGTGGCAACCCTGGCCATAACTCGCTTTCTAAAGAAGAGAGGGGTCTCAATTCACCATAGAAAAAAATCTTGCGTCCAAAACCACTTACATGTCAAATTTGGTTCCATTTGCTTGATTAGTTCTCGAGTTATGAGGAAATTTGTTTTTCATTTGTATAGGAGCCCCCCCTCTTAAAGTGGGGAAATCCATAGAAAATATACCATAGAAAATATTCTTGCCTACAAAAACACCCACATGATAAAGTTGGTTCCATTTGCTTGATTAGTTCTCGAATTATGAGGAAATTTGTATTTCATTTGTGTAGAAGCACCCCCTCTTAAAGTTGGGAGGGGTCCTAATTTACCATAGAAAATATTTTTGCCTCCAAAAACCTCCACATTCCAAATTTGGTTCTATTTGCTTAATTAGTTCTCGAGTTATGAGGAAATTTGAATTTCATTTGTATAGGAGCCCCTCCTCTTAAAGTTGGGAGGGGTCTCAATTCACCATAGAAAATATTGTTGCCCTCGAAAACTTTCACATGCCAAATTTGGTTCCATTTGCTTGATTAATTCTCGGGTTATGAGGAAATTTGTATTTCATTTGTATAGGAGCCCCCCCTCCTAAAGTGAGGAGGGGTCCCAGTTCATCATAGAAAAAAATTTTGTCTCCAAAAACACCCACATGTCAAATTTGGTTCCATTTGCTTGATTAGTTCTCGAGTTATGAGGAAATTTGTATTTCGTTTGTATAGTAGCCCCCCCTCTTAAAGTGGGGAGGGGTTCTAATTCACCATAGAAAATATTATGAGGAAATTTGTATTTCGTTTGTATAGGAGCCCCCCCTCTTAAAGTTGGGAGGGGTCCTAATTCACCATAGAAAATATTCTTGCCCTCTAAAACTTTCACATGCCAAATTTGGTTCCATTTGCTTGATTAGTTCTCGGGTTATGAGGAAATTTGTATTTCATTTGTATAGGAGCCCCCCCTCCTAAAGTGAGGAGGGGTCCCAGTTTATCATAGAAAAAATTTTTGTCTCCAAAAACACCCACGTGTCAAATTTGGTTCCATTTGCTTGATTAGTTCTCGAGTTATGAGGAAATTTGTATTTCGTTTGTATAAGAGCCCCCCCCCTCTTAAAGTTGGGAGGGGTCCTAATTTACCATAGAAAATATTCTTGCCCTCGAAAACTTTCACATGCCAAATTTTGTTCCATTTGCTTGATTAGTTCTTCAGTTATGAGGAAATTTGTATTTCATGTGTATAGGATCCCCCCCTCCTAAAACGGGTAGGGGTCCCAATTCATCATAGAAAAAATTTTTGTCTCCAAAAACACCCACATGCCAAATTTGGTTCCATTTGCTTAATTACTTCTCGAGTTATGAGGAAAATTGTGTTTCTTTGGTACAGGAGCCCCCCCTCTTAAAGTTGGGAGGGGTCCTAATTCACCATAGAAAATATTCTTGCCCTCGAAAACCTTCACATGCCAAATTTGGTTCCATTTGCTTGATTAGTTCTCGAGTTATGAGGAAATTTGTATGGAAGCCCCCCCCTTTTAAAGAGGAGAGGAGTTATAATTCCCCTTATAAAGAGGGGAGGGGTCTCAATTTACCATAGAATAAATTCTTGTCACCGAAAACACCCACATGCCAAATTTTGTTCTATTTGCTTGATTAGTTGTCGAGTTATACGGAAATTTGTGTTTCATTTGTAAGGGAGCCCCCCCTCTTAATGGGGGGAGGGGTTTCTAACCATCACTAAAACCTTTCCTGGCCCCAAAAAACCTCTACATGCATATTTTCATGCCGATTGGTTCAGTAGTTTTCGATTCTATAAGGAACTTACGGACAGACAGAAATCCTTATTTATAGGTATAGATTCAGGGTGAGACGAGCATATGCCGCGAGTCTTGCAGGTGACTTGCCGTCGAAAGCACCAGCTACTGCTGAGGAAGGACAGCCCCCACAGAAATCACATCTGTCTAGGTTTATTCGTTAAATTGTATCGATTGGGCCGCTTGAAAGCTAACGGCAGATAGTTGAAGCAAAACACGCCTAACGTCCCTTATGCCTTCCGCACATTATGTCTATCATTCATTTTGCCTAACGTCCATTATGCCAAAAGTCTATTATACCCTAAGTCCGTTATGCCTACCGTCTGTATGCCTGCCATACGAATACCTAATAGGTTGCCTAGGTAACCAACAAGCAGTACCAATGCAAACTAATAAGCAGTTAGGCCACATTAAATGAATGCGATAAATTCTTGGCAGCATATTACAAGAAGAAGTATGACGCAGGCGCATGAATCATGAAATATTCCAAGTATACAAATATGTGGATATTTTGAGGTGGGTAAAATACGGCAGGTTGTAATGGGTCGGCCACGTGGTTAGGATGCCAGATGAGAGACCAGCAAAAACAATATTCAACAGAGAACCCGACGACAACGAGGCAGACCCCGTACCCGTTGGACGAGCGCTGTTGAAGAGGACGCTAGAACTGCGGGTTTTAGGAGCGATTGGAGAGCGGCAGACCAAGAAATGTGGAGACGGTTCTGAATTCGGCACGGATTGGATAGACGAATTGTTACCGAAAAAGTAAAAGTAAGGTAAAAGCTGCTTGCAAGCTACTTTAACGAAATATCCCAGTAATTTACTGCTAACCCTCTAACTATAGGATCTATAGGTCTATAAATCTCAGAAAAATAAATCTTAAATGAGATGGGACCGCCTTGTTTCCAAGTGCTTCGACGAAAAATACCTGAATTATTTTATAGGATTGGCTACTTTTCCAGCACAGTGACAGTAGTTAACACAGAAAATTATTTTACATTTAAAGGTAAATTTTATAAACAAACAAAACGGGTGCCCATGGGAAACCCACATTAACCACAGACAACTCTTTGCTGTTTAATTCCCGCCAGCACTTGATCTCGGCTACTCGAGTAATACTATTTATTTGGCGGAAGCAAATGGAGCTTTATGACTTCAAAGTCAACGCATTGACATCGTGCGACGCAACTTAGGTACGATGCTAAAAATGAAGATCAGACTAAATGCTGAGACCAGTAAAGTTGGACTAGTTATTAATACGCTGAAAATAAAATACATGCGAGGAAGAGGTTTGAATGGAGACAAACAATAGCCTCCAAATATGAATACATATTGATGTCGTTTCTTAAATCCTTAATAAAAACGTTTATCATTCGATTTTGTGATACGTTATCCACATGTTGTTAGGCATCTGCTGTATAAGATTATTTTTGTTAATACTGGCAACATCTCTGTGAACCCGTCGTCGTTGTGCGCAGTCTAGATCCGAGGTGGCTCGTGCTGTTTCTAGCAATCGTCTCCATTCAACTCGATCTTGGGCCTCTCGTCTCAAAAGTCGCAAATCACTTTCGACCTGCTCGAGCCATCTTGCACTTTGAACCTCCTTCACCTGTTCCTGGTGTCTGTGGAGTTAAGGAAGACTACTGTATTCGTCGGACTGTCGTCCGGTATCCTTACAACGCGTGCGACCCACCGTAGACTACCGACTTTCGTTAGATATACGATGGGAATCTCTCCAAGCGGTGACGGAAGCTCGTGATTTATACGCCTCCGCCACTCTCCGCTTTTAGTTTGTACTCCACCAATACCTTCCACTGGAGCACGGCACGGGCGCGTATGTCCTCAGTGAGCATCGTCGTAGCTTCAAGTCCATGAAGCGCTACAGGTCTAATAAACGCGGCATATGCTTCTTGATCTTAACGTTTTTCGAAAGGCAAAGTAGGTCAGATTTCCCACTTGAATGCGTCGCTTGATCTCCTTACTAGTATTGTTGTCCGCGGTTACCCGCGATGTCAAATCCCCGAATCCCCGTTCTGGCTATGATATGAAAGTCTGCAAAGCCCAAGAGTTGGCTACACTTGGTGAAAAACGAGAGGCCCGTTTTGATGCCCGCTTGTCGGATCACCCCACCATCTGCCCACCCCCAAGAGCGATGTTGAACAGCCCTTATCTCAACCCTCGCCACGTCTCAAAGGGACTCAAGATTATTCCCGAGATGCGCACGGAACAAATCCCTCCAATGTAGCTCTGATCAGTAGCGTTAGTTTATCCGGAAAACCGAATTCGTGCATTACCTCCCATAGCTGAAATCAATAAAGATGTGATGCGTGGGCACGTTGTATTCCCAATATTTCTGCAAGATCTGTCGGATGGTAAAAATCTAATCCATAGATGTGCGAGCCCTCATGAAACCCGCCTGGCAATTCCTTACGAAGCCCTGTGCTATCGTAGACAGTCGGCGTACGTTGTAGGCGGCGTTTGTCAGCGTTATGCCGCGATAGTTATAGCAGTCGAGCTGTTTACCTTTTTTGAAGATGGGACAAAGCACTTCTTCCATCCATTCTTCCGGTAGGTTCTCCTCCTCACAAATCTTGGAAATAATTCAGCCATCGCCAGCGTTGCTCGGTCATGTTTTAGAAGTTCTGCCAATGCCCGCCCAGTTATCCCCGGGGTAAGATGCTGGCCTAACAAGGCAATTGTCGTATGTTCGAATCTCGACTGGGTGGTACCGCTACAGAGTTAATAGGATCTTTGCACTAGCCCCACAATTTTCCTGTACTCTAAAAACTGGCTGCGAAGTCTGTTGATAAAGAAAGACTGTTTAAGTTCTGAAGGACGTTTATACCCATGGTTTTGCTTTTTATCGATAGGCGATCCTTACCAGCGGCTCAGTAGGTCTGCAGCAACCCGATTTCTCGTTTGACTTTTTAGAGATCAGGTACTGGGACATTACTATCTTTCATGCGTACTCCTAGGTTCTGTGAAACCATTTGATGATTAATTCCGAGCTGATAAGAACTACAGTGAAAGGCATATATCAGCGTGACAAGTTTGCAGAATCGTCAAGAGAACGGAACTAACGCACAGTAGAGCGAATTCAATCATTGAAGTTTATGGCGATATGCATGATAACTTCCAAATTCCTACAAGCCGTGTCGACATTGAAAGAAACGTGTTATTTGAAGGTCAATTTAGAGTCGAGTGGTTCCCCGAGATTTTTGACGCAATTGAGTATTAGACTACCTGATATTGCGAGCAGTCATAGTTTAGTTGGCAAAACAGTCGGGTACCAATCAAAAGATCATGAGTCCAAACCCCACCTGGCATCACCCCGATATATTCTATATCGATATTGTTCTATATCGAAATGTTCCAGTTCATCAACTTAATCATTCTTCGCATCAGACGCACTTCCTCACAAAATATCGGACTCAAATTTCTCGAAAACGTAATCACTTCACATTTATCGGGTTTCAGTATTAGACGATGGTTTTTACACCATTTGGCGACAGCTACTCCTGGAGTGCGAGAGTATCAGATGAGTCATTGAATTTTGCGAACAGTTTCAAGTCACCGGCGAACGCAAGCCAAGGACCTTTGAGCGTTATGTTAACGTCGTTAAAATAGATAAGAAAAACCAACGGTCCGAGATGGTTACCTTGCGGAATTTCGGAGAAAGCGATGATAGCTGGCGAAGCCTGTCGATAAATACATCAACAAGACAATTCGACTGTACGATTTAAACCACGGGAAAAGCGGTCCTCCAACGTTGAGTTTGTTCTGTTAATTGAAGACTCATCATAAGTAGCACAGAGGTCCGTATAGATGACGTCTGTCTGAGAACGGACTTCGAAGCATTACGTAGGAAGTGAGGTTTACTGCATTGGTGGACGTGGAGCGCTTTGACATGAGTCCGTGTTGTTTATAGACTGCTGTACGAACGAGGAAATTGACACGATCCCAACGAGCTCGAAGAGTTTCAATAATGCACATAAGACGGGGGTTTATCGGTAATTGTCTACGTTTCTTTTATTACCCTTCTTATGAACTGGAAACATTTAAGCGGATTTCCAGGCAGAAGGAAATACACCTGAGCCAATCGATGAGCTAAATAGACGACGAATTGGAGTTGCCAAGGTTTCAATAATGTTCTTTAGAAATTTGAAGAGTGAAGATCCAGATGGCATGTCCACCGGAGGTAGAGATTTTTATCTTCAGACCGGCCAACTTAATCATAGCAACGTCAATAGTTAGGTTGTTGAGAGAGTTATCTAAATTAGGAACGCTGCCTAATGCATTCGATATTTCTGTGTCAGACAAACCAAAAAAAAAAAAATATATTAAATTTTGGAGTAGAAGCAATGCATCTACAACAGTGTTTATAGTGAACATTAAAACGTATGGTAAATTTATTGTAAAAGTGCCTCAAAATCAAATTTTATCAATATTTTTGTTTCTTATTTTATGCTATTGAATTGGCCATATTTCATCATAAATTTACTGCCTTTTTAAATTATGTTTTGTTTTTTCGCCTAAAAAAATTACCATTAATGGACGCTATTTTTTCTGTAAATGAAAATTTTCGTTCGCGAAAAACTAGATTTTTTTATTGTTAAGATGCTAAGATATCGTCATTTTTATGATCAAATCTCTGAAAACCATGAAAGTTATGGTGGATAACAATAAGTTTGATAATTTGGTTATCTTTTCGGGCGATAAATTTTATTGTTTTTACTCCATTTTGTCTCCTACTGTTACCATATTTTTTATCTTCGTGTTATGGACATTTTTTTCCGGGAAGCTTTCGTCAACGAAGACACTGGATAATTTCCGCGAGACCGGTTGCCAAACCATATCCATATCTATAGAAGCGTCGTTTCCAAGGAAAATGGTTCACGGAAAACCGTTGCCTTTGCGTTGAGCACTAAGCCTGTGTTTGTGATCGTCATAAATTAGGCCCACTTGATAACGGGACTGTTTTCAGATAAATTAAAACGACCATTTCACAGGTCTGCAAAACACTTTGTTCATCGATTTGTTCAACGACAGCCGTGCCTCAATTGCTTGGGTCGCGATTACTACTAGCGATTGTCCTGGTGGTGCTTTTGAGTCCAGCTCAGGGATGCAAAATGTACTGGTTGGTGACAAACATTTGAAAACATTTGAAAACATTTGTCTTGCGACATGTTACTGATACACAAGCACCGAAAAGAAATGCAAGACCAACGAAAACAACTCTTGTTCTACGTGTCATACACTCTCCGGTATTGGGGAGAAAATGTCACCAGTCTTAGACACACTTTTTTGTATTCTCTTTTGCTGTTGCGCACGTAAACCAAACATACAGCTTTCCCACAAACAACACGGTTTTAAATAAGAAGGTCCCCAATACTCCTTATTCTCTATTACTTCTACATACTATTCCAACTACAACTGTAAGCAAAGAGCGGCAAATGCATGTCATTTCTACATGACATTTTGTATGAATGGTCAGCTGACGTACGAAAATGTTTGCTTATTATCATGTACGTATTCGGGCTAGTCTTGAAACTTACAAGAGATAGGCACTGTCCATATAGAAACAGTACTGAGTAATGCTATTGGTTAGGAGTCTGACACGGCATTGCATGCTGGTACCTAAACGTATAGAAAAAGTGTAACCGTTTCGGTCCCTGGTGCAGCTTGCTGCTGGTCAATGCCTGCTTCCATTCTGCAGATGCTCTACAGACAAACTTATTTCTGAACTGTGAAACTACCAATATCCTGTGCACTAGAAAACTGGTTTTGTTGCAATGAATTGTCAACAAATTCCGAGAATTCAACTTATAATCTGAAAATTTGTTGATAGCTTTCAAGGTGATGTACGATTCAGTTAAACGAAATGAGCGGAAGCGGATTAATACTTGCTACTCTTGAGAGTTCGGAATCAACCGTATCAGTAAAGCGGTTGAGATATCGGACTCGTTTGTGACGTTAGATGGTTTGAAGCAATGTGACGTTGCATTGGGAGGTGTACACGCATCGTAAGGAGGAAGCTGTGAGAATAGAGCTCACAAATTCGAACAAAACGAAGTATATAGTAGTTTATAGTAACTGTGGTGGCTCATTGCGTGTTGGAACTACGTGATGATAGATGAAGATACATTCGAAGTGATCGACAAATTTGTCTACCTAGATACGGTAGTGACATGTGATAACGAAGTGAAGAAAAAGGTGAATAGCGACTACGGATTACGTAACTAAGGTCCCAAATCCTGCAAATCCGTACGAAATTCGCGCTTTATAAGATGCTAATTCTCTTGGTGATACTCTACGGCCACGAAAGGGAACGAAAAATGAGCTCTTGGTGTGTTTGAGTGTAGGTATAAGGAGTATGACGCAGGGGCATGAATCACGAATTATACAAAGTTTTCAAAGATGCGAATATTGTGAAGCAACTAAAACACAACAGGCTAGAGGGGGCTTGCCACGTAGCAAGAATGCCGGATGAGAGACCAACGAAAACAATGTTTAGCACCCAACAGAGGCCGACGACTTCAAGGCAGACCATGCACTAGTTAGATGGAGGCTGTTGACGAGAATGCTTGAACAGCGGGTGCTAGGGGAATTGGAGACCGACGACCGACAAACGTAGAAATGGCTCTTAAATTTGGCACTGTATTAATCTTTTGTCCGGTTTTTATTTCTGCTCTAGAGTTTAGTAGCTCGATTTTGAGATTTCATTCTGTATTTTTATGAAAAAAACTATCGATAATGAAATGAAATAGCAACTAGCTGAAATAGCAAGATATCCCAACAAGCTTAATCGATTATTTAGGAAACCGAAAAACAACTCACGAGCAAGTTATAAGTTTATTTCTCGACTCTTATTGAATGAATTAAAAAAAAACTCTTTGAAAAATAATAGTGCAATAGACCAACAACCATTCTGAAACATGATTTTCATCAAAATTTCAATTCATTGTTATATTGTTACCTTCTGGTACAGCACATAATATCATTTTAACATGGACCGCTCATTCCACCACACCGGAATCCATTCACGAAAGGATCAAAGTTCGCAAATCGTATTTTCGCCAATGTGGAAACCAAAAGCGATACATACAAAGTAACTCACACAATAGCCTTGGCAAACCTTGGTTCCCTTCCTTCGCTGTTAAGCTACGGATCGTGTCGAAAGTAGATTATCACGGATCTGATGCGTTGCTAAAGTCCAGCAAGGAGAACTTTTTCCATTCTAGCCAAACGCTGTCAGTCGGTGCTTTGTGCAAATCATAAACACGAAAAAGAATGTTCCCACTCTACGCCGGTAGGAAACTCTGTTGTTACTGGGATTCTGTTATGCCTTTCACGTGTAACAGCTTCCGCCAGGCTTTTGTTTTTCGCCCCCTGTCCCTGGTTTCCTATCCTTCGAGACGCGCTCGCCGCAAAAATATGGAAAGGCATGGCACGGCGCTTTTCGCCACCCAAGGTACAGCCTCGGTTCGATACACCGAAACAGTAAAACAGAACAGCGAGAGGAAAAACCGGCAGTTGAATAGGGGTAAAGTTTACGAATCTTCCGCTGTCAGTAATTCTACGACTTTTCGCCACATGTCCAAGTACCTCTAGTGTTTTGGTTTCCAGGCGGCAGACGGCATAGTCAGATTCACCGTTTTGATTCGCTGGGTAGATGAACGAAGGAAGCAAAATGTTAAGTTATCCACCCGGACCCGGCTTTTGGGTCACATTTATTTTTGTGAGAAACGAAATTGCGGTGGAATTGGGCTGAAAAGTTCGGTTATTTTTCACCGCAATATACAACTGCTTGAAAGTTGAGAAAATATTTACGTTTTGCCTTGCATTTGTTTTGGTTGCTTTGTTGGAACAGAAAACGATAGTCGAAACTATAAGTCAGCTTTTGAAACAGCAGCTTTGAAAGTTTATTATGTCAGTAAACTTTATTCATTTAGCGTAAACTCTAAACTCTTGAACGTGATTTAGCTTTTTCAATCACATAAATCCAATAATCCATCCTGAATTACAGCTCATGCGGAACGGAAAACGAATTTCTCGCCAATCCCGGGTTCAATCGACGGAGTCCATCGAATATCAATCAAAGCCCTGACCTATCGTCATTAATCGTTGCCGGTCCGAAGTGACGCGAGCGGATATAAAAATCCCGCCTTGACCGAGTTGCTCATTACTTAGTACCGCTGCTCGCCGACTCGTCCTCGACAGAGACAATATGTAATCAATTGGAAAACTACCCCGGATCCGTCAGATCCAACAACGAGAGCGTGGGGTTCGAGCAGGAAAACTTGATTGATTTCAATCCCTTCGTCACAAGCAATCAATTCCGATCTCCTCGTCCTCTTTCGTCCACTCTTGCACCCGACTGCTTTTCGGACCAGTTCCAGAGTCGGCTCCCCCCAGAATATATACAACCTTACAATTCGGATCGTTTCTCGTTGCACGAATGAGTTCTGGTAAGCCATCCCACCCCACCATCCATCCTGACCTACCCCGCAGGATAAGCTCATGCACCACCATCCGCAGCCAACCGAGACTGCCAATCTGGACTGGAGTGAGATTTCTTGCCCGAATCCCCCGGTACGTACTGGGGATTCACATGGGATGACTGCCGGAAATCCCACCAATGGAAGCTTGAAACAGATGATATAGTTTGGTGCAGCAGGAAAGTGATTCGATTCTACGCATGAGAACGTTTGAAATGTTACAACTTATCCTAAATCGTTGTTTTTTAGTTTGCTTTCTTTAAAATCGGTCTAGGTTTCATCGAAAACTGAAAGCAATAAAACAACAAGCAGTTGATTAGTTAGTTTTAACTAATAGAGCTGTTTCCAATTAGACTTCTAAGGAGTCGTTAAACACGAGAAGGATACTGAGCTTTCCTTTCTGACAGTAGGGTGAAAACTTTTTGATTTCGAACCCTTAGGGGCATGACATTTGAGGTTGACGAAGAGAAGGATTTAACCTGTTGGTAATTTCTATTGGCTATTAGGTGACACCCGTCAAAATAAACTTCGATCGGCTCGAACTCAAAAATAAGCCACATGGGTCGTCCCACATCAGTTAAAGTTTTCTGCTGGACATTAAGTTTGTTTGCAGGCGTCTTAGTAAGGCACTGACTGTTTCCTAGTAGTCGAGTGGCAACAAGAGGAAGATAAGTAGGTTTCGCTTTCATCATCATTCATAAGCTGACAGTTCCTTAAGGGACTTCAGAGGAGGTTAAGGAAAACTTTAAAATCTTTTCTCATTTTGGAAATATACAATCGAAAAAGATGAACAAAATATAGAATTTATTGACAGAGCCGCTACCCGAAACATCTTGTGGAACATCATCTTACTTAAGCGTGGAGTGCACAGAAAATATGCATCAGTGTTATGACATAATAGTTTCTGCAATTTTTTAATAGAAAACTAGTAAAATTTTCAGAGAAAAAATCAAGTAATCTTAAACCTATCGTCAGTTGATCCGCAAATTTCAATGTTACGAAGCTGCCTAATTGATCACTGAACTTGGAATTTTACAGTCGGTAACAACCGCGCATCAACTGAGATTGGAAACTCCAATTTAGGTGGAAATTAGTAGGTATTTGTGCCTATAGTGAACAACTGTCAGGCAGCAACGGCTACTGCGAAAATTATTGGAATTATAGTAGGTCTTGCCGGTTTCTTCTCAGTGAAAATCAGCAGCCGGGCTGCATATTCAGATTTCTTTTTCCTCTCAGATTATTAATTATTATAAGGCCTACAAGTCCTTCATACATTGCAAAATATACCCACATGCATTAAGGGAAAAAAGTTTTTCTAACAAAAACTGTCTATATCTATTTATACCTCTTTTCTGGTAAGGACCTGAAAAAGTTTTTGCCCGAAAAACTTTTTTCCCGCAAATATGCCCATTTTGCGAAGTATGGAAGACTTGTTGGCGAGTGTACCCCATTAGGCATACGGACGTTAAATATATGGACTATAGGCATAAATACATTAGGCATAATGGATGTGAGGCATAATGGACAATTTTTTTGTTTATTGGATACGATACCACTGCACTTAGATCTATTGTGGTAGATCTACACGGGTTATAGGAAATGGACGTGCGAAAGACATAACGGACGTTAGGCAATTTGCCGTTAGCTTGTAAGCGGTCTAACCAACTCAGTTTAAAAGTGCATTGCATATGGTATGAGTCAGAATACATACGAGTGACTAAAACACAAATAGCCGAAACTCAAATAGACGTAATAACAAATTATGTAGGTTTATTGCCAGGGGTAAGATACTTCATAATATTATCATATATTAATATATTAGGCTCAATTAAAGCCCTATAAATGTATACCTTTACAGGGCTTTAGGTTATATTTATGGGTGGGAACGGAAATATATTAAGCGAAAAGTAATATATTTTCACCAGTGTCTTGCCCCTCGGTTTAATGACAGAATCAAAATGGCCGAGTCACAAATTGCCGAAAGCATATGGCCGAATCACAAGAGGACGAATGTCAACGAAAATATTCGCGGCTTTCGACCTGCTGAAATGTTGGGTATAGGGCTTTTGCCTAACTCAGTGCGGGCCGCATCTGGCCCTTGACGATGATTCGTGCGGCCCGCGGACCGATTTGAAAGATGGTGGACTTAAGAGAATTTTTTTTGCTGACATAGTAGTCACTCAGTTTAGTTGTAATGTTGTGAATCGGAATGCTTTCCGGTTTAAATCTTGTGGTGATTCCTAGAAAATGGTTTTTGTTGTCGCATATTTTACATTTTGTTATGCACAGGAATGACCAGAGATTATTGCGGCCCGCGGCATTCATGGGCGATCAGATTTGGCCCGCACCATTCCTATGCCTGGGCACCACTGGCCTAACTGCAAGTCTATTAGTGATCTGGGGGCAGGGATGATTCGATCACTTTGACTCAATTTTGATTTATTTGACAGTACCGTCTTAACGGGGCTAAATATGACAAAGTTGTGTATGGGACATTTGTAGAACAGGTTATTATCAATAATTATACTGAATTAAGTTTTGCTGTATCTTTTGTAGTTGCGGCGCTACAATGCTAGTATCTTATTAGTGACTAAATAAACGTTCATTTAGTCACTAATGAGTTACTAGCGTTGTAGCACCGTAACTACAAACGATACAGCCAAACTTAGCTCAGAAAAATTGTTGATTAGAACTAGTTCTACAAATGTCCCATATAACATTGTTACATTTGGCTAGGCCTGAGACGTTACTGTCAAATGAATCAAAATTGAGTCAAAGTGATCGAACCATCCCTGCTGGGGGGCACATAAAGCTTCTAAGCCAGTGAATAATAAGTTGCGTTATAAATAATGTTGTTTGCCTTTACTATACTTTATTATAGATCTGGATCACTTTCAGATATACCCAAAGAAGTTCTCAACATATGATTCACAGAGGTGTTTTGCATTTCTACTATATAAATATATAGTATAAAGGTATAGAAATCACTTGGAAAACCGGAAATGGAAAGAAGGTCCTGCGGGCCGAATGTCATATACCATTCGACTCAGTTTCGAAAACTGAGCATTTTCTGTGTGTGTGTATGTATGTGTGTGTGTGTGTGTGTGTGTGTGTGTGTGTGTGTGTGTGTGTGTGTGTGTGTGTGTGTGTGTGTGTGTGTGTGTGTGTGTGTGTGTGTGTGTGTGTGTATGTGTGTGTGTATGTGACGCTTTTAATCTCACTCACTTTTCTCGGAGATGGCTGGACCGATTTTAATGTTCTTAGTGTCAAATGAAAGGTCTAGGTGTCCCATTGGTCGCTATTGAATTTCATACTGATCGGACTTTTAGTTCAAAAGTTATGTATAAAAATACGAAAAATATGGGACTTCATTATCTCATAGGTCTCTTAACCGATTTGAACAAAATTGATTGCATATGAAAGAGGAGCCTTGCAAACCCTTAACTTCCAAATTTCATGACGATTGGACTTGTAGTTTGAAAGTTACATAAAGAAATGTGAAAAAATAGTATTTAAAACATATTTATGTAACATATAAGCATTAATTTAATGAAAAACATCACACATTTTATGATTATTTGAAAATTACTGCTGAGATCTATCAAACGAAACCGAGTTATTTAAAATCGGACGGTTCATTCAAAAGTTATATAAACTTAAGCGTCGTAAGCACACTTAAGCACCGTATATTAAACCGTTAAAACGTGTGAAATCAAAACAAATGTTGATTGTATGCAATGTGTGTGATGTATGTGTGTATGTATGTATGTATGTATCTATGTATGTATGTATATATATATGTATGTATGTATGTATGTATGTATATATGTATGTGTGTGTATGTGATGACAATTTGCAATTTTTAAATTTGCATTGAAATTCAAGAAAAGTGAGAAACTTGTCAATTGACTGAAGTTTTTGAAGCCTCTTAATGGAATACGAAACGTAAACGCTTTGAAATAAGACACTGATGAAGCCTGCGCGTCGTAGGCGAACTACGTATCTGTTGCAAATAAATATTAAATAGTGGGATTCAATCGAAAAGCTTTTTCTTTTCTTTGATTTCAGATTTCAATTGTCATTTTGTTCACTTGCTGTTACTCACAATTGTACAAGAAAAGCAAAAAGCGAAGAAAAGCAGTTAATTTAAGCATGTAGATATAGTAGTGTATAGGATTAAAAATACTAGTGAGACGATTTTTCCAAATAAATTTATACAAATTTCAAACAAATTCTGTTTGATCAATAGATGCTCTTTTCAATCAATAGATACTAGAGCTTAGAAATGTTATATGAAAAATTGGAAGTACACGTTGCACGATAGTAATTTTGTAAGATTTGTTTTCGTTAGTGACATTTTAAAGGACAGATGTCTTATGTCATGTATCATGTTTTAATAAATAAATCAAAAAAAGACAAGCACTGGGAATCATATCGATCATATTTCCCATTCTCAAGCATGTTAATGGCGCAGCTTTTGCACTATTTTTCGACCTCATTTTGTTTTCCTAACCCTCTAACATTGTAAAAACGATGCGATCAAGCTAATGACTATCTTTTCATGAAGGTACATTCAAAAGAAGCTTAAGTTTTGATTTTCATGCAAAAATAATTATCTGAAGGAGCGCCAGCTAAGAAAAAATTCAATTTCTCTTTTTCATATCTAATGCTCTATTTAGTTATTTTTTCTAATTCAGACATATTGCAAAATTGAAGCCAAGCAAACTAATAGTAAAATTTTGAGATTAATCATTTTGTTGTCGATATCCTTTTTCTTCAAAAGCGAAGTATAATAATAATTCTTCTGAACTCTTGTTTTTCAAAGATGCTAACCTTTTGAACGCATGGTATTAATATCAAAATATCAAAAAATCTTGAATTGTCAATTCAAAACAAGTTTCGTATATGGCTCTGAATCCCGAAAGTTAAGGCCGTCTGTAGACCCGTTAGTGGGTTAATTTCTAATTTTCTATATATATATTCATTCAAATCTGTAAAAATTATCTTTTGTATTATTTCTCGATAAATCACGTAAATATTATAAAACTAAATAAGGTGTTCATCAAGTAACATAAATGACGCTTACAAGTATTTACGCACCCAAGGAAAGAAAATATAATTATTCTACGCAATACGTTGTGAATTTTACTGGCAAACAAGGATTTTGAGGAATACGGAACCCATATTTAAAAATATAGTCAAGTTAATTATAGATGTTCCTGAGAAATTAAATAGTGATTATTGTGGCAGTAGAAAGGCTAGGTCACGCCGCTAGGTGGATTAATTCGGGTTTTTATCTTGATACTAGCTGACCCGACAAACTTCGTATTGCCACAAATTAAACAGTGTTGTACATAAATCGTGAATCTCGGAAGTCCTTTGTCACAATCTTGAGTTTTGCAAGTCTCTAGGGAGTTCATGGGTGTTTTAATTAAGAAATTTTCCACACAGTAAAGTAGAAAACAACTCTCCCCATTGCTTAGCCTGATAAAATAAAGCGGATAGCATTTAAATATTCGCCATCATTACAAACCATTTCGCCGAATACCATTTTGCGGAATACTAATTCTCGGTTGACTATAACGCGGAATATAGAGTTTCGCAGAATACCATTTCGCGAAAAACCTTACGCGGGATGTACCATTTCACGGAAAATCTTTTCGTAAAAACTACCGTTTCGCAGGGGTGACCCAACTGAAGGAAAGTAATAGAGGTCAGTAGATCTAGGAAAATAAATAAACCTAGAGAGAGGTGATCTCTATGGGGGGCTGCCCCGGCAGTGGCCGGCGCTTCCAACGGCAGGTCGGCGGCAACACTCGCGGCCTGTGGCGCGGTCTCGCGCTAAAATATCTAATGTTACCATTGATAGTTTTTGGTGGTCTAATTATTGATTAATGTTTTATGAAAGAGTCTAAAATTTCTCGAGTTCGATTAGTTTTTGAGTTACGCAAAAATTTCTGTTTTATTTGTATGAGAGTCCTTATCCCCCTACCACAGGGGTGAGGGGTCTCAACAAACCATCATTAAAAAATTCCTGCCTCCAAAACCCCCCACATGCCAAATTTGGTTCCATTTGCTTGATTACTTCTAGAGTTATGAGGAAGTTTGTATTTCATTTGTATGGGGGCACCCCCCCCCCCCCCCCAAAGGGAGAGGGGTCCTAATTCATCATAGAAAAAATTTATGCCTCCAAAACCACCCACATGCCAAATATGGTTCCATTCGATTAATTAGTTCTCGAGTTATGAGGAAATTTGTATTCCATTTGTATAGGAGCCCCCCCCCCTGCTGAAGAAGGGAGAGGTTTCAACTCACCATAGAAAACATTTTTGTCTCCAAAAACACCCACATGTCATATTTTGTTCCATTTGCTTGATTAGTTCTCGAGTTATGAGGAAATTTGCATTTCATTTGTATGGAAGCCCCCCCTCCTAAAAAGGTAAGCGGTCCTAATTCATCATAGAAAAAATTAATTCCTCCAAAAACACCCACATGCCAAGTATGGTTCCATTTGATTAATTAGTTTTCGAGTTATGAGAAAATTTGAATTTCATTTGTATAGGAGCGCCCCTCCTAAAGTGGAGAGGGGTCTCAATTCACCATAGAAAAAATTCTTGTCTCCAAAAACACCCACATGCCAAATTTGGTTCCATTTGCTTGATTAATTCTCGAGTTATGCAGGAGTTTGTGTTTCATTTGTATGGGAGCACCCTGTTAGTGGGGGGAGGGGTCTCTAACTATCATAAAAACCTTTCCTGACCCCAAAAACCCCCTATTTGCAAATTTTCACGCCGATCGGTTCAGTAGTTTTCGATTCTATAAGGAACATTCGGGCAGACAGACAGAAATCCATTTTTATAGGCATAGATTTGTATGGGAGCCCCCCTCTTAGTGGGGGAGGGATCTTTTGCCATCGAGAGAACCTTCCCTGGCCCCAAAAACCCTTACATACAAATTTTCACGCCGATCGGCTCAGTAGTTTTCGATGCTATAAGGAACATACGGACAGACAGACAGACAGAAATCCATTTTTATAGGTATAGATTATTGAATACTTAGGCGTGGGACACAAATTACGTAACGCGAAAATTTTGGATGTTTTATGGTAAATGACGTAATGC
Source organism: Sabethes cyaneus (assembly GCF_943734655.1). Classification (NCBI taxonomy): domain Eukaryota; kingdom Metazoa; phylum Arthropoda; class Insecta; order Diptera; family Culicidae; genus Sabethes; species Sabethes cyaneus. The sequence continues at coordinate 53,607,716 of NC_071355.1, forward strand.
CAACTAGCAGTATGACTGTTGAATGGGTAGCTGTGGTTCTTATTATATTGTGACGTATTCATAAGGGATTTTTTTGTAAATTATGCCTATAGTCCATTATGCCTATCATCCATTATACCTATAATCCATTATGCCTATCGTCCGTTATGCCTAACGTACATTATGTCTAATGTCCGTATGCCTATCGTCCATATGTCTAACGTCGCGCACCCCTTGTAGGTCATATAATTAGACCATTACAAATATTTAATAAAGTTTTTGTCCTTCCGGTATTGGGCAACTGAAGTTAGGGGCAAAACAAAGAGATTTTTTAATCGTGCAAAAAAATGCGTTTTAACCATTTTTACTTGAAGTTTGAACGTGAAAAATGAATCCATTCTTGCTTTTCATGCACACGTTATTATTTTTCATGCAAAAATCTACGAAAACGATGATCATCTGTCAGATTATCTCAGATGTGTTCGCTGACGGTTCGTCGACAGATTTCAAAGTCAACCATTGATTTCCAACCAAGTCTCTCATTAAATCATAATAATATGAATTCGAAAATGAACTTTAAAATTGCGAAACCCACAAAATAAAAAAAAATACATTCTACACATTTTTTTCTTTTTGCTTATCCAACTGCTGAACTGCTGTGAAATAAATCTAAATTCAGTGTCATCAGCAGAAGTTTGATGAAAATATCTATTCGTACTGAATAAACGTTTTACTATATGTTGCGTAACAGTCATACAAACCCATCCTTCACGCAAACATGTAGCACTGTGCTGTTTAAATTCTCCAAAACCGACTGTACAAGAATTGAACAGAGGTATTTAGACGTATTACAAAAGCAGCTATACAGCATGTGCTGAATAAAAGCAAACGATTAAACGTTTAATACGCAAAAATTGTTCCTTGGGACGCACATTATATAATTCTTTCAAGACAGTCGATAGTCGTGTTGAGTTGCCCTTAATATAACATTTTGTTATCAACGTGTTCGTACGAGACTTCAGTTTTAAATAGATTTTAGTGACCAATCGACAAAATTGGTCGAAGATAAGGAGTGATTGTGCACTTGTTCGATACGGTTTACTATCAGGACATCAACTTCGTCGAGGCTCAATGGAAATGAATAATCGGAACGGGGTGGACTGGTTACTTTTATCTTACATCGAAGCGAAGCACTCGAAAAACGTCGTTTAGGACAAGGGAAGAAAAAAGTGTGCTTTGCATGTAATTGGCTGAAAAATAAAAATTGAAATATTTAAATGTTCAGTCGATTCTAATTGATAAGCAATTGCATAATAGTTACTATCATCACATTAGAAAATTGTTGGACATTAAAAGTCAAATTTGGTTCTACCCAACAGTGATGGTAAAAACTCAAAATCTCAAAACTCATCAAATTGATTTGAAATATAATTGTCTTGACATGTGGACAGCCAGCTAAAATATCAATTAGCTAACGTGCTCTGCATCTTACTACTTCCTTTTGACACACTACTTTACAACCATTTGCATACATAGAAGAAATTCAATTGAAAATGTATGCAAAGAATTGCAAGCAACTAACTAACGCAAAGCAGTAAATGAAACGCTCAAAATCAAAATCAACTATGAATCATGTCATCTTGATCCTATGCAGAAAAACTCAGAATGAATCTCTAAATAAATCGCAAAGTTAAACTAAAACACACATTTAAATTACATGTTTATCTAATTCTTATTAGACTTTTTACTTTCTAGTTAAGAAAAGGTCGTTTCCCGCGAAGGAAAAATGTAAATTCCGCCAATATGCTTGCCATCTTAATTCATGAAATTGTGCGGCATCTTTCGTTGTTTTCGTTGACGATAGATTCTATTTCGCTCTCTGGTTTGTTGCATGAAATGCCAGCTGGGAAAGAATTAAGCAAAATGCTCACAGCTGAATTTGGTTCACATCGCATAGCAACAGAGACATCATGTATAATAGCGAGAGAAATTCATATATGAGTTTAGCGCTTGTGATCAAGGTTATAATTTGTGGTGTGCTTGAAATCTCAATAGGTGATAGGTGTGCTTGAAATCTCATTGAGTTTTTTGCTGCTATGAATTTTTCAACACTGCTACCCTACAGTATATTGGTGATGGAATTATTGATGTTTGAAATATTTCATTCAAAGTTTACAGCACTGTTTTTGTTTTCATAAAGTGCTACTCAATGTAATAAACAAAGATGTTCTCCTAAGTAAAAAACTTCTTGCTGCAGCTGTTAAAAAGTGCTCAATGATATGGGATTTAAGTCATGCTGAACACTACAAAAACAATGCTGTAACATTAGCATGGAAGAATATCGCATCTAAATTAAATCATTGAGGGAGAGTCATCGGTACCGGATGAAGACATATAAAAAGAAATCCGGTAGCAGCGGCGATGAATCTAACTCAGAATCATTATGCGATAACCTTGAGCGGGAGTGCCAATTGAGCAACACGGGAGTGCAACATGAAGCCTAGACGAACTTAATGTCCCAAAAGTAAACTGTTAAAGAAAAGAGCCTATGCACCCCTTTCCTCCAACCGATTATATCGATATACTGTAACTATCTGTTAGATACTGAAGTCTGAAGTACTGAAGTTCCGAGCGGCGCACACTGCACCCAAAGACTGTCGACGGATTTCTTTACATAATTTTGCTATCAACTGAAAATTAGAAAATGCTAAGAAAACTTGCATAGCAATTTAGAGAGAATAATAATAATGATTAATAATCCATTTTCGAAGAAATTGACGAGAACGTGTTATAACTGAGACCAGTATTGTAACTGTTAACTCAGTTGTTATTTTGTGTTCAAACAAAAATTGTGCGATCGATGACAAATATTTTATAATTCGGGGTTTTATTGATTTTTCTCGATGATGAAATAATTCGGTTAGTAGTAGTAGTAGTAGTAGTAGGGGAAAGCCACCATCATTTCAAGGACTTGCCAATATATGTGGGTAGAATTACAGTAGATCCAAATTTGATTATCAAATGAATTTCACACTAATGCTGTTACCGAAGGGCCAAAAGGGATTGGGCGGACCCACAAGCAAAGGCACTTGTGCGCATTCCGGGGTTATAAGAGTCGCCTTCCAGCATTAGGATCCCTCCACGTAATAATCAATTTCGCTGTACCAACTTTATCCCACGTGATGATTTGTTTGTTTTGAATTAAGAAGTGCCATATTTGCTTCAGACCTTAAAGATTCAGGTTGGCAATCCACTCGATCATCCAGCCTTCCACATTTATGATTTGAATAATAATACTGTTAATAGTATGCTATTAAGATGAAATGTGGTATATATAGGTAAAAATAGAACAATCTCACCAGCAGTCCTTCGTATAAAGTAGCGTCCTTTGAGGTTCCATAAGTGCTTCTGATAGTTAATTTAATTTTTCATTCTGGTATTCATGTGCAGTATTAAAACTCGTTTTGGCCAAAGTTTTTACTATATAGCAGTAGATGCTTCATAAGCTAAAACGAAAATTAAAATAATTAAAATAACTTATTAGGCTTACCAATTAGCTAGGCCGTGTGGCTCCGCCGTCTGCCCAAAACCTCGGTTTTGAAGTCAGGCAGCCAGAAACCACCCAGCATGGCGCCTCCTAGCTTGGCTACTCAATAGAGCATTGCCAGGTATGGCCACGTGGAGGCGCTAGGTAGGGGCTTAGGATGACTAGAGCTATATTGGACGCTCCTCATTTGCCTTCCCCATTTCATACCCATGATGAAATAATTCGGTTATGTCCTGTACTTCTCTATTGTGCGTTCTATTCTAGAATTTGGAGTCCTTACACTGGAGTATGGTCCTCCAGGTTAGAACCAAAGGGAATTTCTCATTAGCATATTGGACTCTTTGACATGTTGTTCGTGAATTAAAGTTTAAATCAATGCCTGCTTTCATAGAATTTTAAACATAATTTGAGTGCTATTCAACTGGCGAAAAGTTTACCACCAAATTAAATTGTTAGCACCAGAATTCGACGCGCATTCTTGCTCCACAACAATCAACAGCTGTGTGGTGAGAGAAACCCCAATGAAGCGTCATCAGTTCGCAACAACAACGGCTCAACCATAATTTCACAGCTGTAGCAGTCTCGCCGCCCCTTCGAGCTGCTTCGAGCTAAACTAGGCATATACCGCAGAAGAACATTCTCTCCGCGATCCTGTCTCCCTCCGCGGAGGACTATTGAGATGAAACGAAAATCAACGACACCTTTTCGGAAAGCGATAGCCTGCAAAGGGAAAGGGGAGTCAAAAATTTCCATTCCCGCAATGTTGAACAAGTTCATCAGCATCAAAGCTGTCGAAGACTCGACCCATCGCATCGTGGGAAAAGCACGTCCCATCGGCATCACTCGCATCGGTAACTAAACTTTCAAACAATGGGCGAGAAATAGACATTTATTTACTGCTACCTCACGCATGACACTTTTTCGACTTGTTTCTTTCTCCACACCGCCGCCGGGTTGAATGGATATCCTAGAAAATTTCCTTCCCCATATGTGACAACGGATGGTGCTGGCTGGTGCGGTGGTGGTGTGCGGCATTATTGTCGAACCGATTGATCGGAAAACGACAGCCACCGCAGTAGGAAAAGGGCCAATAAAAAAATCATGCTAATGGGGTCCAAATTTGTTTCTCGTCGTTTTCGCCCGGGCAGCTGCGCCTTTCTCGGTTTCAATGATCTGCCCAAAGCAGCTGCTGGTGTGTTGTGATGTTTTCGTTTTACATATGGAAATCGGAACAACCAGCCAATATGGAAATTCGAAAGTATCGCTTCCGTACAGCTGGCTGGTGGTAAACGTAAAGAACCTAGTCAATCGGATTTTTATTTCGGTGTTCTTTCGACTTCGATTTTTTTTTTGTTCGCCACAGAATGATATTGGAAGCTGCAGAACTCGTCCACGTGAGTTATTATTCTCGGAAACAATTACTTTGCCTTTTGGATCCAACCATTAGATAACCTACGTCGCACTTCTCAGTGACCTGCTTTATGAGCAACCACTTTTTATTGGAAAGACGAGTGGATTTACTTTTTTTTTGCCTTGTTATACATACCGTGTTTTTCTCTCCATGGAAGACCGAAACGGCTTAGCGGTGTTTTTTCAGCATACGATATAGGCTACCTTTAGCTATCTGAACGAGATCAATCGGGCAACGGATGCGATGGACCGCAAAAAATGCGCTTTATTGAAATAACCCATGTGGAAGTAATATGTCCATTTCTTACCAACCACACCCGTCGTCAGAAAGGTAGGTACCTTCCTTCGCAAATGTAAATGATAGGCAGCCGGGCTTTCTTTGTTCCGGGTTAGGGAAAAAAATACAACAACATAAACACGTAACGAGGGGGAGTTTTAACGACATATTGATGAATATTTTATTTGACGCCGGGTTAGATTAAAGGATATACACTCGGCACGGTTGCTTACCTACGGATTATGCCCGTTTAGAGCCTTTCGGCCAGTATGGAGCCAGGTGCTTCAGGTTGATTGATGTATTTTTCAACATTACATGACGGATGGTTATCAGCGGCAATTGTTTGCACTGGTGTGCGTTAAAAATTGTAGAGAATGATTTTAGTTTATTTCATATTTACATGGCAGTGTTTGATGTTAGAGGCATATTTCAGGATAATAAATGCCCTCAACAATTTATATACATTTTTTAAATGAAGTTAAGTTTAAAAAACCTAAATGTCTGTACTCTGTATATAGTTTTATCAGTTTCTTAGAGTTTATAGTGCTACTAAGAGTTAAACCATCAGGCCACAATTGCACATCTTTTAATGATTGGCGATGGCAATTTTTGCATGACTTGTAGCACTAGTCAACTTTAAGTAACTTGCTTGAAACTGGTATGCAGTTGACGAAATTAGCTTACTCAGGTATCAGCATCTTTGGCTCGAGCAGGACGTTCCTCACAATCATGCGGTAGATTTGTGTCTTTAGCTTACTCAAGAAGCTTTTTTATCAAGCACGCTTAAATCGAAAAAATAAATTACTATTCTGAGTTATCATTTACAATTCTGATTCACATTCGTCAACTTTAATGAAATTGTTGATAGCACTATCCATTGTGATAGATTTATTTGAAATATAATTGTCCTGACAGCCTGTCCTGGACAGCCAGTTAAAATATCAATTAGCTAACGTCCTCTGTATCTTACTACTTCCTTTTGACACTCTACTTTACAACCATTTGCATACTTAGAAAAAATTGAGAACAATTGAACAATTGAAACTGTATGTAAAGAATTGCAAGCAACTTACTGACGCAAAGCAGTAAATGAAACGCTCGAAAACGATTCTCGGATGAGACAGTCGCTGATTTTCCTCGCTTTGAGAATTGCTGCGTCACGTTATATGCACAAATATCCCTTCAGTGTTCTGCTCTATTTCCGTGCAAAACAACAGTTCCGAACAAATTTTTGCAGTATGTATTTTCTATGACGTTTCACGTTCAGGACATCAATGATTCAATGCTTAAAGATAAAATCGGCTGAATATGAAGGGTGGGGTTAAACTTTCACAAAATTGTTTACTCCCAGGACATCAAATTGGACTGGGTTAAATGTTTAAACGTTAACCTCGGTTGAAGTAGAGGGGTGGTTTTGCACTCTGGCGTACTTCTCAAGCACAGATATAGGTTTAAACGTCGTAAAGAAACTTCCACTTGTTGGGATGGTGGGGCTTTGTTACTTTTATTGTGGAAGGAAACCACACTAAACAGAAGGTGTGTTTAATTTTTACATCCCCGACATAGAAAATGATGGTACTTTCAGTTACACTTGTAGCTTGTATCTGCACTTAGTCTCATTCAATTTTTATGCAATTTTTTTTGTATGGGCTTATTACTTTGACCACAACATTATTGATCTATTGTAATGTTGCCCGGGTGTATGCTGTATTCTGCACTGCATTTCTGTGCTTTATCGTTATTGAGTAAACGATAAGCTTATATATTTTTTTTATGCGTGCTTATGTGTAAGAGGGTTTTACCCTTGCTTCGATGCATGTCCTACTATACCAAACCTGTTTCGCCTCGTTATAGTTAGAACTGGTGAGTCTTCATGAGATTCAAAACCATTACCTCAATAGGTCCTCATACCAGTATACTAGCCATAAGAAGCGTCTTCGGGATAATGTAGAACTCAGCCTGAAGGAAGGGTGATGAGGGGACTGAGAATAAACCCATGCTAAAGTCACTTTGACATCGAATGGCATGATTCTACTAATATTCGAACCCACGACCATTCGCTTGTCAAAGCAGACTCGGTAATCTTGCGGCTACAGAGCCCCCCATGCAATTAGTTTATTGTTTTGTTTATTGTTTTGTTTATTTGTTACCAATCAACAGACCCAGATGGTCCTAATGATGCTTAAGTATACTTAAAATATTTACTTTGATTCTAGAACGTGGAATGTAGAAGTCGAATCCAGAAGAAACTCTATTGAAGGTTCGCTGCAGACCGATGACAGCACCGTGGGTTCCGTAATTAGTACGTCGAACAGGCAATCTGAAGAAGGCAGTATCGCGAAGAGCTCGAGAGCGGACGTTGATATTTAATTCGCCGAGAAGCGAAGGGCAATCGATGTGATTGGTTAGCAGATCCGCAATCAGCATAGCACGGGAAAGCTCTCGCCTCACTTGCAGTGCGTCAAGTCCTATAAGCTGTGCACGACTTTCGTAACTTGGCAGCTGGTGTGGATTATTCCAGGGTAACCGCCGAAGAGCATATCGAACAAACCTTCGTTGGACAGCTTCGATTCCTGTGTACTCCGTTGAGGTAATGAGGATTCCAAACTACCGAGCAATATTCAAGAACTGAACGCACGAGTGAACAGTAGAGAGATTTCAGGCAGTAAATGTCTGTAAAATTCCTGGACACTCTCATTATGAATCCCAAGCAACGAGATGCTTTGGCTACTACATAGGACGTATGCTATTTAAAAGATAATTGCTCGTCGAGGTGTATACCGAGATCCTTAACACATGTTTCTTTGATTGCGTTACCTGCTAGATGATAGTCGAATCGAATTGGCATTTTCAATTGGCATTCAAGAGAGAAGTTCACATCGTTGAAATAAAGTAGGAATATCAGGGGTCCGAGATGGCTACCCTGCGGAATTCCGGAAGAGGCAGAGAACTCTTTGGATATACAGTCACCTATCTTGACTGACAAACGCCTATCTCTTAGGTACGACTGGAACCAACGTAGAACGTTAGGTCCAGAACCCAGTCTGTCTAACTTTGCTATCGCGATGGTATGGTTAATTTTGTCGAAAGCAGCCGATAAGTCCGTGTAAATGGCGTCAGTCTGAAAGCCATTGGACATTGCGTCTGTAGCATATGTTGTGAATGCTAAGAGGTTCGTAACGGTAGAACGTTTTGGTAAAAATCCATGCTGAGTTTCGGCAATATACAGCTTGCTACGATTGAAGACAGGTTCCAGAATGACCATTTAAAAAAGTTGGGCAACGGCATACAGCGTCGTAATCCTACGGTAATTATCAACTTGCTTTTTATCTCCTTTTTTGTAAACTGGGAACATAAATGATGATTTCCATAGAGTTGGAAAAACTCCGGATGTGAGCGACATGCCAAACAGATGTTTCAAAGGAGCTACTAAGGTAGCGCAGGAATGTTTCAGAAGGACTGATGGTATCCCATCCGGACCCGCAGACGTCGATGTTTTCATTCGGCTTATAGCCGAATGTATCATGCATTCATTGATATCGATACAATCTAACGACTGGCTTAATGTGGGAACGTTACGCGCCGCAAGTAATATAGAGTAGGGCGGGGCATAAGTGCGATGTTTGAAGTTGTCATCAATTTTCGCGTGATATAAAGAAGAACAACAACAAAATATATTTTATAGTGATGCAGCTACTCAATGTCTTTACATTCAACTATAAATCATCTGGAATAATAGTGTTATTGAAAATAAATTCTTCATTCTTCTGAACAAGTGCCGATTCGCACTTTTACCCTACTAGCGGGGTAAAAGTTCGATTACCGCGGGGCAAAAGTGCGAAGTTCAAATCCATGAAATTAGCACAGCAGTAGCTAACAAAACCATATTATCGTCAATCTGCGGTATGTTTCGGTAAGGAATATTCTCAATTTACACCTTTCCTATTTTCCGCTGGTGTATTGCAGCCTCCGACAGATCGAAACTTTCCCAAACGTTTGTTTTATGTTTCATCAGCGGAAAAACATTGTTTTCCTTCGACCAACATCTGTAGAGCACAGTTTTCTGCAGATCTTCCATTTCTAGTATCTGTAATATAGTGCCAAAATATGTATATAAGCTATACATTTTTGCCCCGTCCGTGAATCGCACCTTTACTCCGCTAGGCGCTTGACGGGGTTTGATTAAATTATGGAAAAGCGAAACTGTTATTTTCTTGATTCAAATAGAATTTCGTTTCGAAACAAAAATATTTTGCGGTTGTTATAAAAATTTCGTTTGAAACAAACGAGTTTTTTCGCTCCGTGATAGAACTAGAACTCCTTTCCCAGAACAACCCCGTTGAGAACCGCGGCTATAACGCTGACGGACGAACAGCGTCGCCCGCAGTACCTTACAAGTCGCAAGGACTTGCATAGTTTCGTCGTCCCGTCAGTAAAATGAGTTAGATTCTCGATCCAAGAATCGAACTTTTACCCCGTCAATAAATCGAACTTTTGCCCCGCTAGGCGCTTGACGGGGTTTGATTAAATTATGGAAAAGCAACATATATTTTGTAAATTCTTCTCACCGCAATTTCAAGAGAGATATTTGAGTGATGTAAAACGCTGCTACAATTTGTGAATAAGTAATATCCTCCTGTTGATATCGTATTTGCCGTACAACGAAATATTACATCAAAACCGTTCTAAAATAACTTTTACCCATAACTCAGCCACTATGATTCGTAAACAACAAATGTTTATGATGGATTTAAGCTGTCAAAGTACTCACCCATCCATGCCAATGTAGTCAATTTACTCGGAATCCGCACTGATAAATCATTGAATCGCACTTTTACCCGCATCGTACTTTTACCCCTCCTTACTCTATCAGATATTGACAACGTCTCACTTGAAAAAATGCGGGCGAACTTGCTAGCGAACAGCTGGCAAGTTTCCTGTGGGCGCGAGCCAGTCTGCGCTGCATGGTGCATCGTTGAGGGTAGTCCAGGTTCCTTCCTCTGCTCATTTACGTATTTCCAAAATGATTTTGGGGCTGACTTAAGCCTGCGTTGGACGTTCCACAGTGGTTGGAAACCTTAAAAACCTGGCCAAAACCTCCAAAATCGAAAGTTATCATTCATGACATATTCTGACATAATTACACGTAGAATAAGTCATTTGATCATATCCTGTAATATCAACTATCGATAATGTAGATTTGTGGTTTGGCGTACTGTCAAACGTCAGTGTATGAGAGACTCTTCGCTAGTGCGGCTTGCATACGTTTTGTGGCTATCGGCAATAACGCATGTGGTTCGTTATCGCATTATCAACTAACAATCAATCAAAATGGATAACGTTTCTGAAGGAATGTAGTTCATTAGCGTTATATGGGAATTCAGTTTTTTTCGTTATATATATACTTTTACAACGCTTAAAGTTTCCTTCGCAAATGCTAGTTTTTTCAATTAGCGCGCGCAATGAAATTGGCATTTACTTTTTGTGCCGCGAGGTGCCGTCGAATGTTATATGTTTTTGTGAGCGTCAGATTGTGACGGTTCGAAGGGTGTGTAGCTTTTTTGCAACTATTTGCAACTCCACGAGAAAATGGAGATTTAGTGGTGACACGCACTTGTAGGCGAAATCGGACGTGTGAGCTATTGATGCTCCAAACAACCTGTGCTAGCTTTTAACTTATTTTTTGCTATTTTCCTGTTCTTTACAAATAAATCGTTGATGGTGCAGAGCAAAACCTAGAGGATAACCGTCTTTAGACACTACCCTTCCTTATCGACAGACTTCGCGAGTACAGGACAATTACGGGGCTAGTTCAACAATCCTACTGACTCTAACAGTACCTGATCCTTCTTAATGCGACAGATTACTAATAATAACTCTTACGATTCACTTTATAGCTTCTGCAAATTAACAAATGGATGAGGGTAACATCTCCAAACGGAGAAATTAAGGCAGACGGGCCACATTATTATTTGCCGAATTAAGTGAACGCTCAGAATGTTGAAAAGAAAATGGTTAAATATGGAAATTATAGATACAAACATGCATAAGCATTCAAACTTGCTTATTGATCGCTCGAAACCAGGATTGGGCAATTCTAATGACGAAAATACTGCAAGACGTATTATTGAACATTGGAAAGTGTCCGCACAAATTCTGGAGCTTGGGAATCGCGTAACATGAATATATGAATATAAAGCATCAAGGAAATATACGAGTGAGAAGATAATGGAACATATTTTTCGAAGAATTATTGCTTGCAATCGCGTTGTTGCGCTACACAACATTGAATGACACTGACAGCGATAAAATCGGCGACGATGATGAAAGTAGCAGCGATGATCACCCCGATTAATATTATTTTTTAAAGTAATGTTGCATAACCTAATAGAATATAGAATTTTGCGATTTTAATAGGGTAAATAAGGCGATTTTAAATTTGATTTGTTATTTAATTCAATTTTGTTTCTTGAAAAAGGGACTAAAACCGTACTGAGCCAGATATAAATTAAAAAGGACTAAAAGTTACAAAAGTGGTCCTCCATATTGGTCAGCCATTTTACATTTTGAGTTTTATTGTTGAGCTCAACGACCTGAAAGTCAAGTTTAGATGAAATTTACAGCAAAAACTTTAAAATTTAACAAAGAAGGCCGCCATTTTGGGTCAGCCATTTTGAATTTCACATTTTCAATACCATTTTTGAAATCAGCAGCGCGAAAACCATGGAATCTCATCATCTTAAGGTTTTGGCCAAGAATTTTAAATTTCCGACCACTGTGCGTTCTGCAAATAATGAGTATGACAGCGTCTAGCTGTCCTCTTGCAGACTCTGTTGATTAGTACGTAACGCTGACGCAGTATGTAACCACCATGCTTTGTGTATTTCCTCAGTGCAGCCCTTTTACTTGTTTTAAAACGTCTTAACTCCACAGTATGCCACAACGGTAGTCTAGAATGCCGAGTGGTAACCCTTTTGGGTACATGGCGATCAATGGCGTAATTCAAAATATTGGTAAAAGTATTTACAGCTTGTTTGACATCGTCATTGTCAAGAATTTCAAACCAAATTATGTTCAACAGGATGTTGATAATACTATTGTAGTCAGCTCTCTTAAAATTATAACTGACGATGTCGGAAACTAGACAGCCGAGAGTAACACGTTTAACGTCGAGGGCCATATGCAGAGGAGGATGGTATCTAACACTCTTGACAAGAGGGGAAGGCGATTCACAAATTTTCGGTGCATAATCAGAACAGCTAACAAAGCAGAGATCCAGGATTCTACCATTTTCGTTCACTACTGGATTGATTTGATGCAATAGATTAAAGCTGTAGCAGTCAATTAAGCTGTTAGTGCCAGCATGAAAAGATGAACGTTCTGAATCAGGATACAAAAAACCGTTTTCAGCAGAACACCAAACCGGGAAAATTGTAATCACCAACAATAACGATTTCATCGACAGGAAGGGCCCGAGCGGATGTCGCCTTCAGCGAATCGTTGTGCGCATCAAGCAGTGTCAAATCACGTGTTCGATCGGGCGGTATGTATATAACACAGAAGTAGAGCGACTATCCGTCTAGAGAGATTCGTACCCAAACCTGCTCAACACACTATTCTCAATCAGATGCGCTTTTAAACTGCGATGGACATGCCTGGACGGTTAGTCTTAAAAGAACCACATTAGATTAGATTAGAAAAAATAAGTTGGTAAATTATAGTTCCATTTTCCCGGAGATATTCTAGATCGCTGAGGATTTTTTTTTGACGTCATAAGGCCATTACAAATATTTTATAAAGTTTTTGTCCTTCCGGTGTTGGGCCACTGAAGGGAGGGGCGAAAAAAAACAAAGAGATGTTTTTAATCGAGCAAAAAAATATTGACTTTAGGCATTTTTACTTAAAGTTTAAACGTGAAAGCCAAATCTAGTCTTGCTTTTAATATATACGTTATTATTTTCCATGCAAAAAACTACGAAAAAAGACAAAAACTAAAGAAAAACAGACAATTGATTTTATGAATAAAAATTAACTAATATCATTCAAATTATTTTTATGCCCCACGATTTTTCAAGCCAATTTCCAACGGGGGAGAGGGTGGCGAGGGGGAGGGGTGACGAAAACTTTTAAAATTATTTGCAATGGCAAATAAAATAAAATAAGAAGTAAAATTAGAAATCTGCTTAATAGAGTGCGCAACAGTTATCCATTTCATTTCTGGTCAATAAGAATGAATCTAACACCATCATGCAAGTTCATGTCCCACACTCCGGAATATCCGGTGTCGGTTCTACCGGAACTCAAAATTGGCCATTTTGAATTTTCATCAGAAATATGGAAATGGGGTATCAAATCAAGAGATTTTTCAACGCGAGCTCTTGAATGGACTTTAGGATGCATTTGGAGCCGATCTGCACATTCCGGAATATCCGTTATCGGTTCTACAAGAACTCAAAATTGGCCATTTTGAAGATTCTTTGGAAATATGGCAAATGGCATATCATATCAAAGGATTCTTCAACGCGAGTTCTTGGATGGAAATTTGGATGTATTTTGAGCGGATCTGGACATTCCGGAATATCCGTTGTCGGTTCCACCGGAACTCAAAATTGGCCATTTTGAATATTCATCAGAAATATGGTAAATGGGGTATCAAATCAAATCAAATGCCATATTTCTGATGAATATTCAAAATGGCCAATTTCGAGTTCCGGTAGAACCGAGAACGGCTCTAAATACATTCAATAGTCCACCCAAGAACTCGCGTTGAAAAATCCCTTGATTTGATACCCCATTTGCAATCTTACTGAAGAGAATTCAACATGGCCAATTTTCAGTTCCGGTAGAACCGATACCGGATGTTCCGGAGTGTGGGACATGAACTTGCGCTATTGACCACAAATGAAACGGATAACTTTTGCGTACTCTGTCAAGCAGATTTCTAGTTTTATTTCACATGCTACTTATGATGTCAAAAAAATCCCATTGTGATCTGGAATATCTCCGGGAGAATGGAACTATAATTTACCAACTTATTTTTTCGCCCAATCGGCCAATCTAATGTGGTTCTTTTAAGACTAATTTCATAAAAATGGAATGAAAACAAGTGGAGATAGAGCTAAAAGTATAACTGCAAGTACCATCATTGTTGATGTCGGGGACGTAAAGGTTAACTGTCATCCCTGTCTGTGAAGCAAGGTAATCACGAAGAAAATGTATGGAAATTTTTTATTGTTCTGTTGGGGGAATTAATTAAAATTTGAATTCCACTGGACGATAGAACTTTTAATTTTAGGAACTCTACCAAAGGTTTCATAAACCAAAAACCAAATTTTCCCGCTCAAAGCTAATGCGCACTAAAAAGTTTCTGGATCAGTGTGCTGTGCCCGGTTCATTGAGCTTTCGGGTGACCAATTGAGGGTTAAAATTTCATTTTTAGTACAAGTTTACGATGTTACAAGGTGTTAGGAATTGAATTTTGCAAATTTTTTGAAAAAAAATTTCCCGATTTGGTCAGTTTCCCTATTTTGTCAGTCCCAAATTCAACATAGGGCTGACAAAATCGGAACATTACTGTAATATTAAAACGATGGTTTCTTGTAAATCCTGTGAATCCTTGTAAATTGTATTTCTAATTTATCCTCTAACAAGGAGGAAGGTTCAAATGGGTAAAGGAGTGCTCTTCTCTTGCATTTGAAACCGACAAGATACAGGAAACAGTGTGGTCATTGACAGGGGGCAAGTTCAACGTTAAAAAGGTTTTGTCTTGCTCGCTTTATAGGAATTATCGAAAAGAAGACAGATTTATTAATGATTGCGCGACAACTGGGGAGACTTAAAAAGGGAGTAGACGCGTTCAAGTGAAGAAAAAGGGTTTTGTTTCTTGAATTGCGACAAATTTTATTACAATAACAGATGTTTAAGTGACTGAGAGACAAAGGGACCCTGGGTAAGATCGGACAATCTGCTAGTTAATAATATTTGAATCGTTTGTTTGAGAAAACCCACAAGCACCATTTGACTTGAGTTAATTTTCATTAGTTTTTGAGACTTTTGAAGCCTCGGAGGTTCTTGCAGCTCAAATTCAAATTCTAGAAAAATCTTGGTTCCATAGGCCCCTTTTAGTTGGGGTTGAAAACATTATGAGAAAAACAGTTTTGCCTTTCTACTATATAAATATATAGTATAAAGGTATAGAAATCACTTGGAAAACCGGAAATGGAAAGAAGGTCCTGCGGGCCGAATGTTATATACCATTCGACTCAGTTTCGAAAACTGAGCATTTTATGTGTGTGTGTATGTATGTGTGTGTGTGTGTGTGTGTGTGTGTGTGTGTATGTGTGTGTGTGTGTGTGTGTGTGTGTGTGTATGTGACGCTTTTAATCTCACTCACTTTTCTCGGAGATGGCTGGGCCGATTTTAATGTTCTTAGTGTCAAATGAAAGGTCTAGGTGTCCCATTGGTCGCTATTGAATTTCATACTGATCGGACTTTTAGTTCAAAAGTTATGTATAAAAATACGAAAAATATGGGACTTCATTATCTCATAGGTCTCTTAACCGATTTGAACAAAATTGATTGCATATGAAAGAGGAGCCTTGCAAACCCTTAACTTCCAAATTTCATGACGATTGGACTTGTAGTTTGAAAGTTACATAAAGAAATGTGAAAAAATAGTATTTAAAACATATTTTATGTAACATATAAGCATTAATTTAATGAAAAACATCACACATTTCATGATTATTTGAAAATTACTGCTGAGATCTATCAAACGAAACCGAGTTATTTAAAATCGGACGCTTCATTCAAAAGTTATTCAAACTTTAACACTTAAGCACCGTATATTAAACCGTTAAAACGTGTGAAATCAAAACATATCAATTAAATGTTGATTGTATTCAATGTATAAGATGTGTGTGATGTATGTGTGTATGTATGTATGTATGTATGTATGTATGTATGTATGTATGTATGTATGTGATGACAATTTGCAATTTTAAAATTTGCAATGAAATTCAAGAAAAGTGAGAAACATGTCAATTGTCTGAAGTTTTTGAAGCCTCTTAGTGGAATACGAACTCTGAAATTAAAGAAAAGAAAAAACTTTTACCGAGTAAATTGCACTATTTAATATTTATTCGCGACAGATACGTATACGCTTTGAAATAAGACACTGATGAAGCCTGCACGTCGTAGGTGAACTACGTATCTGTTGCAAATAAATATTAAATAGTGGGATTCAATCGAAAAGTTTTTTCTTTTCTTTGATTTCAGATTTCAATTGTCATTTTCTTCACTTGCTGTTACTCACAATTGTACAAGAAAAGCAAAAAGCGAAGAAAAGCAGTTTATTTAAGCATGTAGGTATAGTGGTGTATAGAATCAAAAATACTAGTGAGTTGATTTTTCCAAATAAATTTGTACAAATTCCAAACAAATTCTGCGCATCAATAGATGCTCTTTTCAATCAATAGATACTAGAGAAATGTTATATGAAAAATAGGAAGTAAACGTTGCACGGTAGAAATTTTGTAAGATTTGTTTTCGTTAGTGATATTTTAAAGGACAGATGTTTTAATAAATAAATCAAAAAAGACAAGCACTGGGAATCATATCGATCGTATTTCCCATTCTCAAGCATGTTTATGGCGCAGCTTTGGCACTATTTTTCGACCTCATCTTGTTTTCCTAACCCTCTAACATTGTAAAAATGATGCGATCAAGCTAATGACTATCTTTTCATGAAAGTACATTCAAAAGAAGCTTAAGTTTTGATTTTCATGCAAAAATAATTATCTGAAGGAGTGCTAGCTAAGAAAGAGTTCCATTTCTCCTTTTCATATCTAATGCTCTATTCTGTAATTTTTTTCTAATTCAGATATATTGCAAAATTGAAGCCAAGCAGACCAATAGTAAAATTTTGAGATCAATCATTTTGTTGTAGATATCCTTTTTCTTCAAAAGCGAAATATAATAATAATTTTTCTGAACTCTTGTTTTTCAAAGATGCTAACTTTTGAATGCATGGTATTAATATCAAAATATCAAAAAATCTGCTAAGAACAAATACTTCATATTGTCAATTCAAAACAAGTTTCGTATGTGGCTCTGAAGCCCGAAAGTTAAGGCAGTCTGTAGACCCGTTAGAGGGTTAATTTCTAATTTTCTATACATATTCATTCAAGTCTGTAAAAATTATCTTTTGTGTTTACATTATTTTTCTATAAATATTATAAAACTAAATAAGGTGTTCATCAAGTAGGGTAACCAACGTATTTTGGACCCCCTCAACAGCTGTACATAATTTGGACACTTACAGCAAAATCAAATGGAAGTGTCCAAATTATGTACAGTTGCTGATGGGGTCCAAAATAGGTTGGTTACCCTAACATAAATGACGCTTACATGTATTTACGCACCCAAGGAAAGAAAATATAATTATTCTACACAATACGTTGTGAATTTTACTGGCAAATAAGGATTTTGAGGAATACGGAACGGATATTTAAAAATATAGTCTAAGATAACATCTACAATTAAGTTCTTGAGAAATTTAATAATGATTATTGTGGCAGTAGAAAGGCTAGGTCACGCCGCTAGGTGGATTAATTCGGGTTTTTTGTTGTTTTTCTACAATTGTGTCAAAAGCACGTGTGGGGTTTCTCAAACAAACGATTCATTTATTGTTTGCATGTCTCTAACTATAACGCTAGTGTGCAATCTGTTGCATACAAGCGGCGTGGCCTGGGTTGGACGGAATACCTTCGATTATACTGAAGAATTGCGCATCTAGTCTTTCGAAACCTCTTCAGATTATTATAGGCTTAGGTTAGGAAACATTTCCTGTATGCTGGAAAAGATCCTACATCTTTCCTGTGTTCAAAATGGGGAAATAAAAACGATATTGCCAATTATCGCAGGAAAACGTCGCCTTGCGCTGGTTCGAAACTATTTGAGATATTTTTGGTGGCTCGTTGCACACAAGTGTTGCACAATTCATCTCAACTGATCAGAATTGCTTGTTTCCAGCTGGCTCGATTAGCACAAATCTGGTGCAGTGCAGTTCATTTTGTCTATAACGTATACAAGGTGGAGCACAACTCGACACGGTGTATACCGACATCAAAGCAGCGTTTGATTGTGTTGACTGCACCATACTGCTAACCAAAATAAAACATCTCGGAGCCTCAGCTGCTTTTGTTCATTGGTTGAAATCCTTCCTTGAAAGCCGCTGTCTTCCTGTGAAACTGGAGAGCACTAAGTCTTGCGACTTCCGGAGTACCTCAGGCGTTCTTCAGGGCAGCAGCGTCGGACCCTCGCTATTTTCGCTGTATTACAACGATGTCTGCATGTTACTTCTTCCAGGATGCGAAATCTTAAATGTAATTATAAATAGAAGAAAAAAATGTAAACGTGAAGTGAAATTAAAGGGCTTGATCACCAAAAACCCGCTGAAGTCTTTAATATCCGAAGTGTTTGCGTTGCATTGACTCAATTTCAAGGAAATTACTAATCAAAAAGTTTGTTCGGTTTACTAAACGGAAGTTTTTGTAGTTGAGGCCCTCTTGACTTTTGGAATAAATTTCAAATTAAAAATTTAGCCCCAAAGTTTTTCATCACCACAACTCAGTAAAACTGAACCGATAACCTTCAATCATTATTTAAAAATTGTTTATCCAATTAACCGAGGAGTCTCCAAAAGCATTTCAACGAGCCGATTATAGATATAATCCAGCCAATACAAATTCCAATCGATTCTATAACGTTCGCCGGTATAGTTCAAACAGCAATGCAGCAAAAGATATCTCTAAAATAACTTTCAAAACAACATCGAACGAACTCACTCATCCCGCTGCTGGGCTGGCTGCTCCGACGACCTCTACCGCAAAATTGAATCTTGCATAGGAAATGTACAAACACCGAAAATTTCCCATCGAAACAACTTTCTCCGCAGTCCGCAATAGTCTATTTCCTGTCCGAAGCCCCCATAAGAATCGCATTTCGCATAGAACTAGGTAGGTAGGTGTACCGCCGCACACAGCAAGGCATTCCGGTCGAAACCTTAACCCGCAAATGTGGGCTTTTTGGCTGAAACAGCCGGACGTAAGATTGGAGCAGATGATCCGACCGGGGCGACCAGTCAACCACGACCCCTGCTGCGGAGTGAGTCTATCTCTGTGTGTGTGTGTGTGTGACTGTGGGTGGGTGCGGGTGGTTTTGCTGAACCGCAGGACGAAAATCGAAATCGAAATCGAAACCGAGAACAACTTTTTGTTTCGGATTCACCGCATGAGTTAAACCAACCAACGCAGCAACGCCTTCCGCTCTCTAGTAGTTTCTGGCCCGGACTAGTACCTAGTGCTAGACACCGTATGCTGGATTGTTTTGACCTGAGGTTCAATATTTTTAGATATACCTTTTATCAATCGAACGAACGCCAGAAGTAATTTAAACAACTAAATTGAAAACTGTTCAGCCTCTCCGTACGGTTATTTGACTCGAATTCGTTAGTGCGCCCCATCAAGAGCGGCTCACCTTTTTGCCAGCGCAGCAGTGGAAGGAGACACCATTTTATGTTTTCTGAACGGGTGTTTATGGGGCGATTCTAGGAATTAGACACTAAATCGAGCGGCTAATAAAATATTTACGACCGATACGGTTGGAAATTTATACTGTGGGGAACCCATCGATCGAGAGGTTGGTCGCTTTGCGGTTATAAACCGGCGGTTACTGATTGGATGTTTGAAAATTAGCAATTTTCAAACCAAAGTCACAATGCCTAGTATTAACCTTTATTTTTCTTTCTCTTTTTCTTTCAGGTTTGTATTCAACCGGTTTAGTTCAGCTCCGCTGCGCGGAACATGAGCATCGCCGCACAATCAACGGAAAACATCTACATCGGATATCGCGCAATAAACACATTCCGAATGCTAATTCCAAGAGCTGCTGTCTATTTTCCGTACCATTTAGTCCAGAATCGGACAAAACGGAAAAGCGGAAAACGAAACAAAATAAAAAAAGAGCGACCGGGCGCGGTACCCAAAACATCCTTTCACACCGTTATCCATTTACACGGACAGTGATGAAGTGCCTTTTGATAGCGTACGTTTTATGACCAACGAACCCGCGCCGGCCGCGAATTGGTAGACCCGCCGCCGCGTTCCTGTGTGGACCCTTTCCGGCTAAAACAAATACTCACTCACGGCGTGTTTTCCCGCGTGTTCTCTAAACAACAAATGCTGACGACAAGCTTGCTCGCGCGTGCAACAAACGGGTCCCATCGTCGGAATTGTTGTTTTTTGTTTTGTTAGTTTTATTTTCGCGGCAACAAAATACCTTTTCTGGCAGTCGCTTCGATGCGATAGCGATTTAATGGGTGCCATAGCTAATTATCTGGGATTTCTGGGAAATTTTTGCTATTTTATTTTGATGGCTTTGAACGAAATGTACATGCCCGAGGAATTTCTTGAAATGCTGTACACACTATGGATAGTTAATGATAATCTTTGCAGAATAATTTACATTTGCCACACGCTGAAGGAGGTTACAAGTCGTTGCTTAAATACTTGTATACGGTATAATCGAAAATTATAGTTGAACTAAAAGCAATCCGTTTCGTGTTCTCGATTTCAATGAGTTTAGCAGCATCAGGTCGAGCGTTGTCATGCTGTAGAATCACTGTTCATTCCTCCGCGCGTATTGAGGCTGTTTTTTTCACAGTGGTCGGTTCAATTGCATCAATTTAATGAGGCACCGTTCGTTCGGCTTCAACAGCTCATAAGAAATATCCTTTATATAAATATACATCTTTTTTCCATATTGTTTCGGACAAACTTTTGAACAGGACAGGGTTTTTTACCAGACCTGCAAAAATATGTTGCACGATCCAGCAAATGCTTCGCTGTTCCCTGAGGAACCGTTACATTATTTAGATTATTTAAGTAAAATCGTCAAACTGTTGAAATTGCGATGGATTTTCTAACAAATCATCGATTGTACTATTCCCAAGTAACAGTTCTAAAGCCCATTCATTTTGTTTGAATTTAATAATGGTTTTATTGCGGTATTAATAAAACTGGTGTTATTATGATACTAGCTGACCCAGCAAACTTTATACTGCCACAAATTGAGCTAAATGATATGAACTATAAATTTCAAAGTAAAGGTTAGGTTTTGTATTTTTTGAAATGTTAATAGTTTGATCAAAAGGTTAGCTGACCGCCGGTTTTTCACAGACTATTTGTTGCTTAAACTGTGCTAAAGCGTTAGTTAGAAATGGCTATTCTTTTAAAATGTTAAAATTTATTGCTAAATAACCGTTGGAGATATGATAACTTTTCAATTTCCAGTACCCAGCTGGTGTTGATTTATTTTTTGTAGAATGTTAAATGTTAAATTAAACTCGATGGATTTAGGAATGCATTTTGAAAACTACCATAAATTTTGACAGGTCAGTATTTTCTACTGCAATGTTAACATACCAGTGTATTATCATAGTGAAACTAAATAAATTAAATTTATTTTCTGCAAAAAAACGTAGGCGTGTGTTTTTTGTTTAACCTTCGGTACGGTAGTCTCTCCCAAGGAACAATCCTGGTTTTATTACACACTTATCGCGGTTCTAGTGACTAAAATTGATCATGAAAACCGCAATGTGAGTGCGATAAAACTCAAATTGTTACTAGGGTTACTTTTTCTTTCTGTGCAGAAGCATTTTATAGACAAAAATTTTTGCTTCAAATTACGCCGTATCCTATCAGTTTGAACTAATTTTTTTGTTAAAGTGGAGAAGCGTTTGGTGCGAAGAATGGTAGACTGGATGAAACTGGGAAAATTTTGATATGAGGCCAAAAATATATTGGGTAGTTCAACTAGTAGGTGGGACTCCAACCCACAGTTTCTCGGTTGGCGCCCGAGTGCTTTAGCAATTAAACTATTACCGCACGACCCTCATTCGGTATTATTATTATAGACAGTCTCATATCTAATTTTATCCCTCCAGTGAAAGCATTAGGTCTGCGCACACGAGCGTCGTGTGACAATAGTTTAATTGCCAAAGCACTCGGGTGCCAACCTAGAAAGTGTGGATTGAAGTCCAACCTACCAATTGAACTACCCAATAAATTTCTGGCCTCAAATAAAAATTTTCCCAGTTTCATTCATTTTTCGCACTAAACGCTCTTCCACTTTAATAAAAATAAAGTTTACGTCGACCCGCGAGTCAAAGACAAGTAAACACACAAAAATAATTTCTTGCATAACCTTAGATTAACGTCTTGTGTATAATGTAGCACAGAGTAGCTCAAGGATCTCATTTTATTAACCTTAGAGCGGTCGCGTTAAAAAAAGTTACATAAGCGGTCGCGTCGTGTACTGAGTACACGGCGAATAATACTGCCTATATCTCAGGACTGACATGAAATAGAAGGTTGCGGTTTTCGACAAAGTTGTTTATCAATTTAAGACGCATCTGGAAACGAACAATAAAGTTTGAAAACTGATCCGCTAGATGGCGAAAATGGCGACCAAAACAAATGATTCTAGAATCTCGATACTAGAATCTCTAATATCTCGGGACTGAGAAGAGATAGACGATTGCTGTCTTTGGCAAAGTTGTTTATCTGGACGAGATCAATCTGACTGCGGATAACAAAATTCGGAACTGATATGGTAGATGGCGCTTATAACGAGCATATTGAGTTTTTTTGGAATATCTCAGATTCGTGACGAGATAGACTGTTATTGTGTTCTACAAAGTTATTTGTTCGAACAAGACACATTTGGAAATTCATAACAAAGTTTGAAACTGTCTCAGTAGGTGGCGCGCGTGGTCAAATTATAATCTTATGATGATATCTCATGACCATGATACGATAGAAAGTGGCGGTTTTTGACAAAGTTGTGTGTCTAGACAAGACGAATTTGAAAATGATCGGTCAAATTCAGAACTGTCCCGCTAGATGTCGCAGTTGGTAAAATCATATTTCTTTTTGCGATATCTCAGCTTATCTATACCTATAAAGAAGGATTTCTGTCTGTCTGTCTGTCTGTCTGTCTGTCAGTATGTTCCTTATAGAATCGAAAACTACTAAACCAATCGGCATGAAAATATGCATGTAGAGGTTTTTTGGGGCTAGAAAAGGTTTTCGTGATGGTTAGAAACCCCTCCCCCCACTAAGAGGGGGGGGCTCCCATACAAATGAAACACAAATTTCTGCATAACTCGACAACTAATCAAGCAAATAGAACAAAATTTGGCATGTGGGTGTTTTCGGTGACAAGAATTTATTCTATGGTAAATTGAGACCCCTCCCCTCTTTATAAGGGGAATTATAACTCCTCTCCTCTTTAAAAGGGGGGGCTTCCATACAAATTTCCTCATAACTCGAGAATTAATCAAGCAAATGGAACCAAATTTGGCATGTGAAGGTTTTCGAGGGCAAGAATATTTTCTATAGTAAATTAGGACCACTCCCCACTTTAAGAGGGGGGGCTCCTATACAAACGAAATACAAATTTCCTCATAACTCGAGAACTAATCAAGAAAATGGAACAAAATTTGGCACGTGGGTGTTTTTGGAGACAAAATTTTTTTCTATGATGAATTGGGACCCCTCCCCACTTTAGGAAGGGGGGCTCCTATACAAATGAAATGCAAATTTCCTCATAACTCGAGAATTAATCAAGCACATGGAACCAAATTTGGCATGTGAAAGTTTTCTAGGGCATGAATATTTTCTATGGTGAATTAGAACCCCTCCCCACTTTAAGAGAGGGGGCTCCTATACAAACGAAATACAAATTTCCTCATAACTCGAGAACTAATCAAGCAAATGGAACCAAATTTGACACGTGGGTGTTTTTGGAGACAAAAATTTTTTCTATGATGAACTGGAATCCCTCCTCACTTTAGGAGGGGGGCTCCTATACAAATGAAATACAAATTTCCTCATAACTCGAGAGCTAATCATGCAAATGAAACCAAATTTGGCATGTGAAAGTTTTCGAGGGCAAGAATATTTTCTATGGTGAATTAGGACCCCTCCCAACTTTAAGAGGGGGGGCTCCTATACAAACGAAATACAAATTTCCTCATAACTCGAGAACTAATCAAGCAAATGGAACCAAATTTGACACGTGGGTGTTTTTGGAGACAAAAATTTTTTCTATGATGAACTGGAATCCCTCCTCACTTTAGGAGGGGGGCTCCTATACAAATGAAATACAAATTTCCTCATAACTCGAGAGCTAATCATGCAAATGAAACCAAATTTGGCATGTGAAAGTTTTCGAGGGCAAGAATATTTTCTATGGTGAATTAGGACCCCTCCCAACTTTAAGAGGGGGGGCTCCTATACAAACGAAATACAAATTTCCTCATAACTCGAGAACTAATCAAGCAAATGGAACCAAATTTGACACGTGGGTGTTTTTGGAGACAAAAATTTTTTCTATGATGAACTGGAATCCCTCCTCACTTTAGGAGGGGGGCTCCTATACAAATGAAATACAAATTTCCTCATAACTCGAGAGCTAATCAAGCAAATGAAACCAAATTTGGCATGTGAAAGTTTTCGAGGGCAAGAATATTTTCTATGGTGAATTAGGACCCCTCCCAACTTTAAGAGGGGGGGCTCCTATACAAACGAAATACAAATTTCCTCATAACTCGAGAACTAATCAAGCAAATGGAACCAAATTTGACACGTGGGTGTTTTTGGAGACAAAAATTTTTTCTATGATGAACTGGAATCCCTCCTCACTTTAGGAGGGGGGCTCCTATACAAATGAAATACAAATTTCCTCATAACTCGAGAGCTAATCATGCAAATGAAACCAAATTTGGCATGTGAAAGTTTTCGAGGGCAAGAATATTTTCTATGGTGAATTAGGACCCCTCCCAACTTTAAGAGGGGGGGCTCCTATACAAACGAAATACAAATTTCCTCATAACTCGAGAACTAATCAAGCAAATGGAACCAAATTTAGCACGTGGGTGTTTTTGGAGGCAAAAATATTTTCTATGGTGAATTAGGACCCCTCCCAACTCTAAGACGGGGTGCTTCTACACAAATGAAATACAAATTTCCTCATAATTCGAGAACTAATCAAGCAAATGGAACCATATTTGACATGTAAGTGGTTTTGGACGCAAGATTTTTTTCTATGGTGAATTGAGACCCCTCTCTTCTTTAGAAAGCGAGTTTTTGGAGGCAACCATTTTTGCTATGATGAATTAGGACCCCTTACCTTTTTAAGAGGGGGGGCTCTCATACAAACGAAATACAAATTTCCTCATAACTCTAGAACTAATCAAGCAAATGGAACCAAATTTATCATGTGGGTGTTTTTGTAGGCAAGAATATTTTCTATGGTATATTTTCTATGGATTTCCCCACTTTAAGAGGGGGGGGGGGGGGCTCCTATACAAATGAAAAACAAATTTCCTCATAACTCGAGAACTAATCAAGCAAATGGAACCAAATTTGACATGTAAGTGGTTTTGGACGCAAGATTTTTTTCTATGGTGAATTGAGACCCCTCTCTTCTTTAGAAAGCGAGTTATGGCCCATCGCCCCTTCAAGAGGGTGGGCTTCCATACAAATGAAATGCCAATTTCCTCTTATCTCGAGAACTAATCAATCAAATGGAACCAAATTTGGCATGTGGGAGTTTTAGATAGCAGAAATTTTTTCTATGGTGAATTACGACCCCTTCCCCTTTTCAGAGGGGAGCTCCCATACAAATGAAATTCAAATTTGCTTATAACTTGAGAACTAATCAAGCAAATGGAACCAAATTTGGCATGTGGGAGACTTTGGAGTCTTGAATTTATTTTACGATAGTTAGAGACCTCTCACCCCTGTGGTAGGGGGATATGGACTCTCATACAAATAAAACAGAAATTTTTGCGAAACTCAAAAACTAATCGAACTCGAGAAATTCGAGACTCTTCCATAAAACATATGTATAACAATACAAGACCACAAAAACTATCTATAGTAACACTAGATCATTCAGGACGAGACGGTCGCGAGTGTTACCGGTGACCCACCGTCGGAAGCGCCGCCCACTGGGGGGCTTGCAAAACACGAGATTGTGACAAAGATCATCCGAGATTCATGATTTATGTACGACACAGGTTAATTTGTGGCAATACGAAGTTTGTCGGGTCAGCTAGTGTCGAATAAACGGTAAAATGGCTTATCTGGTCTGGAAAAGAACACCAAAATGTTTGTAAATAGTATTCTTTTGACGATTTTCCCAAAACAGAGTTTGTGAATCATCGACATTGTTGACAAACTGAATAATGCACATATCACCTAGGGATACATGATACTTATTCAACTTATCCAAGTAGCACACTTACGATACTTTTATTTAAATCAATTTATTAATGACTCACATTAGTTGTATAACAATTAGTTATACAGTTTTATAATGAGTATGTTATTAGGGAAGCTTGCTATGGTATGTTGAGGTAATGCTTTAAACATTAGAATGTTAGAATTATGTTGACACTTACCATAAAACAATACAAAACGAGCATTTGTTTGTTTTATTTCCTGCTATGATAATGAGAATGAAAAATGTACATTAGATTCCTAACAATTCTATAATATTCTTATTACGGTCACTTATATCATACAGGAAATAACACACACGTAATACAAGGAAAGAGTAAAGAATTCGAGCCCAATGAAAAAAGCAAGCTGTTTTGCAAATGAGTATCAAGAGAGTGCACTTCAGTCGTGTTGTCGCGTTAGCAAAACAAATAGCTTTGGTTTTATCATCACGCACACGTTAATAATTGCAAGCATCAACGTTGCCATTATGCCTGTCTGCCAAGTTAACTCCGGGATACGTTGCTGGCCCAACAAGCCACTCGTCGTATGTTCGAGTCTCGACTGGGCGGTGCCGCTTCAGAGTTAATAGGATCTTTGCACTAGCCCAGTGATTTTCCTGTACTCTAATAACCGGCAGCGATATCTATCGATAAAGAAGGGTCAAGTTCTGAAGGACATTTATATCCATGCATGGTTTTGCTTTGCTGATAAATCTAGATTTTACCAGATTTTTTATTGCATGCCAGACAAAGTTCTAAATCTTCCAGATATTTGGTAATGTCCCAGATTTTTGTTTCTCCGTTCTGCAAAGGAGTCATCGCACCTAATTTCAGACAACATTTTGTACCGGCGTTGATCAAAACTGGCAAGACGTTTCCCGAAAAAGTCCTCCCCATCGGTCAAATTGATCGCCAGATTTTGACATTTATTCGTGTTTGCCAGGTTTTCGAATAAACCTATTAGCGACCCTGGGAAGAATAGGGACTCAAACACTCTAAAATATTTTTTAAAGAATGTGATGGAAACGCAGCACGGGTTTCCAGGAATCTTGTTCTGGTGATATTTCTATATAGACGATGTAGACGACGAAATTGCTTCGTCAAAAGCATTTTGATCAGTCTGTGCTCTTCATCTTGTCTTTTGATAAAAGTTGAAGCAATACGTATCAATTGCTTCTTTCAGGAAACCATAAAAATAGCTGTTGATTGACTGGAATTGACAACGCAATCGATGATGAAAAGGACAACGATACGTTATCTAACGTGTTTTGACTACAGAAACCACTTTGTAGCGAACAGCAGTGTTCTATGCCATCATGGTTCCGCAATATTCCGAAAATAATTTGATTTTCTCATCATCTCCACCTACTACTACTTCATTCCGAATTTAATTTACCTTCATCGGAAGCATATTGACATGATAAACAACTTTGTCGAAAACATCAACCTTCTATCTCGTCATGGTTCGGAAATATCGCCAAATGAATTAAATTTCACCGTATACTCCATCTAGCGGACTAGTTCCAAACTTCAGAGTTCGTTACCAAATGCGTCTTGGCTTTACAAACAACTTTGTAGTAAATAGTAACCTTTTAGCTCATTACGGTTTTAAAATATTCTTAAATGAATTTAATTGTTTCATTATTAGCGCCATCTAGCGAATCAGTTCCGAATTTTGTTGTATATCACGGGATGTGTCTTAACTAGATAAGCAACTTTGTCGAAAGTCGCAACCTTCTATCTATTCACAAACTTGAGTTATTGCCCGCCGTGTACTCAGTACACGACGCGACCGCTTGCGTAACTTTTTTCATTTCAAAAAAGTTACGTTAGTGGTCGCGCTGGTGTACTGAGTACACGCGCGCGGACACACCATTTTTACAAGCATCGACCTCTTTTTTTATTTCTTTTTTCTATATTTTGGCATCATTAGAAAGAGGAAGAGTAGATCTTCGAATACAACCAAAACCTGGTGTGATTTGATTAAAATTTCGATGATTTTTTCGCGTTTTTCGAAAACGCGTGTACTCAGTACACTAGCGCGACCGCTCTAGGGTTAACGAGATTCAAGCTTCTATCAGAACAGACTCAAACCACCATAGAATCAGACAGACAAACAGACAGACAGACAGACAGACAGACAGACAGACAGACAGACAGACAGACAGACAGACAGACAGACAGACAGACAGACAGACAGACAGACAGACAGACAGACAGACAGACAGACAGACAGACAGACAGACAGACAGACAGACAGACAGACAGACAGACAGACAGACAGACAGACAGACAGACAGACAGACAGACAGACAGACAGACAGACAGACAGACAGACAGACAGACAGACAGACAGACAGACAGACAGACAGACAGACAGACAGACAGACAGACAGACAGACAGACAGACAGACAGACAGACAGACAGACAGACAGACAGACAGACAGACAGACAGACAGACAGACAGACAGACAGACAGACAGACAGACAGACAGACAGACAGACAGACAGACAGACAGACAGACAGACAGACAGACAGACAGACAGACAGACAGACAGACAGACAGACAGACAGACAGACAGACAGACAGACAGACAGACAGACAGACAGACAGACAGACAGACAGACAGACAGACAGACAGACAGACAGACAGACAGACAGACAGACAGACAGACAGACAGACAGACAGACAGACAGACAGACAGACAGACAGACAGACAGACAGACAGACAGACAGACAGACAGACAGACAGACAGACAGACAGACAGACAGACAGACAGACAGACAGACAGACAGACAGACAGACAGACAGACAGACAGACAGACAGACAGACAGACAGACAGACAGACAGACAGACAGACAGACAGACAGACAGACAGACAGACAGACAGACAGACAGACAGACAGACAGACAGACAGACAGACAGACAGACAGACAGACAGACAGACAGACAGACAGACAGACAGACAGACAGACAGACAGACAGACAGACAGACAGACAGACAGACAGACAGACAGACAGACAGACAGACAGACAGACAGACAGACAGACAGACAGACAGACAGACAGACAGACAGACAGACAGACAGACAGACAGACAGACAGACAGACAGACAGACAGACAGACAGACAGACAGACAGACAGACAGACAGACAGACAGACAGACAGACAGACAGACAGACAGACAGACAGACAGACAGACAGACAGACAGACAGACAGACAGACAGACAGACAGACAGACAGACAGACAGACAGACAGACAGACAGACAGACAGACAGACAGACAGACAGA
Source organism: Sabethes cyaneus (assembly GCF_943734655.1). NCBI lineage: Eukaryota > Metazoa > Arthropoda > Insecta > Diptera > Culicidae > Sabethes > Sabethes cyaneus. The sequence continues at coordinate 53,637,579 of NC_071355.1, forward strand.
CAGACAGACAGACAGACAGACAGACAGACAGACAGACAGACAGACAGACAGACAGACAGACAGACAGACAGACAGACAGACAGACAGACAGACAGACAGACAGACAGACAGACAGACAGACAGACAGACAGACAGACAGACAGACAGACAGACAGACAGACAGACAGACAGACAGACAGACAGACAGACAGACAGACAGACAGACAGACAGACAGACAGACAGACAGACAGACAGACAGACAGACAGACAGACAGACAGACAGACAGACAGACAGACAGACAGACAGACAGACAGACAGACAGACAGACAGACAGACAGACAGACAGACAGACAGACAGACAGACAGACAGACAGACAGACAGACAGACAGACAGACAGACAGACAGACAGACAGACAGACAGACAGACAGACAGACAGACAGACAGACAGACAGACAGACAGACAGACAGACAGACAGACAGACAGACAGACAGACAGACAGACAGACAGACAGACAGACAGACAGACAGACAGACAGACAGACAGACAGACAGACAGACAGACAGACAGACAGACAGACAGACAGACAGACAGACAGACAGACAGACAGACAGACAGACAGACAGACAGACAGACAGACAGACAGACAGACAGACAGACAGACAGACAGACAGACAGACAGACAGACAGACAGACAGACAGACAGACAGACAGACAGACAGACAGACAGACAGACAGACAGACAGACAGACAGACAGACAGACAGACAGACAGACAGACAGACAGACAGACAGACAGACAGACAGACAGACAGACAGACAGACAGACAGACAGACAGACAGACAGACAGACAGACAGACAGACAGACAGACAGACAGACAGACAGACAGACAGACAGACAGACAGACAGACAGACAGACAGACAGACAGACAGACAGACAGACAGACAGACAGACAGACAGACAGACAGACAGACAGACAGACAGACAGACAGACAGACAGACAGACAGACAGACAGACAGACAGACAGACAGACAGACAGACAGACAGACAGACAGACAGACAGACAGACAGACAGACAGACAGACAGACAGACAGACAGACAGACAGACAGACAGACAGACAGACAGACAGACAGACAGACAGACAGACAGACAGACAGACAGACAGACAGACAGACAGACAGACAGACAGACAGACAGACAGACAGACAGACAGACAGACAGACAGACAGACAGACAGACAGACAGACAGACAGACAGACAGACAGACAGACAGACAGACAGACAGACAGACAGACAGACAGACAGACAGACAGACAGACAGACAGACAGACAGACAGACAGACAGACAGACAGACAGACAGACAGACAGACAGACAGACAGACAGACAGACAGACAGACAGACAGACAGACAGACAGACAGACAGACAGACAGACAGACAGACAGACAGACAGACAGACAGACAGACAGACAGACAGACAGACAGACAGACAGACAGACAGACAGACAGACAGACAGACAGACAGACAGACAGACAGACAGACAGACAGACAGACAGACAGACAGACAGACAGACAGACAGACAGACAGACAGACAGACAGACAGACAGACAGACAGACAGACAGACAGACAGACAGACAGACAGACAGACAGACAGACAGACAGACAGACAGACAGACAGACAGACAGACAGACAGACAGACAGACAGACAGACAGACAGACAGACAGACAGACAGACAGACAGACAGACAGACAGACAGACAGACAGACAGACAGACAGACAGACAGACAGACAGACAGACAGACAGACAGACAGACAGACAGACAGACAGACAGACAGACAGACAGACAGACAGACAGACAGACAGACAGACAGACAGACAGACAGACAGACAGACAGACAGACAGACAGACAGACAGACAGACAGACAGACAGACAGACAGACAGACAGACAGACAGACAGACAGACAGACAGACAGACAGACAGACAGACAGACAGACAGACAGACAGACAGACAGACAGACAGACAGACAGACAGACAGACAGACAGACAGACAGACAGACAGACAGACAGACAGACAGACAGACAGACAGACAGACAGACAGACAGACAGACAGACAGACAGACAGACAGACAGACAGACAGACAGACAGACAGACAGACAGACAGACAGACAGACAGACAGACAGACAGACAGACAGACAGACAGACAGACAGACAGACAGACAGACAGACAGACAGACAGACAGACAGACAGACAGACAGACAGACAGACAGACAGACAGACAGACAGACAGACAGACAGACAGACAGACAGACAGACAGACAGACAGACAGACAGACAGACAGACAGACAGACAGACAGACAGACAGACAGACAGACAGACAGACAGACAGACAGACAGACAGACAGACAGACAGACAGACAGACAGACAGACAGACAGACAGACAGACAGACAGACAGACAGACAGACAGACAGACAGACAGACAGACAGACAGACAGACAGACAGACAGACAGACAGACAGACAGACAGACAGACAGACAGACAGACAGACAGACAGACAGACAGACAGACAGACAGACAGACAGACAGACAGACAGACAGACAGACAGACAGACAGACAGACAGACAGACAGACAGACAGACAGACAGACAGACAGACAGACAGACAGACAGACAGACAGACAGACAGACAGACAGACAGACAGACAGACAGACAGACAGACAGACAGACAGACAGACAGACAGACAGACAGACAGACAGACAGACAGACAGACAGACAGACAGACAGACAGACAGACAGACAGACAGACAGACAGACAGACAGACAGACAGACAGACAGACAGACAGACAGACAGACAGACAGACAGACAGACAGACAGACAGACAGACAGACAGACAGACAGACAGACAGACAGACAGACAGACAGACAGACAGACAGACAGACAGACAGACAGACAGACAGACAGACAGACAGACAGACAGACAGACAGACAGACAGACAGACAGACAGACAGACAGACAGACAGACAGACAGACAGACAGACAGACAGACAGACAGACAGACAGACAGACAGACAGACAGACAGACAGACAGACAGACAGACAGACAGACAGACAGACAGACAGACAGACAGACAGACAGACAGACAGACAGACAGACAGACAGACAGACAGACAGACAGACAGACAGACAGACAGACAGACAGACAGACAGACAGACAGACAGACAGACAGACAGACAGACAGACAGACAGACAGACAGACAGACAGACAGACAGACAGACAGACAGACAGACAGACAGACAGACAGACAGACAGACAGACAGACAGACAGACAGACAGACAGACAGACAGACAGACAGACAGACAGACAGACAGACAGACAGACAGACAGACAGACAGACAGACAGACAGACAGACAGACAGACAGACAGACAGACAGACAGACAGACAGACAGACAGACAGACAGACAGACAGACAGACAGACAGACAGACAGACAGACAGACAGACAGACAGACAGACAGACAGACAGACAGACAGACAGACAGACAGACAGACAGACAGACAGACAGACAGACAGACAGACAGACAGACAGACAGACAGACAGACAGACAGACAGACAGACAGACAGACAGACAGACAGACAGACAGACAGACAGACAGACAGACAGACAGACAGACAGACAGACAGACAGACAGACAGACAGACAGACAGACAGACAGACAGACAGACAGACAGACAGACAGACAGACAGACAGACAGACAGACAGACAGACAGACAGACAGACAGACAGACAGACAGACAGACAGACAGACAGACAGACAGACAGACAGACAGACAGACAGACAGACAGACAGACAGACAGACAGACAGACAGACAGACAGACAGACAGACAGACAGACAGACAGACAGACAGACAGACAGACAGACAGACAGACAGACAGACAGACAGACAGACAGACAGACAGTGTGCTTTGCGTGATTTATGAGTTCTTACAGTTTTTATATACTAATCAACAGCCAACACGATACGTTTAAAATGAAATTGCCACGAAACTAAAAGAAATAAGCATTTCACGTCAAACAACGAATTGTAGAACGCTACCACAGCTTTAAATTCGTAAATAAAAGCTATCAGTTGCATCACACCTTTTTAGTAGAAATTTGATAAAAACGCCTTGAGAAAATTTCATTTCAAAACTTTTTGCTTCTAAAAGGTTATTAAATTTCATGAAGTATGAGGTTTGAGAGCAATTTTCAATACGAAATTTTCTCAGCTTTCGAATGAAAGTAACAGAATTGAACTAGCTAGGATAGTTTTTGTACGGTTTAATAGCTCTGTAACGTTTGGGATTTGATCACATGCGTAGAAGGATTGTTTTCGGCAATCATGGTCGTCTGTCATCCCCAGAAATATCTGCACTAAGCTACCAAACACCCTGTATTTCACAGGTAATACAGATGCATATTTGGTGTGTAGAATCGCAACAATTTTTAACCCCTAAGTCATTGGAGCCCGATAGAAGTCTTCTGAAAGAGTTATTGGTGCAAATGTTAGCTGTTCAGAAGACCCCCAGCTAGCATTTTTATATGTATATAAAAGTTAAAAGTATTACGTACATATATACATGCTAATAAATCGTATTTGATGCGCAAAATTGGCATATCCGTGGTATTTTGGAGGCGATGTACGTGATGAGGAATAAACATACGCATTTCATCGATACAAGTAATTATATACGACAATATCCGATTAAGCCCGACCCGCTCCGTACTGCTATACGATTCTGTGCTGAATATCGTAAGTGTGTCAGCTATTATCATTATATACGACTGAAAATCAAATTGGGCGGACTTTATTAAGCTTTAGTTACGATTCCGAGTTGTTTCTCGCAAATTTTAAAAGTTTGATGAAATTATCCAAAAAAGCTCAATTTCTCAGCAAAACTGGGATAACTCTAGGATCAAGTGATATGCGACCTGGAGTTTTGTAATCAAGAAACTAGAAGGGGGTTTCAGGAATGTAAATTATTTTACGATATGACGATTGACAATAATATGATAAGCGAGAGTAGTTAGGTCTTTATATAGTTCGAGCCATGCATTCTTCCAAATTTTACAGAAAGGTCATCAATCTACTTGCAGCACTAGTCTTCAATTTGGTGTGTGAAAGTTTATACGGTATATTTAAAGATATACGAGCCAATTTATTGGTACTGTGGAGTTGCATAATCCGCAGATGTCTATTCATTTGATTTGATTTTTTACGTGGAGTTTGTTTTTTCCTATCGTATATCACGAAAGCCATTATACAACGTCTTAAGCCTTCAGTACATAACCTCCCCATAAAAAACATATGTTGAAGATAAATTTTATACCTCTCTTTCTATAAGACTCTACCGTATTCAATCTACTTGGTGCTGCTTCAAAGCTTGCAACAACTACTAAATCAGCAAGCATCGGTTGGAGCTAATAATGAACAACTGGCAAACATTGAGTGTTCTTGCCAAGCCGTTCCCGTAGTCTACATTGCTTTCGACGGGCAGGCAGGCAGGTAGGCAGGCAGGCAGCCTGCCAAACAAGCAAACGATACTTCCGTCTCGGAGCTATTCGGCGCAAGAAATGTTCTCACACCAACCAGATCCAGGATCCGGCTCGGCTAGCAACGAGCTACGTTGGCTGGGAAATAATTGCTGTAACACGTCAGCCAGCCGGATTCTAAGGACGACGACGCCGACGACCGGCTGAACACCATGTGGTTCGTCTGTGGTGGTTGCATCTCAACTCAACTACTTACGAGATGGCAACAAATTGAAAGGGTGCAAAGCAGATGACAATGGATAGCTCACCGCTTGACTACGGCACGGCTTGCAAAAGCAATTCACATTAGTTGAGGATTGTAAGTGTATGCTCTTAACGTTATTGGTTTAATTGTAATACTATACCGAACGCCTTTCTTCTATTGGGTATGAGCTGCTATCAGCAATATTGCAATTTACCAACTATTATAAAGGAGTGCTTGTACGAAAGTCAGTTGAAAAGTTAGTTCATTTGCTAATGATCGCCTGACCATACATTATTGCGGATTAGTAGCTGTTTTCATCAACAATAAAAATTTTTGATTTTTGTTCAACCGACTGAATAAGCTAAATTGGACTTGTTCAAGACTTCACCTTGTGCGTTAAACCAAACGGATATCCAATTCACTGATCTGCGTGAAAAAGTTCGCATCCATCTTGAACCTAGCGCTCATTCGAAAAAAAAAGCAAGAACTTCCAGCATTGTTCAAAAAAAGTTGTACCACCAATTTATCCCGTGCCGTTCGTTTTTCATTCCCAGCATTTTTTTCCAATCTTCCTCGCTGACTGATGGAGCACGAAAAAGTTCGCATCCTCCCACTAACAAGCTCGACAAAACTCAAACAAATTCATAACAATTCAGAGTTTGCATTCTCTAGAAAGCGATTTCCCCGAAGCCATTTCCACTGGTTCGCTTGCTGCTGCTGCTGCTGTCTGTGAAACACAGTAAGCGCTGTCAGGTAGACAGTCAGACAAAAGTCGCACCTCGGGTAACATGACAAAAATAAATGAAGGTAGATCATAATGTCACTCAAGTCGGTTGGCCGTTCTGTGATTTACACCCGTGCTCGCACTGCTCCGACCGACAACGGGGACACTCTGCCGGCGCGCTAAGAAATATAAGCTTCTATTTTGCCGGTCAGCAGTGTACGGTCCACCCCCGACGCCGGCTCCTGTTTTCACCCTCCGCGCTGGTCGTCCGGCCGGCGTGGTTCCGTTGTAATCCAAGGCTGACTTTTGGATTTTGCTACCCAGTTTTTTGTCGAACGACTTGTCACACAGACACAGGCTAATATTCAACAGGCTGAGAAATGGACTCGGAAAGAAGTTCGGCAAAGGTGTGACCCTGCGTTCATCTTCTGCGATGTGCGATATGCGATGTGGGTGGTGACGGCGACCGGACGAAGGACTCTCGGGGCATATTTTAGGAATTCGAACAAACTGCTGCGAACTGTCAGATTCTTGCGGTGATGATAGCTAATTTTATGCAGGCTGAGAAATGGACTCGGAAAGAAGTTCGGCAAAGGTGTGACCCTGCGTTCATCTTCTGCGATGTGCGATATGCGATGTGGGTGGTGACGGCGACCGGACGAAGGACTCTCGGGGCATATTTTAGGAATTCGAACAAACTGCTGCGAACTGTCAGATTCTTGCGGTGATGATAGCTAATTTTATGAGGGCAAATTGGGACAGTTATGCGGATGGTGAATGATTGGAGACAATTTCTTTTTTGTTTCGATTTATTATTGATTTGCCGGGCTCATCTGTCACGGTCACCAGCGTGCAGAAGTTTTCTAAAACAAACCTTATACAGCTTCAATTTGGATTTCAATTTAGATTCTGTTTTCCACACATTCATGACATTGTAATGTTTTTCATTTCTTAATATATTTGATGGGAACTTTTTCGACTGTTATCATTGAAAATAATTAATTGGGAAATTGGTCGTTCAGTCTTTAAGTAAAGCAGACGTTTTGTTTTCTTCTGCGCCGACGTTTCGATCTGGTTTTTGAATCTTCTTCAGGGCCTCTAAAAGATGTCTTTTAAAGGTAATTGTGGGTTATCATTCAGTTGGTTCGTGACCAACAAAATTTTCACCATGTTTGTTCAGTAGCTTATTGCCTATAGGGTTGTCTGTCTTATATTTTAGTTTAACAGTTCCACTTTTTTCGTTTTGCACCTTTACCTTCCTGTAAGTTGTAATCCTGTATTAACACTTGTCAGATATTCTTGAAGATTGTAGTACTATAGCTGCACAGTTATCCTGTACATAAACATTAGGAATCGGGTTTTCAGTTGTTGAAGAAGGCTTTGAAGAAGGTTATCAAATGAAAACATCCAATGCATGCCTTGCTTTTGATTTGTTATACAAGCTCTCGTGCATCTATTTATTCTAGTAAAATGTAGAATAAACGATCTGTAATTTTCAATCCACTGGATTCCAGCGAAGAGTAAATCCATCTTTTCCATTACAAGCTGCTGCTGCGCTCGTTCAAAAATTTATCCAGACTGATCTCAGCTAGTTGTAATCAAAAACACTAGTCCTTTAACATATAGATTGATTCTAATCCACCCCCCGGTAACGGATGTTTCCATTTCCGCATTGAAGTCGAGCAGTCATGGCAAACCGTCTAGTTATAAATTTGAAACTAATACGTTTACCGCACACCAGTAACTGCACCACCATCCATGCATGTCTCATATATCAATTTCCAACTAAATCCAAATCTCGTCAGTAGAGTCAATGCATCTGCATTGGGCCGTTCGGATTCTTTTGCCATCCAGCTTTTCAAGTCAATCAGTATTATATAATTTTGCACGTTTTTTTTCCTCCTACATAATTAAAAGTATTCACTAGAAAACTGATATAAAACTTCCCACTAAAATAAATCGCACTCAATGCCACTCGGACCTGGAAGGGAAACCGGCCGGTGAAGGGAAGCCACCGAAAAGAAACTAAATTAATCTTTTCACTGGAAGTTCCAATTTCCTGCTTCGCCTGTTGCGGCGGCGGCGGCGGCTCAGGCGGCACTAGACATGACGAGTGCGGATCGCGAGTCGGATTCGTATCATCAGCCATGAAGCTTTTGCCAATCGCCAAAATTGAATATGGATTGGAAAGCCGGCCACCACAATCCGCTTCGGCAGGTTTCGAACTCGAACACCATTCATTCGAAGCGGGCCGGGCGGCGCAATCAAGCTAGCGGATAACCCCGTTTGCCGGCGAGCGGAATTAGATGATGCACCCGGTGCGCGCTCTCCGATCCGTAGATTGCAATTCGACGTTGCTTCGGGGTTGAATGTATATTTTACGATATTCAAAATTGATTGAACTTGAACTGAGATTTTGATTTGGATGAATCCATCCAATTGCTACAAATTGAAAAGACTTGAGATTGAGCTTATCTAATTACAATACGTTTTCGCTTGGGTTTTTTAACTGTGACCGGTAAAAGTTCGAAAAACACACAAATGCCACAATGCCAATTTAACCGCCTTGTCGATTTCCGAGTCAACACTTGTTTTTGTCTGCCCTCTGAGCTGCGGTCTTTTGCTTTTCGGATGATTTTCGAGCAGCCAAATACTGCCTGAACTGTGAAACAACTGGTTCGGAATTCGTTACCTACCGTACCCGGCTTTTGGTTTGCAGTTGCAGGTTTTGTGGCTTCACACCGACTGGTTTCCGTGGTTTTGTGTGAGCTTATAACTGATGCAATCCGGGCTTCGAACATTGCGATGAGAAATTCAATTTATAGTTTTAATGCAACCATTTTCACAGCCACTATAGATTGCATCTGGTCGTCGTTAGAGAGCAGCATGAACATGAAAGAGGTCCCATCCGTTTGCGTGCTGCTGTCTCTGCGTTTTGTGCAAATGCAGCAGGGAAATTCTAGTTTCATGACAAATCCAATCTGCACGTGTTGGACATCAGGGTTAATAGGTTTAGAGTCGATATAACGATTAACTAGATTACTCTAGCCAACAGAGAATAATTGGAACCTGTTTTAGATTAGAAGATCAGCTTGTTGTAGAAACAACAACTGCTTCATGAGCTACAGGAATGAATTATTATAGAATCGGTAAAGCGAATAAAATGACTAGAAAAATGCAAGGAGCTGCAACAACGTTGTTTTTGTTCAAGTTGTTTTTATTGACCTGAGTGCCAGTATAATCAATGTTTCTTTTGTTCCCCCCGCATCAGTTTCAACCAACGGCAGGACAAAACCTTTTTAAAGTATTTGTATTGCTCCATCCATCCATCCATCCATCCATCCATCCATCCATCCATCCATCCATCCATCCATCCATCCATCCATCCATCCATCCATCCATCCATCCATCCATCCATCCATCCATCCATCCATCCATCCATCCATCCATCCATCCATCCATCCATCCATCCATCCATCCATCCATCCATCCATCCATCCATCCATCCATCCATCCATCCATCCATCCATCCATCCATCCATCCATCCATCCATCCATCCATCCATCCATCCATCCATCCATCCATCCATCCATCCATCCATCCATCCATCCATCCATCCATCCATCCATCCATCCATCCATCCATCCATCCATCCATCCATCCATCCATCCATCCATCCATCCATCCATCCATCCATCCATCCATCCATCCATCCATCCATCCATCCATCCATCCATCCATCCATCCATCCATCCATCCATCCATCCATCCATCCATCCATCCATCCATCCATCCATCCATCCATCCATCCATCCATCCATCCATCCATCCATCCATCCATCCATCCATCCATCCATCCATCCATCCATCCATCCATCCATCCATCCATCCATCCATCCATCCATCCATCCATCCATCCATCCATCCATCCATCCATCCATCCATCCATCCATCCATCCATCCATCCATCCATCCATCCATCCATCCATCCATCCATCCATCCATCCATCCATCCATCCATCCATCCATCCATCCATCCATCCATCCATCCATCCATCCATCCATCCATCCATCCATCCATCCATCCATCCATCCATCCATCCATCCATCCATCCATCCATCCATCCATCCATCCATCCATCCATCCATCCATCCATCCATCCATCCATCCATCCATCCATCCATCCATCCATCCATCCATCCATCCATCCATCCATCCATCCATCCATCCATCCATCCATCCATCCATCCATCCATCCATCCATCCATCCATCCATCCATCCATCCATCCATCCATCCATCCATCCATCCATCCATCCATCCATCCATCCATCCATCCATCCATCCATCCATCCATCCATCCATCCATCCATCCATCCATCCATCCATCCATCCATCCATCCATCCATCCATCCATCCATCCATCCATCCATCCATCCATCCATCCATCCATCCATCCATCCATCCATCCATCCATCCATCCATCCATCCATCCATCCATCCATCCATCCATCCATCCATCCATCCATCCATCCATCCATCCATCCATCCATCCATCCATCCATCCATCCATCCATCCATCCATCCATCCATCCATCCATCCATCCATCCATCCATCCATCCATCCATCCATCCATCCATCCATCCATCCATCCATCCATCCATCCATCCATCCATCCATCCATCCATCCATCCATCCATCCATCCATCCATCCATCCATCCATCCATCCATCCATCCATCCATCCATCCATCCATCCATCCATCCATCCATCCATCCATCCATCCATCCATCCATCCATCCATCCATCCATCCATCCATCCATCCATCCATCCATCCATCCATCCATCCATCCATCCATCCATCCATCCATCCATCCATCCATCCATCCATCCATCCATCCATCCATCCATCCATCCATCCATCCATCCATCCATCCATCCATCCATCCATCCATCCATCCATCCATCCATCCATCCATCCATCCATCCATCCATCCATCCATCCATCCATCCATCCATCCATCCATCCATCCATCCATCCATCCATCCATCCATCCATCCATCCATCCATCCATCCATCCATCCATCCATCCATCCATCCATCCATCCATCCATCCATCCATCCATCCATCCATCCATCCATCCATCCATCCATCCATCCATCCATCCATCCATCCATCCATCCATCCATCCATCCATCCATCCATCCATCCATCCATCCATCCATCCATCCATCCATCCATCCATCCATCCATCCATCCATCCATCCATCCATCCATCCATCCATCCATCCATCCATCCATCCATCCATCCATCCATCCATCCATCCATCCATCCATCCATCCATCCATCCATCCATCCATCCATCCATCCATCCATCCATCCATCCATCCATCCATCCATCCATCCATCCATCCATCCATCCATCCATCCATCCATCCATCCATCCATCCATCCATCCATCCATCCATCCATCCATCCATCCATCCATCCATCCATCCATCCATCCATCCATCCATCCATCCATCCATCCATCCATCCATCCATCCATCCATCCATCCATCCATCCATCCATCCATCCATCCATCCATCCATCCATCCATCCATCCATCCATCCATCCATCCATCCATCCATCCATCCATCCATCCATCCATCCATCCATCCATCCATCCATCCATCCATCCATCCATCCATCCATCCATCCATCCATCCATCCATCCATCCATCCATCCATCCATCCATCCATCCATCCATCCATCCATCCATCCATCCATCCATCCATCCATCCATCCATCCATCCATCCATCCATCCATCCATCCATCCATCCATCCATCCATCCATCCATCCATCCATCCATCCATCCATCCATCCATCCATCCATCCATCCATCCATCCATCCATCCATCCATCCATCCATCCATCCATCCATCCATCCATCCATCCATCCATCCATCCATCCATCCATCCATCCATCCATCCATCCATCCATCCATCCATCCATCCATCCATCCATCCATCCATCCATCCATCCATCCATCCATCCATCCATCCATCCATCCATCCATCCATCCATCCATCCATCCATCCATCCATCCATCCATCCATCCATCCATCCATCCATCCATCCATCCATCCATCCATCCATCCAACCATCCATCCATCGGAGGAGCAAAAGCAACGAGTTATCCGGTGGAGGCACGTAGATGTGTGTGTGTGTGTGTGTGTGTGTGTGTGTGTGTGTGTGTGTGTGTGTGTGTGTGTGTGTGTATGTGTGTGTGTATGTGTGTATATCCTATCTATCTCCCATAAGGCTAAGGACGAGTTCTACGATAAGTTCGAGAGGACCTATGTAGAGTGCCCAAAACATGATGAGAAAATTATCATCGGAGATATGACCACCTGTAGCACCTACTTTCCTAGTCTGAATATTTGGAAACACACCTGGAGGCATCCCAATGGGGACTCTAGCTCCCAGATTGGTCATGCCTTGATTGACAATCGACACTTTACGAGTTCCAAATATCGACTCTACCCACTATCTCGTCGTGTGTCTAACCAGATCACGCAAGGTTGTCGAACGCTACGTTTCAACATACAGCGATTGACGGCAGATGGCGTGACAGTGGACAACCACAGAAAGCTTGATCAACGAATCGCAGAACAGCTGGATGAAAGAGAAGATATAAATGGGGTGTGGAGGAACTTCCATAGTGGCGTAGAGACGTGGTAGGCACGAAACGTGGTAGACTACGTAACATCTGGTTGGAAGCCGAATACTGGAGAGAGACAGATGAGAACAATTAGGCCAGGAGTCGCATGCTCACTGCGGCTACACATCAGAACCGAAAAGGGTATAGTGAGATGAGTAGCGAAAAAAATACCCGCCGACTAAAAACACGCGACTACGAGGAGCATGTGCTCGCCGGCGCAGAGGAGAGTAACCAGAGAGGACACACGGAGTGCAAGGAGTCACAACGATGCTAGCAGCTAGAGGAAGGAGAGCTACTAGACGCTCTTGACTGGAGGTAAAAACGGTGATCAACAGGAACAGGTTAAGAATTGTGAGTGATGGCCAAACTGTGGAGCCACCTACGCAAGGGTGGCAAGAAGATAGTGAGTAAGCCGCAAAACGATAAGGCTGCTTAGAAGGATGGCATTCCGGGTGAACTTCTAAAAACAGGGAGTTAGTGGCTGTACGATGTAATCCACCGGATCATAATCAGGATCTAAGAGGAAGAACAAATGCCAGAGGATTGGTTGAATGGCCTCATTTGCCCTATTTTTAAAAATTCTATTCTGCCCAACAGATGCTCTCCCGTATTCTGTTCTAAAGACTGAGACCGTTAGCGAAATTCTTCGTCGGCGAGTACCAAGTTGACTTTCGTGACGATCGCTCCACAACGGATCAGATGTTTAGCCCACGTCACTTATTGGACAAGTTCCGAGAGTACAACTTGCCAACTCATCAGTTTGTGGACTTTAAGGCGGGGTACGATTCAGTCAAACAAAATGAGTGTGGCACACGGTATCGTTCAGCACAGGATCGATAATGAACCACCATCGCCACTAAAGTAAAATAAGTGAAACTCTTGAACGTATGGACAGAAGTTTAAGTTTTGGTGTTAAAATGCCAAAAAATCTGTTCTGAACACATTTTTCATATTGTTCATTTAAAATTACTTTCATATTTGGCGCTAACAGATCACCTTACCCGTTAAGGTAAGAAGGTTAAGGATTTCTTATGGTTAGTTTGGTTTTAACTCACTGTTGAGATAATGTCATAATGGAAACTGGAATTAGTCGGAACGTATACTGACGTTCCACAATAAATGCCGAACACAATTAAAGTCATATGAAAGCTCGCTGTTAAACATACTCCTACTTTGAAATAGGTATGCGAATATATGCGATTTGCGATTTACAAGAAATTATATCGTCTTGTTGGCGACTATGTAACACCGTTTTGGAGGATGCTGCGAAAATCTTTGTACCTCCCACACTTTAAATCTAAAGTTTTCTCCGCTGAATTAAAACTGAAATTTCCAGTCAATTACGGGAAGAAACCCAAAGCAGAAGTTGGTATGTTACATTTTGTTTCCACATATGACAAACTTTATCGTTTTCTGGAATCCAACAAAAACAAGATAAGCATTTTTGGTGGGTTTGTGAAACAACATTATAACAACACAGTGAAATTAGACTATAAATTCATAATGTTAAAGGTGAAAATATTTTTTAAAAATCTCACATCTAATCAGCGAAGCAGCATCAATACCAGGTGAACAAATTTGCATTTTCTACAGCAGTGCTTTTTCCCATGAAAAACAACACAAGTTGGATAGTAAATTTCTTTTGATATTCAACCACCGACTAAGTGGACACTTTCATCTCCACGGGACTAATTTAAGAATAGCGAAAAGAAAATACACAATACACAAAGATGAAAGTATAGCAGCTAGGAGCACCGTAAAGTACGGCTCAAATTCCTCAATCTTTCGACTTTGTTCCGTGCATCGCCGGCTAAACTGGCTGTCTTTTCTTTCTGAGGTCGAAAATTGAAGCTTGCCTCGACATTGCCGGGGGCTGTCGCCAACGTCATCGACAGTGAATATGTAGCATTTCAGCCTGCCTGGTGGATGGGGCCGCGGCAGCGACGGACGTTGCTGTCATGGTATCCGGTTTGCCCGATAGCATCTCGGCTCCGTCGACGTTGATTGATGCCAAACAAGCACGGCTGTGATTTCTTCTCCGATTTCTATGGGGTAACTTGTGCTTGGGTTGTGCGTAGCTTTTCTGCCACGGAAAATCCAACCGGCAGGCTGGTGGTCCGTCGGAAGAGAACCACCCCATCGGGCACCGGTGCGGTGGAATTTGATTGCCCGGGTATGTCAACTGTCTGCTGCTGGACCAAAATTCTGTGTCGAGAGGTGACTCGAGGTTGTTATGTCAACAGCAGTGGCAGCCAGATTCGTAACAGACGGATTTTTTTTTCTGAAGGAAGTCTTATACTGACGATTGTTGGCAAAACTCTTTCAACGGTTTCAACGTTGTGGCACTTTAAAAATGAACACATCGCATAAATTCCTTCGTTCTGCAACAGACGCTCTGCTATTTCGCGTTTCGTGTATTGTTATGATCTTTCCCATCGGTGTAGGTGGCATAACAAGTACTAATGTCGTAGCTACAACTTTACACCAAATTCAGCTTTGCTATGTGACTAGTTATGATCATCCACGAAAAAGGTTAAGCAAATTAAAATTCACTGTTCATAGTTTAAAATTAAGGTTCCATAATTTTTCGTAGCATAATTATCATATGTGGTTCATCTCTAGTCCTTCTCACACGCATTCACTCATACAAAGTAACCAACCTGAACCACAGTTTATAATGAGATCCAGAAGCCCAAGGACCCATTTCACCTTCCCCTAAACTCTCCACCGAGCTGCGCTGCTACACACTTTCCCATTGTCCCGTGGTCCATTTAAATTGTGTAAAATTACGTAACCTCAATTCTTAGCAAATTGCACCCGACTTTCCCGCCTAACACTACTGGGCTGCTGAGCTGGCGAATGGATACAGCCATAATGGTATCACATTTTGTCGCCAAAGGACCGAACATCTACCGGCCCCGGAGGCATTTGCCCGCCTTCGTATCCCTGGCTTCGTTCGTCAGACCGCCGTCCGGGCCGCCGTCCAAGAAAGGGCATCGTCAACTGCCTAGCTTCGGATCCGTTGTCGGTACCAGGACTAGCTGGGAGTATTGTCTGTGCGCATAATTACTATGGTCGACGAGGTTTTACGGAAAACAAATAAGATTCAAATTTAATTATTTCGAATTAGCATATAATCTCATTGCCGCAATAATGCCGAGCCAGATTAGGCTGAGCCGCTGGCTGTAGTGTAGCTTATATATGCCATGTACCTACACACCCATAGACCATGGCTTTGCTTTCATCAAGCGATAGCGAACCAGCTGAGGTTCGTTAAAGGCTTTGAGGTTTAGCAAACAT
Organism: Sabethes cyaneus; assembly: GCF_943734655.1. NCBI lineage: Eukaryota > Metazoa > Arthropoda > Insecta > Diptera > Culicidae > Sabethes > Sabethes cyaneus. The sequence continues at coordinate 53,654,110 of NC_071355.1, forward strand.
TGCACATTAGTCGAAGCTCGGGCTCTTGGCTGCTGACTTAACAATCAACCAACCGGTCGGTCGGTCTGTCGGTCGGCCGGCCGGTCGGTTGGTCGGTAGGTCGATTGTAGTGGGTGGTAATTATGCTTCCGTTTCCGTACGATCCCGTCCGGTGTTTCTACGCTAGTGTCCCATGTACGCGCAATCTATTCCAGCTTCCGCATCCTGGCCCAGCAGCCACTGGTGGTGGAGGCGGTGGAACTCCGGAGTCACACTCTTCCGAGGATCGACGTAGTGGGAACTACCTTTGGCGGTTCACGCTGTAAGATGTGAAATCATACTGGGAAATGTTCCAGGCAGCGCATTGTTCATACTGGTAATTAGAAGTGAGAGAAATTTCACTACACACGAGATTAGATGTTAGTGTGGACTTGAAGCGCATTACGATATTGTAATAGTTTTGTATTGTTTCGTTCAAAACATAGAAGAGTGTTTCAAAACCATCGAAATCATCGAAACGATTGACATCGAAACTAAATCGAAATCCAATACGAAAACTATTTCTGAAGCATGAAAAACCTGATTATGCAACATGTAATTTATTTTATGTAAGAATATTTATAAATTTAATTCACACCGTTTAGTGCTGGATCCGACTGGTTTCTCAACAATTCAATGATCGCCAGTCGAGATTTGAATATACGACGACTGGCATTGCATCATTCACCTAGAGCAAACTGTGTTTCATCGGTCATTTTTTAAAATTTACAACTCAAGCAACATTTAGAAACATACGCAATTTTTTCAACAATCCATCATGGTAAATCCTCTACATGCAGTAAATAATATCCCGAAAAGCACGAATGTTTCTAATAGAGTTTTTCTGAGAAAAAGAAGTGAACAGCTTAGTAATGAGCGCTCACTATAATTAATAGTGAATTAAAAAGAAAAGATTTGCATTAACTCTACCTGAAATTTTCACTTTTACGACAGATAAAACTCTTCACGTTGATGGCATGATATTTTCCACTTTCAAGCTTTTGCCTTTTTCTGGTTTGAGTACGGGGAAAAGGAGAAATATTTTCGTTTCTATTGGTTCGCACATTTTGCAGTGTAGTACGATAAAATTTCAGAATCCTTTATTACTATTAAATGAATAAAGTTGTTCTTTATAATCAAGTAGCCTCGGCTGGGAAAGGCTGTTAGAGTGAATATGACCGTAGCAGTAGCCCTGCGAAGTCTGTTAAATAAAAACGGAAGGTCAAGTTTCGAAAACGGAATGTAGTAATCGCAAACCGTCTTGATTGCTATTAACGGCGTCTTTTTGTTGTCATTTGTACTTTCTTGGCATTTCTTGTCGCTGTTTAGCCGTTTTTTTCTGTTTGACCTTTTTTGCGTCTCTTTATTGCGTTTTTAGCTTCTATTTACATATTTTTTCGCTGCTTTTGCATTTTTTGGCATCGTATTTTTGTTGTCTTTCTTCTTTTCCTCTAAGTAGCAATTCTGTGATTTCTATTGTGACATTCTTTTTCAATCACTAATTAGGAAAAATTACCGAACAGTTTCAAGGTCAAATTATCCCTTATAGAGTAATGAGGGGTAAAAGTGCGATGCGTGGAAAAATTGCGATTCAATGATTTATCGGTGCAGATTCCAAGTAAATTTTCTACAATGGCATGGATGGGTGACTACTTTGACAGCTTGAATCGTACGTAAACTTCGGTTGCTTACGAAGCATAGTTTTTAGGGCGGTTTTGGTGTAATTTTTCGTTATACGGCAAATGCGATATCAACAGCAGGATATTACCTGTTGAAAATTTGTGGCGCGTTTACATCACTCACATTTACAAAATATATTTCGCTTTTCCGTAATATAATCTAATTCTGTCAACCGCCTAGCGGGGTAAAAGTGCGATTTACGGACGGGGCAAAAGTTCGATTTATGGACGAGGCAAAAATGTATAGCTAATTATATACAGCTTCAGGCACCACATTACAGATACCAGAAATGAAAGATCTGTAGAAAACTGTGTGCTCTACTCTCTGTTGGCCGAAGGAAAACAATGTTTTTCCGCTGATGATGCAAAAAACAAACGTTTGGAAAAGTTTCGATCTAACGGAGGCTGCAATACACCAGCGCAAAGTAAGAAAGGTGCAAATTGAGAATATTCCTTACCAAAACATAACGCAGATTGAAGATAATATGGTTTTGTTAGCTACTGTTGTGCTAATTTCATAGATTCGAGCTTCTCAGTTTTGCCCCGCGGTATTCGCACTTTTGCCCCGCGGTATTCGCACTTTTGCCCCGCAAGTGGGGTAAAAGTGCGAATCGGCACTTGATCAGAAAAAAGAAGAATTTATTTTGCAAAACACTATTACCGCAGATGATTTATAGTTGACGCTGACCCGCCAAATTCGTATTGCCACAAATTAAACTATATTGTACATAAATCGTGAATCTCGGATGACCTTTGTCAGAATCTCGAGTTTTGCAAGTTTCTGAGGAGTTCATGGGTGTTTTAATATAAAAATTTTCCTCACAGTAAAGTAGAAAACAACTCTCCCCATCGCTCAGCCTGATAAAATAAAGCGGATAGCATTTAAATATTCGCCATCATTACGAACCATTTCGCCGAATACCATTTTGCGGAACACCAATTCTCGGTTGACCATAACGCGGAATATAGAGTTTCGCAGAATACCATTTTGCGAAAAATCTTAAGCGGGATGTACCATTTCACGGAAAATCTTTTCGTAGAAAGTACCATTTCGCAGGGGTGACCCAACTGAAGGAAAGTAATAGAGGTCCGTAGATCTAGGAAAATAAATAAACCTAGATAGAGGTGATCTCTAGGGGGGCCCACATGCCAAATATGGTTCCATTTGATTAATTAGTTCTCGAGTTATGAGGAAATTTGTATTTCATTTGTATAGCAGTCCCCCTCCTAAGATGGGGAGAGGTTTCAATTCACCATAGAAAAAATTCTTGTCTCCAAAAACACCCACATGTCAAATTTTATTCCATTTGCTTGATTAGTTCTCGAGTTATGCAGAAATTTGTATTTCATTTGTATGGGAGCCCCCCCTCTTAGTGGGGGGAGGGGTCTTTTGCCATCGAGAGAACCTTTCCTAGCCCCAAAAATCTCTACATGCACATTTTCACGCCGATCCGTTCAGTAGTTTTCGATTGTATAAGGAACATACGGACAGACAGACAGACAGACAGAAATCCTTTTTTATAGGTAAAGAATATGAAGAGCTGCAGTTACTGCAGCACTATAAAATAAATTCTGTTGTTCTCCTTCTTTATATCTCACGAAAATTGATGACAACTTAAAATATCGCACTTATGCTCCGCCCTACTCTATTTTCTTTGTGATCGCCTTGCTCCACAGGCAGGGACGACAGTTAAATACACCATCTGTTTACTGTGATTTCGATTACTTTATGTTTAGAAAAAGAAGCAACAAAACCTCCTTGTCCCAATAGATCGAAGATTCTTTACGACATTTAGACTTATACTAATTTGATATCTGTGCTTGGGAAGTATGCCAAAAAGCGTGATAAAGTCCTCTCGTCAACAACCTCGCTATGAGTCGGTGCATAATTACACTTGACAAAACTACAGCTTCAAGCATTGCAGTTTAGTGTTTCGTATTGTGATTTTTTCTGTTATACGGATAAATTGTTACAGTCATGTGGGCGTTACTCCCTCCTTCCTGTCAGCAACCTTCGGTCATCAACTCCCCCTTTTGTCCCACCGTCACTTATGGGAGAACCGTGCAAACATTTCGGAGCCTCACCTTGTTATGAACCCACCCCCCTCCCCTTTTGACAATTCCTTCAGTTATGATTTCCTTAGGAAGAAGGGACGATGAAAAAAGACGAAACACGATAGAAATACGATGAAAAATTGCCGAAAACACCAAAAAAGTCAAAAATATCAGTAAAGCCATTATAAATATTTTATAAAGTTTTTGTCCTTCCTGTATTGGGAAACTGAAGGCGGGGGGGGGGGGGGCGAAAAAACAGGCTGTAGAACCCACAGACAATTGATTTTATAAAAAAATGGACTTATATCCCACAAATTATTTTATGCCCTTCGATTTTTCAAGCCAATTTCCAAGGAGGGGTGACAAAAATAGTTTGCAACGGCCTAAAGACTATGAATAGATAATGAAAAAGCGTTGAAGAGACGATAGAAAGACGCAAAAATACGACGATAAAACGTCTAAAAAACACCAAAGAAGCGACAAGAAAAATACAAATGTGGACAAAAAACAATCACAGGTAATTAAAGACGCCACACAAGACAACAAAAATGGAAACTATGGTCGTAGAAAAGAGACAAAAAGGCAATATAAAGCTACTAGAAAAGTAGATGTTAAAACGAGCAAAATTCGACCAACAGACAATAAAAACACAACAAGAAAACGAGATTTCGCTGTCAACCTTGAAGAATATTTTGAAAGTTGATCTTCAATTAATTCCATACAAAAACAATGGATGCACTTATTAACTGAAAATCAGAAGGTTGCAAGAATCAAAAGATAGTGGCAGCTACTCAAGCGGCACGGTGATTGTGAAATTCTATTTTCGGACGAAAACATCTTTTCGATATTCCTGGCTGTTCAAAGTTTTCATTCAGAATGGTTCCAGAGTGATAGTATGAGAATGTTTTTCCAAAACTTTGAAGGTTGCATTGCGGTTCATTGAACCTGATGTTAAAATCAACACTAAATATTACATCGATAATGTTTTGAAGAACCATTTGCTTCCCACCGTCAAAAAACACTACAAGAATGCACCATACTGCACCACTTCCAACAAGATTCTGCACCGTCTCACCAGGCAAAAGCTACACAGCACAGTGGTTTGATTGCTCTAGAATCGTGAACTTTTTTAATAACTCTTTTTATAGTGTTTTTTTTTCAATATGGCGTCTTCGGAAGAATTTCTGTAGATCAATAGACGCAACAACTGGTGGTTAGTATTAGTTCGGAACTTAAACACAGGTGGCGCTGCAAAATGTAACTTTCTCATTTGATGATTTAGAGCTATAGTATGTTCTAGCAAGTTTTAGATAATCTTATTATGAAGCTTTTTTCTGAAAACATTTTCCTCTAAATATCACAGTTTTCGAGATATTAAACGTCTTTCATGACGGACCCCACCAATCGGTTTTTTCACTGCAGCTTCCAAACTATGTGATTTAGGGAAAAATAGTGTTCTGCAAACATTTGCATCTATTAAAATCACACGCTTTTGCAGAAGAAAGTAAACACGTATCTTCTATACAGAGCGAGTTACTGAACGATTTAGGTAAAAATTAGCCATACTTCGTACTGCTATACAATAAAAACTTGGAAAAACTGGCGACTGAGATATATTTGAATTCAAAACTGATCTTAAAACATGCTAAGTCATTTGTCTTTTTAAGTATCTTCATCATTTAATTTGCATTTCCAAAAAGTGTTACTCAGTCTTTTAGAGACATATATGATATATATCATAATGTTTACTATATCCCATCACCCTGTTAACAGCAAGATACGATGCTAATCTAACAAGCCAGTCGTCGTATGTACTAATCTCGGCTGTGTGGTACTGCTAGTGTTTAATAGGATCCTTACACTAGCCGTGTAATTGTCCTGTACTCTAATAACCGGCTGCGAAGCCTGCCGATAAACAAGGGTAATGTCCTCAAGACGGTTATACCCAAAGCTTTGCTCTACTTGCATCGCAAGAGACTAGTAAGAAAAGCAAACTAATGTTAGGTAATTAAAAGTCATTACTTTGAGCGTCTTAGCAGAATCTCGAATACGGGAATATTGTGAAAGATTTTTGTTATGTAATAGAATTAAACGGAAACTTTTTCTTCAACTCGTAATATTAAGGGTTTTTAATTTCAGGATCAGTTTTGATGTTTGAATGTACTTTCACTTTAAATATATCTCAATCGCCAGTTTTTCCAAGTTTTTATTGTATAGCAGTACGAAGTATGGCTAATTTTTACCTAAATCGTTCAGTAACTCGCTCTGTATACAAGATACGTGTTTACTTTCTTCTGAAAAAGTGTGTGATTTTAATAGATGCAAATGTTTGCAGAACACTATTTTTACCTAAATCACATAGTTTTGAAGCTACAGTGAAAAAACCGATTGGTGGGGTCCGTCATGAAAGACGCTTAATATCTCGAAAACTGTGATACTTAGAGGAATAATGTTTTCAGAAAAAAGCTTCACAATAAGATTATCTAAAACTTTCTATAACATACTATAGCTCTATATAGTCAAATTAGAAAGTTACATTTTGCAGCGCCACCTGTGTTTGAGTTCCGAACTAATACTTACCACCAGTTGTTGCGTCTATTGATATACAGAAATTCTTCCGAAGACGCCATATTGAAAAAAAAAACACTACGAAATGATTTATTAAAAAAGTTCACGAATCCGAGCAATCAAACCACTGCGCACAGGCTTGATTTGAGGACAATTTTCCGGATTTTACTTCTTCGAAAGTGTGGCCTGCCTCTTCGCCTGATTTGAATCCTCTCGACTTCTATGCATGGGGTTACTTGTCAGGTAAACTAGGGAGTACCAAAGAATTGACTGTGGATACTTTCAAGTGACGTTTGAAAAAGATTTGGGATGAAATGCCACACTTTTCAACAACGATTGCGGCTGGTAATTAAAACAAAGAGAGAAAGATTTGTACTGGACTATTTAAAGACGAATGTTATGGATATACTTTATACGAAATAGACTCAAAATTATAATTTGTGAAAGCGTTTTACGTTTATTTATGAAAGCGTTTGAATAATAATAAATCACTTTTTTAATGTTGTTTCAACGCAGAGAGTAATTTACCAAAACAAAACAGTTTATTTATGTTTCCAACCATAATATTCCGAGTAATGTAGTTCCCATTAGAACACTAATTATTTGAAAGCACAAATAAGCTTCCTGTGTGCTATTGTTTGACCTGATTATAATTTGCGCCTTACGACGCTTGCAGCTGTTTTTAGTATGTACGGTTCAAACCTCATGATAGAACAATTACGGCGGTGATTCGAACGATTTTGCTGGATTCCATAAACAATACAGCGCTTAACGTTGAAAAGGAACTGGGAATCAATTTGTCCAACACCCACCTCAAAGCATCCATCCATTCATTGTCCAATTTGTTCAACCGTTGTAGATACATGTGTACACATAACACACATTTCTTCCGAGCAAATGCTGACAAATGAGTAGTCTAGTGGGCCTTCCGCACTCGACAGGACATTGTCGTCATCATCAGCCCCGAATGTCCTTCAGCGACAGTGTGCGGTCGGGTGCTTCCCGAAAAATCGAACGTCGTTGCATGTCATGTGCTTCCACAAATAATAGCCCCGTCAATGGCGCGTCAAAACTGATTATAGCTCCTTTCGGGAAGTGAGCCTGGCCGCTTGGTTGTGACACCGGCCGTCCGCATAGAAACGCGTACAGTACAGTACAGTCCCTTTCGTGCAGGTGACCACCTGCAGGCTATCATACATGTGTTTATCCGTTACCTTACGACCGTCCGGTCCCGGTTCGCCCGACGAATCGAGCTCATGCGCGACAGCGAAAATATCACCGCAAGTAATTCCATGTCATCCATCAATTCCACCGCAATCAGCTAACCATCGTCGGCGTCGTCTGTGTCAATGCTGTCAATGTTGTTGAAGCTGAAGAATATAGATTTTGTCGGGGAGTTGTCGAGACCCAGGGAGTGGTTGGGTTGGGGGTTCGCTCATCATCCTCATCATCATCAATGAAACAACGGCACATAAGCTAAGATGTGGAGGAATCGTCCGTGTCGATCACCTGTCACTAGCAAAGCATCGTCCATGAATCATACAACACACAGCGCTGAACAGAGGATATCAATCCTGCATTGAAACGATTTTTAATTGCCAATAAATAATGCATGAAGCTCACAGAAATAATTTACTTAATTTTCACGGATTTTTTTTGCATTGTCCACACTCTACCTAAAAGAGATTGCTCGTCACGCACACTTTCTGCAGTGCTATTTTTTATTTCCGAAAAAAAACTGGGGTTGACACAAATACATTTGCTTCCCCACAAACGTCCGCAGGGGAAGCCCTTCGCAGCCAGTCACGGAATCGAGCAATAAATCAAGCATCAAATTTGATAATTTGTAAGTAAATTAGAGGATTAATGTTTGCATTCGGTATCGACCGATACCGAGGCCAGCCAGCCAACTTGCGCTGGCAAACGACAGACTGGGCCATTGCTGGGTGGTTTGCCAGATGGGACGCGACTTTGGATCCAATTTTCGATGCGCCCACCATTATCTGTACCTACCGTATCCGCTAGCTTTTCAGGTACTAGGATAGGTACTAACGCTGGAAGTTCGACCATTAGTGAGCTCCGTGCGGGAATCGATGATGGATCATCGAACGAAAATTGGGGGTCAGCCAACGTTTATTTGATCAACTGCTCGTGATTGGGAGAAAGTTTGTAATCAGCTACTCGGCTAATGGCGATACACAAAGCGATTTCCCGCGCGATGCTTAACAACGCGGTTGAACCTTTCCCCCTGTCCGCCCGAGCGGTGCCGTGGAACACTGAGGTTCGGCTCTGGGAAGAATCATAAATTTCTGGGCGATGTTTTGTTTTACGAAACAGATTCTAGTTAGCTCGATGGAAATAAATCAGTACGGAAAAGTGATGAACGACGTATCAAGGTGCGCTGCTAAAGCTGTAACATCCTTTGCTCTGCGATAGGTTAGGTCGTAAAATTTATACAAACTTTTGCGCTATGCAATGTAAGCACTTCAGGTGCCCATTTTATCTCGAATGTTTGCTCTTATCGAAGATACTTGAACTTTTCACGAGTAAGCGTAACGATGATGATGGTGTGGAGAGAACTATGGATGATTTTCTGCCCGGTGCATCCGAGCTGAGCTCGAGTGGCTCCTTTGTTGATGATGGATGGTAGTAACAGCACGGGCGATCCAGGAAATTTATAAGAGGCTTCCCTCCATCTATTCAAGCAACATGACAGCAGGTAGTAGGCAAATGATGGTCGAAAATGTTGAACATGCTTCAATTTTAAGGCAAGTAGTTTTCGGAATCGATCTAGAATTATTCTTTCTTATTTGACTGAAAATTAATACATTTATTTGATATTTTTCGCACGTAATTTTCAATCGAGTCTGATCTGACCCATATCACAGAATACAAAAACCTGGTATTTAAACGGTTTTCGACAAACCCACCAACATGAGACGGTTTGCAAACAATCAGCTACGAACATTCGGATGGACGTTCAGCAAAAATATAATATCCGCTGGCATAATTTTCATACACCGTCGTGTGTACACAACGGACGATGGAGCATTGCTCAATTGCGTACGATGTAGCGATATTTTGTTATCAGATTAGCAAGGGCAGCACAAACAGAGTGCGAGCGAGACAGAGAGGTAGAGAGTGGGCCAAATTGGCTCCGAAAAACAATGGTTTCGATGTATCGAACTGGGAGCCTGGGGGCGTTCAAAAGCCAAATCAATCAAACCGGTCGGTCGGGTTCGGTCCGATATTGTGAAGGACTACAACCAGGCGGTGGTACTAGTTTCGCTCATATTCGGGCAAAATGGGTCAATTTGAATTTAATTAACTTCGTATCTAGTGAGCAACCCGATCCGATCCGTTAGCCGACGGTTCCATTTTGGTGCTAGGACGTGAAAAGTCTCCAAGGGGTTTGCTTGCCAGTAGGCTCAAGCCTGTCCACTGCTGTTGACCTCTTATTTAGCTACTCGTTTGCCAACTCAATCGATGTCATAATTTTTCATCCAATCGCTCCTCACGTCCAAATGGATTCCACTTATGTGTGGTTGAGCGAAGGCAACATGGACGAAAAGTGCTCGAAGGGTTTCTATCCGAAGCTCTGAAGCCACTGGAACCGCACTCTATATCTGAGGCCATCTGTTTCAATCAGAATGATCAAAGAGCATCGTACGGCCTTCCTCTACCATGGTCACCCTCGCCGCCGCCGCCGCCACGCCGCCTTTGTCTTTCTCTCGAGCTTCGGGTTGCTGCTAGAATATGCGGCCACCGAAAAGTGTCTGCGTCGCCCCGGGAACCGGCCAAGTTTCAATGTTGAAGCCAAACCAAACAGCACACATTTGATGCCCGGTATCGGCGTTTGTTTGCCATCGGGTCGGTCTGGTTCACTTTACTGTCTGGAACTCATCCAGCGACGTGGATTGGCTGCACAATGACATTTCCTAGCCGGCTGAAAGGATATAGCAATTGGCGACCTCGGTCGGCGGTAGCGGCGGCAACGGTAGTGGACAGATGTTTATCAGCAAGCTGGATTTTGCAAAATGAGGAGAGCTTACCAGTGTCAGATAGGGGATTCGAAATGTAGGCAATCTGAAGTAAATAACGAGTTACGCTAAGGTTTTCGAAAAATGGTACGAATCACCACGTACGAGTTCAATTGATTGAAAATTAAAAACTCGCTTAACTAAAACATGGTAAAAACTACAAGGTATACAGTCCTAAGGCTTGTACAAAAGGGTGACGTAGGACTATATCAGATCATTAAATTAAAGCCTAATGTAAACTGCGTTTCTGGCATACGTATGTAAATGCTAAAATACCCGATCACGCACAACTCTAGGCGGACTTTTTCACCAGGAATTTTCGGATTATCGACTGACCTCATGAGTCATACTATATAGACTAATTTATTGTAATAAAACTTTGAGAACGGAAGCTAATTGTTGTTAGTGTTTGTGTTATCGATATCGCAAATTGATCTAGGTATAAATCTTAGTAAAGGGATATTTCCCATGTGGCAAAATTTGTTACATCCGGACACCCAGATTGTTGAGCTGTCCGCAGCGAAATTACATTCTTTGAACCATTTAAATTTAATTTTTATTACTCTGTGTTTATCTCCGACTCTTCCTCCAACTCCGAATCATCCAGCATCTCGTCGAGCAACGCCGCATCACACCAAGGTTTCATCCGATCGGCTGAATATACAGTGCTGAACGCCCTCGTCGTTCCATCGATACCTGCCAACGTTGTCACTCGATAGCGGTCGTTCGCGAGCTTTTCGGTGACCACAAATGGTCCCTTGAAGCGTGGCTCCAGCTTACGACTTCCTCCTGGCACGTATTGGTCTTTGGCTACCAAAACTAAATCATCAGTCTGGTAACCATTTGCTATTTTTCGCCGGTTGTCATAAAACAATTTCTGCTTTGCTTGCATTGTCTTTGTCGCCGTCACCACCTGTTCTCGAAGTTGATCCGCATTCAAAACCTGATCGTCGCCCACCGCTGTAATGACAGCCACCAATTCATTTTGCACCACATCTCTAGGTCTGAAAGACAACACTAAAGACGCTGGAGAAACGCCCGTCGTAGAATTTGGCGCTGTATTAATTGCACTTTGAACTGCTTTCACTTTTTCATCCCACCGCCTATCTTGCTCACCAACCAACGAACGCAGTGCTGTTAGTATCGTACGATTGCTTCTCTCCACCTGTCCGTTACCTCGTGGAGCGCCGACAGCAACTAAGACATGGTCGATTCCGTAGTCTTTACAGAATTCCTTAAATAACTTTGAAGTGAATGCCGTACCCCTGTCTGTTATTATACGGGACGGCAATCCAAAAACACTCGAAATTTCTTCTAGCATCACCACTACTGGCTGGGTATTTGTTGACTTCACAGGCTTCACCAGCACGAATTTCGAAAATCCACACACGGCTGCTAAAATATGCTCGTTCCCGCGAGCCGACCTCGGAAACGGTCCAAGATGGTCTAAATGTACAGTGTGGAAAGGAATCGGCGTCTTCGGTATCGGATGCAGAAACCCCTCAGGTTTTCCCTGTTTCGATTTGAAAAACGCACATTTAGGGCACGCCGCTATATATGCACGCACATACTTCCTCATTTTTGGGAACCAAAAGAAACTTCGTATCATATTCACGACTTTCTCTTCGCCAAAATGGCCCTTATCATCATGATAGCTCTTTACTACTCTCCATCGTACTCTAGTTGGAACCACGAATCGCTTTTTACCATCGACGAGCCTAAACAGCCGATGATTATCCAAAACATAACATTGTTGTATTTGTCGATCCTCATCACACAACGGATCTTGCAAAAGTTTATTTATTATATCCACCAATCGCGAATCTTGCCGCTGCATACACACCAAGAAATCATTATTAGAAATTTCCAACACTATGATACTTTCAGCAATCGATTGCACCTTGCTCGGATTTTCGACCGGCGAACGGCTAAGGGCATCCACGTGTTGCATTCGTTTTCCTTCCCGATGTTCAATCCGAAAGTCGTATTCCATGAGCTTCAAGAAATAACGGGCGATACGGCTATTCATCTCCCGTTTGTTGTAAGTATCTCGAATTGCTGAGCAGTCTGTACGGATCACAAAAAATCTCCCGATAAGAAATTGGCGAAACCGCTCAACGCTCGCCACCACAGCTAACATTTCTAACTCATAACTATGATAAGCCGCTTCGGATTTGCTCGTTTTTCGACTAAAGTATCCGATCGGCTTCCACTCTTCACGATCTTTCTGCAGCAATATTCCAGCTAGCCCTAAGCTGGATGCATCCGTATGCAACTCGAGTTCTGCCATTGGATTAAACAACACTAATACTGGCCGCTTTAGCAGTATATCTTTGATAGCACTAAACGCACGCTGCTCTTCTTCCGTCCACACAAACTCGCTCTCCTTTCGTAATAAACGAAACAGTGGAACCGCTATGAGGCTGTAATTTTGCACAAAGCGCCTGAAAAAACCAGACAGTCCAAGAAATTGCTGCACACCATGTACATTAGTCGGAACTGGGAATTCCGCCACCGCTCTTATTTTACGTTCACCCGGCTTCACTCCCTCGGCACTCACTTCGTATCCAAGAAAATCAACTCTCGACTTAAAAAACTGGCTTTTACGCAAATTTATTGTAAAGCCTTCTTCTCGTAACGCCAACAGCAACTCTTCAAATTTTCGCAAGAGCTCTTCCTCACTTTTACCGGGAATGATCAAATCATCGATATATGCCACTATCACTATATTTTTCTTCCTCAGAACTCCCACAATTCTATTCATCGCTCTCTGGAACACTGCACAGCCGTTAGCCAAACCGAATGGCATTCTTAGAAATCTATAGTGCCCCTCTGTCGTAGCGAACGCAGTGTACTCTTGACTAGCTTCGTCCAGCCTAATTTGGTAGTACCCGCTGTAGAGATCGATAGTGATGAACAACTCAGCACCGGTTAACTTCTGCAGACATGCCTCGATATCCGGCATCGGGAACTTATCCTTGACCGTTTTGGCATTCAACAGTCTATAGTCGACCGCCATTCTGTATTCATTATTTTTCTTTGGAACGAGAACCACACGACTATTATACGGTGACTCTGTCTCTGTGATAATTTCCGACTCCAACAATTCGTGCACTATTCCCATCAAAGTATTTTCACGCATATACTTAAGCTTTTGCAGTTTAACATATACTGGTTCAGAATCCGTTAACTTAATTTTCATCATTGTCGACTTGGCGCAACCCATCTCTCTTAGGTTCAGCGCAAAGCACTCTCGATAATTCTCGATTAGTCGAAACAGTTCACTATTGCCCGCCTGTGAGCCCTCGCTGTCGATCTCTCGTTCATCGATTTTTTCGAACTTCGAATCCACTCCGATCGTGTACATTCTGGAAACCGATGACTCACCAATGCCGTCTGCTCTCTGGCTCGTACCAGGCGAAGGTTGTGCATCCTGCTCCCATTCGAACCTGACGTCTCCCCTCCGTTTTACCATCATCAATCGGTCTTGGTCGATTACGTCTTCTCCCAAAATTATTGCGGTGTCTTGCACCCATGTTGGCACTATTTGTAACTCTACTGGCAAATGAATATATTCGATTTGCGCACACTTTGCTGGTTACGTACACTTCTTTTTTACCGAAACCTCGTAAAACCTTGCGGCTCGGCTGAATTTCACCCACACTTTTGGCATATTTCTCTTGAATGGTCGAAATGTTGCCCCCTGTGTCCACCAGTGCCTTCAACGCGACACCTCCAACCACAACATTTTTGATAAACGCACTTTTTTCATCAATAACCCTCATTGTTTTATGGGTTGAAGCTTGTCCATGAGGTATGTTCTTACATTCCCGCTGCACGTGACCTTCTTTTTTACACAAATGACACCGTATCAAAGGGCATTTTCTCGCAATATGCCCCGGTTTGTGGCATTGGAAACAAACACTTTCTTCTGTCGGATTTCTTCTCTGGCCGCCGCTATTCTCACCGTACTCCGGAAGTTTACTAGTGGTTGTAACTGCATCTACATTATTAATCCATCTCAACTCTTCGAGTAGCTGCTCTATAGTAGTAACTTTTCCGATCGTCATACCAGCTCTATTAGCGTACTGGCGAAGACCACCAGCAATGTAGGTTACGATGGTGTCTTCGGCAAATCCGCCTTTACGACCCATAGCTAGCATTTCGTAGACATATTCTTCGACCGACTCGCTATATCTCCACTTTCTCGCCGATAGTAATTTGTGGTAGTGTATAGGATTTTTTTTGACGGAAACCCTTTTTCGATCTCGCGCTTGAATGCTGTCCAATCTCTCACTCGGCTTTGACAGCCTTCAAACCATAACCTGGCACAGCCAGCCAGGTTCAACCTAGCGCAGTGCAGTCGTGAAGCATCTGTCCACCCGTATAGTTCACCTGTTTCGTCAATAGACCGCACCCATGCGTCAGCAGTTGGGCATGACGGAACTTTTGGATCGAATGTTGTTATAAATTCCTTCATCTCTCGGAAATCTGGCATTCTTGCTTCGGCCTGGCCCGATGTCTGCGCTGTAGGTCGTCTCCTCAGTTCATCTAACTCCGCTTTTAACCTCTCTACTTGCTCTTGAAGAGATTTTTCCATTTTAATTTGTACCGTCTTTTTCTCCTCCTTCTTGCGATCAGTTACGAATGGTGGTAAGCTATCTAGACTTAGCCGGGAATCCGAATCAGCGTAGATTTCACTTTCAGATTCGCTCATACCCCGCTATCCACTTACACCAATACTAGACAACTGGCCAGTTTTGTCCACAGTATTATCCGTTCGGAATATATGGAACTCGATCTTCGGGATCCCACTGCTGAACTTTTGTCCTTGCGACTGGACTCGACGGAACTCGCTTCCCGACGACGAAGCGCTCCTCGTTTGTACGATATGTATTTCCCGACGGCGAACACGCGAACAGCTAGTGGATTTTATCTTTCCGAACTTTTCACTCTTAGTTGGATAGTCTAAGCTTTACGCAACTTAGTTATTCAGTCTTGTTTTAGTCAGACTTCACCCTACGTGTCTCAAGCCGATCTAAGAACACGTGCTTTCACTGTTGGTTGGGAAATTTACTATTTCTCGCCGTAAATTCCCACCGCAACTTCACAAAACGCTATAATCCGAATTTTTCCGCTCAAGTCAATCTAGCCGTATCCTGTCTACAGGATGTAAATGCTAAAATACCCGATCACGCACAACTCTAGGCGGACTTTTTCACCAGGAATTTTCGGATTATCGACTGACCTCATGAGTCATACTCTATAGACTAATTTATTGTAATAAAACTTTGAGAACGGAAGCTAATTGTTGTTAGTGTTTGTGTTATCGATATCGCAAATTGATCTAGGTATAAATCTTAGTAAAGGGATATTTCCCATGTGGCAAAATTTGTCACACGTATGTTTAAGTTTAAGTGAATATTTGAAAGAGAAGAGCAAAATATTCAGATTCAATTCTTCATTGAATGCAATGGTGGCTTTGAAAATACATGGGCGGGAGTTCTTAAGTACAACGCCTGCGACCATTGAGACACAGAGATTTCTTTTAAAAATCGCTAAGGTGCATCATAAAGGTTGAAATAGTAATGAACGACCAGCCCACAGATTATTGTATTAAACATAATTATGATAAACTTGATATGTTTCAAGAATCTTACTTTAACTCGCTTGTGGCCTTTAAAAGGGCCATTGGTTACAAATAACATTAAAGCCAAAGCACGTTCATCGCAAATATGACGTACCATTCGAATGTGCTTCTCTTTTGACATGAATAGCAGCAGGCACATAAGTTAACGGCGTCGATTCACTATCTCTTGCTCAGAAAAGATTTTACTAATTTACTTTCACAGCTTACCGCTTGTTACATAGCAGAAAATGTGGCACATACGGAAAAATTTCTGTTTTATTTGTATGAGAGACATTATCCTCCTACCACAGGGGTGAGGTGTCTTCAATCATCATGATTTAAATTCATCTCTCCAAAAACCTCTACACGCCAAATTTGGTTCCACTTGCTTAATTAGTTCCTGAGTTATGAGGAAATTTGAATTTCATTTGTATAGGAGCTCCCGCTGTTAAAAGACGGGTGGGTCTCAGTACACCATAGAAAAAAATCCTGCCTTCTAAAACCCCCACATGCCAAGTTTGGTTTCTTTTGCTCGATTAGTTCTCAAGTTATGAGGAAATTTGTATTTCATTTGTGTGGAAGCCCCCCTTCCTAAAGAGAGGAGGGGTCTCAATTCACCATAGAAAAAAATCCTGCTCTCTGAAACCACCACATGCCAAATTTGGTTCAATTTGCTTGATTGATTCTCAAGTTTTGAGGAAATTTGTGTTTCATTTGTATAGCAGCCCCCTCTTCTTACGCCCTCCATAAAATTGCTGGTCATTTTATCTATCCAACGACACATAAATTGTTCAGTTTCGTTCAGTAGCTTAGTAGTTATTACCATTTGAAATCTTTCATTCAAACGTTACACTTCTATTTTTGTTTTCACAAAGTGCTACCCAGTCCCAGTAAAGTAAACAAAGACGTAGTCCTACGTAAAAATTAGACAAATCGAAGGGGATGGTTTTGAGATAGTTGACATTTTATTATTTTGATCATGGTTTTGAAGTTTTTTCTTTCAGTGTAATCTTTTTCTGATAATACACTTAATTTCTTTCAACTTTTCCTTTGTCGTCATTTTGCACAAAAATTAAGTAGCTTTCAAGATATGATTTTGACGTAGGACTACGTTTTATGGCAAGGTTTGGAATAGGGTTTTATTCCAAAAAATCTTTCTCGAAAAGTGGTCAGGTTTTGAACGCTAATAGCTTAGCGGTTTCTTGAACGGTTTTCAATATTCTTACATCAATCGATCGGAAAATCTTGTAATGATTGACCCAAATGAAGAAAAGTATGGATTCTTGATGCTGAACTATTGAAAAATTGAAAATAATGAAGCATTGCCCAACTGGAAATCCTCGCTTCGTGACTGGTTGAAAGATTGAGTGATAAAGCCCCCTTATGCCGACAAACTTCTCACGAACACGATTAAAGCTAGTCCAATTTGATATCTGTGTTAGGGAAGTGTGCCAGCAAAAATGACTGAAGTCCATCGCCCTAACAGATTGCAAATTCTTTACGGTGAGACGTTAAAACCTAGGCGAATTTGATATCTGTGCTGGAAAAGTGCGGTACAGCTGTATCACAGAACAGAAGTGGAAGTAGAAATTCAAACACGTACTTGCTACTTTCTACAGATACTAGCGAACCTGGCGGTAGCGAGTCACTTTTTTCCACGAAAACACACGAACGCATACGAATGCACACGAAAGCATGTGAAAGCTGCTATGCGATTGGCAGCGAGCGTTGTGCTTATATTGCTGTTATTCGCTTCTATACGAAAACCTTCCCAAAGAAAAATAAAAACAAAAAAGACTCTGTCACCAGTTTTGATCGTCGAATCGTTCGGACTTCCACTTCTGTTCTGTGCGTATTATATCCAGCTTTTTACGCGCTATAATGGCGGACGCTATAAATTGAGTTCGTAATATGCGAACAATCTTTTTGACAACTCTGCATCCATCAAAACTGGGCACTCTTCTCCTGTAAGGTAGTGTTGCTCTTTCTTTCGTTTACATAAAAGAAGGAGGGCAATAGTTTTGTTTACATTTCACACATTTTTGCTCTCCTTCTTTGGCGTAAATGAAAGAAAGAGCACGGTAGTGTTGCAAGAGAAGAGGGCTAGGTTTGATGTATGCAGAGTTGTCAAAAAGATTGTACGCATATTACGAACATAATTCATAGCGTCCGCCATTATAGCGCGTAAAAAGCTGGATAGAATTAAATAATAATTGTAATGTCTGTGACTCTAATGCATTGAACAAATACCTTCTGCCACTCGGAGGTTGTGCGAACTGGAGGACCTGCATTGTTCAGGTCTTCGGTTATATAATTCCAGGCATCGGTACATGCGCTTTTATTAAAATTGGTCCCTTCGCAATACTTCAGACCTCTCGCTATGGCAGGTTTCTCTTCCATGCGAGAAACCATTAGGGCAAATTGTTTTTGATTAGTCACTTTGAGCCTGCAAAAGCAAAATAAATTAGTAACAACAATATCTAAATCGTGAAAAGACTTACCTCCATATCCGAATATAAAAATTTAGAACCGGGACGAAACGTAGACAATACTATTCCTTAGTATTTTATATTTTTTCCGGCAAAGCTAACAGCTACTGGTGTTGTTATTTTTATAACAATGGTTTGTGTTTATTACGTTCAAGGGGTTTCTAGTAAGGCGTATAAGTGCGTAGTAATCAGAGATTACTTTTGTAATCATTTTCAAATTAATTAGGTAATGAATGGTAATCCATAGAGTAATCAATGATAATCTTAAGTAATCATTGGTAATCATGATTAATTTATAGTAATCACAAGAGAT
Organism: Sabethes cyaneus; assembly: GCF_943734655.1. Lineage (NCBI taxonomy): Eukaryota > Metazoa > Arthropoda > Insecta > Diptera > Culicidae > Sabethes > Sabethes cyaneus. The sequence continues at coordinate 53,672,901 of NC_071355.1, forward strand.
TGATTACTGGTAATCAGAGGTAATCAGTAAAGTAATCAAAAGTAACTTTTTTCAAAGGTGCGTAGTAATCATTGCTGTTGGAAACCCCTTGATTACGTTTATTAATGGCAAGGGGTTTCTATCACTATGAATTACTTGCCAACCCTTTGATTAATTACCGTGATTATTGCTCAATTACAAGAATTGTTTATAATTATTTTTTTATTACTGGATTCCTGTAGGATTACAGAAATTGCTAAAATTATTTTCATTTGCCATGGATTACCCGGATTACCTAGATTATTTCATGTACATACTTATATGAATACAAGTATATTTTGTATAATTTATCTATAAATATCAAATATGAATTCGTTGCCCTGTTCTCTAGCATCGACCTGAAAAGAAATGGGCAAAAAGATAGGCCAAAGAAATGCTAAAGAAAAGATTTTCTGTTTGCGATTTCTTTATCAGTATGCACTTCACAAGAAATATTGTTTCACTTTCAGATGGGGCAGTTTTACGTGCAAGTGAATTGAAACGTCACTTTTCCGTACGGAATAATATCCGGCGCAATTATTACCACAAGAAAAAATGACAGATAATGAGATAATTACTTGCCTTGCAGTTGTCAAAATTTCTTCGGTAAATAGCAGGATTTTTTCTTGAGTTATTTTCTTTTCAGCTGGATACTAGGCGTTACACTGCAAATTAAATACCTTTTTAAAAACCCTTTACGAACGCACCTCGCTGTTCTTTTTTTGTCTGTCAATTTTTTTTTGCAAGCCGCGGAAGCTGATGCCGTTTTAAAACTTGTGTCACAACACAAAATATCTCCAAATGTTATCAACAGCAGAATGGTAAGCTATAGATTAAAAGTTATAATTGCCGACAACTATGATTCAGTTCTCATTAGATCAATGATTGATTTTTTCCAACTTTCGCTCTACAGGATAGTGCAAGATTCAATTTTAAAAATAAATTCGCTTCGGAGCTTGCAAACAGGCAACGGTAATTTGTAATTTTCATCATACCAGCAGAAATTTGCAATAAATAACGTACCGTCATCCGGGGATACTTGCAACACCGGGGTTACTTGCAACACTTTGGCGCATCGCGCTTTTGACAGCTCTAACGCATTTGTTTGTTAACATAACCATTTGTACCCAATGCCATTTTAAAGAAGGGACGTTTACCTATTGTTTAGTTAAGTTTAATCCATTACATCATTGTTTTGCTTGTTTTTATACGATTGGAAAGTAATTTCACTTTCAGAGTAGGAAAAATGGATGTGCAAAGTTGTGTCAGTTCATTAACATGGAATTATTTTTTATCGTTTGGTTCCTGTACACAAGTAATACATCATATAAGCTAACAAATAGCAACTTTGAGCTTTGTTAATATTTTGAACTTGGAGTAGAAACGATGAATTCGTGTTGTTACTTCCAATATGGCGCGGCTTGCAGCACTTGTAAAAATGAAAATTATGGTAATAGACGGTATGTACAAAGTAAGTTTACATCTGTACGATGTTATTTTGTCTACCACCATCTCCAGAAAAATTAAAATTGGCAAAAATTCCACGTACCTTGAAACGGCAATTTGGAGTTCGCTGACATGCTACATTTTCACCGAATATCTTTAAATAAGCGATGGGAAACAAAAAACGCCTCCAGTATCTCTTGTTTTACTACAAATACATTCAAAATATCTCCAAATAGTAATTCGCGGTTTGAAATCAGATATAAGATCATAAGAAACGCAAAATCAGAAAAGTGTTGCAAGTAACCCCGTTTACTGGGTAACTTGCAACACCCCTATTTTCGGTTCATTCTGCAGATTCATTTGGTTTATATTTTTTCTCATAATCATAAATCAAAAGTACTCACCACTATACAAGTTTTGGCTACTTACATTTGGACCTAAACGCTATACTTCGAAAGTTATACTAAGTCAAAGTTCAAAAGTGTTGCAAGTATCCCCGGATGACGGTATTTGTATTCATATTACTAAATATGAACATAAATCTTGTTAATTTTTCCGATTTTTGTTCGCTGTCGCAACCTCGGTAAGTTACGACTCGAATCACTTCAATACGACTGCGCGCGAATGAAGTGACTCGAAGCATGCGGCGAAAGTTTATTCTTGTCACCTGGGTGACTCGCTTTGTCACTTAAGTGACTCGCTTTGTCACCCGTGTCACCTAGGTGACAAAACGAGTCACCTGGGTGGCAAAGCAAGTCACCTAGGTGACGAAGCGAGTCACCTAGGTGACAATTGTCACCTCATTCGCGGTGACTCCAAAATAGTCACGTCACTCGCGTCGCAGAATAAGGGCATTTGTCACTTGTTTTGGCGTACTTCCCAAGCACAGATATCAAGTTGGTATAGGTTTAGATCATCGTAAAGAATCTTCCAACCAATCACGAAGCGAGAATTCTGGTAAAACATAGGTTCATTATTTTCAATTTTTCAATAGTTCAACATCAAGAATCCATACTTTTCTTCATTTGGGTCAATTCTTAGAAGATTTTCCGATAGATTGGTGTAAGAATATTGAAAATCGATCGGAAAACCGTTGAGCTATTAGCGCTCAAAACCTTTCATTTTTCGATTTTTTGGAATGACACCCTATCTGAAAACTTGCCGTAAGACGTAGTCCTACGTCAAAAAAATTTCAGCCGAGTAATCGAGTCCGACCTGTATTGTCTATTGTCTATCCTTTGCACTCCTTAACAAAACTGCTTCACAAATAAAACAAACTTGGGAAAGTGGCAACACACTGTATCCACTGTATCGCGCACATAGTGAATAGGAAACCTTCACGTTTTTCGTTCATACTGATCCGGCTGACAGTTTTTCTAACGGGACTTCACAAGCCAAGAAGGCGGTACTCTCGGAAGCAGCATGTGTTTATTGTTTCACAAAATTTTAAACTCGAAAATCAGACGAAAGTAATCTTCTACTTCTCATATACAATTGATTTACATTGCATGCATTAGGATGCGGTTATTCTCTATGGTCATGCTACAGCATCAATACTGAAATGTTTCTGCGTCATGATAGATGTTTTTTCATCTTCTAAATCTACGTCATGTTCAATAATTTCAATAACTATCAAGCATAACGAGATATTTCTACGTCATGTTCAATAATTTCAATATCTTCTATAATCATAATGAAATATTTCTACGTCATGTTCAATAATTTAATAACTTATATAATCATAACGAAATATTTCTACGTCATGTTCAATAATTTCTATATCTTTTATAATCATAATGAAATATTTCTACGTCATGTTCAATAATTTCAATAACTTATACAGTTGGATTTCGAATTTGGCATGCCTCGATTTTGGCAACAAAAATATCCGTTTTTGGCAACACAAGATATTTCTCTTCCAAAAATATGCTTAAATATCAATCAGTTTCCGCATACATGCTTTAAATGGCGGAAAAATGGTACCCTCAGTATGTTCATAAAAAAAGTTATGTGGTTTCGAACAATCATATTTTTATTGCCGTAGGACTACGTCTTACCGCAGGGTGTCAATAACTAATTTGCACCGGACGGATAGCTCTTGTCTGACTTTTTAAACAAAAAATGGGTGTAATCGCTGATTAATGATATTTAGTCAACTTCTAAAGCATTTACATTAAATTTTTTCATATCGAAAAAGGGTCTCGATTTTGGCACGGTTTCGATTTTGGCAACATAAGCGACACGCATTTGTTGCCAAATTCGAAATCCTACTGTATAATCATAACGAAATATTTCTACGTCATGCTCAATAATTAGCTTAGCATAGCTTAGCTTAGTTTGACCGCCCGTGAGTTACCCGCTATTGATATCAGCTAAAATTGCACAAAGAACCATCAGAATGATGCTTGGGAGTAGCAGATCATTCTCAGTGCGCATTTTCTGGTGATCTAATACTATTAGTGATGTCCGTTAATCGTTCGATTAATTCAACTAATCGAATAACTATAAAAATATTCGAATAATTTTTAATCGAATACTGCCAGCACGAGTAGTTGAATTAATCGAATAGTTCAACGGAAATAATATGAAAGCGAATAATGACCGCTAATCGTTCATAATCGTTCGATTAATCGAATTAATGAAAAAAGTATTCGAATATTTCTAATCGAATACCACTAGTACGAATAGTTGAACTAATCGATTAGTGCAGACAACGCTCGCCGATTAATCGGTAATCGAATAATTGAAAATTTCGGACATCACTAAATACTATGTGATGATCAATAGCAAAGCTAGCCACGCCCAGACAGGTCAATTTGGGAGGGTAAGGAATGTTGGTCCGACACTTGCTGCTACTAGAGACCGAGGAATCCTTTGCGTCTCCCACAAATGTCACAGGAAGGAATTGTTCTGAGTGGAAAAGAATTGTTCTGGATCCACCGAGGTAGGTGGTGCGATCACTGTCATTCGAGCTCGCGTACGATTTGAGGACGTGTTTGGTGGTGTTGTTTGAGGTCGTGTACAAGACACGACCGCAAAGGTGACGCAGGACTACGTAAGTCTCTTTGTAGTGATAGTAGCATGTATCCACGCATGTAATAATACAATTCTTCATGTACATCATGCTAAATGCAGCATTTATTGGGATTAACTGCAGGTTGAGAAAATTCAATTGTTGACGTAGGACTACGTCTTTGTTTACTTTACTGGGACTGGGTAGCACTTTGTGAAAACGAAAATAGAAGTGTTACGTTTGAATGAGAGATTTCAAATGCTAATAACTACTAAGCTACTATACCGAACTGCACAATTTATATGTCGTTAGATAGATAAAATGACCAGCAATTTTATGGGGTATTAGAGACCAAATTTAAGGAGGGCGTAAGAGAGGGAGCTCCTATACAAATGAAACACAAATTTCCTCAAAACGCGAGAACTAGTCAACGTAGTCCTACGTCAAGACCTGTAAAAAATTATCGACTTTCTCAACCTGCAGCGCATCAAGCCATTTTAACATAACAATTTTTTGATGTCACCAAAATACATTTACATGTAAATAGTGTTTGATGTTGAAGTAAGATTTGAGACGCGATTAACATTCATCTAAAATAATCGAATTTGTTCAAACTGCAGTTAGTTTCAACAAATGCTGCATGTAGCATGAAGAATCGTATTATTACATGCATGGATACATGCTACTATCGCTACAAAGAGACTTACGTAGTCCTGCGTCACCTATGCGGTCGCGTCTTGTGCCCAACCCCACTGATTTTTTTCGTTTCAAGTTCTTCTGTACATATACTGATCCGACTGACAGTTTTTCTAACAGGACTTCACAAGCCCAAAGGGCGCTACTCTCAGAAACAACATGTGTTCACTAGTTAAAACATGAAGTTTTAAACACGAAATACAGGTGTAATTTATAAAAGAAATCTTCTACCTTTCTTGTACAATCGATTTACATTGTATGCATTAGGATGCGGCTGTTTTCTCAAGTAAATGCTACAGCATTAATACTAAAACATTTCTACGTCATGTTCAATAATATCAATAACTGCTATTTCATCCATTTCGAAATATTTCTACGTCATGTTCAATAATATCAAAAACGAATACATGTTTCATTCATATCGAAATATTTCTATGTCATGTTCAACAATTTAATAATATGCAGATCTATCTATGTACAGGACACTAGACTTACTACAATTTAATAAGTTGTTATGCCCTGTGATACAAAGTCCTGTAGTTATTTCGAAGATATTCCCTGCAGAAGTGTAAGGAATGAAAACGGACCAGTCGTTCTTGTGATTCAAGCCACATCTGAAAAATCTAAACAAAACATGAAAAGTCTTCATCCACACGGAATGTACGAGAAAAAGTTGACGTAAGACTATCCAAATTTAATCAATTTGATAGAGCTCATAGTTCTTCGATTCCTATTCTGTATTAATGGATACGTTTTTGGTGAAATCATTCAAATTGAATTTTTTAACGGTAATCTTTACAATAACCGGAGGTAACGGTAGAAGAAAGTGATGGAATAAAGGTGTTAATAGTAACTCAGGGGGAGACAAGACGCGAAGAGAAAAAGCAGGAAATTAGATAAGGGAAGGTCATTGCAGCAACGCTTATTAAGTTTGTATAACGTTCCTCTCTACTCAAGCTCCAGGGGATCCACGGATCGAGGCAAGCTGTAATGGGCACCAATTATATCTGGTTTCGAGCCCAGTTTCCCACAGGCCCTGTGGATCGCAGATATTAGTGAACCTTTGAACTAAAGCGGACTGGATCGGTGGTATGTAATGTATGTTATTATTAAACTTTAATAATGCTGCTATGTCTCAAGCCAAGCGGCCAAACTTTTAAATAAAAAGAGAAAATCAGACAATCGGTATGGATAAAAATAGTTGAATCAAAAAAACGAAAGCAGTGAATCATACATAAACATATCGCAATACAATACAACAATGATGTGTATGAACTTCTCATCTATCTCCTTTAAGATTGGTGTTTTTACTTTCGCACTGTCACTCCTTCTAGTAAGATGAGCCCGTTCAATGTTTTCCATCATTTCCGTCACTCAGTGCGTCATACACTGCGAAGTCTGGAAGGAAGTCTCCCCGCATTTGTCACACGTTTGCTCGTGTTGGGTAGTTTCGTCAGTCGTAACCTTCGCGCGTATATGAATTCGTGTAGTCTCCGGAATTCATAAACGAAGCACTCTTTTGGGAGCCCCGCCCGGCCCGGCTGCTTACCGACTAACACGATGAATTAGAAGATTTGATCCTTGCGACGGCGATGAGTCGGGGGATTTACGGAAACATGCAATTTATCATCGTGTACGGAAATATGGGTTAGCGAACGAATTGCGCCAGGGTAATTGCGGCCGATGATGGGTGGTTGTTGATGGAAATCTTTCGTCGGAGCTTTTAATCTTCATGTTCATCTCGACGAACTTTGCCGGTGACGAAGGAACGAACCACACTGGGACATGAAAGACAGCACCTTTTCTTAGAGCTGCCTGCCGTTACCGTGCGGGTTTGAACTTGGGACGGTGGTTATTTCTAGACTGGTTCGTCGTCTCAACCCCAGAAAAACGTACGATATGATATGGAAGGGACCGAGAGCAGGGGAACTTTTTGTTAGGTTTATTGTGGTGAAACTGATGTGCGATGATAACGTTCGGCAAATAGTATATCCAGTGCCGCTGGCTGGTACCAATATAGTTCGCAGGCATCTCGTCCTCATCACCGGCGGTGATGAGACGGCCTTTCCTTTCATCATTCCGTTCGAAGACTCGCTTTGCTTTGCTTGCTGTTGACATTTAATTTATTTGCTACGATTTATCTTATTATCATGGGCGACTTTCTTTGCTAGCAATGAGTCGGTTCGATGCGAACACGATGACAGAGTTTCATCGCTGGCTGGTGCGAATGAGCTATTTTGCCGTGAAATAGTTGTGATTTAGACAAATATTTGCCATCCATTTAGTCGATGTTTACCTGCTGCTTCGAACTGGTTGAACTAATTAATTAGCATTTCAAAAGTTTATACAAGCGCTGTTGGTATGCTCGGGGTACGGTTTAAGTAAAATTGAATATTTCAAACAATAATCTGATCATGACAACATGTTTAGCGTTTGAGTGCTACAAGTCGTAAACTCGGTGGGTTAACCTTCATGACTTCATCGTTGGAATTAGGTATCGAATTTAACCAAATGTATTGGCATATTTAAAGTTTGAAAAAACGACACTCAACTTGATAGCGAAACATGCACTAGATTAAGAACCTGAGTTTCATCGTAGAACAGTGCCCCTGCGGGCGTATAGACAGCAAAGACTTCCAGACCGGGCGAAAAGCACAACACCAAATGCATGCAACATAAAGTCCGATCAATTCCACATTCAATTAATTTTGCTCAACGATGTGTTAAATAATGTACTTTCCTCCGGCGTAAACGGAAAACTGCTGCTGCTGCTGCTGCTGCTGCTGGAGCTGCCGCCGACGAGGCAACCGAAGCGAACTGGCAAATTAAAGGCGCCGGCTCGGATCGTCTGGCTTAATGATGCCCCGTGGGTTAAATAGGTTCCCATGCCAATAAACATTCGATCCGGCTGCTGCTGCTGGGAGGGGAAGCGAACTGGAAAAACAGTTGCTACTGGCGGCATTAATTGCATCATATTTCAACTTTTGAGGGTTGCCGCGTTTCCGCAGCGAAGTGCGGCAAAAGTCGATGCTTTTTAACAAGGCTTTTCGAAGACAACAGTGAGTTTGGGGCCAGCACGTTGCGGAAACTTCCTAAATACATCACGTATCCAGTGGAGTCGGCTTTCCAACGACGGTATTTTGGTGTATAGACGGGGGAGGAGACACTCATGCATGCCACTGAGTGTTGATATGAGGAATAGCTCTGTCAGCTTTGAGCGTTTGTTTTGAGATTAGTGGCGATTCTTGATGACAGTAGGACGAGAACCTAAGGAATCTATACCTATAAAAATGGATTTCTGTCTGTCTGTCCTGTGTTCCTTATAGAATCAAAAACTACTGAACCAATCGGCGTGAAAATTTGCATGTAGAGGTTTTTGGGGCCAGGAAAGGTTTTAGTGATGGTTAGAGACCCCTCCCCCCACTAAGAGGGGGGGCTCCCATACAAATGAAACACAAATTTCTGCATAACTCGAGAACTAATCAAGCAAATAGAACCAAATTTGGCATGTGGGTGTTTTCGGTGACAAGAATTTATTCTAGGGTAATTTGAGACCCCTCCCCTCTTTATAAGGGGAATTATAACTCCTCTCCCCTTTGAGAGGGGGGGTTTCCATACAAATTTCCTCATAACTCGAGAACTAATCAAGCAAATGGAACCAAATTTGGCATGTGAAAGTTTTCGAGGGCAAGAAAATTTTCTATGTTGAATTAGGACCCCTCCTCACTTTAAGAGGGGGGGCTCCTGTACAAATGAAATACCAATTTCCTCATAACTCGAGAACTAATCAAGCAAATGGAACCAAATTTGGCATGTGTGTGTTTTTGGAGACAAAATTTTTTTCTATGATGAATTGAGACCCCTCCCCACTTTAAGTGGGGGGGGGGGGGGGGGGGCTCCTATACAAACGAAATACAAATTTCCTTATAACTCGAGAGCTAATCCAGCAAATGGAACCAAATTTGGCATGTGGGTGTTTTCGGTGACAAGAATTTATTCTATGGTAAATTGAGACCCCTCCCTCTTTATAAGGGGAATTGTAACTCCTCTCCCCTTTAAGAGGGGGGGCTTCCATACAAATTTCCTCATAACTCGAGAACTAATCAAGCAAATGGAACCAAATTTGGCATGTGAAGGTTTTCGAGGGCAGGAAAATTTTCTACGGTGAATTAGGACCCCTCCCCACTCTAAGAGGGGGGGCTCCTATACAAATGAAATACAAATTTCCTCCTAACTCGAGAACTAATCAAGCAATAGAACAACATTTGGCATGTGGGTGTTTTTTTTGGTGACAAAAATTTATTCTATGGTGAATTGAGACCGCTCCCCTCTTTGTAAGAGGAATTATAACTCCTCTCCCCTTTAAGAGGGGAGGCTTCCATACAAATTTCCTCATAACTCGAGAACTAATCAAGCAAATGCAACCAAATTTGGCATGTGAAGGTTTTCGAGAGCAAGAAAATTTTCTATGGTGAATTAGGACCCCTCCCCACTTTAAGAGGAGGGGCTCCTGTACAAATGAAATACAAATTTCCTCATAACTCGAGAACTAATCAAGCGAATTGAACCAAATTTGGCATATGTGTGTTTTTGGAGACAATTTTTTTTTCAATGATGAATTGGGACCCCTTCCCACTTTAGGAGGGGGGGTCCTATACAAACGAAATACAAATTTCCTCATAACTCGAGAACTAATCCAGCAAATGGAACCAAATTTGGCGTGTAGGTGTTTTTGGAGGCAAGAATTTTTTCTGTGATGAATTAGGACCTCTTCTCACATTAGGAGGGGGGGCTCCAATACAAATGAAATACAAATTTCCCCATAACTCGAGAACTAATCAAGCAAATAGAACCAAATTCGGCATGTGGAGGTTTTTGGAGGCAAAAATATTTTCTACGGTGAATTAGGATCCTTCCACACTTCAAGAGGGGGGGCTTCTACACAAATGAAATACAAATTTCCTCGTAATTCGAGAACTAATCAAGCAAATGGAACCATATTTGGCATGTGGGTGTTTTTGGAGGCAACCATTTTTCCCATGATGAATTAGGACTTCTTACCTTTTTAGGAGGGGGGGGGGCGGCTCCCATTCAAACGAAATACAAATTTGCTCATAACTTTAGAACTAATCAAGCAAATGGAACCAAATTTGGCATGTGAGAGTTTTAGATGGCAGAATTTTTTTTCTGTGGTGTATTACGACCCCTTTCCCTTTTAAGAGGGTGGGCTCCCATACAAATGAAATACAAATTTCCTTATAATTTGAGTACTAATCAAGCAAATGGAACCAAATTTAGCATGTAGGAGATTTTTGAGTCTTGAATTTATTTTATGATAGTTAGAGACCTCTCACCCCTGTGGTAGGGGGATATGGACTCTCATACAAATAAAACAGAAATTTTTGCGAAACTCAAAAACTAATCCAACTCGAGAAATTCGAGACTCTTCCATAAAACATTAATCAATAACACGACCACAAAAACTATCTATAGTAACACTAGATCATTCAGGACGAGCCGGTCGCGAGTGTTGCCGGTGACCCGCCGTCGGAAGCGCCGCCCACGGGGGGGCTTGCAAAACTCGAGATAGTGACAAAGATCATCCGAGATTCATGATTTATGTACAACACAGGTTAATTTGTGGCAATACGAAGTTTGTCGGGTCAGCTAGTTCAACAATAAAATTAAAACTAGTCACCTTTAAGAAGACAATCGTAATAATGATTAAATTTTTATGTTAGTATTAAATACTAATACCAAAGACTAATCGGTGCTAAAACCAATGTAGAAAAAGAGGAGAAAGAAATACCTCAGTTTAATATACCATATGGAGTCCATATTATGGACGTTAAACTTGAAGACGAAAACATGGAGTTGTGGCCATGTGTTACTAAAAAACGCAAAGGTTCCGTTCAATTTATGATTATTCTGAAAAATCATTCAAGTTCATTCGAGTCATCGTGAGAGTCTAAATTCTTGTTTTTTACTCCGATGCGATGGCTTGAGTAAAATTTGTGACCCATAAGCCGCTCGTGGCTTGCTTTGAAATAATTTTGCAAACGTGAGATTTGCCAAAACTGATACGGTACACCGTCCCCTTTTTGTAAGAATGGAGAATGCTGTAATGAAATTAAATGCATTAAGATTCATAACAAATTTTGTCAGTCCTGAACGAAGTGTGGTAATTTTATCTCTACGAAGTCATCCGGTTGGCTTGTTCAACGGTTTGGAGCTCCAAATTATCTTCTTTTGAAACAAAAATGAGTTCTTCAACATCGACAGGTTTCTTATTATCATTATCTCAGTTTCCATATCATCCGGCTCTCCACACTTAGAATTGTTTCCTTCAATTGAATGTCTTCATCGCTAGTATCTTTGACTATCGAGAGAGATAGATAGAGAGATAGAGAGAGAGCAAAATGTTAATTTGTTCTATTTCGCGCACACTGTCAATTTATTGTTTTTCGTCATACATTTTGCGATTACAGTGATATTTTTAGGACTGTAAAATGTGCACACAAATTGCACTCTCTTCGAAAATTCAAATATTTCTTATTGATGGATCGGTAAACAGCCCAAATAATCAAAATGTTGAAGAAGCTTCAGATTATCAAGTGGAAAGATGGTAACGGTAGGAAACGATTGGGAAATAAACCAGAACAAATGACAAAGTCTCCGCATCTCAACTGGTAAGAAACGCGGCATCACATACCTGGAGAATGCCAGAATGGTAGTAAACCCAACATTTTGATTCGGGATGTGGCAAAGAAGGCGAAACTTTTGGTTTGTATTGTGGAAAGTTCAATAGCACGTTCTAGACTACACGTGAGTAATATTCGAAGAGCACCGAACCGGAATAGCGAGCCGGACACGCCGGCCATTCGTAACTCAGACTTAGACACTCGCCCAAGGAAGCTGTGCAGGAAGTAACTCACAAACCTTCATCAAGGCCGACACCAAATAAATGCTGGAACGTGAATATTATGTTGCCACCTACTAAGGACCTTTGTAAAATATCAATATGGGCAAATCCCGCTTTTGAAGCATTCGTCTTACTCTTTATAAATTTGTCCATTGACATTCCCAGATGTTTGGCCGCACACGCCTAGTGATGCCTGGTTTTGCTAAAGAAAAGTCCATTGTTTTACCAGCTGTTTTTTTTATAACAAAAGGGTTTGTTTGTTTTCGGCATAAATTATTCAAATTTTTGGTTTAAATGATAGTTTAACCGACATTCGTGCCTCATTTGAAGGTTTGTTAGTTTTACTTAATAATGTAAATTGAGTATACCCCATTAGGCATACGGACGTCAGGCATAAATACATTAAGCATAACTCAAGTAACATTTCTAAGTTTTATTGCGATCCTAGTGGTTTTCTTGACCAATTTTATAAAACCGCTAATAAAACTAGTTTTTTTTTGTGTGGATATTATCACTACGACCAGCATTTTGATCTATTGTGATTTTATCCAGGTGTTGTTCCGCACTTCGTTGTTATTGCAGTATCGCTATAGAGTGAGCGAACTGCTTATCCGTGCTTAAAGTGTCGGTTTGTTTCAACCCGGTAACAATGTGACAGCTCCCATACTAATCAAACGTACTTAAAACTGCTGGTTCATGGTTCACGACAGATGTTTGAAAGCGGCGTAAATATCGAAGAAAGAGTTTATTATCATTTGTTTTGGCAAAAAATCCCTTGTGCATATAAGATCTGAATTGGTTTATTATTTCAATAGAGTATTTTACGAACTGACAACATTATGTCAAGTATCAAAACGTTTCCGTGGTAATGACAATAGCAGCATAACTGGTTCTTCTGTCATAATAACATGCTCTATTTGGTTCTGTCATGTAACAGAGTGTTTTTTGTACAACTGCAACGATCTCTATTGCTTGGATTTACTCTTGAATTTTGCTTAACTTGTTCTGTTAACGACAAAATCGATCCAGCAATCATGAAAGAGCATTTCATTTTGAATTGCGCAGCGGATAACTTTCAATGAAACACGTAATATTTGAATACTTTAGAGCAGACAACTCGTACACAAGAGTGACAATCTTGTAATAATTACCGCATTTTATCTTGTAAACAAATCAATCAAGCAACCCACCAAGAATTCAAACAGTTTTACCGAAAACATGCAACAATGCTGAAATAATCAATACGCACTTTTCAAATCGTTGTCCAGACAGCTTTTTGCGTTCACATTTAACGTAACAAAAATTAACATTTCCTTTGGAAATCGAAGGTGCGTCAATTTTGGCCGGCACGTAAAAACGATCGTCGCGACATTTTTGACACTGGCAGGTGTTATGGGAAACTGTTAATAACTGTCACTATGTTACGGGGTAGGTTTGTTTTCACCCCTTTTTCCCTCTACGCTTCTTACTCCTTTTCAACCAATCTAGCTCTAGAGCCAGGAAGTGCGGAGACTAGTTATAATTTGTCCTTGGACAAGAGGCTTTATTCGCACCTCGAGCAAGTATCATTCTTATAACCAGCCCCGGCTAAAGGCTTCATGGTCGGTAAAGCAGAGTTCAGCACAGAGTGAGGGTTTGTATGTGTGTATGTATGTGTTCCTTACCACTTATGCATTATTAATCTCGTTCCTAGAACCAGGAAGGGGAATAAGCTATAATTTGCCCTTGAACAAGAGGCTTCATTCGCACCTCAAGCTAGTACCACTCTTATAACTTGCCCTGGCAAGAGGCTTTCATTGTTAGTAAATGCAGAATGTAGTAGGAAGGATGTGGAGGGGCCTGAGAATAAACCCATACTAAAGTCACTTAACATCGAATGGCCTGATTCTACTAAGATTCGAACCCCCGACCACTCGCTTGTCAAGGCAGACTCGGTAACCTTGCGGCTAAAGGGTCCCCCTGATAAAACTATGAGGTACTAAAACTTTCTGATGACCGCTATAAAACTACCTTCTGACCAAGTAGCCCACTCCTCAGAATGTTTTCATAACTTCTATAAGAATCAGATTATTAGCTCAAGTAGTTGTATCACGCTCTGCGGAATGAGCAACAATAAAACCGAATAAGCTTTTGCTGGTTGACAACTACCCCCATAATTCAATAAACCTTTTCGCTTTTCACTCTGGTAAAAGCAAAATCAGTTCGCCAGCTTTGTCAACTTAAACTTACAGTGAGCAGAAAAGTTTAGTTTACTGTCAGATCATTTATAGGTTTATAGGGTTACAGGTTACAGGTTTATAGAGACCCTAATAAAAAATACCGTAGAATAATAATAATTACACTTTTGAGCAATCTTAGTTCGTTTGCACCACATGCGCATCAAATGTTATCGTGCATATTGATGTGATAGGTGGACAAAATCAACGTGCCATTGACATTTTGCAATTTTCGGTTGTATTTTGGGTTTGCAAACTGGTTGTAATAACAAAATGAAATATTTAGTTAGTCAATTTCAATTTCTAGGAAAAATCATTTAGTTGCTTCCTGTGACAGGAAAACCGATTGATAATAACTGTCTTTCTGCAAAACACTTTGCTTTACTGAATTCTTGTTTGTAAGATAAAACACAGTACCAGAATATGGCAACATGGCCTCGCATAAAAAAGTGATTTCGGTGTTGAACTTTAGTATTCTTTATAATAGCAGCTAAAAACTGTTTGGTCAGAGTGTTACTGTTTTAATAGCTCTATAAAACTAACAGATTTTTTGCGCTTTGTCAAGCAACCGCGATTAGATCAATTTTGATTGGTGCGCCATTTTGTATTGCTACACCACTCTTATGGTAAGTTTATAAGAGACGCACTAATAACACTTTATTTGAAGAGTGGTTTATTCAACCGTTATACAACTAATGTCCAGGAAATAAGCGTTTGATACACTATTACAAAAATGTTTGTTGGGCGTGATGCAGCCAACTAGTTTTAACGTGGTAATATAAGCAACCACAATAAATTTGCTTCATTAACAGTATTATTTAGTTTTCTAGCTAGCTAGCTATAAGTGTGTTTTGACTCGTATCCTACTTTTTCGACTTCTGCTTCGTTGGCGCTATAGTCTAATGAGCATCTACTGAGCGAAAAACCGAAAACGAAGCCTGCTCGTTCGTACTCAACTAAGAGATAACCCCTACTAATGACTAAACCTAGGAAAATGCATGCACCTAAATAGACGTAACTTCTGCGGGGGACAGCGCTTCTGACGGTGGATCGCCGGTGAACACTTGTGACCTGCGACCGTCGCGCCCGGAATCGTCTACGAGAAGTCGTAAAATATTTATTACGGAATTATGTCGAAAATTGGTTATGCCAAATGGTCCCTTATGTTTATGCCAAAGCTTTTATGTCAAACAACATTATGCCAAATGAATTTCTGTTGAACGAGCGGTCCCGGTTTTCATTATATTGTGACGGAGTGATGATTGGCTCAAGTACGTATTCATAGGAAAGGAAGCTTCGCTAGTTTTGTAAATTATGCCTAATGTCCATTATGCCTATCGTTCACTATGCCTACCGTTCATTATCCCTGCCGTTCATAATGCCTGCAATCCATTATGCCAATCATCCATTGTGCCTAATGTCCGTATGCCTAATGTACATTATGCCTATCGTATCGTTGCGCATCTTAGTAAATGGATATCGGTGTGTATTGTTTTCCGATATACAATCAGTCCACAAACATGGGTCACACACAATTATGGGCCATTTTAACTTTTACTCCTGATTAATGCACGAATTTTATACCAATTGATTGATAAAATTGTTACTCATAAGTAGCACTAATAATGCGATCAATTTAGGTGATATTCAAACGCAAATTAGCAGCTAAATCTAAAATGACCCACAATTGTGTGTGACCCATGATTGTGGATTGACTGCACTAGAGTTTCTTTTTACAAAGATAAACCATTCATTCCGCCGAGCATTTCTTTTCGTTCTTGATTGTCTTTCAAGGCTATGCGGTACGGTATTATAAATCTTACCTGAATAATTTAAGAACGCATATTTCCTCATATGTGCCTTTTGTCTTTGCTTTTGCGAATTCCATCATTCAGTTTTTATCGTTTGTTTTTTTCGTCTCTTATCTTTAATTCTTCGTATGTGTACTCCCTTGCCTTTTGCTATCGTCTTCTTGTCGTTTTTTCTGCATTCTGCTTTTCTTATAATTTTTTAGTCATTTTAAATTGCTTTTTTATGTCTTTTCATCGCATTTTCGCCTTTTCTTCTTGGTATTTATACCTACTTTTCGTCACTTCTTTATCATTCCGTTGTTTTTTACTACCTGGCAGTTGTCTTTTAAATATCCTAATTACTTCCTATTCATTGTCTCTCTGTTACGTCTTTGTCGTATTTTTATAATTTGACGTCTGTTTGAACCTTTTTACGTTTTTGTAGCTGTCTTGGTGTTTATCGTCGTTGTTTTACCACATATTCTTCGTTTCTTTAATCATTTCATCATCTTTCGTCCTATTTATTGTCAAAACAACAAGAATGTTGTCTTTTTCCCGGCATTTCGTCGTGTTTTATTGTAATCTTTTCGTTTTTTTTTTTCAAATTAGGCCATTGCAAATCATTCTCAAAGTTTTTGTCACCCCCCTCCCCCCTTGGAAATTGGCTTGGAAAATCGGGGGACAAAAAAATAATTTTTAGGATATGAGTTAAATTTTTTTTATAAAATCGATTGTCTGTGGGCTCTACAACCTGAAAAACTCGAAAAATGAGTGTACGAGTAGAGTTAACGCTTCTAGCACGAAATAGAAATGGAAGTTTAAACAGTGGAATTTTCGAAACTTGGCCAAACAAAATTTCTTTCGTTTTTGTCTTTTTGTTCGTAGATTTTTGCATGAAAAATAACAACGTATTTAATAAAAGCAAGAAAAGATTTGGTTTTCACGTTTAAACTTTAAGTAAAAATGTCTAAAATCCATATTTTTTTGCTCGATTAAAAAATTCTCTTTGTTTTTTTTTCGATCCCCCCCCCCCCCCTTCAATGGCCCAACACCGGAGGGACAAAAACTTTTTTACTTTTATTTCTGTCGTCTTTTCGTCAACTTTCACCGTATTCGCCGTCTTTTTAGTATCTCTCTGTCGTACTTTTGTCATCTTCTCATGGGTTTCTTGATACTGTTTCAACATATTTTCGTCGTCTGGTTTTTGATCTCTACTTTTGACATGTCCTTGTCAATTTTTTCCGCGGCCGTTAATCATCTTTTTTGTCTTGGTTTGGCGCTTTTTTCATCACCATTTTATAGTCTTTTCTTTATTTTTAATGATATTTTCGTTGAGTTTTATCATCGTTTTGCCATTTCTTGTCGTCATTTTCTTTGCTAATTTTTCGTCGTAAACTTGTTCTTCAATATTGTCTTTTTATTGTTTTTTCGTCACCTTGTATGCCATATATTCGTCGTCTCTTTTGAAGGGTTTAGTGTTTTTTAAACGTCTTTTAGTCGTGTTTTTTTGGTACTACTCCGGCGTTTTTTCATTAACTTTTTATGGCATATTATTTCCATTAAGTTTTTGTCGTCAATTTTTCATTGTCTTTTCGTCAATTTTTCATTATGTTTCAACCATCTTTTCTTCTTTGTTTCGTCATCTTTAAATCGCAATTCCGTCATCCGTACGCCATCTTTCGACTATCTCTTTGTTGTCTTTTAACCCTATTTGAGTCATATTTTCTTTGCCTTTGTGTTGTATTGTGTTCTAAAGGCTTAGGTATTTAACAGTTTTCAATTAATTACCTTATAGAGAGAAAAACAGGGAAAATTGCAGGGAAGAATATCAGTACTGAGCAGGGCTTGTTCGTTCACTTTGACTCAATTTTGATTCATTTGACAGCACTAGTAGAACTAGTTATCATCTTCAAATGTAGAATTAGTTATCAGCTTCAATTTTGCTGAATAAAGTTTTGCTGTATCTGTACGTCATTAGTAACTAAATAAGCATTCATTTAGTCACTAATAAGGTACTAGCATGATGAAATGCTCAAATGAATGCTCATTTAGTTACTAATGACGTACTAGCATTGTAGCATCGTAACTACAACAGATACAGCAAAACTTTATTCAGTAAAATTGAAGCTGATAACTAGTTCTACATTTGAAGATGATAACTAGTTCTACTAGTGCTGTCAAATGAATCGAAATTGAGTCAAAGTAAACGGGCCAGCCCTGGTACTAAGACAACGATAATAGTCAGTCAGCGGAAATTGCTTCGTTCAGCATCTACGCTATTTTCCGCGAAAGTGACGATTATGAACCTGTGATTAATGCGAGAATATTTTACTAATTAATTGATAAAATTGATATTCATTAGTAGCACCAATAACTTCCAATAACCAATAACAATCATTAAGTGATATTCAAATGGAAATTAGCAGCTTTGGCTGAAAACACCCATAAATGTGTGTGACCCATGATTGTGGTCTAACTGTACATCATAAAGTTTTTAATATATTTTTTAATAAAAATCATTTTTGGTGGGAGGGATATCAAAGTAAATTTTATTGCAATCATTTTCAGGTATTTTTTTTTTTCATCAACAAAACGTATTTTTAATCCTATGTTTACTACAGGGAATCTCTGATTTTTTCTCATTGAATTGCAGATGCATCCGAATAAATTGACTGTAAATTAAAACTCAGCTGACCATAATTTGCCCTTTATTTGAGTATGGGTATATGTGAAAACAATCGGAATTTTCAACCGATATCATGGATATTTAATGCTTTATGACGTAGCTATTCCCGTTGACTCACTATTCCTACTGTCTCACTGTTGACTATTTTCCTTCACTCATGATTTTTGCAACTGAAAGACATTTTCATTTTTCCATAACGTTTATGAAAATCCATTGATTCGAGTAACGTGATCCGTAGATCTGTAGAAAATTCCTAAATCCGAAGAACTACAGATAAATCCGCGGATCTGGCAGCACTAAATCTAGGAAGTGCCGCAAGGTAGTATCTTAGAACCACTGCATTCTATTCTAATCATCCACGATAGTTTTTGTTTGACTTCAGCACTACAGGGATCTGATTTCCACACCGTAAAATAATTCTGTCGTTTGGGAAAAAATGTTCAGCTAAATAAAATCAAGTCTGTAGAGCAAAAGTTGCGACTAACTCTGATATGTCCGCGTCAGTATGATCCATCGCTGCTACCGATTTGTTAGCAAGCAAACTTTGGAACAAAAAGCTACACCTCTTTAAACATTTATTTGTTCCGTAAAATTGTTTATACCAAAACATTTTTCTACCTCGATGCAGAAATTACCTACGAATAACATGAACCAATTTGCCACAAAGTTTTAGACTTGTATTTTTTAATTTGACATTTAGAGTGCCCTGTCTAATTATAGTAGCCCCTTAAACATCATATTTGACCTTTTTGGCCTTCGAAAATATTTTCAAAATTCATAACTTTTGAACTCCTTGATAAGATTTTTATATAAAATAACAGTAAACAACAAAAAGCCCTACGACATGTATCTCGACTTCAGTACTTTAAATTGGGGCCTATACTGCCCTCGGTCGCAATCAGCCACGTCGAGGTACATAGTCAATCCCAAACCAATTGACTACCGATCTGAACCCGCTTCATGATATGTCTTTTTGTTTTTTGTTTTTGTTTTTCTTTTTTCGCAGTTGGCTATTCAGTGTAGCGATCATGAAAATACGGTGCTGCAGCAAAAAAAAAACTCGGAGCTCAATTGAGCGCAGAAAATAAATTGAAATTTTTTCAAAGCCCCCCGCATGACAACATATTTTTCCGAAGTAGCTGAGCGTAAATAATAAATAATAAAAACGAAAAAAATCAGTATCACACAAAACCTACAAAAACCAAACGCCACCGCCCCCCCAACGTCCGCCGGGAGGGGCGCAGGACGCTCTGGTTCACAAAAGAGCATACCACTTAGCATCCAAGCTCGAATGGATAATCAAAATATTTATGATGCATTATTATTCCACTTTAATGGAAAACATTAATTAATATTCCTGTTGCGTAGAGGTGCGCTACTTTAACACATTCTCCCCATTTTTCAGTGGGCCGTATGGGGCGTGCTTCGATTTTCCGATCAGGAGATTCTAGCCCCTAGAATTAAAAAAAAAACATTGCATTTCAGTTTGGTCTTCGGTGCTCTATGACTAACCAACTGCAAATTAAATGTTAATCGATTGCGTGATTCTGTAATTTCAGTATCAATTCCGTGTTGTTTAGTTGTTACAAATTGTTATGATACTTTATTTTGATCGGGGATTTCACTCTCTCTCATTACGTTTTTTCAAATGAATTTTCGTAATTGTTGGAACAGTTTTTAGCTTTAATGAGCCCCACAAAAAGAGATGTGATGAAATTTTCCATTTTAAAATTGTGAGCCCTTCAATAATTTCAATCGAAAAGCGGGCAGTAAAGAACCATGCAGATTCAATGATCACCAGGGAATAATGTAAATTCAGCGATCACTCAGACAAGTCATTATTATTTATTCCTCTTTAACCAGCAATCTACGTGACAGCGTGACAAAATAATAGATGCAATTAAAAAATTGTTTAAAACAAGCACCGAACGCTTTTGTGTCTTTGCAAAACAAAGTGGTAATTGTTTTCTTTGCTCGTTTGCCTTTTCAGATGTTCCCGTGCACGTGGAAAAAGTGCTGGTGAATGATACCGCCCAGATCAAGTGCGACGTATCGTCCAACCTGCCGAACGACCGGATCCTGCTGGTCGTGTGGTACAAGGACAACGTGCCCATCTACAGGTGAGTTACGCGGAACCTGTTTATGATAGTTTATGGCATTTTAACCACGCCAATGCCTATTTATAGCCCCCTCCCGGTGTGGTAATGGGATTCTCCATCATTTGCCACCGAAAGAAACCGACAGCCTTTTCCCCGGGAGCGCTAACTCACTCCCTGCGGGATTTCCATCGGATCCCGATCCATGTTAAGCCAGACTAATGGGGCAATTTTCTTACATGCATATAAGCAAAAAAAATCCTCCGCCGCTACCGTGATGGCTTTAACTTCAAAGACTTTCCGCCAAATCGCCTTTCTCGACACGTCCTGCTACACGTATTTTCCCAAAGTTCAAACCTATATCCACATCAATCCCTCACATCCACCCCGCGCCCGCTCGAGTTTCCATCGGGGATAAATGGTTGCCCACGAGCAGCAAAGAAAATGTCTTGTATTTTTATGCTAAGTATGCGCTGTGCATAAATAACAACCAACAGCCGCCAGTGGCGCAGTATGTAAAATGTCTCCCACCATCAAGCGCGTATCGCATGTTGGCGTATGCACGCCGGCGGGGATCACCCAAAGAACTCTGCGAAAGTATCCAGCCAACCGCACCTCCCGCCTTCACACAACAGTAAGTTAACGGTGAAGTCCGTGACGTAGGCAGCGGTTGCGACGAAGTACTTATGAATTCACAAGTATCCTTCGTGAGCCACCGCCTCGCTCTCTCCCTCCCGGAGGATGCCCAATCGCCGAAGATGACGGTTGCTTTTGATACTGTTGGTGCTAGGCGTTCGGAAAAAGCTCTCGAACGCACAGGATGTTGCGAAGCCCGATGCCATCGGGGTGGAAGTATCATATGAATTTCATCTATCTTCTTGATCCTCGTCACCGGCAATCCAATTTGGTGACAACCACCGTCGAGTATTACTACCGGCAGCGCAGGATGGGTTTGGTTAGCACCGACCGGCGCGGCGGCGTGCCGATGCCGAATTAGAGATGTATTTCGATGTTTATGCCGGGCATACATCATGTGTGAATTTTTATTCATATGCACATCAGTTGACACAGGAACACGAAAATAAACGCTTGTGATGTGGCATACTGACCTAGTCAGTCGCGAGGCTTACGTCGGCTGCCAGTGCAATTGAAAATTGACAGTAAGTGAAAAAAATTTTGCAATGAAGCAATGTAGGCTTACTTACATTATTTGACGTGGAAGAAATTAATGATTTTTATAACCGCCAAGGTTCTGAAAAATTTCTTCAAAACATAGTTTTGAAAAATTCTACGACTTAATAGGAAGCTACACAAAATAGTAAAACACCGTATCAGAATACATATAAGATGAAAAAACTAAAAGCTGAAAATTTGCTAGTGTTATAGTTCTCCAAAACATCATATGTGTCATCAAACTGTTTTTTTATGGAACAGTAGATCAATGATACACTGAAGATCTGGTTCGGGCAGCTCTTGAAATGACGATACGATGAGGAAGCGCACCAGTGTCAATGCAGCAAGGTCGTTGGGATAGGGTCGGTGAGAGGCACCAGAGGATGTGAACTCATTACTGCTTAGATTTGGTGGATGTGTGAATTATGTAGTAATAAATGTTGTTGTTGTTGCTTGTTGGTTTTAACTGTTACCTCCCACAGGCCACCGAAGTGCGGCACTCTAGGAGAACTCTGGTACTTCAAAACCTCCTTTAAGTTTTTTGCTATTATCCGAAAACAGATGGACTGCGATTCTTCGAATCAATCAGAATTGAATTAAATTAATCAATTGACACCGATCTGGAAACTAAGGAAAGCTATTGGCATCTCTCCAAGGTAGCCATTGGTAGCAATATGTTTTAGGCGTAGTCAATGACCGAAGAATAGTAGGTCGAAACGTCCGCTGAAAACACAGTATTGGTCTAAATTTCACCGAAAATATCAAGAAACTCAGATTATAAAGTGAACGGTGACTAACTCAAACAATAGTATTTATCTTCAACCCAATCTTCTCTGCTTGGCGTTTTGATCAAATGTACTGATCTTGCATCACCTCAAGCATCCACGTCATCGGCAAAGCAAATAAATTGACTGGATTTTTTGGAAATCGTGCATCGCATTTCGATCGTCGCTCTTCTTATAACACCTTCGAGCGCAATGTTGAAAATCAGGCAGAAAAGACCATACTTACTTACTTAATCAGCTCCAGGCCGTGGTTTCCTCTGCTGTACGAAGAAGTCGTCTCCATTCTACTCGGTCCATGGCCGCAATTCGCCAGCCACGTAGTCTACGTAGGGTCCGCAGGTCGCCTTCCACTTGATCGATCCATCTTGCTCGCTGCGCGCCCCGCCGTCTCGTTCCAGTCGGATCGTTATTGAGAACTTTTTTAACCGGGCAGTCGTCCGACATCCTCACGACATGCCCAGCCCATCGCAGGCGACCGATTTTTGCGGTGGCAGCGATGGGTGGTTTCCTAAGCAGCTGATGCAATTCATGGTTCATTCGCCTCCTCCTCGTTCCGTCTTCCATCTGCACTCCGCCGTAGATGGTGCGCAACACCTTCCGTTCGAAAACACTAAGGGCGCGTTGGTCCTCCACGAGCATAGTCCATGTCTCATGGCCGTAAAGGACTACCGGTCTAATCAGCGTCTTGTAGATTGTTAACTTCGTGCGGTGGCGAATTTTGTTCGATCGCAGCGTCCTACGGAGTCCAAAGTAGGCACGATTTCCTGCCATAATGCGTCTTTGTATTTCTCTGCTGGTGTCGTTGTCTGCGGTAACCAGTGAGCCCAGATACACGAACTCTTCTACCACCTCGATTTCATCACCGTCTAAATGAATCCGGGGAGGGAGGTCAGCATTCACTTCTTTAGAACCTCTTCCTTTCATGTATTTTGTTTTCGATACATTAATGACAAGTCCTATCCGTTTGGCTTCAGCTTTCAGTCCGATGTACGTTTCCGCCATCCTCTCAAAGGTACGTGTAATGATGTCAACGTCGTCAGCGAAACCAAGAAGCTGGACGGACTTCGTGAATATCGTGCCACTCGTGTCTATACCCGCTCTTCTTATCACACCCTCCAAAGCGATGTTAAACAGCAAACATGAAAGCCCATCACCTTGCCGTAACCCTCTTCGAGATCCAAAGGGACTCGAGACTGCCCCTGATACTCGAACAACACACATTACTCGATCCATTGTCGCCTTGACCAACCGCGTTAGTTTATCCGGAAATCCGTAGTAGTGCATAATCTGCCATAGCTGATCTCGATCGATCGTGTCGTACGCCGATTTGAAGTCGATGAATAAATGATGCGTGGGCACGTTGTATTCGCGACATTTCTGCAACACTTGCCGAAGCGCGAAAATCTGGTCCGTGGTGGCACGGGCACCCATGAATCCCGCTTGATATTGCCCCACGAACTCCTTTGCAAATGGTGATAATCGACGACATAAAAGTTGGGAGAGTACCTTGTAGGCGGCGTTCAACAGTGTGATTGCGCGGTAATTGCAACAATCCAACTTGTCGCCCTTTTTGTAGATCGGACACACGATGCCTTCCGTCCACTCCTCCGGTAGTAGCTCATCCTCCCAAATCTTGACAATGACCCAGTGCAGCGCTCTAGCCAGTGCGTCACCACCGTATTTCAGCAGCTCGCCGGGTAGCTGATCAGCCCCAGCCGCTTTATTATTCTTCAGCCGACCGATCTCTTCTGCTACCTCCTGGAGGTCAGGGGCTGGTATTCTGTCGTCTTCTGCACGTGCTCCAAGATCTATTGCCATATCGTCACCTCCATGTTCAGCTACATCGCTGTTAAGGTGCTCGTCATAATACTGCTTCCACCTCTCGATCACCTCACGTTCGTTCGTGAGAAGATTACCGTCTGAGTCTCGACACATATCGGCCTGCGGCACATGGCCTTTGCGCGAGCGGTTTAACTTCTCGTAGAACCTCCGTTTATCGTTAGCACGGCACAGTTCTTCCATCGCCTCGCGATCCCGATCTTCCTGTTGGCGCTTTTTCCTCCGGAAGACCGAGTTTTGCCTGTTCCGTGCTTGTTTATATCGATCCACATTCGCCCTCGTACGGTGTTGCAGCATCCTCGCACGTGCTGCATTCTTCTCCTGCACTAATTGCTCGCATTCGCCGTCGAACCAATCGTTTCTTCGGTTTGGATTCATTATACCTAGTGCGGCTAGTGCAGTGCTACCGATGGCGGTCTTAATGCCTTTCCAACCATCTTCAAGAGTTGCTGTGCCAAGTTGCTCTTCCGTTGGTAGCGCTGCTTCCAGCTGCCGCGCGTATTCCTGGGCAACTCCGGTGACTCGTAGCTGCTCGATGTTGGGCCGCGGCGTACGACTTCGACGCGTGTTATGCACCGTCGAGAGTTTTGAGCGCATGCAAACTGCAACTAGGAAATGATCCGAATCTATATTCGCACTGCGGTAGGTGCGAACGGTTATAACATCAGAGAAGAATTTACCGTCGATTAGAATATGGTCAATTTGGTTTTCTATTCGTTGGTCTGGTGATCTCCAGGTGGCCTTGTGGATATCTTTGCGGGGGAAGAAGGTACTTCGGACTACCATTCCGCGGGAGGCTGCAAAATTTACGCATCGTTGGCCGTTGTCGTTCGTTGCGGCATGCAGGCTGTTTGGCCCGATTACCGGTCTATATATAGCTTCCCGTCCTACCTGCGCGTTCATGTCACCGATGACGATTTTCACGTCCCGTCGCGGACAGCCATCATACACCTGCTCCAGCTGCGCATAGAACGCCTCCTTCTCATCATCGGGTCTCTCTTCGTGTGGGCAATGCACATTGATGATACTGTAATTGAAGAAACGGCCCTTAATCCTCAACTTGCACATCCTTGCGTTGATCGGTTGCCAACCAATCACACGCTGGCGCATCTTTCCCAGTACTATAAAGCCGGTTCCCAGCTCGTTGGTGGTGCCACAGCTCTGGTAGAAAGTAGCCGCTCGATGCCCGCTTTTCCATACCTTCTGTCCTGTCCAGCAAAGTTCCTGCAGTGCTACGACTTCGAAGTTTCGGGGATGTAATTCATCATATATTATCCTATCGCAACCCGGGAAGCCGAGCGATTTGCAATTCCATGTCCCGAGTTTCCAATCGTAGTCCTTATTTCGTCGCGTGGGTCGACGCCGATTGTTCCGATCCCTATTTTCTTCTTCGTTGTTGGTAACTTTTAGTTTTCCAGGGCGGCTTGTTGGGCCTGCCCCTAACCCCCTGTCTCGCCGGAGGACCATCGTGCACAGCACTGTTTAGAGTCCCTGCTGGCATAAGGACGAGTATAATAATCAGCCGCCCCTAACATGGAGAACAGACGCTGTTTGAGCCGCACCTCCTTGGTGAACAGACGCTCGTGGTTGACGAAGCATTTCCTCTACGCCATGCTATGGTTATCGCGCCAGTATTCGCGTCGCACCTCCTCACTTCGCTATTGTCAGATTGACAACATTGCCCAGACTACGCCACATTTGTTATCATATGAATCGTGGAGGCGTGAGGCGGGAGCTTGTGAGGACCAGAGCTGTGTTTGACGCTCCTTCCAGGTTGTCAACTCACCATTCGAAGCCCACAGAAAAGACCATCTCCTCGTCGAATTTCTCTGGCGAAATTCAAATGTGTCCAACAATCCACCCAACATTCTCACACTGAATCCCAACCATCGTAGTCGTGATAAGTCTAGTAAACTTACCCGAAATGCCCTTTTTATCAAAAATTTTTCATAGCACTTGTCGGTTTACGCTATCATATGCAGCTTTGACATCAATAAACAGGTGAGGCGGACTCGAAGCTTTCGGAATTTCTCGAGGATCTGCCGCAGAGTGAAGATTTGGTTCATTGTAGACCGACCCTCCATGAAGCCAGCCTGATATCTTCCCACGAACCTATGGCTACTGGCGACAGTCGATCGAATATGACTTGGGAGAGCACTTTCTAAGCGGCGTTCAGGATAGAGATTGCTCGGTAGTTCTTACAATCCGACTTATTACCTTTCTTGTAGAGAGGGCAAAAAACCTCGTCTTTACACTGCTCCGGTAGTCGTTCCGTATCCGAAAACTTGACGATCAATTGATGCGAACAGCTGGTCATTTATGATATTATTCGACGCCGTGACAAACCAACTAAACACACTGTCTATCAGAACACGATGAATTGATCTCTCACTCAAATCCTTCATTCTGGAGCTAGATATGAGCAAAGACTGTTTCACGCAACATTTCATCAGTAAATGTTTCTAGCTGTAATCAGGACAAGTAGAGATGCCTCTAGAGCTGGATTTAAAAGTGCACTGTAACCAGCGGCTGATTATTTCCAACTTTTCATAAGGGCCAATCTTCAAAATGTAAACAAACCGAGTGAGAGTTTCTTTCCCTATGCTAGTACAGCAGAAAATAACCCTCACTCGGTTTGTTTACATTTTGCAGATTGGCCCTTATGAAAAGTTGGTGCCGATTTGTTGGGGAATGGTCCTCCCGGATTTGAAGCGTTTCCCTGGAATCAAGTTGTCCAATCGGTCAACCTCCCCCAGCGACAGACCAGTTGTTGGGCATAACAGTGTATTACTCTAACTTGTGAGACAACATAAACTGCCGAACCTAAGACAAACATACCTGACAAGAAGAGAGAAAGTTTTGACCTCTGTGGTGATGGTTATGATCATGAACTACATTGGTATTGACTGCTATCAAGTTTGTCGAAGTTCCTATTCCCTAGATATTAAATCCGCTGCTGGATTACCAGGAGAAATATGGTCTTTTTTACCGCTCATCAGTTTACTGATCTTAGTTCCACTCTGAAACCACGCAGTAACGGGCAACAGCGATCACTCGTTGTAGGGTTTCCAGCAACAGAACTACGATGCAACGATCCAGAATGGAGTGGACTTCCGATCTTGGGATCCTGGTCGAATGGTACGGTCCCGCGCTAAGATTTTGATGTGACCACAAAAACTTCTGTCAGGATGGCCTTGTTCTGGTTTTGGGTTATCCTAATTCCATTCACCGTCGAGTTCTAATTAATTGGACTAATTTCGGATGAAAATGAAAAAAAAAATACAAGAGATAATTCGTTGAAACAAGTTTATCTTAAATCCTTCGATTATTAAACCTTCTACAAAAATACTTCGACACTCTGTCAAGCGGCCTTACAGCAGTTGGTCGAAACCTTAGCCTTGGCATATTCTTCAACTCTTTCGTGGCCTTGGAGATCTGCTGCTTCTCCATTTTGGTCACGAAGAAGATCCCCACTTTTTAGATTTGCCAAAAACATGTTATCGGTCGCAGCTGAGTAGTGAAGGGTTGGCAATATTCGGTACAACGTGTATCTTCAGCTCAACAGTGGAGATCTCTGATTTCATCCCTTTGTTCTGCCGGGCCGGCGGACACGGACACATAGCCCAAGCAGCACATATCTGGCACTTTTAGTTGCAACAACTCATTTATGACGAAAATTAGTCACAAATCGGTTACCACAATGGTTTGTCACAACTATGCTACTAGGGAGGTGGGTCATCCTCATCCAGTGACCTTTGAACTTAACGTGCCGAATCCAGTTCCGGCCTTAAGACCACAACCTCTTCCGCAGGGTACTTTTCGATTAAAGCGGCAACTTCCGGCAGGTAATTCGTACTACATATCTCTCCGTTCACTCAAGGAAAAACATCATCAGCCTCAGAAGGACCTTCTTCGGGAATTTGGTGTTAGATTGTAACAACTCCCAAATGAGTTGCCACCCTGACAAACTTTAACAGCACGAGACCCGGACTTCGTCGCAAGGTCGGCGCGCTACTGGGCAAACTGGAGGGATTTCGCGATACAAAAATTATACACTGAAACGGCCAACTTCTTACTACACACACAGCTTCGGAAATACAATAACAATGAGTGAAATATTTTGCAGAGTGGTAGACGTATGTCTGTTCTTTCTGAAAATATAACACTTGTTTATATTACAAGCGCTCAGCGTAAAATAGCGTCAAAAGAAAAGAAGGTGCGAAAAGCAATTGTGTGCGGTCGCAATGAAAATCCGGATCTTTCGTTAAGAAAACTTGCCAGAAAGCTTGGCTTACTTTCCTCCAAGCACCGTTCACAGAGTTCGGTACTCGCTTGACAACAGCTAGAAAGAAGGGAAGTGGAACAAAAACGGATCTGCAGAACCACCACAAGGATGCGAAGATAAAACAAATATTACGGAGGAGACTAGATCTTTCTGTGCGTACCATTGCTCGCAAAATAAAATTGTCGCCAACATTCGTGCACACTTCTAAGCAACGACAAGGCATGAAGTCTTACAAGGTGAGGACTGTGCCAAACCGTAATGATAAGCAAAATACGATGGCCAAAACACGAGCTCGTAAGCTTTATCGCGAATATTTAACGAAGTTTCCATGCGTTATAAAGGACGATGGAACGTATGTCCTAGAAGACTTTAAACAGCTTCCTGGTATGTCTTTTTACACTGCCATTATACAGAATGGGGTTGCAAAGCATTTTAAGACAAAGAAGAAAGCCAAGTTCTCCAAAAAATATTTAGTATGGTAGGCCAAATACAGCTGTGGTAGAGCAAACAAAGTTACATCCCTACTGGAACGGTTAACAAGGAAATATACTGTGAAGAATGGCTGCAGAAACGATTGTTACCGTTCCTACACAGCCATGATGTACCCTCGCTGTTTTAGCCTGATTTGGCATCCTGTCACTACGCCAAAGATGTTTTGGAATGGTATGATGCTAATGGAGCCCATATTGTACCGAAGGAGGCGAATGCATCTAACTGTCTAGAGTTACGCCCCATCGAGCGGTATTGGGCTTTTGCGAAAAGAGAGCTGTCCCAGCACAAACAACAAGCAACAACTATAGATAATTTTCGAAAATCTTGGACAAACGCAGTTAAATTAGTTGCCAACAAGTCTGCACTGACCCTCATGGCAAGGGTAAACTCAAAGAAAGGAATATCATCTTCGATTTGAAAACTGGATACAACTCAGTTCATTTTTGACTGCCATCTAGTGGTAACAGGAACGCTTTTTACACGGAAAAAATTATACCACTTTCAATAGACCTGTCAAATATTCTGGTATAAATTAACGATATGCGAGATAACAGATTCACCCTTGTAAACCGGCTAGTGTTTTGCGTGAAATTTTTTTTGTAGATGTTTATAATTTTTTTCACACAACTACTTCAATCCTACCACAAGCATAATGAATATACCTTGTGTTCGCACTTAAAATCGATCCGTTACAAATCGTTATGAGCGACGGTCCCTCGCATAATTTTAAACTGTGAAAATAACGTACATAAATGTTACATTTAAAGTGACAGTAGTACGCAATGATTTGTTAATGAGTCGAAGTGTCAAATTGCGGTGAGCACAGTTACCATAAGCATGTAAATATTTTCAAACACACATACTTCTACATGTTGGAACCAATTAAGTCAGGCCGGTATCACCAATACACTCTCACATATGATTTGACAATAGCCCCATACTGATGGACCCATCGATGCTGGCCCCGAAACAACAATGGCCGCTCCATAGAATTTCTATGAAATGATTTCCCGCCCAGTGCTTTTGACATCTAGATTTCAACCATAGAAAAATGGCTATGTACCGGGGGTCGGTAAACTCCAAAGTTCGCCAATTTTTCATGCAGACCAAATAAGTAATGTTAATTTGTTTGATAATTATTAACCGTTATGTGTGCGACAAAAAAAACACCTTTAGCAGGGCGACAAGGGTACCCGGGTACCCAAAATTGATATTGTTATAACATCAACAATTTCAAACCGATTTTTATGAAATAGGTGTCATTTGATTCGTTAATTAATCTAGTTTTGAATTACTTGGCCATTTGGCCATTAAAAGACATACGGGGCCCGAAAATCCGGAATTCCGGCAGAGTGTCCGCTGTGAGGTAGAGAACTGATTGTATTGCAGGAAAATCAGTCGGATATAAAAACTCTAAAAATTCATACAATGAACTATTTCATATAATGAGATGAATCAGGTTGGCCATTCCGGAGTAGGTTCCTATGGGGTCATGGGTGGCCAGTCTAGGATTGAAGGTAAAACCAGGCAATATGGGTATCAAAGTTCTTGGAATTAGTTCGGTAGGTGATATTTTTTACATTTCGATATATTTTGATTGATTATTTCGAAAATGGTTTCTACGGGGTCACAGATGATACCGCAGAATTCAAGATAATGCATTTTCAGAACAGTTTAAAACGTAGAACCATCCGTTATACATTTGGAACCAGTTCCAAAATTATTAATCAGTACTAAACTGGCCATATCGGTTCAAAACGTCTAATAGATCCGCTAAACCAATTCTAATATTGGATTAGGCACCCAACTGGTCATCTGTAACCCTACAGAAACTCAATTCTGGAATGGCCAATGCAATCTAAAGTCACCAATTTATATAATAAGATGAAAAAAGAGTCCACAATGTCAAGTTCAAAACTAATAGCTTTACTGAAGGCTGATATTCTTTCAAAACAAGCGGCTTCCCTCGTTTTACCGGACGTTGCTCCGGGATTACCGATTCCCGGGAAGTATATGTCATTTGATAGCCAAATGCCTTATTTAATCAAAACTAGACAAATGTACGAATCAAATGCCACTGGTTTCATCCAAATCGGTTCAAGATAGCCAAAGTTATGTACATAGCAAATCATGGGTACCCGGGTACCCTTGTCGCCCTCCTACGTAATAAAAAAATTCAAGTGCCTCTCATGGCTAATCCCCTTTATGGATATGCACCAAAAATACCTCAATTACTTAAGATCAACGAGTTTTACGATGTCGCAAAATTTCAATGACGTATGTTTTAAACTGAATGAGTTATAACTATTTTAAAACTGAAAAGGTACCCGGGTACCCTGTTGCACACATAACGGTTAACGATACATACATAAATGATATAAAATTGTTTCATGGATTCAACTTTTAGCAAATTTGTTTTATTGAAAAATTGAAGTGTCCAGATTTTGTCGCGAACAAGCCTTATTACTGTAACGATCGGTTACAAGATATACACCTCCCAGTTGGCCTCGAGGTATGATGCTAGCCTAATAAGCCAGTCGTCATATGTTCGAATCTCGGCTGGGAGAGGCTGTTAGAGTCAATAGGATCGTAGCAACTGACCCTGAAATTGTCCTGTACCACAGAACGGAAGATCAACTTCAAGTAAAAGCGAATTCAAAAACTGACCACAAAAGGAATGCAAAAATCAGTAACGATTTTTTCTTACTTCGAGTAAGTTTCTCAGACCGTGCACATTTATGCCACTTTGACTGTGGTATAAAGTGGTATAATATTTTTCTATGTTTTGAATTGACCGTTAGCTCTACAGTTCTACCTGGTTAATAAGGATTGTTGTTATTAATGACAACTTAAAGAAGATATTATTGAAAAATTATAATCGGAGCAGAAAAGTGATGCACTATAATAAAGATTTTACTATTTTGAAATCTAAAATAAAATATCTGATTTTTTTTCTCAGCTTTCCAATGGTGGTCCTAAAATGAAAATCGGTTGGGGTGCTCATGGTGGAAATGGCGATTTTTTGATAAAATCCAATATGGCGACCAAATCCAAGATGGCCGCCAAAAAGTTTTTACTCCATTTGAAAGCCCTGTTCTTCTTTTTTACAGAACCAGACCATTTGTTAGTTGTTTCATGGGAAATTTATGAAATAACACATGATATATATCTCAAGGTTTGCTCAAAATTCAACTTGTTTTGAAACTGTTAGGCCTCTTGGCGAACGAGGGGTCCACTATTTCGAAGTATCAAAAGTGTAATTCTTATTTTTTAACCATTTTCAACCAATTTAGCGCAAAAGTTTCAATATTTGAAGACCTCGTGTCAGTAGTGGCCCCGTTTCAGCGTGAATTACTCATATATTTCTAGACGTGGTAATTAAGATATAAATTTGTAGGAATTCGGAAGTTTTACCAGAAATTTGGGGTGCGTAGAATTAGGCGCGCTTACGCGCCTGTGAAATTTTACAAAAACATCCTTTTCAATTGAATTCAATTTGGTCGGCCACCAGCACTGCTAGGGCTATATGGGTGCTGAATTAAATAGATCGCAGCGGTTGCTAGAAGCGACTTTCAAATGCCAACGTAAAGCCCCCATCGGCAGTCCCATAGATAAAGAAGAGTAAAGCATCTTCAATGAAATAATTTAAGCTGCAAGGATATGTCACCTTCGACGGAAATTTCGAATTGATGCTGCCTCGCTGTGAAGCCTGCTATCGATTTACATTTTCTCCCAGCAGCAGTAGCAGCAGCAAGAAACCTCATGGGAACGAACGCTACCGATGATGATTTCTTCTAACATAAGATATTTATCGGATATTACTCTAAATTGAAAGAGTAGACGATATGTTTCGGAACAAAATCGTTCATGTCAGAACGGTGGAATATGCTCGTAAGTAGACGGATATGAGCAGCTCCCCAGATGAAAGCAATCTTCGATAAAGTCCTGAGCATGGCTGATTCAGAGCTGCTTTTATTCAGAATAACCTATCAGTTTCAAACAGCCCAAGAACTAGTTTGTTAGTTTGTTAGTTTTTGTACAAAAAAAAAATAAATTTCTCAATGACAAAGCTTTTAATAGGGAATAATTTGTTTGGAATTTGTCTTGAAGCTGAGACGCTTTAACACTTGGAGACTATTTTTTCGCACTGCAAGGCCAGCGCGGAACTAGGAACGGTGAGAGGACTAAACAACTATAAACCTTGCGCTTATCTCATATGCCATTCTAGTTGTCGGATAAATGCTGTATTGTTTTTTACCACAAATCCAAGGAAATATGGTTTTTACGATAGTAATTGAATTTAATCCCTGCTAAAAATTGATTTTCGTGATTTTCGGTTTCTTTTACAACTGGAAACAGCTACCACTCATCCGCACCAAACACTACCATGTAGTCGGAAGTTGCCAAAGAAGAACATGCAAACAAAACGATACGATATATAGATTCTAGTACTTCCGTTATTTCTTCTTCTCGGCATCGGCATTTTTTTTTCTTCTCCTGTTTGGCTCGCCACCCTTCGGAACTGATCCCTTCCGGTTCGGGTGCAAAATATTCAGCGATGAAGTTATCGATATGTAAATTATTTTTGCCCTTCCCGCGATGGTTTACCGATGATACCCACTGCAGCCTGAAGTCTGAACTGAAGTAAGGCTGAATGGATGTTGAAATGGTGCAAAAAATTCCGAAGATTGATGCTTTGAATATTTTATGTTTGACGTGTCATACATTTTTTTGCTTCCTAGAACGTCTGCCGAGATTCGTTAGTATAATGAGATTTCGTTGCCGAATAAAGTGTTTTTTTTTTTCGTGTGTGTGCAGAACGTTTATGGAGTGGAATTTAATGCTCCATAGAAGTACATTTATCGGCGTAAAGTGACAGATTTACGGTTATTTAGTTCATATTGAATGGTTTTAGTTCAAATATTAATGATGAATCACAACCAATAGGTGCTTAGGCGTACAAAAAAGGGCTCTGGATGGCTGGGTGGATCCCTAAAATGCTTACTTCTGCAAAACGGCTCCAGACTAACAAAAAATGGTACTGCAAGATAAAAAACAAACAAGCTATTTCCGAGTGCACCAAGATCCCAAATCAGCATAGCAACGCCACGCGTACTGCCAAACCCGTATCACAGAAACTTATCAGCCATATCAAATAGCAACCACTAGAAACTCTATTCCAATCTGTTCCGATGGGGGTGCTCAACTGCAAACTTGAAACGTAATTCATACAAACAGGGTCAAGCAAGCCGATACAGGTTTCCATTCTACCGTTGTTGTAGTAGTAGTAGTAGGAGAGCTCTGTATTCAAAGGGAGCGAGCTGATCCTTGACGAGTTTCAATTTGCTGCTACCTAACCAAACCACGAACCTCAGAATGCACACTTTGGCCCTCTGTTCGGTGTTGATGTGAAGCTACTATCGACAAAACAGCTCATCTTGAGACCCCCACCGCCGCGCCCTATACGGCAGGCGGCAATGGAACGGCATGCATTCTCCTACAGCAGCTCAGTAAAGCAGAAAGTTTTCTCCGACACTTGACTCAACGCTGTAAACAAGGCCCCGGTCTCGTCTCCAAGTGCGCCACAACAAGGAGAGAAAATAAAGCGTGCACGTGACTGTAGTCAGGATACGAAGGTGTCTGAATGAGCCTCTAGAATGATGGATTAATAAATACAATTCTGAACAACAAGGCATGTTGAATTAAATAAAAATAATACTTTTATAGAACTGGAAATTCATTTCCAAAGTTTATGAATACTTAATAAATTTGTTGAATGAAAATCCTCTAACAGCTTTTAAAGTTGACTGCAACATTGGGCATTTGTTTACATTAGTTATTTTATAAAACTCACTTTATAAAAATTCTGAACATGGCACTATAAATGGTTAGCTCGGGTTAGCGTCAGTGCCTCTTGATCAACTGGCAACTCCCATGTTACGAAAGAAAGCGGCCTGCAGTTGAACATCGCCTCTGCTTCAAAAATAACAGTATTCATGATTTCATCATCCAGTGTACGAGCTGCTCCAGCCCTACCCCTTTGACTGATCGTACGAGGTGCTCCCATACGCCACCCAAGTGGGGCACTACAGGTAGAATTATTCTCAAACTGGGCTCCGTATTCGTGAAGGTCCAGGGTTTGGGTTTAATTTCGTCGAAAGGTTTTATCCTTGAATTGCCGACTTGCAACGTGGAAACTTGTGACATTATCGGGTCTCTCGCAGTTCTCTCTTGTCTTGTTTACTTTTAAGCGATCTTCCATAGAAGTTTTTCGACTCGTTTCAGTATACAGTAATGTTCCTTTTTTGTCAACTCCCGATTTTGCCTATCTCCGATTTTGTCTAACCCCGATTTTATCAGCCTTTTATCCCGGTTCTGTCAGCCTAATAATTTTGTTTAACTTTTGTGCTGTTAAACATGATTTATGTAACTTTTTAGTCTGCTTGAAACTATTCTGATTCCCTGGAGAGAGTTTTTGAATAAAATGATGCCGTCTTGTGAGTAATTCGGGATAAAAAATAGGGTATTTTTATACTAAAAGTTCTACAGTTCCTAAACAAACAATGATAGAGGTATATACTACATTCAGCAATGTTGTGTATTTTTACTATTTGTACAACTTTGTAAAACAGAAAGAAGTCATACAACATCTACAAAAATAGCTAAAATAGAAAAACTGATTTTAACGATTTTTCGTATATGAGAAATAGGCTTTTTCTATTTTTGCTGAAGAGATAGAAAGTTAATGTCTTCAGCAAAATTTCTTGTAATAATATGCTATAAAACTTTGCAGAGCACATCAATGTGTTATATTGAAACTGAAGAAAAATAAATTTTTTATTGCACTTTTAAGGGGATCAATCAAAATTTGAATTCCGCTGGACGATAGAACTTTTAATTTTAAGAAACTCTTCCAAAGGTTCCATAAACCTAAAACCAAGTTTTAGGTTTGAGGCTCAAACTCTGTAAATTACTACCTTATCTCTTCTACCTTCTCCATTCTCTATTGTCCCTTGTCCCTTCTTTCTTTTCGCTTTTCTCTTCCTTTTCCCTTCTCTCCTCTCACTTTTCACTTCTGTCTTCTCCCTTCTTACTTCTTATTTCTTGCTTCTTACTTCTTACTTCTTACTTCTTACTTCCTACTTCTTACTTCTTACTTCTTACTTCTTACTTCTTACTTCTTACTTCTTACTTCCTACTTCTTACTTCTTACTTCTTACTTCTTACTTCTTACTTCTTACTTCTTACTTCTTACTTCTTACTTCTTACTTCTTACTTCTTACTTCTTACTTCTTACTTCTTACTTCTTACTTCTTACTTCTTACTTCTTACTTCTTACTTCTTACTTCTTACTTCTTACTTCTTACTTCTTACTTCTTACTTCTTACTTCTTACTTCTTACTTCTTACTTCTTACCTCTTACTTCTTACTTCTTACTTCTTACTTCTTACTTCTTACTTCTTACTTTGTACTTCTTACTTCTTACTTCTTACTTCTTACTTCTTACTTCTTACTTCTTACTTCTTACTTCTTACTTCCAACTTCTTACTTCTTACTTCTTACTTCTTACTTCTTACTTCTTACTTCTTACTTCTTACTTCTTACTTCTTACTTCTTACTTCTTACTTCTTACTTCTTACTTCTTACTTCTTACTTCTTACTTCTTACTTCTTACTTCTTACTTCTTACTTCTTACTTCTTACTTCTTACTTCTTACTTCTTACTTCTTACTTCTTACTTCTTACTTCTTACTTCTTACTTCTTACTTCTTACTTCTTACTTCTTACTTCTTACTTCTTACTTCTTACTTCTTACTTCTTACTTCTTACTTCTTACTTCTTACTTCTTACTTCTTACTTCTTACTTCTTACTTCTTACTTCTTACTTCTTACTTCTTACTTCTTACTTCTTACTTCTTACTTCTTACTTCTTACTTCTTACTTCTTACTTCTTACTTCTTACTTCTTACTTCTTACTTCTTACTTCTTACTTCTTACTTCTTACTTCTTACTTCTTACTTCTTACTTCTTACTTCTTACTTCTTACTTCTTACTTCTTACTTCTTACTTCTTACTTCTTACTTCTTACTTCTTACTTCTTACTTCTTACTTCTTACTTCTTACTTCTTACTTCTTACTTCTTACTTCTTACTTCTTACTTCTTACTTCTTACTTCTTACTTCTTACTTCTTACTTCTTACTTCTTACTTCTTACTTCTTACTTCTTACTTCTTACTTCTTACTTCTTACTTCTTACTTCTTACTTCTTACTTCTTACTTCTTACTTCTTACTTCTTACTTCTTACTTCTTACTTCTTACTTCTTACTTCTTACTTCTTACTTCTTACTTCTTACTTCTTACTTCTTACTTCTTACTTCTTACTTCTTACTTCTTACTTCTTACTTCTTACTTCTTACTTCTTACTTCTTACTTCTTACTTCTTACTTCTTACTTCTTACTTCTTACTTCTTACTTCTTACTTCTTACTTCTTACTTCTTACTTCTTACTTCTTACTTCTTACTTCTTACTTCTTACTTCTTACTTCTTACTTCTTACTTCTTACTTCTTACTTCTTACTTCTTACTTCTTACTTCTTACTTCTTACTTCTTACTTCTTACTTCTTACTTCTTACTTCTTACTTCTTACTTCTTACTTTTTATTTCTTACTTATGCTTTTTAGTTCTTACTTTTCGCTTCTTACTTTTTATTTCTCGCCTTTCACTTTTCGCTTTTCGTTTCTCGCTTTTCACTTCTCACATATCATTTTTCACTTCTCACTTTTTACTTCTCGCTTCTCACTGTTCATTTCTCAGTGCTTACTTTTCACTTCTCACTTTCCACTTCTCGCTTTTCGCATCTCACTGTTAACTTCTCATTGCTCATTTTTCACTCCTCACTTCTCACTTCTCATTTCCCTTTTCTAATTTCTCACTTCTCATTTCTCATTCATCATCGTAGTTTTCACTGCTTATCTATGTTTTAATTATCGAAGAATAATTTTGTTCTATTAAGAAAAAAATTAAATTTATTTAAATTTTCGACCAAATTTTAGCTTGAAAGAAAATTTAACCGACATTTGTGACACTTCATTTTACAGTTTTTTAGTATTAAGAGTTCGTTAGTTGTGCTGGAAAGTTTAAATTGAGTTTCTCTTTACACGGACGAGCCCGGCTTTATTTCGTGTGACCACTATTATCGCAACTGCTATATAAGTATTGTTTATGAATGTATTTGAAGGAAATCAATACTTTTTTGGATCAAAGCAGTTTACATTTAAGATTTGACTCAAATTATTCAAGCTTCGTTCTTGATCTATCATTTTTCCCTCTTTTTTGTTAACTTTTTCGTCATCTTTCGACGTCTTTTCGTTCTGTTCTGCTTTTAACCGCTTATTCGTCGTCTATTTGGTGCCTTCTTTTATTGTCCATTCGTTATCTCATTTTTGTCTTTTCGGCGCCATTTTCGCCCTCTTTTGACATCTCTTTGTAACCTTTTCTTCATTTTAGTTGTCTTTTTATCATCTCTGTGTCAAATTTTTGTCATTCTTTCATGGCGTTTGTGACGTTTTATCACATTTTCGTCGTTTTTAGACCTTTGTTTTTGCCATCGACGACCTTTTTTATCTTTTTTGTTGCTTTTTAGGCGCCTTTTCGATGTCATTGTCGACTTTTTCTTATTTTTTGATATCATTCCTTCATCAACTTTTTTTTATCTGCTTCGCCATTTTAGTATTACTGTCTTTACGTCACTTTTTTGCCATTTTTTCGTCGTACTGTTTGTGTTAGTTAAGATCACACAAATGTTTTCGCCGTATTTCTATTGTTTCCCGACAACTTTTTATCGTGTTTTAACCACCTTTTGCTCAGTACAAGTTTACAATACAATCACTGACTTTACTTTTCGGACAGACTCCGTACATTTGGTTGCACTGGGAACACCTAAGTAATAATTTTATTTATTTTATTTTATTAATTTTAGAGGTTTTATTATGTTCCTCTAGAGATTTTGGTAACCAATTTCATAAAACCACTAATAAAACTATGAGCGTCACCAGAACTTCCTGGTACCGCTATAACACTACCTTCCCACCAAGAGGCACACTCTTTAGAAGGTTTTTATAATCTCTTCAAGAATCAGGTTATAAACTGACGTTATCTTGTCACACTCTGGCAGAAAGCAACAATAAAACCGATTATGCTTTTCGATACTTGACAGCTACCGCCATAATTTAACGAAGCTTTTCACTACAAAGCCATAAAACATAGAACTTGCTGCTGAAAAAAGAAATAAGTCCGCCAGCTTTATTAACTTGAAAATACATTTGTGAGCGGAAAAGTTAAAATTTAACTGTCAGATCATCTTGATCGATTTCGTGTATAGCGACTATAATGAAATATCCAATAGAATAAATAATAAATTTTCAGCAGCCTCCGTTGGTTTGCAGTATCTGCGAGTTAAATTTCATCGCGGATATTGATATGATAGGTGTATAATAACAACGCGCCATTGAAATTATGGAATTTTCGATTGGCTATTTTAACAAAATCAAATATTCAGTTTCTCAATCTAAATTTTAAGCAAAATTATTTTAGTTTAGACAGGAAAACTGCTTGATTATAGCTTTCTGTCAGCAAAAAACTGCCTTGATGAATTTTTGTTTACTAGATAAAACGAAATACTAGAATATGGCAATATGGCTTTGCATAAAATAATAATTTTGGTGTTGAACTCTAATATACTTCATAATAGTAGCAATAAATCTGATGGATCAGCATGTTACTGTTTTAATGACTCTATAAAACAGATTTATTGCGGTTTGACAAGCAACCGTAATAAGATCAATTTTGATTGGCACACCATATTGTATTGCTACGCCACCCGTATAGTAAATTTATAAGAGACATGGTGCTGCCGTGTGTTATCGTGTAATAAAGGCAACCACAATAAAATTGTTTTAATAACAGTTTTATAATGGTTTTATAGCTAGCTGTGTTTGTTTTGACTCGCATCCTCTTGGTATTGTGTGATACCATAATAAAACCAGAGACAATGATTAATACCGCAATAAAACCTTTATAAAATTCAAGTAAAACCAAGTGGCTTTACAATTGTTGCTTGGGCGTTTTGATGATATTCAATCCCGTTTCTTGAAATAGTCAACAGCTTCAAATGAAGCTTGCTTGAAAGGTTCTGTTCAACAAATGGAACCGGTCGCTTTCTGTACAAAGCGAAGATAAGAAAAAATTAGCCTCATTTATATGTTTCGACAATGTCGGGCTCTGTTCCTATGACTGGACAAGACGTGAAGGGAAACGAGCAGAAAATTAGATTAAGGGAGATCATTGAACCAGCCCTTACTAGGTGCGTAGTTTGTAGCTTTTTGCCATGCTAGGAGTTCCTCAGACTTTGTTCATATTAAACATTAATTATTTATACAAAAATTGTTTAGCTTGAGAAGAAGTGATCAAACAAAAATCTTCAGGTTAACGTTAGATATTTGTGCTTTGAATGAATAAATAACCTCTGCAACAAAAACTACCATTTAGCCACCCAATTCGATTAAATTTTAGTTAACGCTCTTGGACACGCCCCTGAAACCTGCCAAATTGAAACTGGCTGTTCACTCTGCAACTGCAGCAGAACAAACGGTGAATAAAATATCTTGTTCTTGGAAAGCAGCCTTAACTCTTCCACATCCTTAGCCTGCACTGCCGCCTTCCACCGCCTCAGGATATCTTTCTCCTTCCGCTATCCATTGCCTACACCCAGCCAGGACCAAAACAAAGTCCCCTCTGTTAGCTTTGCATTCGAACGATGAAACATCAAAATCCGCACGAGTGGTACTCAAACAAAAAGCTGCCCTCACCTCGGCCTCTCCTCCATCGCTCCATCGCATCATCGGCAGGCCCGCCCGGTTCGGGGAAAAATGATGATGCTTACCGTCCTCGGCCGGCTGTGGGTATTACGTGTTTGCTGCAATGCAGAAGACACCCACCCACCACAGTTTTCCA
The DNA here is from genome assembly GCF_943734655.1 of Sabethes cyaneus. Classification (NCBI taxonomy): domain Eukaryota; kingdom Metazoa; phylum Arthropoda; class Insecta; order Diptera; family Culicidae; genus Sabethes; species Sabethes cyaneus. The sequence goes on from NC_071355.1 coordinate 53,714,371, forward strand.
TTTGCTGTCGGTGTGGTGCTGACGGTATAGACAATCGGACGGACGGAGGAATGCGAGAGATGACCTTTCCTTATCCATTCAATGTTTGCAAGATAGAGGAAAGTATGAACCTTAATTGAATCAAATCACCGTTCAGAATCGTAATTCGATTCCAGCTGTACGTTTTCATTCAACATCGATTGCGATATTGGGGAAAAAGGAGACACACTTTCATCTGCTTTTGCTTTACCGATCTGAAACGATTGACCACCTTAAGGAGAAAATAGATTTTAGTACTGTCTCATCGATGCTGGCCGGTACACCCACACACTCGCACCCAGCGGAGACCGGACCACAAAAAACCGGAATCTAAAATCAAAGAAATTCGCTTCCGCTGTTATCGGTTGATTCCAAATAAAGCCTTCGAGAGCTCGAAGGACAATGACAAAACCGGCAACCGGCCTAAGGTGATGATAAAGTAGCCCGCGATTCGGTTCCCAGCAATAGCGCACCGAACGAGGAATGGGATGTTTGTCTGCCAATCTATTTCCTCGTGATTCAATAATAAATTTTAATACTGCTTGCCTACGATTTATAGAGGAAAAACAACCGTTTGGTTCATCAGTTGGTCGTTTTGGTTACTCTTGCCGGCACTCTGGAGCGGCTGTGTTTGTTGAACATAACGAGATTTAAATAACTCGTTCCAAGCAAAGAGGCTTTGATCATTCGAGAAGATTTCGGTTTATGACGATGATAGACTGTCTGGTCATTATCAAATCGACCAGATGTTTTCTACTCATATTACGCAATGTTTCTAATTTATACTTGTACGTATGATGATTGGAAGCGATTAACATTAGCTAACGTTGAATTTATCTTCTCAAATTGTCTTGCTCAACACTTGTTCAACAACTAAATTGAAAGAACAATGACAAAATTTCTCAAAACAGCTTGTTATAAACCCTCTGCTGTTATTATCAGTTGGATGAAGCATGCTTATCTGAAATATTAATCGTTTACATAAACGCAGAAGCAGGACCTATCTTCATCCTCAACCCTTTCAAAATCCGTAACCCTATTCTAGACCGCACCCGGCATTCAACGAGAATAAACCTCAAAACTGATTTTTTATCATTCAACAGGCTGAATATTTAAGCTTCGTCATGTCGAAACAGGGTTTTCTAGTAATGTTCTCTGAACCGTACCAACATGTGAGTTTTATTTTTCACTTTTGAATAAACAGGAATAAAATGAAAAAAGAAAGAAAGAAAATCTCGTCGTTCGGCAAAATGTAAACACAAATGGGGAGCCATCGCTTCCTCATTCACAGATGTGTTGTGTGTGTGTTAGCTCCGTTGGCCCATATCAAAATCTGCAACCCCTCTCACAAATATACAAACACCACCCCTGCTCCCCTGCTTAAGTCCACTCCCACAGCCCCTCGACAGTTCCTTCGGTCGGCACAGAAGAAGCTATGCCATGTCAGCAAATAAAATAAAATTCCATGACACGATGAGGGACGAGCAAAACGTGCTCTCGGGAGGAACGGTTCTCGAACCACCAGCTGCAGCTCTCGGTCGTATCATATACCTACCTACCTACATAGTAGGCTGAGGAAAAATGGAAATAAAATTATACGGCTTTTTGTTAAATGTTTGTGGCTCTTTAAATGACGTCGTCTCACGGAAGCGAAACGATACCGGCTAGTCTGTCTAACGTGTCTCCGGCGTGGTGGCGGCGGGGTGGTTGAGGTGGCAGAAAATATTTGGTACTAATCAATGGGAGTGAGTAGCATTTCCAAGATTATCAAATTGAGCAAAATTTAAAAGCATTTCGGACGGGAAACGTCAGGTAGGATATGACAGAATATGTTTTCCAAATTTAATTTTGAAATAAAAATTTCAAATTGAATTATTATTCACTCATTTAAAACATACTGAACCGGATTTATAACTGCCAAGTTTACAAACGTACTTGCTAGTGGAAAATTATTACTAAAACTGTGCCTTTTCCGTTTCCTTCACTTGCAGCTACGATACGCGAGTCAAAAACAGCGAACTGCCGTCCCACTGGCGGGACGGTTCCATCCTGGAGGATCGTGCCAACTTTAAGCCACTGCGGGACAAAAGTCGAGCAGAGCTGGTCATCAGTCCGGTGCTGGTAAGTAGCTGCATTCAGATTATTTCAAGGTGCTAATTTGTTTGAATGGAGTAAGTTTGCTAGTACTGCAGTAGAGAGGTTTGATTTCAACATTTGACAATTTTGATGAAAATTCCCTTTTGCATATCCAGCTCCTTGGTTCCCAATTGTTTTACATTTCCATATCTGTAAAATATAATCATTTTTGCTGTGGTATAAATAAGATCCATTTGATTTTATGATCCTTTGATGATTTGATGTTCTACCAATTCTTCCTCTAATCAAGAAGTAGAGACCCTACTATTGTTACAATTGTTACAAAGTACTTGTGGCAACCGATATATGACTAATTCTGGTCATAAATAAGTTGCTGCAATTAGAAATGTTGAAATTGTGCTGCTTGTGGACACAAATAACGAAAAATACTATTAATGCAAATAGAATTGCTATAAGTAGGGGTTCAGATTTAGGTAAATGTGATGATTTGAAAGTTTACCTAATTTACCCTTATTTTACTTTTGTGGCAACAACGCGTATCCAATCAATTCGAATTTCAGCTGATCGTGTAACTTTCTCGGCAGCTAGATCATAGTATACGATTTATTATTATGTTAGCATATTTGAAATTTAATACAACTTGTTATGTGTCAGCCACATTTCGTCTTCTCACTTGAATATGAGTATGAAACACAGCATTTTTTTGCTCAAAAATTCTAAGCAATCGCCGATTAGCTTTCCACAGCATACATGCAGTATATCCGTAAAAAGCCGCCGGAAGAATACAAGCATAGGATAGAATGTGGCCCAAATCGGTGTGACCTGTCGCGAGTGCATCAAAAGCACTATGCACATTTGCTTAAAGACGCCTCTTCTACAGTTCTAGATCTCGATGATTTCGATGTCATTCCCAATTACAAATAACATGTGAGTCCCCTTGCTAGAGTCAAATAAACGACCCAAGGGTTGTTCTCATGCATGAATGGGTGCTGCCACTCATATCAGCTTAATCAGTTTCAACGTAAAACTATGTTCTCCTTTAGCATATCTTATTTATCTACCACATCTTCTTTCGTTTAACTAGATCGCTCGCCGCTTTGAAATCCACCCACATATGAAGATATGAATCAACAGGTTGTACTCTTCTTCTTCAGCGGCATAGAGCCGAGGTGGCTCGTGCTGTTTCAAGCACTCGTCTCCATTCAATTCGATCTTGGGCCACTCGTCGCCAATTTCCTAGTCGTCTCAGAAGTCGCAAATCACTTTCGACCTGGTCGAGCTATCGTGCACGTTGGGCCCCCCTATTCCGGGTGCCGGTGGGGTTGTGGAAGAAGACTATTTTCGTCGCACTGTCGTCCGGCATCCTTACGACGTGTCCGGCCCACCGTAGCCTGCTAAATTTCGCTACATGTACGATGGGAGTCTCCCCAAGCAGTGCGCGTAGCTCGTGATTCATACGCCTCTGCCACTCTCCGCTTTCAGTTTGTACTCCGCCAAATATCGTCCGCAGCACTTTCCGCTCGCACACGGCAAGGGCGCGTAAGTCCTCCGTGAGCAGCGTCACGGCTTCAAGTCCATAAAGAACTACCGGTCTAATAAGGGTTTTGTACATTGTTATCTTCGTGCGGCGGCGTATGCTCTGTGTTACCGTCTGTGGGAGACGCGCGTTTGTTTCCTTTGAGCATCTTCCTTTCATGTATTTGGTCTTCGACGCATTTATTTTTAGCCCAATTTTCCTAGACTCAGCTTTTAATATGGCGTAGATTGCCTCCGCCGTGGCAAAGTTCCTGGCTATGATAAGTCACCCTACCCTTGGTAACAATTGTGCCTCTCGTTTTGATGCCCGCTCGTCGGATCACCCCCTCAAGAGCGATGTTGAACAGCATGCAGGATAAACCGTCACCTTGTCTCAACCCTCGCCGCGTCTCGAAGGGACACGGGAGTGTTCCAGAGATGCATACGAAACACATCACTTGATCCAATGTAGCTCTGATTAGACGCGTCAGTTTGTCGGAAACCCGTGTTCGTGCATTATCTGCCATAGCTGGTCTCGATCGACTGTATCGTATGCTGCTTTGAAATCAATAAAGATGTGATGCGTGGGCACGTTGTACTCCCGACATTTCTGCAAGATCTGACAGATAGTAAAAATTTGGTTCGTAGTTGCGCGAGCCCCCATGAAACCCGCCTGATAATTCCCTACGAAACCTTGTGCTATCGGTGACAACCGGCGTAACAGGATCTGTGAGAGTACCTTGTAGGCGGTGTTTACCAGCGTAGTACCATGACAGTTGCAGCAGTCTAGCCGATCACCCTTTTTGTAGATGCGACAAACCAGTCCTTACATCCATTCCTCCGGTAGCTTTTTCTCCTCCCAAATCCTCGAAATAACCCACTGTAGAGCCTTTGCTAGCGTTTCTCCGCCATGTTTATAAAGCTTTGCCGGTAGGCGGTCCTTCCCAGTGGCTTTACTGGTCTTCATCAGCCCGATTTCTCGTTTGACTTCTTGAAGATCAGGTGCTAGGACATTACTATCTTCCATGGGCGCTCCTAGGTTAATTTCCGTTCCGCCTCCTTCTGCGACTTCGCCATTGAGGTGTTCATCGAAGAACTGCTTCCATCTGTCGACCACCTCGCGCTCGTTTGTGATTAGATTCCCTCCCTCGTCCCTACACATGTCAGGTTTCGGTATGTAGCCCTTCCGAGTTTGGTTCACCTTCTCATAAAACTTGCGCCTGTCATTAGCTCGGAATAGTTACTCTAATTCTTCACGATCTCTGTCCTCCTTTTAGCACTTTTTCCTCCTCAGGATCGTGGTCAACTGGTTCCTAGCCCGTCGGCATTTGGCCAGGTTCTCTCTAGTGGCAATACTTAGATAATTTTTCCAAGCAGTTTTTTCCCCTCCACTGCTTGCTGGCATTCCTCATCAAACCAATCATTTTGTGTACTCCGAGGCTCAATAGCTAGTATAGCGTACTCTGCCCCAACCGTCTTCGAGGTTTGAAGCACCTAACTCCGCGGAAGAAGGCAGTGCTTCATTCAGTATTTACCCGTAGTTCACGGCAGCTTTCGGGTTATCTAACTGCCTGATGTTCAGCCGAGGAGGGTGGCTTTGACATGTTTGGTATACGGTGGACAGCTTTGAGCGAAAATGTACTGCTACCAGGTAATGGTCTTAATCAATATCCGCACCCCGTCGGGAGTGTACGTTCATGATGTTAGAGAAAACCCGACCCTCTATGAGAACGTGGTCAATTTGGTTCATTGTACGTTGGTCAGGTGATCTCCAGGTGGCTTTGTGGATATCCTTGCGCGAGAAAAAGGCGCGTCGGATCACCAGGCCTCGGGAAGCTGCGAAGTTTATACATCGTTGGACGTTATCGTTCGTGTCGGTGTGCAGATTATGGGGTCCTACCACTGGTATATACATTTCTTCCCTACCGACCTGGGCGTTCATATCCCCGATGACGATCTTGATGTCCCGTGACGAGCAGCTGTCGTACGTTGCCTCCAGCCTCGCGTAGAATGATTCTTTCTCATCGTCCGGTCTACCTTCGTGCGGGCAGTGCACGTTAATGATGCTATATTTGAAGAAACGGCCCTTTATCCTCAATACACACATTCTCTCGTTGATCGCCTTCCAATCTATCACGCGATCCTGCATTCCACCCAACACTACAAAGCTTGTTCCCAGTTCGTTGGTAGTGCCACCGCTATGGTAAAACTGGGCCTTTCCACCACGGATCTTCTATACCTTCTCTCTTTTGCGACAGATTTCCTGCAGAGCTACGATGCCGAGTTTGCGGGGTTCCAGCTGTTCAATCAGCACCCACTCGCAACCTGCGAAATTTAGCGATCTGCAGTTCCAAGTAGTTCCGCTCCGAATTTGCTTGAATTTTGTAATTTTTTTTATAAATTTGGGTGTGTAGACGTAATGGGGCAACACTACCGAGTTTCGCGATGAGGCTGCCATCTTATAATGCCGAGACTCACTATACACCCTTCCCGGTTAGTATACGACCTTAGTTTCCACCGGGGTTGGTTACCCGACGCTCCGCTTGCTCGTATTCCGCCTGGTACCACGAGGAGGTCGGGATCGGAGTTGCTGGAAAAGAGGCTAACGACCACTATGGGGTCTATATTCTGCATTATCCAGCCATTTACCAGGCTCTTGTTTATCTGCCACATCTTATTTCATTTAACTAGGTCGTTCACCGCTTTGAAATCCACCCACATATGAACATGTGAATCTACAGGTTGTACTCCTACAATGTGACATATGCAGGTGTGGCAATGTTGGTTAAGTGGTGTTAGTGCAATGAAAAAATTTCATCATGGTGTGGGCGGAATCGTAAATCGACCAATCATGATGAAGCGTGACGTCAAACTACAAAAACAAACCCCATTGTCCGACGCGGTGTGTTTTTGTAGTTTGTCGTCGTTTTTTGATTTTTCGCTACTAATACCATCAAATGTCTACATCTGCCACACCTTTTTAAACCTCATTGGTACTCCTATAGTTTGTCTAAGACAGCGGTTTCCAAACTTTTTTTTTACCAGGAGTACTCCCCCCCTAATATTTCATAAAACCATGTATTCTCTGCATAAAAAGGTCAATCCATATGACTTTATGCAGTGCAAAATGGTGCACTTTTGTTGAAAATTGGTAGTAGGAATTCCTCCTCCAAAAACTCCAAACAAGTACTGTCGACGTCGTCGTCTGCGTAGAACCGGGGTGGTTCGTACTGTTTCAAGCAGTTGTCTCCATTCAATTCGATCTTCGGTCCCCAAGTAGTACACTTTATAGGTCCGTTTAGTTGAAGCAACCGCATTACCAATTAAATTAGTCATAATTCGGTTACCATAACTACTTTGTAACAACCGTGCTAGTAGGATCACTCATCACCAATTTCCCAGGTATCTCAGAAGTCACAATTTACTTTCCATCTGGTGGTTTAATTCAGCAAGTTAAGCCCCTCTATTTCTGGTGCCAGTAGGGTTGCCGAAGAGAACCATTTTCGTCGCGCAGTCGTTCGGCATCCTTATGCAGTGTCCGGTCCACTGTAGCCTACCGGACTCCGCCAGATGTACATTGCGAAGCAATAAGTTGTTGTTCATCTTTATCTGGTGGTCATCTACCACTCCTAGTTCATCGCAGTCAACAGTTGCCGGCCGTGGATGGAGCGTGTTTGTTTCTTTTGAGCCTCTTCCTTTCATGTGTTTGAATTACGACGCTTTTTATTTTAGCCCAATCCTCGTAGACTCCGCTCTTAGTGTGGCGTAGATTGTCTCCGCCGTCACAGTTCTTGACTATGTTATCAAAGTAAAGTCCAAAGCCTAGAAGTTGGTTAGTAAAGCCTTGGGCTTAAACGTCTTATTCTAGGACTTGACCCTTCTTTAACGACAGACTTCGCAGCCACTTCTATCTTGACTCTATCAAGCAGCACCGCCCAGCCAAGATTCGAACATACGACGACTGGCTTGTTAGATCAGTATCGTACCTCGAAGCTAATTAAGCAGTTAGCCTTGCTTGGTTAAAAGTTGCTAAAATTGGTTAGCCTTACTAATATTCGTGTGTCTCGTTATGAGGCCCGCTCTACGGTTCACCGCCTCAAGAGCATTGTTAAAAAGCATGCACGGTCAGAAGTAAAAGTATAAAGCATGGATAGTCACCTTGTCTCAAACCTCGCCGCATTACAAAAGAATTCGAGAGGGTCCCCGAGATGCGCACGAAACGCATGATTCGATCCAATGTAGCTCTAATCAGTCGCCTGAGTTTGGCCGGAAAACCGTGTTCGTGCATTATCTGCTATAAGTGGTTACGATCGGTTTTATCGTATGCTGCTTTAAAGTCAATAAAAATGTGATGCATCGACATGTCATACATGATCCGAACCTGAAGATATGAATGACTGAATTTTATGACGAACTTCTTAAAAGCCAGGTAGCAGTTATGTTCAGTATTTATATTTATTGTCTTCACTAGCTTTGCATTGGTGAAATTCTCTCTTCGCACTTCCACCTATGCTCACGAGTCTCTATCCTGTTTATATTTGACACTGATGGTAACGGCGAAGGAGTTCCAAATTGGAGATCCAAGTATGAAGTCACTAGTCACCGCAGCGCTTTAAGAAGTTCTGCAATTATTACAACAAATAAAACGACCTTTTTACTTTACTAAATAAAAATTTACCTCCACTAATGTATTCGTGGAACTTCCGAAGCCTCCGCATTCATGCATTCTACCGCAGCCTCTGAATACCAACTTTAAACATACTCAAATCAATTAACTTACTTCAACTGGAGCTTTACAGATAACAAATAAACATTGACGGGATTACTTCAAAAGGATGGGCGACAAATACAAAATACGTAGGAGACGTCTAAAAAGCCTTCCAATATACCGAAATCAAACAAGCAAATCCTGGGAGATTATTACTTTTCCATTCGTAATAAATTGTTCCGCACCCTGCCCGCTGCCTTGCGTACCGGCTCCTAGCCTAAAAGTGCAAATCGGATTCACCCCACCCTGCAATAACGAGAAAGGAGAGATAGAGCGAAAAAAAAAACATTGGAAAAAGGGCCCCGAGAGCCGAACGCAAATCGGAAAGAATCTTCCGGAAAATACTTTCACACAAATTAGATTCTTTATTTTCCATCCGTGTGAAAGCTTTCGCTCAAACATCCGCAGCAGCTTTGCCGAATCTACTTAATCAGCGGCACAGCGAACGCCGCGCCGTGACCAACTTTCCGGCAGGTTTTGTTTTCCCATTATTGAGGAGAGCAGAACGAGGGCTGAAATTTTCCGTTTTACACTAGGTGTTTACCGTTTGCTGGGTGGGGATGGAAATGATCTAAAATGGGGCTCGGGAATTGCAAAAAAACAAAAACAAAAAAAGGCTGGTCAGTCAGCCGCGCGGTTTGGTGAATCGCCATCATAATGATTTGGGTTGCCACCAGCATCAGCAGGATGGATGGTGGGCGGTCGTAAATCGAATGTAAAACTAATTTATTGCTCGATTTGAATTATGTTTGGTCAGATATTGTTGGTGCTCATGTTTGTTGGCAGGTTAATTGTTGGTACAATTTATATTTTTTGAGGTTGGACGTTATTACATGCGTTACATGAATTATTAACTGAATGAAAAAATTTTATCACGTGATGAAGGGTGACAAAATGATGCCTACATCAGGCCGTATTTTCAATAGAATTTTTAATATCAGGATTAAAATGCATAAATCCTTAATTTTTATGCAATATACCACTTACAGTGGAAATGATCTGCTATTGGTTTGAAATATTTTTTGTGTAAAAGTCAGCAACGCTTTTTTATCCATAGTCAGTGTATTGAAATACAGCTAGCAAATAGTTCGCCACTGTATATTATACGACTTTTTTCTAATGACTTTATTTTACATTTTTTACTTTCAGAAAAAAGACGCCGGAGTGTTTCGTTGTAGAGTAGATTTTTTACTATCACCAACAAAAAATAGCAACGTTAATCTAGAAATAGTGGGTAAGTACCACCATCAGAAAGTCATCTTAATTTTTCAACTAATTTACTATTATTTTTGCTATCCACGATTGTAATCATACAAATCTTTTCCGTTACGTTCATTATTATCTTCATTCATTTCTTGACATCGAATCATTAAAACTAAAACGTCAATGCGAGAAAGTGCCGTATGGCTACTTAAAAAAGTGCATTTAAATATATGCCAGCCATAGTTCGACAACAAACAGTGCCATAGCAGTTATTTTTGGTTCATCACGCGAAGGCATTGTAATAATTGTATTAATTCCAAAACTTCGTTTTGAAAATGATATTTCTGGCACTACTTCACCTGTACAAATTTTATAAGCACGTTAACATAACTAGACGCGGGGCATCTTCAAAGCCAAGGAAATAAAGGCTAATTGAAAGTATTTTATTTTTAAGTTTATATCAATATTCTTCTGACCGATTTATTGTATTTATACCATGAAATAAGAAAACGATAAAAGGAAATTAAGAAAAAGTAAGAGAGAGAGAGAGAAAGAGATAGAGAGAGGGAGAGAGAGAGCGAGATGGAACCAAAACCGAAATAATAATAATAATAATAATAATAAGAAGAAGAAGAAGAAACCGATTTTGGATAAGGTGGAGCGTTTGGTGAGAAGAATGGTAGACTGGATAAAACTGGAAAATTTCGATATGAGGCCAAAAACAAGTTGACCGTTCAATGGTAAGTGGGACTCCAACGCACACTTTCTCGGTTGGTACTCAAGTGTTTTAGGAAATTAAACTATTATCACCCGCTTTTGTTAGATAGTCTCAAATGTGTGAGTGTATGGAATGATTTGACTGAAAGCGGAGGGACAAAATTAGATATAAGTCTGTCTAATATAAAGGTGGGGTAATAGTTTAATTGCGTAAAACACGCGCGAACCAACCGAGAAAGTGTGGGTTGGTCTAAAATCAGTAATCCCACCTTTATTTTTCTCCTCTAATCTCCACCAAATGGTCATATTTTCTTTCCTATTTCTTGTTGACATTTCCATGCTTCCATTGTTCAATTGGATTATTCCTATCCATGTTTAATACATTTTTTTCCACACAACATTCCACAGTCAATTTTCTCAACGGTAGAAACAAAGCTCAATCATATAAAAAATTATATCACCGAGGCAGGTATGTGGTGCGTTAGTAGAATGATAGAGGAGATTAAAAACAAATTAGACAAAAAGTTGATATTAAACTACCCAATATAAGGGTGTGGTAGTAGTTTAGTCAGTTCAACATTCGGAGGGCAATCGAAAAAGCATGGGTGCGAGTCTCACCTGCCATCGCACAGCCCAATATATTTTTGGCCTAAACTAGAATCTAGAATTTTTACGTCCATTCATTTTACGTGATTTTGTTTTACGTCCGAAATTTGAATTTCCGTCCTCTCGTTTTAGGTCCAAAAGTTGAATTACCGTCCTCTTTTTTTACGACCGCTTTCTTACGTTCCCCCAATAGTGGACTTTAAACAAAATTGGAGTGTAAATAAAAAATTTTTAGTTCACCCAATTATTCATTCTTCGCATTAGACACTACCTCCATTTACAAAAAGGAATCTTTTCCAGTTAAGGTTCAAACATACGGCGACTGGCATGCTGGCCCGGTGCAATTCTTCGAAGCTTGACCTCGAAAGCATAACATTGATATTGGGTTGGCATTTTCTAAGCGACACGCCATAGTAGATATGTTGAAAGAAAACTTGAAGAAAAAATAGGAAAGGTTATAGCTTGAGGTAGTAAAGAAGAAGAGAAATATACTTGAAAATAGATAAGAAAAGTAGCAATGTGAAACGGAATAGCAAAAGGAGACAGAACATTAAAAAATAAAAATTTGGTTTAAAGAACCGTATCACAGGAAACAGGAATGATCATAAGAAAACAGATAGTGAATGCTAATAATGATGCGAAATCGTTGCGAAATTAATAAAAACCAAGACGAGGAAAGAACACAACAAATTTCACTGAAAGCCAATTTTATAAATAGAATATGCAACAAAATGAGAAAGGGAAATTGAAAGGGTATAGTAAAACAGGTAAAGAAACTGGACAAAAGAAATAAAGAAATTGGGAACAAGACAGAGTGTAGTTAATCGTGGTAAATGGGGAAAGAGAAAGGAGCACCACACACCTGCCTTGGTAAATATATAACAAAAACGGGGAGGTCGAGCAAAAATGAAAAAAATGTGAGAACAATGGAAAATAATCAAGATAAATGACAGAAAAAAAATCAAAGAGAACTAATAAAATTAGAAGTTAGAAGAAGAAGGAGTAAGATGACGCGAAAAGCGAAATTAACGGCAAGCAAAATCATATAAGAACGAACGACAGAAACGATGAAGAGCAGGATTACAGAAAACTAGCTGATTGCCTGATCTTACTCGAGGCCCCTTTGTCTCTCAGTCACTTGTACATCTGTTTTTGAAGCAAAAGTTTTCATAATGCAAGAAACACGTTTTTTACGTTTTTGTAACTCGTCCTTGTTAATGGCCACCTTATTCTCCCTCTCAGAAATCCAGCCACTTGTACAACTGCCATCGTTTCAAATGCAAGAAAAACGTGCCCCTTCACCCATTTGAACCTTTCTCCCCACTTGGAAGAGATTGCCTCCATCTTTTATCAATCCTCCTGAGCTGTTTTTTTATGTCAAAAAATATGAGTGCTCAGTTTGATGAAGAACCATCCAACGGTTTCGGAGTTATGGTCTTCCCCCTGTTAAAGAGCTCTCTTTTAGAGACGCCCTTTTTAGGACCGCTCCTTTTGTCAACATTTGGTAAAGAACCGTCCAGGCGTTTCGAAGATATAGTCTTCCCCGTGTTAGAGACCGCTCCCTTTGTTCACCCCCTAGTGCTGATTTCCATATGTCAAGGAACATGTGTGCTAAGTTTGATGAAGAACGGTCAAGGCGTTCTGGAGTTATGGCGGAACATACAAACATACATAACGCTTCCTTTTATATATAGACTAGCTGACCCGACATACTTCGTATTGCCACAAATTAAACTGTGTTGTACAATCTTGAGTTTTGCAAGTTTCTGGGGAGTTCATGAGTGTTTTAATATACAAATTTTCCTCACAGTAAAGTAGAAAACAACTCCCTCCATTGCTTAGCCTGATAAAATAAAGCGGATAGCATTTAAATATTCGCCATCATTACAAACCATTTCGCCGAATACCATTTTGCGGAACACCAATTCTCGGTTAACCATTACGCGGAATATAGAGTTTCGCAGAATACCATTTCGCGAAAACCTTACGCGGGATGTACCATTTCACGGAAAATCTTTTCGTAGAAAGTACCATTTAGCAGGGGTGACCCAACTGAAGGAAAGTAATAGAGGTCAGTAGATCTAGGAAAATAAAAAACCTAGATAGAGGTGATCTCTACGGGGGGCTGTCTCCCCACAGCGGCCGGCGAATCTGACAGCAAGTCGCCGGCAACACTCGCGGCCTGTGGCCGTCTCGCGCTGAATTATCTAATGTTACTATTGATAGTTTTTGGTGGTCTTGTTATTGATTAATGTTTTATGAAAAAGTCTAAAATTTCTCGAGTTCGATTAGTTTTTGAGTTACGCAAAAATTTCTGTTTTATTTGTATGATAGTCCTTATCCCCCTACCACAGGGGTGACGGGTCTCAAACCATCAGCAAAAAAATTCCTGCCTCCACACCCCCCACATGCCCAATTTAGTTCCATTTGCTTGATTACTTTTCGAGTTATGAGGAAATTTGTATTTCATTTGTATGGGAGCCCCCCCTCCTAAAAAGATAAGGGGTCCTAATTCATCATAGAAAAAATTCATGCCTCCAAAAACACCCACATGCCAAATATGGTTCCATTTGATTAATTAATTTTCGAGTTATGAGGAAGTTTTGTATTTCATTTGTATGGGAGCCCCCCCTCCTAGAAAGGTAAGGGGTCTCAGTTCATCATAGAAAAAATTCATGCCTCCAAAAACACCCACATGCCACATATGGTTCCATTTGATTAATTAGTTTTCGAGTTATGAGGAAATTAGTATTTCATTTGTATAGGAGCCCCCCCCTCCTAAAGTGGGGAGGGGTCTCAATTCACCATAGAAAAAAATTCTTGTCTCCAAAGACACCCACATATAAAATTTTGTTCCATTTGCTTGATTAATTCTCGAGTTATGCAGAAATTTGTGTATTATTTGTATGGGAGCCCCCCCCCTCTTAGTGGGAGGAGGGGTCTCTAACCATCATAAGAACCTTCCCTGGCACCAAAAACGCCTACATGCAAATTTTCACTCCGATCGGTTCAATAGTTGTCGATTCTATAAGGAACATAAAGCAGACAGAAATCCATTTTTTTAGGCATAGATTTGTATGGGAGCCCCCCCCCCCCCCCTCTTAGTGGGGGGAGGGGACTTTTGCCATCGAGAGAACCTTCCATGGCCCCAAAAGCCCCTACATGTAAATTTTCACGCCGATCGGTTCAGTAGTTTTTGATTCTAAAAGGAACATAGGGACAGACAGACAGAAATCCTTTTTTATAGGTATGAATAGACGCGGGTGATGATGAAAGGATACACAAAAAAGAGAAGAAAACCATCGGTATCTAACGAAATCAGAATTTGGCGTAAAAACAAAAAAGAAGAATGACATATGATAAAGAGAAATAAGGCAGGTAAATGAGAGTGGATGAGTGGTAAAAGAGATGATAAGAATAAATGAAAAGGTAACCAACAAGAAATATAAATGGAGGGAATGAGCACAGGAAACTGCAAGCAAAATAAGCTTAAAAAATGGGAAAGGAAAGGAAGAACTGAAAAATAGAATTGAAAAACAATTGATATAAAATCAACAAATATAATGGGGACTGGGGACTAGAATAGAGTCTGAAGCAGAATGAAATAAAAATCAGAAACGTAATTAGAAGAAGAAGAATATATATGAAAAGGCCCAAAAGTCTGAAATGTAAACAAACCGAGTGAGAGTTAATTTTTCAACCCTAGTCTTGTAAGGTATAACCCCAAGCAACACAGCTTGTTATCGAATAGTATAATATTACATATATCAGAACTTCTCTATTACCTGAAAAGCGCAAAAAACTTAAGTCTAATGAAACAAGAATTGAAAGAAGTATGTATCAGGTTATTTCATATCAATTTAAAACGTTATTATAGCATAAGCTACAACTTGTTCTTCCAGTAGTTTAAATTTAGTAATGGTGACGTAATAAAAACTTCATGTTGACATGTTGACAAAACAAACATTATACATTAGATATGAGCTGTCAAATAAATTCATGTTATCCCAAAACATCTCAAAACCTTAATAATAACGACATATGTTTTCAAAGTACGTTTATAGTACGCTTAAGCGACTAATTTCCACGAATATTATTTTCTAACTTGTTTTGTGTGTTACTTGGGACTCTTACACGGTTGGCTTACATTTTAGACTTGGCCGCTTTTCAATTGTTGGTCTTTATATTAGAAAATATCAAAATGAATTTGTTTAAAAGAATTAAATAATTATTAAATTAAATGAAAACAAAATGGGAAAATAAATGACGAAAAAATGTGCAACAGATATAAGAACGAAAACCTTTAAGAAAAGGCACAAATAGATGGTAAATTGAATATGTAGATTGAACTAAAAGATAACATGCTGTGGAAAATAAAAATGGAATATGAGAGTTGAAAATAGAATGCGGATATTTTGGGAAATGTAAAGAGCAAAACATAACGTTGTTCTACAATGAAATGGCGAACCGAAATTGTCTAGAATCGTGCGAATTGAGAAAAGAAAATACAGAGCACGAGAGTAAAAAATTTTGAGCCTGAAAGGTAATGGAAAATCAAAAAACCCAGTCAAAAGTTTTATTAGCAAAGAATACTGCACAAAAATAATAATAATATTAACTTTCTATATTTTTTTGAAACGATGGTTCTACAATTGATGAAGGGACGGTAGGGGAAAGAAATGAAAAAAAAATTTTTTTTTTGATGAAGGAGGGGAAGAGCGGAAAGGAAGGGAGGGAGGGGTTTTGGTAGCTATGCTTGACAAGTAGTCATTTTGCCTCCTACCTTTTGTCCAATGCTGGAAGGTGCATGAGTCGAACCAAGCTGTAATCTGAAATTATAACCGGATTCGAACCCACAACACCCGCCAGGGCATGGTTCGCTGGTACTTGTACCTTTGAACCATAGAGGCACTGGACAAAAGGAGACTGCAAAATCCACTTCTCAAGAATAGCGACGCGTTTGGTTGGGTTATCGACACATATTGTGCCGCTTCCTGCATCAATTGCAAATTACCACCGAGCGAGAAGTTTTAACCTAACTACTATTTACTTTCAGGGTGCTACCAATACCCCCCCTCCCTTTCCGCTCTTCCCCTCCTTCATCAAAAAAAAATTTCATTTCTTTCCCCTACCGTCCCTTCATCAATTGTAGAACCATCGTTTCAAAAAAATATTAATATATGTATGACCGCATTTCAAGGACAAGACTAAAAAACTTGAAATTAGTCTATTAACTTTCTGGTTAATAAAATGCCGATTTTTGCGAAGGAAAAATATAAATTCCGCCAACATGTTTGCCACTTAATTCATAAATGCTTGCGATATTTTTCGCTGCTGATGTTTTCTCTCATGCTAGATACTCTTCTGCTCTCCGGTTCGTTACATGAAATGCTAGCAATGGAAGAAGGAAGCAAAATTCTCATAGCTGAATTTGGTTCACATTGCATAGCAACAGAGATATCGCGTATAATAGCGAGAGAAATACATATGTGAGTTTGGCGCCTATAATCATCGTTAAAATTTCGTGTGCATGAAATCTCAATGAGTTTTTTGCCGGTGTGAATTTGTCAACAATGAGTATTGCCTCGTAAAAACATGTAGTTTACTACAGTGAAGTATAGTTAAAATACAAATAAAACAAACAACTTGAAAGAGGAATGAAAAAAATTGATTGAGAAGTGGAATTTGAAAATAAAATAGACCATTGGATCACCATGGAATGCATCATCATCATCACCATCATCATCATCATCATGATCATCGTCATAATTATCATCATGATCATCATCATCATAATTATAATCATCATCATCATCATTATCATCATAATCAGCATCATCATCATTATGATTTATTTTGCCAAAAAGAAATTCATCGATTACCCGGAGTAAAAATAAAAGTGAACACCCGGTGAAAAGTAAATACTGAGGAAGAGAAATTAATGAAATGGAACAGAAAAATGGAAATAAAACTGGGGGATAACAAATTTGGGGTAGAAAATAAAATAAAAATAGGATTCTTTTAACTGTAATGAGAAGAGAAAGTAGGTAAAAAACTGGAAAAATAATATGAAAGACAGAAGATGTAACTCTGAAACAGTTTGCAACTGGAGAAAATAGTGGAATGAGACAGAATCTGATTCAATGCAAAGAAATAATTCATCTACCATTGGCCTTATTTTCTTCTCAAATTTGTTCCATCGTGAATGCCAATACTAATTGAAACAAAAAATTCTTTTCACAGTGCCTCCGGACGTACCGAAAATCCACGACTCCAACGGATTTGAGCTAACCGCCCTCGCTGGCCCGTATGAAGAAGGTGGCATCCTGGAACTTACCTGCATCGTGACGGGAGGTAAGTGTCTGGCAGCATGTAATTTCTTATGAAGAGCTGTGGCGCACCTAATTGTTATTTTCTAAAATCGGCTTCATAATACGATTTAACCGAATGTCACCAAGAATCCCTCAATCGACAAAACAACAGAACTTCGCAACAACAGAACTTGTCTGGAGCTCGGGGATAATGTCGCAGAATGTGCCGCAGGGAAAAACAACTTTTTTCTAGCTCCTCTGTCTGCAAACACATCGGTCAACTTTACTTCCTGCAAAATTCCCCAGAGTGGTGTGCTGAATGTGGAGGTATCTATGTGAGTGACTGTAATCCAGTCGGTGCCGGTTTGCTAGCTTGCTTGTTACCATTCGTCCGAGAGCCCGGTTTTGTTTTTCGTTTCGACGCAAAATGTTTTATTTTCGTTTGAAATTTGTTTTCATAAACTCCCCAAGGATGCGATAAGGCAAAATAAATAAATTGGAGCTGCCTGCCTACCTGCCTGGTGCGCCGTGGTGGTTCCTGATGTTGTTGCTTCCTTCCAGTGTAAACTCTCACATAGGGACTAGGTTGGCAGGAGTGCAATTTTGGTAGGAACCCTGTGCTAGCGTCCGATGGATATGTAATGATCACGCTTTGAACATATGTGTAGAGAGCGGTTACATATCCCATGCAGTCATAGTTTAACTGCCGTTGGTCGCAATAAAATTTGCCTATTTTAGTTGAAAAGCCTTCTGTGTGAGCAATTAAGCATGGTGCTGGTGTTCTAGTTTTTACTGTGTAAAAGAGTTTTTTTTCCGCATTTTGCTCGACTTGTGTTCTGTCTGTACATTTGAACATTCATGGAATCCATGGTCGCGAACCATGCTCTGGTATGCTTTGAATAAACAACTGTTGCAATCCGGCAATACTTTCAAACGCTGCATACGTAGTTGACTGTGAACATCCTCCAAAACATTTGAATCATCTGTGGGATGTAACTATTGTTTGGCGCCGCTGCTACCGCTCTATCTTTCAAAAGCAACTCGGAAATTCGTGGAGCCTAAAGCTGCTTTAGTATGTAAATATAGAAACAATTCGAACGCAAAAAAATCGTGCAACAGTGAATACTCGGACGAAAGAGAAAAACACAACTTTTATCATAAATGTACACACAAATGGGTCTAATCCCTTAACGCATAGGGTCAGTCCGGAGAAGGGTAGACGTAGTGAGATTTTTTTCTCCTCAAATGTGTAGGTATATATTTTTCGTACTGATTTTGTGCTGTGCTTATATCATTTCCTTAGAGCTAGGACTAGACAACTTCGTAGAATCAACACGCACGATATCCAGTTGAAGCCCCACTGAGACGATATGTACATATATAAAGTTAAACTTTTCTATAGTGAAAGAGAGAGTTGAGTTTAATACTGTCAGGAAACATCTAGGAGCTGCATTCGGAGCAACCATCTGACGTGGATAAAATCCTGTGAATCTATCCTGTTGCACTGAGGAAGCAGATTAAATGCGGATTACATCATGAAATGCTTTATACTGCTAGAATCTCAGTTAAAATACCGTGTTCATGATACTATCAATCTGTCAACGGGCAATTGTAAAAGTGCATTTCACTTAATTTATTAAACTCCGAGATTCCGTGAATCACAAGTCACGCAGTTGATTGAAGAAACCAAGCAATCAGGCAGCAGAAAATCATCGTTCGCAACCATTAGCGGTCGCTAATTTCAGTGATTGTCTTCGGAATGCGATTTACAAGTTAAATCATTAACCATAGCTTGGTTGCGGCTTTGCACCATGCCACCGCCTCTGCCGTACGGATCACTAATGAGACCATTAATTTATACGTTTCAATAATCAGTCTTGGCAACGCAACGCAACGCTGCGGCGCTTCCAAGCTGTCCTGTGAAAGCTGGAGTTCAAATATCTACGTAATTGTACCTATTAATTCAATTAGCAACCACGGCAGCGGCGGCGGCCCATCGGAATTCAACCAACTCTCCAGTGGGATCAACCGCCTTGCTTGAACCCTACGTGCCGTTCATTTTCGTCAACTCGAACCGGCAACATTAATTCTAGCAATTTGCGAATAAAACGAAAATTCTGCCGTAAAAGGCAAATTTATTGGATTATCTTGTCGCTTTGAACGCCACCGCGTTCAACATTAGCCGGAGGCATGGCACTGTGTTTCAAAATTATGGATGAAAACCGAACACACGTAAAGTATGATCTTCGGTTTTGTCCAAATTATGGCAACATTCGTTCCAATGTGACAAAAGAAACGGAAAGCATCGTTACAGCAGGCAGCGCGAAGATCAAATCATGATTAGACCCCGGTGACGATGTTAGTCTCCGGTAGTCGGTCGTAGTGATATCAAACGTGATTGAAACTGCGGCAGGACATGAGCTAGCTTTGATGGATGCGATTATCAAACTCAAAGCGAAAAGCTTCGCGGTTGGCTGCCGGGAATTACAGACAGACATCGGGAAGAGTCACTGCAAGGAAGGCCTAATGATTGTTGACAACATTTTACGGTGATTTCTAAAACATATTGCTGTTGAAGTTGCCACTTTTGACTCGTTTTCGGTTGACAGATCTTGATTGCAATCACTGTGTAAAATCAACAACAAGATTCAGACTAAAAACAACGCTAGGGGAGTTTCATTCTCCACCAGAAAAATAATGAAGACACAAAATTTTGAGTTATTTCTGTGTCAGTGAGTAGCTAATTTTACATCAATCAGTTTTTTTAAATTTCATCCAAATTTTAGTATTCGTTAACGTTACGTTTTATTTTATTTAGCAGTTTCTGATTGCCATGAGTCTGATAATACCGTTCAACATCGCTTGATTCCGCTTAGTATTCAATGCTGCAATTCTAGCGGGAACACCGTACCTCAATATGGACGATGATACACTGGCCAGCAGACATTTTCTAGTACTCCTTGGACACGAGTTGTGCGGCATTATCCTAGTAAGTACATTGGTGACCTTTACCGCCTTCTCGCGAGCGTGGATATTGAGGCTTAGCCGGTCATCACACATCACTCCCAGGTATTTCGGTCTCCGTTGAGAGATTATGACATGATCTCGAATAGTGATTTGTGCCTGCTGCACTATTTTACGGTTACTAACACTAGTACTATCGTCTTGTGGTGAGCTAGCTGGAGTTCCACTTCATGCATCCAGTGTGCTATCATGTCTATGGCCACGGTCGCCAGCATTTCCATTTCTTCCAGCGACTCACAATGACCATTATTACCACGTCGTCCGCAAAGCCGACAATCTCGCCACTTTTAGATAGCTTTAATGCGAAGACCCCATTATTAACAAGACTGGCCTCTCTGTTATTTTCCCATATAAACGCCATGCTTCAGAATCAGCGACGCTTCTATTTGCGAAGATGGTAAATTTTGCATGAATGTAGTAAGCTATCCAAAATTCTGTATTGGTGTTTGCTCGACTATGTTGGCATGACGGTATGAATATTAGAACTCACTTACACAGATGCATCTAGGGATCACCTTGGTCGGCAAAGCGAGCTACCATCAGTGTCTCCCAAATATTGGCAGAGCTGCCAGTCTTCTTGTTATGGGATCTTGTAATTGTTAATGTCAACACGTCGTTGTACATTTCATTCCAACGCGTTGAACCAAGCATGGAACATTGAGAGACATTTGCCGTATTCTACATAAGTAGTCGGGGACCCTCATTCTGTGCAGCACAACGGCTTGTTGCCCAGCTGGCACTGTTGAATGCGTTCATGACATCTATGGTCACGGCGCAGTATCGATTTTCCCGCCGATTCTGCATTAATGGTTCCTCGACCCTCTCGATAGCTGCCCGGATTGCACCAACCGTAGACTTGCCTTTCCGGAAACCAAATTGCTTGTTGGTCAATCCGTGTACGCTCTCCGTGTATCTCGTCAATCTACTGAGAATGACTCTTTCTAGGAGTCTTCCGAGAGTGTTTAGCAAATATATAGACCTCTGCGAAGCAGGATCACTCGGTGGTTTTCCTGGTTTAGGTACCAACACCAGCTTTTGCGCCTTCCATCTGTTTGTGAAGTGGCTCTTGTCGTAAACATGTCCGGAAACGCCAGGATCGCCGTTTTCAAACTGCTTTTTAGACTACTCTACGTTTCTCTCTGTCCGACTCAGATCTTGCTCGATGTGCACGTCTTTTAGCTCTGAGACATCTAGCTCGAAGGATGTTTAGTGCCTCATTCCACCAGTACGTTCGCTGGTCGCCGTTTGTTCCTGGGTTCCAGTTTTCTAGGCATTATCTCACTAGTTCCGTCAACTCATCTGCGTTCCGGATTAAAGACCCACTCTCTGCTGGAAGCGTTTCAGCAAAGAGATCGCTGTCAAATAATTCGTTTTCCTGTTCCGTTCGTGGATTCTTGGCCTGTCGTGGTATAGTCTTTTGCTGGCTAATATTGTACTGGATCCAGTCCAGTACTCACCAGTTTGTGTTTGCCACCAGCGACGGACTGCAAAAGGGGACGACGATTTTGGAGTCTCGCCCATCTCTGCGGAAGGTGCTGCTGGTGCCCTCATTCATTAGGTTGACATCCAGTTTCGCAACGAACCCGTTGTTTGTGCTTGCGACCATTTAATGGATAAGCTATCGACCCGTGATATCAATTGCAGGCTTCCTTGCTCTATCTGCAATCCAGTTATCGTTGTTGGCTTAGTGCAATCTTTCACAAACTCACCAGTCTCGCCGTATTTCCGACACAGCTTGTGATCTGTGTTCCTCCGTTGGTCACCAAAAT
Source organism: Sabethes cyaneus (assembly GCF_943734655.1). NCBI lineage: Eukaryota > Metazoa > Arthropoda > Insecta > Diptera > Culicidae > Sabethes > Sabethes cyaneus. Next base: position 53,736,399 of record NC_071355.1, read on the forward strand.
TCAGACACTTAAAGCATCTTCCGGGTAGTTGAGTAGCTCTCAGTTAGCACACTGACCACCCCACTCTGATCTTACCAGTGTCCAATACCTTACTGGCAGCAACCACTGGGAGTATAATTGCAGCTATCTGGGTATTCCCATATCCTTTTCGCAGTCGTACAGAGATAGGTATCTTTCCTAGATATGCTTGCTCTTTCAGAGCAGCTACCAAATCATCTACTGTGGTGATTTCATTCATGTTCCTACGCTCGAGTGTCATCTCTTGAGACAAGGACAAGGCTCTAACCTTCACCTCATCACTCAAGGTTTTCTACCACCTGCTTATAGGTGAAGCTCTTGACCGAAGGGTCCTCCATCAAAGCATATCTCCGTTTTGCGTGCGCCTAGTTTTTGCCACGTTGTCACCCAGTTCCTTGAGTACTCTTCGCAGGACTTCAGCCTACGTGGCTTCTTCAGTTCGACCTCTAGGGCGTAGCCTTTCTTTCTCCTTCTTTTTTCTACCAGCGACCGTATTCCAGCCATTCTTTTGGACTCCTAGTTACTCCTTCCGTCTTCTCGCTTTCCGCTCGGTTTACTATCTGCGATGCTTTATAAGCGTTTTTCAACGCTTTTTCAGCTGATTCTGCTCCCGTTCGCAGGTTCTGCTGTTCCTTATCGACGGCATGGATGACGGAATTTAATCTTATCGCCAGCTGCTTGATCTCCTTGTTCATGTAGTGTTTGTCCTTAACAAAACCGTAGAGTTCTTCGGCTGCTTTCTTGGCCTCCTCCAGCTTCGATCTACCGAACGGCATTCCTTGTTGAACGGCCTGCGGATTGTTTTTACCAGCGCTCAATACAAGCTGTCCTCTTTGGCATTTCACGCTTCCTTGAACATTTGCCATGGCAGCCGCCAACCTGAGTTGGCGAACGTGGCTGTAATTTCGCGCTTCGGACGAACAAGTCTTTCCCTCCTTTTCCTCCTACTTGTTGTGGTGGTTGTAGATCTGTCTCCATGATGTTGGGTCCCCCTTCCAGGCCACTATCTCCACTCGTCGTATACAGCTGCTTATATGACTCCATGGTTATCTATGCGAGCAGGATGGCCATGCTTGAGTTGACACGGTTCTTTATGGCATATTATGTGCAGAACCGGATCAGTGACAGTGATGTTAACAACTCGAAATCTCAAAACTCATCAAAAATCAAAATCAACTGTGAATCATGTCAACTTGATCCTATGCAGAAAAAACTCACGCGTGAGTTTTTCTGTTTTCATAGCAAGAAGCACAAAACTGACACATTTTTCTTCCCGCTTGATCATATTCTGCTTTGGTTCAACTGCTACCCGGAACTATACACCTATACATACAAATTCGTTGTTGAACAGCATAGGCATTCTCTAGAGCGATACGTAACTGTGACTGAGCGTAAGAGAATGAATCTCTAAATAAAGCGTAAAGTTAAACTAAAACACACATTTAAACTACATGTTTATCTAATTCTTATTAGGCTTTTTACTTTCTAGTAAAGAAAATGTCGATTCTCGCGAAGGAAAAATGAAAATTCTGCCAATTTGTTTGCCATCTTCATCAGGACTTCGACCGATCCTTTTTTTCTACCACAGTCACACCAACGCGCATTCAAGTTCACACCGTCCGTTTAGTGGTGGAATACGAACGCTATGCATAACACAACTGGCAGTTTGCTCAGTCAAACTAGGACAGGACGTGCCATCTGGCTTCTTACTCTTCTTTTCATTATGACCGCCATCCCGATTGAATATTCTTTGTACACTCTGCACCACTGTTGCCTGCACATATTGTTTTAAAAATAACTTCATTTGCCGAAAATCAGCTCCCGAATACGCCACAGTTAATGCAAGGACATGGTGTGTTGCTATCTCTTTCTCATGTAAGAGTGAAGAGAGCAACTTTCAAATGGTCCTCGGTAAAGGGGAATTCCCAGCAAATTTTTTGGTTCCTGCCAAAATTAACATTTTGGTACCTATGCGTGGGACATCGAAAATGTATGAATTTGACAGCCACTTCACCCCGTAGAGGTAATGCGACCAAAATCATGTTTTGCATTTTATTTTGAATATTAAAATTCGTGTACAAACAAAACTAATTTGAAACCAAGCATAGAACTACAGAATACAAAAGAAATTAAAATTCGGAAATAATAACTTATTGACGTATTCCCACTAATGAGTTTCAGCAACACTGAAAGCGATACCGCGTTATATTTTCCAGTCAACGGTTGCCCGTTACTTTCAGCCAATCAGAAATTGGGTCAATTTTGGGTCAACGCCGCGGTTGACACTTGGCACGTCCTGTCCTAGCAGTCAAACGCCGATTGCACGTAGTAGAACGAACGCGTTCTAAAGCTTTTTGACATTTTCGTTTCGATCAAGTTGCCTTTACCGTTTGGAGCAGCGAATGACTGCAAAACAGTCAAATGACTGGCAGTCACCACGCTAACGAAAAGCAACCGCACAATCGTATGATTCAGTACTACAAAAAAACAACCACTACATGTGCATGGAAGAAGTCGGTCGGACTCCGTCCAATACAAACGAATATTTTGCTTGCGTCGGACCGACGTCCGGGTGACAAACTATTACTGTGAGCAGCCGATTTGGAGACAAAAAGAGAAACGAAAAAATACGTCACCGTTTGCTTCCGGTCAGTTTGTAGTTTATATTCTCAAAGCGCAAAGCAAAACGGGAGATCGACTGTTTGTTTTTGCTGAGATGCCGCATGAATTGTAAAACGGCAGCAGCGCAAGCGGCAGATTGACTGGATTCAAAAAACAGTCAAATGATCGTTCAAAAAGCGGAGTTTGAATGTAGAAAGTTCGCATTCACGGCAGTCACATTCAACTTGCGATCCCTTTTCAAGCCCTTCATTCTTCATTCTTCAAGATTCTTCATTCATGAATGTGAGCTAGCTTTTTTCGCAGCTGATGTTTTCTCTGGCGGTTAATTCTCTTTCGCTCTCTGGTTTGTTGTATGAAATGCCAGCTGTGGAAGAAGTAAGCAAAATGCTCACAGCTGAATTTGGTTCACATCGCATATAATAGCGAGAGAAATTCATATGTGAGTTCGGCGTTTCTGACCAAAGATGAAATTTCTTGTGCTTGAAATCTCATTGAGTTTTTGCTGCTTTGAATTTTTCAACACTGATCAGTGAGAATCAGGAATGACCTGAGCCTGCAACCAACTAGGTTGGTGCGAGTTTTGAGCGTACCTGTAGACCCGGTAAGGATTTACCGGGACGGGGGCAGCCTCATTGCGGGTGTTGTGGGTTCGAATCTGGTTATAATCTCAGATTATAACTTGGTTTGACCCATGCACCTTCCAGCATTCCAACATAACAAGTGGTCACAACGACTACTTGTTAAGCGTAGCTATTAATAACCCCCTCTCTCTCTGACCGTTTGCTCTTTCTCTTTCACTGTAAAAAAATTTCAATACTTTCTTCTACCATCCCTTCGTCAATTGTAAAAGAACTACCGTTTAAAAAAAACTCACTGTTGAATTATACGTTCTGTTTAACAGTTATAAGTAAAAATGTGAAAACAACATTTTCTCCGGAACCGCTTAACCGATTTCAATAGTTTTAACACCAAATTAAAAGTCTTTTAACCGGCATAATTTATGCAAAGTTAGTTTATTATAATGGAACAAGCAGTTCGAAAGTTATGCTTAAAAATGTGTTTTGACTAGGAAGGAGGAAATAAATTCAGAAAACCACACTTTATTATAACACCTTCATTATTAGATTGGGTTATCTCTTTATGAGTTTGAAAATAAATGATATTTTGAAAGGATATCTCAAAGAGCTGGCCAGCAAAGTATTAATTCAAACTACTATAAAGCTTAAACCAAAGTTTATGGCAGTATAATTACCGAAAATTCCGGTTTTTCCTTTGGGAAACCAGAACTATCACTTGCTTCACGTCATCTATCCACTTCACGCAAAAAGATCAACCGACTTTCGTCTCTCTGTGTCAAACTGCACTGCTGTCCTACTCGTATATGGTCGTTCCATGGAAACAAAGTAAGACTTTTTACGATTGTTACTTGCCTAAAGATTAACTATCTGGATCATTCTGTGGTGTAGCCGATTGTCGACGGACAATACGGACGACCCGGCTAATTACGAGCATTCAGTTAGTAATTGAACAATGTGGGCTGTTGCTGACGCAAATGGCTTTTTATTCGCCACATTACACACATCCCACATCCATCCGAATGAGTACTCTTGTTTTATCGACCGTTTAGATCGGACAGCGGACAGTTGGCCTTTTATCCGGCGTGAAAGTAGGCACCGAATAGGCACCGACCATCGGATCGGCCAACGGGGGAACACACGATGTCTCTTCATTCGCCCAATTCATGTATGTAGGTTGACAACAACTCGGATGGTGGTTTGGCATTTCAAGATGACATTCTCTTTATTGTCTTTGGTTTAGATTTCCTCTAAAACATAAAACAAAGTGCAAAATCGATAACTACTTAAAAATATTGTTTGTGGCCTAGATAAACAATGAATTTAAAATTTTATTTTATTTCATTTTTGTACTTATTTGACCATTTTAAGTACTACAAAAATCATTTGGTGTTTCAACAGCGAATTTTATCAGCAGTCAACTATATGAAACCTCTGCGATATCCATAAAAAAGAAAAGAAAATTCTCTTTTGAAGAGATAGAACAGAAGTTTCACCAGTTTAGTTACCTAACCTAAATAAAATAAATAAACCGATATTTCCACTCAAAAGAGTAGGATAAATTTATGCCCTCTCTTCGTTTGGCCATCCCGCATGAAATAGTACGTACCTACCGTAGCTTGCCGGCTTCCGCCGAGCGGACCAAGAAGGTACAACTATCTCCAGCCGGAAAGCGCTAATGCTCGACTGGCTACCCTTTTCACACTCTTTATTGGGTTGCAACCGGCGGGGGGAGATCGGTTTGATTTGGTAGCGTGCTGGCTGTTTATTCGAAGGAAATTGGCTGAACGACCGGCCTGGCGCTGGCCGGCAGCAGAAGACCCACATCCATTCTTGGAACGTCAAATTTGGCCCAAGCTCATCAGCGTGTGGTACACAATTTACGAGCCGAGTCAGGCAAACCCTTTTTTTTCGTTGGTGTCCGAGAAAGTGTCCGCCATGGCCGGGTGTTTTGAGTAAATTTGGTACCCTAGGTGGGATTCTAGTGCTGCATGTGACGAACAGGAACAACGTGTCGGATTGAATTAATGTGGGACTCGAACCGGGAATGGGGACACAGTTCCTGAGTATTAATGCTATTTTTATTATAACGACAACTAGCACTAGCATTAATGTACGAGAAGCAGCAATAAAACTAAACCGTAGAAGGGTTTGAGTACATACGAATAATTTGAAGATCATCAAATTTTCTCCTAATATTGTGCCCCTGCTGTCGTTTCCATCAAAGCGAAACTGATTTCTAAAATATGTTTCAGAATTTGAAAGGATCTCTCCCGACGTTAAGCATTATTTTTTGAGATTTTTTTCACTGTGTTGTTATTAAATACAATCGATCGTAATTACAATGTGGTGCATGATATCAATAAATAAGTTTCGCATGGCTTCGTTCAGGAAACGTACCATAAATTTACATAAACGATGTGTTATTGATGCAAAACTATGCTGTTTTAATATTTCCGCACAATTAACAGCAAATTTTGAAGCAGCTGCATTCTACTCGTTCAGACGTAAAATTATAAGCCTGTTTGGCTTTCTGAAATTATGAACTAGTTGCCATGATTTAAAAGTCAATACAAGTACAAGTACAATACAATTTTTTAACACTTCTATTATAGATTCAGCCGGATTTGCTAAGATTAGGTTAATGTATAATTCAAAATTTAGAAAGAAAAACAAAGATTCTAAATTTTGTCTGTTCCCCAGAATGTAAACTAATGGTGTGAAACTAAAGAATGGAAACTAATATTTTCGCCTTTCTGGCTTCGAAATAATAAATTAATATATTACAAACTCTGCTGAGTTCAAGCAACATAACCAACTTATCGACGGTACAAACGATTCCGCGTAGGCGCATAACTTTTCTCATCCATCCAACGCAGTATTTCATCCCGCGAATCGAAAATAAACGCGACTTATGACTTTTGACTTTCCATGAACCTTACAGTAATGCCTGCTGCTAATGTTTGCCACGAGCCAACCGAAAGTGGCAATAGCTTGGAAAAATTCACCAACAACAATCGGTCGCTTTCCATACGCCACCCACTGCACAGTCCCGAGCGGACGGGGTGCGGTACCGTGGTGGAACAGGGAACATTTGTCGGTGGTTGACTCGTACCTACTCGTCCGTTTCACCGTTCTTCCTCGGCAATATTGGCCCAGTCCGAGCCGATCGGAAAAACCACACATTTTGATATCGTTTGTCGTAGTCGTAGTGGCCCTTCGACTGCCGACCGACGGAGCCTTCGGCAATCGTGCAAAAGACAAACAGTTGGGCCACGTCGAGTCTTCCGGCCTACCGCGGTACCGTCTGTCGGTCGGTCGGTCGATCGGCCAGGACACCAGGTGTGCTGAAGATGTGTGAAAAATTGCCCCAAACGTGTGGTGCTTACCTATATCATACATTACCGGGCCCGGGTGTTGTCACAGTAAAACAGCGGAATGGTAAACGCTCAGTCTGCCTGGTGGTAAAAATAGTGCGGTGGAAATAAAGGTTTACGGCTTCATGAGGGAAAAGGCATCACCCGGTCACGACCGTCCGGTGCGTAGAATTGCTCTAATATAATATGTGATATATTAATTATTAAATCTCAGAGTGTCTCTCCTGAACACTAAATTTGGAGAAGCTACCAACACTTGTAGATCTTGTTTCAACTGCTACAAACGCAACACACAACACTCTCCAGATCGGCTGGAAAATGATGATAATTTGGAGTCGGAACGTAGTATGAAAAGGGAAAAACGGGAACTTGACATTAAAAGAGGATACGAAAAAATAAGGAAGGAAGGCTTGGTGTGATTCTTTGACACTTACAAGTTACGTTTTATCCTTTAACAGCACTACAAATTACTTACAGTTCCAGCCACTATTTAAACTTCAATAACAAATCATAAAACTTATAAATACCTATACTAGACGATTGGGCGTGGATGGAACCATTCCAACGATCCTTTCTTGATCCCATAAACTCGTCCCTCGTCCCACACTAACTTTGACCACCCAAGTAACAATTCGAAGTTTTATTACGTTCCACAATAGTCGGAAAATTGCGATTTTTGGCCAAAATTATTTTTCAATTTCAAATTGATTCTAGATTATATTTGTTACAAAAGAAATAATTTAAACTTATAAGAACTCATATTTAGGGTGATTTGGGGAAAAATGATCCAATGTTTTCGATATAAATATTTGCTTGACAAAAAAAAATTTTTTTTCTCGCGGGGATTCTCCCATTCTCTCATTGAAACTCTCTTCAGGTACTAAATAAATTTAGTAACAAAGATAATCAAATTTGTTGAAAGAGTACTTAAAATTTTAAAGATTTGCTAAAAATATGACAACTTTAAAATTATTTTTTTTCGGAAAACGTCAAATTATAGCAAACTTTTAATTGGCTAATCTCAAGATTTTAGTCTTGACCTTGGAATGAGGTCATACACATATTTAATATTTTTTTGAAACGATGGTTCTACAATTGGTGAAGGGACGGTAGGGGAAAGAAATGAAAATTTTATTTTTTTTGGTGAAGGAGGGGGAAGAGCGGAAAAGGGAAGGGGGGGGGGGTATTGGTAGCTATGCTTGACAAGTAGTCATTTTGACTCCTACCTTTTGTGGACAAAAGGTAGGAGTCAAAATGACTACTTGTCAAGCATAGCTACCAATACCCCCCCCCCCCCTTCCCTTTTCCGCTCTTCCCCCTCCTTCACCAAAAAAAATAAAATTTTCATTTCTTTCCCCTACCGTCCCTTCATCAATTGTAGAACCATCGTTTCAAAAAAATATTAAACTTTTAATTCATGTTTTGATAAAACATACTTCGAGCTTTCAGACGCACTTTAAGAAACTGCGGCGACAAGAGGCGACAAGAGTTGTTTTTTTGATTAAAGTTTATGAGAATTTCATTTTTATTATATGTAGCCTATGGCGCTCCTTTAGATTTGTTTTCATTTCAGTTTTTAATAGGCCAAGATATCAGTTTTAAAATGATATATAACAATAATATTTACTTCCGCGATAACTATTTAATTTTTTGACTTTTTTAAAATGACTTATTTTTCAAACTTTTGAAATGGGCAACTTTGACGGCTTATTTCTACATGATATTTTTTTTTCTATCAAAATTTAATTCGCGAATCATAAAAATATAGATAATTTACTACAAAACCGCGTTTAAACATGTGCTAAAATGTGAAATTTTACATTCGGCAATTTTGGCCGCTACTTTATATGGGGCCCTTCTTATGTGCGTTCCCATGACAGTGGTTTTCATGACCAGTTTCATAAAGCTACTAATAATGCTATGAGCTCCATCAGAACTTTCTGATGACCGCTATAAAACTGCCTTCTGACCAAGTGGCCCACTCCTCAGGACATTTTCATAAACTCTATAAGAATCCATATTGTTATAAGCTCAAGTGGTCGCATCATGCTCTACTGAAAGCAGCAATAAAACCAAATAACCTTTTGCTGCTTGACAGCCACCGCCATAATTTATTAAAGCTCTCCGCTTTTAGCTCTGGTAAAAGCTAAATCAGTTTGCCAGCTTTATCAATTTAAAAATACACCCGTGAGCAGAACGGTTAAACTTTTACTGATTTGGTTTAAAGCGTCCATAAATATTTTATAATATAAAACAGAATAATTAGCATAGAATAGTTATCAAATTTTGAGGAATCTTAGTTCGTTTGCAGCATATGCACATTAAATTTTACCGTGCATATTGATATGAAAGGTGGATAAAATCAACGCGTCATTGAAATTTTGCAATTTTCGAATTTTCGAACTAGTTGTTTTAAGAAACTAAATACATTCAGTTAGTCAATCTCAACTTTTAGCAATATCATTGGCCCAAAAAGAACTGATATTTTGCAATATGCCCTCGCATAAAAAAAATGATTTTGGTGTTAAACATCAGTATTCTTCATAATAGCAGCAATAAATCTGTTCGCTTAGGGTGTTACCGTATTATTAACTCTATCGTCATTTTGTATTGCTACGCCACACTTATGGTAGGTTTATAAGAGACGTGGTGCAGCCAACTAGTTTTATCGTGGTAATTGATATTGATATTGATATTTATTGATTGTTTTGCCTTTCTACTATATAAATATATAGTATAAAGGTATAGAAATCACTTGGAAAACCGGAAATGGAAAGAAGGTCCTGCGGGCCGAATGTTATATACCATTCGACTCAGTTTCGAAAACTGAGCATTTTCTGTGTGTGTGTGTGTGTGTGTGTGTGTGTGTGTGTGTGTGTGTGTGTGTGTGTGTGTGTGTGTGTGTATGTGTGTGTGTGTGTATGTGACGCTTTTAATCTCACTCACTTTTCTCGGAGATGGCTGGACCGATTTTAATGTTCTTAGTGTCAAATGAAAGGTCTATGTGTCCCATTGGTCGCTATTGAATTTCATACTGATCAGACTTTTAGTTCAAAAGTTATGTATAAAAATATGAAAAATATGGGACTTCATTATCTCATAGGTCCCTTAACCGATTTGAACAAAATTGATTGCATATGAAAGAGGAGCCTTGCAAACCCTTAACTTCCAAATTTCATGACGATTGGGCTTGTAGTTCGAAAGTTACATAAAGAAATGTGAAAAAATAATATTTAAAACATATTTTTGTAACATATAAGCAATAATTCAATGAAAAACATCACACATTTTATGATTATTTGAAAATAACTGCTGAGATCTATCAAACGAAACCAAGTTATTTAAAATCGGACGGTTCATTCAAAAGTTATTTAAACTTTAACACTTAAGCACCGTGTATTAAACCGTTAAAACGTGTGAAATCAAAACAAATTTTGATTGTATTTAATGCGTGTGATGTATGTGTGTATGTATGTATGTATGTATGTATGTATGTATGTATGTATGTATGTATGTATGTATGTATGTATGTATGTATGTATGTATGTATGTATGTATGTATGCATGTATGTATGTATGTATGTATGTATGTATGTATGTATGTATGTATGTATGTATGTATGTATGTATGTATGTATGTATGTATGTATGTATGTATGTATGTATGTATGTATGTATGTATGTATGTATGTATGTATGTATGTATGTATGTATGTATGTATGTATGTATGTATGTATGTATGTATGTATGTATGTATGTATGTACGTATGTATGTGTGTATGTGATCCCAAGCAACAATGTGAGTTTGATTGTACTCTTATGGTGGTTTTCATGACCAATTGTGGTCTTGAATGCTATCATAAGAGTGTAATAAAACTCAAATTGTTACTTGGGATGACAATTTGCAATTTTTAAATTTGCATTGAAATTCAAGAAAAGTCTTCAAGAAATTGTCTGAAGTTTTTGAAGCCTCTTAGTGGAATACGAAATTTGAAATTAAAGAAAAGAAAAAACTTTTACCGACTAAATTCCACTATTTAATATTTATTCGCGACAGATACGTATACGCTTTGGAATAAGACACTTATGACGCCTGCACGTCGTAGGCGAACTACGTATCTGTTGCAAATAAATATTAAATAGTGGGATTCAATCGAAAAGCTTTTTCTTTTCTTTGATTTCAGTTCACTTGCTGTTACTCACAATTGTACACGAAAAGCAAACAGCGAAGAAAAGCAGTTAATTTAAGCATGTAGGTCTTTTTAATCAATAGATACTAGAGCTTAGAAATGTTACATGAAAAATAGTCCTGAAGTAAACGTTGCACGGTAGTAATTTTGTAAGATTTGTTTTCGTTAATGACATTTTAAAGGACAGATGTCTTATGTCATGTATCATGTTTCAACAAATAAATCAAAAATGACAAGCACTGAAAATCATATCGATCATATTTCCTATTCTCAAGCATGTTTAAGGCGCAGCTTGCACTATTTTTCGACCTCATCTTGTTTTCCTAACCCTCTAACATTGTAAAAACGATGCGATCAAGCTAATGACTATCTTTTCATGAAAGTACATTCAAAAGAAGCTTAAGTTTTGATTTTCATGCAAAAATAATTATCTGAAGGAGCGCCAGCTAAGAAAAAGTTCAATTTCTCTTTTTCATATCTAATGCTCTATTCAGTTATTTTTTCTAATTCAGATATATCGCAAAATTGAAGCCAAGCAAACTAATAGTAAAATTTTGAGATTAATCATTTTGTTGTCGATATCCTTTGTCTTCAAAAGCGAAGTATAATAATAATTTTTCTGAACTCTTGTTTTTCAAAGATGCTAACTTTTGAACGCATGGTATTAATTAATTATCAAAAAATCTGTTTTGAACACATATTTCATATTGTCAATTCAAAACAAGTTTCGTATATGGCTCTGAAGCCCAACAGTTAAGGCCGACCGATTATAAAACTAAATAAGGTGTTACAAGTATTTACGCACCCAAGGAAAGAAAATTTAATTATTCTACGCAATACGTTGGTAATTTTACTGGCAAATAAGGATTTTGAGGAATACGGAACGGATATTTAAAAATATAGTCAAGTTAATTATACATAGACGTTCCTGAGAAATTAAATAATGATTATTGTGGCAGTAGAAAGGCTACGTCACGCCGCTAGGTGGATTAATTCGGGTTTTTTTTTTAATATTTATTGAATAATTTCAACCGACTCATTGGTCTAAATGAAATGCTGGCTGGGAAAAGCCGCCTTGAGAATGCCCAAATCACGCATCCTCAAAGAGGCATAAAAACCCAGCATCTTTTCTTAACCATAAATACATTTTAGGACAATATCAAATAGCATATTACATTACATATCACACTAAATTCCATATATACACATACAATTACAATTGGTCAAGTATTAAAAGTCAAAAAGTAGTCTACTACGATTGTATTCTACTGCCAAATGTCAAATTGGCTCACGCAGGCCATAATTGGTACGGTGTGTTCCTATACGTAAAAGCTGTTGAGGTCGTTAAGGGCGCAAAGGGCAATACAGTTGGAGTGAGGAAAGTACAGCAGGGCTATCGTATATCCCCACTAGTATCTTGTGTGCCATACTAGCGATGATATCTTTCCGCCGTTGTTCAAGTGAGGTAATGCCAATTAGACTCCAAGGCAGCACATGGTAAATTTTCCTGACGAAGCGTTTCTGAATTCTTTCAATTCGTTGGGACCAGTAGTCATAGTGGGAGTCCCATACAGCGCAGCTTGTTTCTAAAATGGAACGAACCAGCGAGCAGTATAAAGCACGCAATGTTCCAGGGTCTTGAAAATCGTTGCCAATCCTTAGTACCATTCCCAGTTGTCGAGTTGCTTTGCTGATGATCATCTCGTCATGTTGGCTAAACGTTATTTGCTCATCCAAAATAACTCCGAGATCAGTAACCCTGACACCACGCTGCAAGACTTGATCATTGATGCGGTAGTCGTATACCAATGTATGTTTTTTTCCGGGAGAAACTGATGACGGTACATTTTGGGATGCTTATAGGTAGTCATGCAGTTGCAAGTGCACCATTCAGAAAACCGGCCAATCAGTTCTTGAAATCTCAGACAATCGTCGGAGTTGCGAACGATCATGTAGATTTTGGCATCATCCGCATAAAGCAATCTATTGCCGCACAGTAATAGACGGGATATATCGTTTATAAACAGAGAAAACAGTAGTGGTCCTAACGTGCTACCCTGAGGTACTCCTGAATTGTTTTGGAACCAACAAGTCTTCAAGTCAGTGTAGACTGCATCACTTGAAAACGCTGGTCCATTGCGCGCAAGCATATAGAGGTGAACTCTAGCAGGTTAGTTGAAATAAGTTTTCCAGGAAAAAACCATGCTATGACGTAGATATGTAGTTCTTAACATAAAACCAGATAGCTACTTATAAACAATTGCCTCGAAACGAAACGCGAGCAAGCGCACAGCGAAGTAATTCCTCGGTAGTGTTCCACATTCCGTTTGTCACCTTTATTGAACACAGGAAACTTAAAGGAGGACTTCCAAATACGAGAAAATTGCTGACATTGCATGGATAGGTTGAATAATAAAGCGATTGGCGATTTCAAAACTTCAACATTTCTTCAACAGCACAGCAGGGAGGCCATCAGGTCCCGGGCAATAGCACTGTTTCATTTTGCCAACAGCTTCAGCAACTTCAGCACCAGTAAAGTTGAACGTTTCAGCTACAATCTCATCACGGAACGGAACAAAGTGCTGATGCTATACTTCCAGATGAAGCGCACTCATTACTGAATACTCCCGAAAAATATTTAGCGAACAGATCACATTTACGGTTTACGGTAGAAGCTTCGTCGTCGTGCTCAAGATACACACTAGAAGGTAAACCATCCTCCTTACGCTTTGAGTTCACAAACTTCCAAAATATTTTCGGATTAAGCCGAAGATTGCGCTCTGTTTTTTGTACATAGGTTCGGTAGAGTCTCCTGTTTAGGGTTTTATATTCTCGACTGGCTGTTGTAAAGCGTAGACGGTTGGAAGAATTTTCGTTTCTATGATATGCACGAAGAGCAGAATTTCGCAAACGATTAAGGCGGGAAAGTTCAGTGTTGCTCCAGGCGGGCTTACGACGTGAGCGCATTCGAGGAACGTATCGTTCGATTGCCTCATGAATTTAGAAGTGAATTTGTCAACAGCTGAAATGGGCCTAAAACTTATCGACTTTGCCGCCTCCAAGAACATGGCCGTATGTAGTACCTTTTTCCAGCACAGAATCCATCACAAGTACACCAAATGGAGGTCACCAAATCAGACAGAATCACAGATCGACTACGGTTTGATCGACAGTCGGCAGTTCTCAGACATTATCGACGGCAGACATTATCCTATCGATGCGCTAACGTTGGCACGGACCACTACCTAGTGATGGTTAAGATGCGCCCAAGGCTCTCCGTTGTGAATAACATTCGGTACCGACGCCAGCCTCGGTTAGAACTCGCGCGGCTGAAGCAGCCAGACGTCGCCGCAAACTACGCGCATTCACTCGAAGCTACGCTGCCGGAAGAGGACGAGCTGGACGAAGCCCCTCTCGAGGACTGTTGGAACACTATCAAAACAGCCAACAGCAGTGTAGCGGAGAGCTCCATCGGACATGTGGCCCGGAATCAGCGGAACGATTGGTTTGACGATGAATGTAGGAAAGTGATGGATTGAGAACGCTGCTCGGGCGGCCAGATCGCGCAGTGTCAGAACGTGCAAAGACACAAACAGAAGAAGATGCGGCGAAACCAAATCTTTCGGGAAAAAGCCCTACCTGGAAGAGCAGGAATATGCAGAGTTGGAGCGGCTGTATCGTTCTCAGGAAACGCGAAAGTTCTACCAGAAACTGAACGAATCCCGCAAAGGCTTTGTGCCGCAAGCCAAAATGTGTCGGGATAAGACTGGCAGTATTCTGACGGACGATCGTGAGGTGACCGATCGGTGGAAGCAGCACTTCGACGAACACCTGAATGGCGCCTAGGCGGAAAACCATGGCGGCGGGGAAAGCGATCTCGACGGTGCAACAAACGAGGAAGAGGTGCCAGCCCCAACGATAGGCGAAGTTAAGGAGACCATCATGCAGCCAAATAACAACAAGTCAGCTGGAATAGATGACATCGGAGCGGAGCTTATTAAAATGGGACCAGAAAAGCTGGCCGTTTGTCTACACCGACTAATTGTTAGAATTTGGGATACGAAACAGCTACCCTACCAGAGGAGTGGAAAGATGGGGTTATCTACCCGATCTATAAAAAGGGCGACAAGTTGGACTGTGAGAACTATCGAGCGATCACCGTTCTCAATGCCGCCTATAAAGTGCTGTCCCAAATCATTTTACGCCGACTATCACCAATTGCGAACAGATTTGTAGGAACTTATCAAGCCGGCTTCGTCGAAGGTCGGTCTACAACGGATCAAATATTTACACTGCGGCAGCTCCTCCAAAAGGAGCGTGAATGCAGAGTTCTTACACACTATTCGTTCGTTGACTTCAAAGCCGCATATGATACCATCGACCGGAATGAGCTATGGAAAATCATAGACGAGAACAGCTTCCCCAGGAAGCTCATCAAACTGATTAAATCTACGATGGTTGATACACAGTGCTGTGTTCGGATTTCGGGTGGGTTGTCAAGTTCATTCGAATCACACAGAGGGCT
Source organism: Sabethes cyaneus (assembly GCF_943734655.1). Classification (NCBI taxonomy): domain Eukaryota; kingdom Metazoa; phylum Arthropoda; class Insecta; order Diptera; family Culicidae; genus Sabethes; species Sabethes cyaneus. The sequence goes on from NC_071355.1 coordinate 53,751,707, forward strand.
TCGTCAAGGTGATGGTCTTTCATTCCTGCTGTTCAGCATAGCGCTACAAGGTGTTATGAACCGAGCGGATATTAACACGCGGGGCACGATATTCAACAAATTTAGCCAATTCGTCTACTTTGCCGATGACATGGATATTATCGGCAGAACATCTGTGGCGGTGGCTGAACAGTACACCAGACTAAAGCGCGAAGCAGAAAAGGTTGGGTTAAAGGTAAATACGTCTAAAACAACGTACATGAGGTTGAGGTAGTCGACGAATTTGTCTAGCTTGGCGCACTGGTAACGGCGGACAATGATACCAGCCGTGAGATTCGGAGGCGCATTATCAGCGGAAGTCGTGCTTACTATGGGCTTCACAAGCAATTGCGGTCGAGCAAACTAAGACCCCGTACAAAGTGCACCCTGTACAAGACGCTTATTAGACCGGTTGTTCTCTACGGGCATGAAACATGGGCAATGCTCGAGGAGGACATGCAAGTGCTCGGAGTTTTCGAACGTCGAGTGCTAAGAACGATCTACGACGGCGTACAGGAGAACGGAGTATGGAGGCGGAGAATGAGCCATGAACTCGCACAGCTCTATGGCGAGCCCAGTATCCAGAAGGTGGCTAGAGCTGGATCGATACGAAGGACAGGGCATGTTGCCAGAATGCCGGACAACTACCCTGCAAAAATGGTGTTCGCCTCTATTCCGGTAGGAACCAGATGACCAGGAGCCCAGCGAGCAAGATGGTTAGACCAGCTGGAGCGAGATCTGGCGGAGAGTACTCGGTGTCCGAGGAATTGAAGAGCGGTAGCCCTCAACCGAGTTACATGAAGAAACTTTGTTCAACAGGTTTTGTCTTAGGACGGCAAGCCACCTAAGTAAAGTAAGTAAGTCCCGGAGAGTCAGCTTCCAAAATCGGTTGACCAATTCTTGCGTCAGTTTTTAGTCCTTCTTAAGTACATACAAACTATTGTCAAATGGAACCCGAGATCTTAGTCCGTTACATGATCCTAGCAAAAAGTGGTTGGAAGTCAGTATCGGTAATATTTTCAAGCATTGCGGAAAACATGTACCGACCATTTTTGCTGTGTAAATTGATTACCATTTCATTAATTTTTTGACAAACAGCTAGAAAAAAATGGACTGAAGATAGCTTAATTTTTTTTGTTGTATGTCAGGGGTTTGGTTTTCCGGTTTTGCTAACATATTAGCGAGAATTTCATGCCACATCGTTTTATAGATTTGGATTTTAGCCTAGCGAAGTTGTACTTGTCAGTCCATACGTGGCGCTCCCACACTCCGCCCATATGTGGTGAAGCAAGAGAAATGAAATTGTATTTTCTTTCGAATTGATGTATATCGGTGAAACTTTTAAACTTTCCCTCTACCTTTTATTACGTTTCGGCTTACTAGCAGAAATGAAATTGCACGAAGTATGCGACGAGGTGAACTCTGCAGCAAAACATTTAAAATCTAACTTTTCCATAGCATCTTTACGTTCTGTGCTTGCTCCCTGCGAGTATATATCTCTGTCGCAAAATATGACAGCTTGTATCACCCCGTCCAAGCCATATCGTTTCTAAGTGTCATTATACAAAGGTTAGTAGTCATGGAGTGAAAAATTAGTAGTAGTAGTAGTAGTAGTAGTAGTAGTAGTAGTAGTAGTAGTAGTAGTAGTAGTAGTAGTAGTAGTAGTAGTAGTAGTAGTAGTAGTAGTAGTAGTAGTAGTAGTAGTAGTAGTAGTAGTAGTAGTAGTAGTAGTAGTAGTAGTAGTAGTAGTAGTAGTAGTAGTAGTAGTAGTAGTAGTAGTAGTAGTAGTAGTAGTAGTAGTAGTAGTAGTAGTAGTAGTAGTAGTAGTAGTAGTAGTAGTAGTAGTAGTAGTAGTAGTAGTAGTAGTAGTAGTAGTAGTAGTAGTAGTAGTAGTAGTAGTAGTAGTAGTAGTAGTAGTAGTAGTAGTAGTAGTAGTAGTAGTAGTAGTAGTAGTAGTAGTAGTAGTAGTAGTAGTAGTAGTAGTAGTAGTAGTAGTAGTAGTAGTAGTAGTAGTAGTAGTAGTAGTAGTAGTAGTAGTAGTAGTAGTAGTAGTAGTAGTAGTAGTAGTAGTAGTAGTAGTAGTAGTAGTAGTAGTAGTAGTAGTAGTAGTAGTAGTAGTAGTAGTAGTAGTAGTAGTAGTAGTAGTAGTAGTAGTAGTAGCAGCAGCAGCGTATGGTAGCGTGTGTTAAGCAAGTGAGGAGAAGCACCTAGCACTTTTTGCATCTCGATATAAGTGAAAGGACGAGCGTAGGCAGTTTAGTGAGACAGAGGCGAGGCTTTTGGATTGCTGACTACATCGCAGGCTTTTATTGTAAATATTTCTTAGACTAACGATACCACAGTTCGTTAATTACTGTATTACTGTATTTTAGATCTTGATGATGTTCAAAGATGATAGATTGTGCTGCTTCTTAGCCTTAGCCTGCTTCTTGTAATTCCGGATTTTATAGACGCTGGTATGTTGGATAGCAGTACAATCTCATCTGCTTAATTTTGAGCGATCCACAATTCACAATTTATGATTTCAAGATTCAGGATTCCAACTGGGCACTGCTACTTTCGTTGAGTCGAGGTGTTCTCACGTTCACGATGAATTTTGATGCGATCCTCCGTAGAAGCGCAAGATGTGAAGAGTAGTTTTGCGGATCAATAATTGCCTCTCCAAGTCTGAGGTGTAACAGTAAATGAGGTCGCATTTGCTCCGCAGTAGCGACATTTGTATATAATTACTCTTTCGTTCGAACAATCCTAGAAAGTACAGCTATTCTGCTATTGTAGTTTTCTCCTCGCAATGTTCTGTGCACTTTGCCGTTACCTTACCCTCAAAATCTTCTGCTTTATCACAAATACTGCAAACTGATCAACCTTGAAACTTGAACCAGATGCCAGAAAAGATGACACCAAGCTGGAGTGTTTAAGGAAGACTTCATACGAACTTTACCGCTTTTGTGAAATATGCGTGCAATGCGTACTTGTGTCGCATGTTGTGCGAAAAAATGCGATACCGTGGAAATTTATCACATTCGGTTTCCCCATTTAGGAGGGCTATGGGAGTCCCCTGCAAAGTCAGTCAAGTTCAAAGAAATTGGCAACCAGTATATTACTGAACACCTGAACCATGATAGCAAAGAAAGTAACTTTATTGATGCTATCTTGTTTGCTATCTTCGTTTCTATCTAAATCGTTGCACATTTTGACGGGTCCCCTACTGCATCATTGACGCCTGCGCTGCATTCTTCTCGTTTAACATTCTCTTGCATACCTCGTCGAACCAGTCGTTACGTCGACTCCTTTGAGTGAATCCAATCACACCTTTCGCTGTGCTATTGATGGCGCAGTCCTCGAAAAGGACTTCGTTTAGCTCTCCCTCAGCCGGCAGTGCAGCCTCAAGGCATTGCGCGTACTCAGTAGCGACCTCAGGTAGTTTGAGTCTTTCCAAATTGTACCGTGGCAGGTGACGGTACCGAACAACGGAAAGTCTTTGGTGCACTTTAATCATCAAAAGGTAGTGGTCAGAGTCAATAGGTTCTAACATCGATGTTATTCGAGAAGTGCCTTCCATCAATCAAAACATTGTCGATTTGCGAGTCCGTCCCTTATAGTGATCTCTAGGTGATCGATATGGGAGGCTGTGGATGACCGTTTGCAACGGGTGTGCGCTGAACTTTCCAATAACCACTCTGAATTCTTCCTCCTGGTCAACCTGAACGTTGAGGTCTTCGATGACACTTTTGACGTCACGTCTTGGGCAGTTGTCATATTTACGTTCAAGCTGCGCGTAATCCTTTTTCGTTCCTTGGTCTAAGCCGATAATTCCGGTCCGTATTTGCCCTATTTGCTTCCTGTACTGGTATGTTTTACGAATGTCTTGCAAAGCCTGCACCAAGCCCCTGTGTCGCCGGAGGACCATTGTGACAGTACTGTTTAGCGTCCCAAACTGACAGGAGAACGATGAACAGCTGTAACTGTAGCTGTAGGAAATAATAAAACATAAAGATGAAGAATAAGGAATAAAGGATTAGATAGTACTGGAGTAGAACTTTTTAAAATAACCCCAGACAAGCTGGCTAACTGTTTACACTGATTGACTTCTAAGATTTGAAACATAGAACGACTACCGTAGAAGTGCAAGAATGGAATTATCTTCCCTAGTGATCATTATTCTGAAAACCCCTGCAAAAGTCTTCCCCAAGCCACGATCCATCGAATTTCGCCAATAACCATAGAAAGTTATCAAGCCAACTTCTTGGAAGCTCGCTCTACGGACCAAATGTTTACCTTCTGATAGATGCTCCAAAAGTGCCACGAATTCCTTATAAGCATCCCCTATTTATCGACTTCAAAGCCACATATGATTGCATAAACCGACAAGAGTTATAGAAAATTACGGACCAAAACCAAAGCTTACCGGGGAAGCTAATCAATTTTTTCATGGCTAATCGAATGGAATTCGGTGTTGTATGAGACCTATTGGAGTCGAGCCCAAGCATAGTTTTAGAAAAAATTGAAAAGGAAATATATTATCTTGATGGCCTGGTTGAGTTAGCAGTTTGAATAACAAAATTTATTGCCAAAATTCCACAAGATCCTAGCCATCCAACTACATGTTTGAAAAGATCAATTTCAATATCTAAATACATAAGTCTATCCATCATCTTTTAGTACCATTTTGTGAATAGTTTTTCTATCGCCTCAAATGCAACACTATGTTGTAGCTCCTTTTCCAGCTAGCTTCGAAAAATGCGTTCGTTATCTTCGAAACTATCTCAACTTTACCGGTTGACCCATAATGGATTCAATTTTAAAACCCAATTTCTCACTGCAACACACTGCCCTACAACAGATGACAATTGGACGTCGACATCCGAGCAGATAGGCAAGCGCACTACTGACACGTTCGATTCGGCAGATCCTACCTACCTTTGTTACCTTTATTGTATGGCACATACATATAGAGACGTCCGGTTCGGTGGCGGCCAAACGACTGAAATTGATAGTATGCCATCTGTGGTCGACTGTCAGGTTACGAAAGGAAGGTGGTTCCGAGGATGGATGTTCTCCCAGCTGGGGACCTTTTGCATTTTGTAGCGTTGTGGCTGATAAATGAGATGATTTGCCGATACGAGTGGCAACCTATATATCCGTATGGATTAAATACATGCGAACTGGTTGATCTTCAATGGCCGTGGAAGAAAAGGGACTGTCCCGTTGGTTACGAACGACATACGACGGGTGGGAGAGATCGTCGGATTGGGAAGAGTGAATAATTGATTGAGGTTTTCCGAACGAGCGGAACTGAATAGGGTGTGAAGTTTTCGGTTTGGGAAAGTTCGATTTCTCTGTGGACATCACCGGCTGGTCAGATGGAGTTCACTTCCATGTTTTGGTGACCAACTGATGGCTGTAATCAGCATTATGGCTCTATTCTGTAGAGCACGCCATTACCTACCGGAATAGTGTAGTCTTCCACTATGTGTTGGAATGTGATTTTTTCGAACTCAGTGATTTATAGTCACGTTCAATATAAAAATATAAAATATACTTACAACGCCAGTTATAAGGAAATGTCACAGTGCAATAACAATACGCTTCATAAGTCAAAAAAATCCTTGTTCAATCCATCAACGCCAAAATATTACTCTTGTCGCCTGTCTCGACTGCCTTTCCACTTCTAAAACTTTAAAATAATCTCCACAATGGTGAACATATCTTCATGCCATTCACGATAGGCGTGTACAGAAGAAGCGCTTTTGCCGTGTAGCCCCTGAAACATCCAACTCGACGACAATGTGAACGTTCGATGCGCTACACGATGACTCGCATGAATATTGTAACGAGAAAATTTCCAAGGCTGGCAGAGTATAATATCCATCGTATGCCGAAGGAAACAATCGAGCAGAAGGGAAAAATCATACATTTTTAAACGCACCAGCTAAAAGTTTGTCACCGAAACCGGATCGGTTGTGAGTCAACCATTCGGTGGAACCGAAACTCCGCCTGCCGAAGGCGTCTCAAAGCGAACAAGTCCTTCACAAGTGAAATCAGAAACCTCTGCAACTGAGCTGAGCTTCGGAACTTTTCTTTGAGTTGAGTTGTTGATGAAGTGCTCTGCTGTGTATAGCGCGGTCGCTCTTTCTTCGCTGTCATCGACAGCCGCTTCCTAATAGGTACCTAATGTTGGAGTTGGCTGCACGTGTGAATAATATTGCCCTATTGGTTGCCAATCAATGTCTTTCGACTGGGTGGATGCTTTCCAGCGGGCGACAAAAGCCGCACCTTGTCGTTTTAGGCTTCGGTGCACGGTGGGGTGTGTAACAGGAAAAAAACTCTTTTTTCCCACACTAAATTAAATACTGTTTTTCTTTCAAAAAATACAGGAAGTGTCCAGTGTTTGGCAATAATATAACCAGCAATTTTCGATATTACTCAGCACTGTTTAAAATTCTGAGAAACACGGAAAGTAGCCCAAAAGCCCAGAATTTTAGTTGCATTCAAATAATTAAACAATAAGTTTAAGGGCCAAGGATTCGTGTTTCAAGGCAATTTCTTCGCGGATAATTATGCAACAGGAGACGACGCCTTCCAACCTACTGTGCACTGTAGCAAACCACGAAGAAAATACTTCATGCTGGCGTAGAGCTTCTTGATTGTCGACCTTATTTACGACGTAATTGCGAATACGTGCTTGTTTCGTAATACTTGTTGATGGGATGTGCGAATTTCAATCATCAGTTTAATGGCTTCATTCTGGTAACTGGGTAATATCGAAAATGTGAACTGTAAGTGTAAACGATAAACGCTGTTTTATGTTACTGTGAAGCTGCGTGGGTGGAAGAGAAAACCTCCGTTTTCATACGTCAAGAAAGAGTGAAATTAGTACGCCTAATAAAGCAACGATCTGATGAATTCTGACGTTGTTCTTGTAAGTATGTATAGGCAATGATGCATATTATCAATGCTTATAAAACCACTCTTGGACAAATGGTTCCAAATGCACATTTCTCGAGCCAATATTAGGGTACGGGATGGTATTTTCAGCAGGTTTCTAAATTCAGCCTATTTGCCTCTACTTTCGCCAATAAAAATATTTTGTCGACATACAATTTTAATATGTTATAACAATTTTCTCAAGACTGTAAGTAATCTACCATTTTTAGTTCAAAGAACGTTAAAACCACCTGTTCTTCCTCTAGAACTAGGCCATAGGCCGAAAAAATAAATGCCATCGCTTAATGGGCTGAAAATAGCTTCCCGTGCCCTATATTATTGTTAAATGGAAAGAGGCATTATCGGTGGCAAAGCAGCGTTTAATACAAGAGGTGAGTGTGTGGAGGGACCTGAACATAAACTCATGCTAAAGTCACTTGACATCGAATGGCCTGATTGATAGTAAGATTCAATCCTACACTTAGGTACTTGCTTGTCAGGCAGTTTTAAACAAAACTATCGAATAATCGGTTGAAAGGAAGGGATGGTTGCTTTATTCTACGAGCTAATTTTATGTTCAGGACAACAATTCGGTCTTGTTTCAATATTCAAATGATAAAATTAATTGAAGAAAAAGGGGACTCTCACACTTCCACAACATTTTTTACTTTCAGAACATCAACTTGGTCTAGGTTCAGTCGAAACAAATAATGCTTAACCTATCGAACGCCCGACGGGAAGTCGTGTCGCTTTTTTTGTTTCAAGTGTTGATCTGAATTTACAAGTGTATAAACGGCTGATAATGTGTGCAAAACGTAACCACTTTTCGTTATATGTTCATTTCTCGTACTCCTAAAATGCACCTCAATATAGAAAATAAAACCGTAGTTCTACGTTAAATATTTGATCCGTTCTACCGCCCATCAATTTAACCCACGAGGCAGCCAACTTCCAATTAATTACCATACGTTCAACCGATGCCTAAGTGAGGTGTTGTCCTCACGAAGCATTTTTTGTGGCAAACCTTTGTCAGAGACACCCCTATCAAGAGTTTGTCCCTAATGGCAGTTTCTTTGAATTCTCTGTATTAGATCAGACTCTTTTTTGTCAAATCTCTTCTTCAGCTTTTTGAAATTTGATAATTTCTGCAAATTCTAACGTCTATGAATCTCTAACCGGGTAAAGAAGTTTTAATTCCTCGAATACTACCGGCCCACTTAATGTATAAAGTCTTTTTAGTATCTACGGGGACATTATTGTATTGAAAAAACTTCAAGGTATACAGCCCTAAGGGTTGTACGAAAGGGTGACGTAGGACTGTGTCATATAATACTCATTATATTGATAACATGTTTTAATCGATGAAGTATAACTTTATGTCTGATCATTAAATCAAAGACTATCGTAAACTGCATTTCTGGCGTATGCATATTTGAGTATTTGTGAGTATCATTGTTTGAGTGTTTATTTGTAAAAGAAGAGCGAAATATTCTGATTTAATTCTTCATTGAATCAATGGTGGTTTTGAAAAAAACCGTTTGAAATTGTTTGGTGGCCCTGAAAAGAACTATGCTTGAGCTGATAGCACTTCTTAAAAATCAGTACTATAATTACTGTTGCCAATATATAGATGGATGTCGCTATTCGGTTCTTTAGACTCTAGGATGATGGTTGCCCGCTAATACAGGAGTGATAGGAAATACCAAATCACTGTAAAGTAGAAATGGATTAGTTTTATCAAAATACTGACCGTTCGTCAGTGCGATCGTACGGTAAATGAGCAGACGGCGAACCTAGTGTGCGATTTTATAGTCACTGGCACTGCCGTTGCTACTTGTAAGCTAGTGTAGGTATGGGAGAAACCAGATCGGCTGCTGCTGCTGCTCAAATAATTATCCGAATGGAACTTAATCATTTAGAAAGTGTAGAAAAATCTTTCCATTCTTCAATTACTATAGTTCTTATAAGTGCTTGGTTCAGTGTTGATTTGCGAAAATTACCGCCAAAATGCCATTGGGTTTGCCTCGAATTGTTGAAGATGACATTAATTGCCGCAAAAGTCCTTGGATTTGCCTCCAATTGCCGCCAAAATGCTATCGTTTTTACCTCCCAATTGCTATCGGTGTTGCCTCCGATCGCTGATGTTGCCGCCAAATGCCGTTGCTTTCGCCACCAATAGCCGTCGATGGTAAATACTGACCGTCCGTCAGTGCGATTGCGCGATGAATGAGCAGACGGCGAACCAAGAGTACCATTTTATAGTCACTGGCACTGCCGCTGCTGCTTGTAAGCTAGTGTAGGTGGTGGAGGAAACCATTTCGGCTGCTGCTGCTTAAATGATTGTCCGACACTGATTGAGCAAGCTATCGAACAACTTCGCATGTCTGCGATGGGGATAATGCAAAATGTAATGTTAAGTGCATCGTGTGGCATTCACGTTGGCCATTGCCCTCTGATTCCGCTTGTCTTCGGGGTCGGTGTTGCCGTCAATAGCCATCGATGTTACCGATTGGATTGGAAAAGGGGTGTGGCTTACAAAGTGGTCTCAAGGTTATCATTTGGATCCAAATCCTTTGGTGTATCTAATTGTCGTCCGTGCCTGTGAAGCTAGGCGATAACAAGGGAAATGTATGGAAAAATTCGACCTTGAATCTTTACACACATTTTCACTATTTAGCGTATAAAAAATTATTATTAGTATGTTACTATAAAATTGCTGGACATTTTATCTATCCAACGACATATTAACTGTTATGTTTCGTTCAGTAGTATAGTAGCTATTAGCGTTTGAAATATTTCATTCAAACGTTACACTTCTATTTCTCGTTTTTACAAAGTGCTACCCAGTCCCAGTATAGTAAACAAAGACGTAGTCCTACGTCAAAACCTAAGCCTTCAACATAGTTTGCAAAAGTTGCTCCAGGAACGTATGGCTAAATTGAACCTATAATATATGACGTAATTTCCAATAAAACTCCAGTAAAAAGAACAAATGGAATCACCAAAATGGAAAGACTTAAAATTATAAGTCTCTCACCAAAATCGATGCAAATTTACCAATCAAAAGATTGATTCGGAAAGCCGCTTTACCACGACCTCTTCTACAAATGATTCAAGAAACGAGGGCTCACGGGTTAGGAAAATCAAGGTCAATTCATTCACTTCTCAATCCATATTGTCCCTCTTTTGGTAGGAAAATAACGTTAATTTGAAAAGCAAGAAAAGATTTGGTTTTCACGATTAAACTTAAGAGTCTTAATTTTTTTTCTTGCTTAGAAAATCTCATCCCCACCTCGTTTACCCAAGCCCTCAGTTACCCAACATCGGAAGGACAAAAACTTTATAAATGGCTGAAATCTTACCTTATTGACCGCACTCTATCTGTAAAAATAAGCAGTCAGGAATCACAATACTTCACAAACTTCTTAGACGTGCCACAAGGGAGTAATTTAGGATCACTGCTATTTTTACTACTCCTCAACGACCTCTTTAACGTCATGCCATCAGGCCGATGTTTATTTTGATGACGACCCATAGCTATACCTTGTTGAATGTTCGACAGCTTGTTGCGTTTGGAGTGCTCGAAATTTGCTTATCCTGAGTGTGTCCAAGTGCTCTGTGATCTCGTTCTCACCCCAACATAATCCAATTCATTGAAATTATGTTATATATGGAAAGCCACTCGGCCGATTAACGGTAGTTAAGGATTTAGGTGCGGAGGTTGGAAAACTCGCAAAATGAATAGATACGCCGAGTATCGGCAAACGGTTTTTATCATGATAAAACAGCTACGCGAGTGGTTCAATTCACCTATAACAATGAGCAACATACACTCACGCTTCATAACATCGCTGAATATACGAATATCGTGAGCAACGCAAAAGTGCGATTTACCGTCTTCTGCTGCTTGTAAAGCCACTAACACTACTTTAAACTATTCCCTTTTCGTGGTAATATTATTTTGAATACTTTCCGGCGTCCCCGGGCATTCTATATCCGATAAATCGAACACACTCAATGTTCAATATTCAATTTTTGAACGAATTCTGATGTTCACATTGAGGTTCTGTTCGTAATAAAATTCATAGCTGATGCATGCATTATCGGCGAGGCAGATATTATCAAATGATCACTTTTTCGCGAATTCTCCAACCACTGTTTAGGTGTACTTCTGGATGAATTAATGACCTTCCGGAATCACTATTCCCATATCGTTGCACAAGCGCATAGAAATTCGGGGTTTATTATAAGACTAATCCACACTTTTTACGAGCATTGTATTATCTCCTTGTTCGTTCCGTAATAGAAGCTTCAGCTGTCATTTGAAGCCCATACATTGCTAGCTATTTGGTCAAACAGGATCGACCTTGGAAAAACCCAATGGAATTGCCACCATATGTTGAGCGCTGTCACTTGCTTAAGATGAATAACTTGGCTAAAACAACCAACAACAGCTAATGCAGAGCAGTTTTTCTGGTAAAGCTGCTGATAGAGTACTTTCACTAATTAAAAGTTATTAGCTTGGGCGTCTTAGCAGACTCTCGAATACCATTCCTAACTTAACTCGTAGGGTACTTTCATATTCTCCCAATTAGGTAAGAACATTCCACCTAGAAACCTGATCTGAGAACATAATTTAGTATTTTTTTAGAAAAGGTATTCGTAAAACTATATTCGCAGCTCATAAAAAAATCAGAGGGGTTGTGTACAAGACACGACCGCATACATATATAGGTGACGCAGGACTACGTAAGTCTCTTTGTAGTGATAGTAGCATGTATCCATGCTTGTAATCATTCGTTTCTTCGTGTATACATGCTATATGCAACATATATACATGCTACATGCGTTGTATGTAACATTTATCAAAGTAGTAACATTGCATACGTCCAATCCTCAAAAGATTTCAAAGTTATTTCAATGTGCATGTGGAAACAATTTAACAAAATCAAGAACACAAACTATTGCTTTCCTGCTACCTTACAGAAATTAATGATTGTTTTATTACCCATGGTTACCCACGTTGAAGGGATTTTACCAATTCAATCCTATTTTATCAACAGCACATCTCTTCACTACACTTCTAATGAAACGGTAAGCATGCGTATTTATACAGAGTCGTATTATAACCGAACACTACAGCTGTAGCACTTTTTTCCAACACAGATATCAAATTCGTCTAGGTTTAATCGTCTCGCTGTAAAGAATTTGCGATATGTTGGGACAACGAACTTGTGTCATTTTTTCTGGCACACTACCCTAACACAGACATCAAATTGGTTTAGGTTTAATCGCGTTCGTAAGAAATCTGTTGACACGAGGGGGTTTTGTCACTCTTTCTGACGTACTTCCCAAGCAAGGACATCAAAATGGTCTAGGTTTAACCGCTATGTTCAGAAATCTTGTTGAAATGAAGAAACTTTGTCACTTGTTTTGGCTTACTTCCCAAGCACAGATATCAAATTGGTATAGGTTTAGACCATCGCAAAGAATCTTCCAACCAATCACGAAGCGAGAATTCTGGTAAAACATAGGTGTATCATTTTCAATTTTTCAATAGTTCAACATCAAGAATCCATACTTTTCTTCATTTGGGTCAATTCTTAGAAGATTTTCCAATCGATTGGTGTAAGAATATTGAAAATCGATCGGAAAACCGCTGAGTTATTAGCGTTCGAAACCTTTCATTTTTCGTGACGCTCGCATTTTTCGATTTTTTGGAATGACACCCTATCTCAAAACTTGCCGTAAGACGTAGTCCTACGTCAAAAATCATACCGTTTAAAAACATTCGTAGGCTTATGTCTTGCAGCAAATGTTGTTATTACGAAAACACATTCGTAGAACATTTTGCACCAAAACGCATTTGATGCATGATTATTGTTTGGCATCGTTACCGCACCTGCAGCTGTTCCGCTGGCAATTTCTGAATTGACACGGGGGAAATCATGAAGATGTCAATAGGTTTCAAGCATTCGTAATTTTGTAGCAAGGTGAATGATGTTAATCCGTGACGTATCTGCAAGATCACGAGGCAGCGATGTCAACCTTCCAGACATTTGAGCATGCATAAATTTGGGACCCATCAATTATTTCAGTTCCTGTGAATTCTGGTTTTAATAATATTGCTTAAGCTTAAAGTACTCCACTAACTATTTTTATTATACAAAAGATTAGACTGAGAAAATAAAATACTGCCAAGAAAATGATAGGGCCCCAAGTTTATGCATGCACTAATGTCTGGAAGGTTGGCATCGCTGTCACGAGGTCTTCCAAATTCTCTAGAACCAGCAATTTATCATGCGGTACAACCAACGGAATACTTCGTAACACGTAGACACATGGAAAGCTGCACACAAAGCGGTATCTCTCGTACACTTCTACATATCAAGTTAATGTCCTGAAAGTAAACCGCATCCATAAAGTTCACAACCATCTCCAGTTTTCGATCAATTTTATCGATTGGTGCCTGACTGAAATATAATCCAGTTAACATTATGCCGGTCAAAATATCGCACGCATACCAGGAATAACAATATTATGTGACTAGAATGAACCCAAAATGTTTCTTCACAGGGATTTAATATATGATATACCCTTTCAGAAAAACATAATCCCAAAATATTCTATCGGTGAAAAATTGAAAAAATCATGTTTAAAGTTTTTTGCCGTGACATAAGCAAGACAAGACGTTGTTCGGGCGACCAAATAGTTTAAATTTATCTCCAATGTCTCTCAGCCTCTGAATTCGTCAAAATGGTGTAAGAAGGATTTGTAGATAATAAAATTACCTATAATTTTTCCAAATATGGTATTGTTCTATTTCCAATATACACGTCACCAGGGAAGCGAGACCTCCAGCGCATATAATATGGTAACCAGTTTCTAAACCTTCATCTATTTCTTCATTCCTTCCTGTGCTTCAAGAAAGCACAAATCACACATTTTTTACGAGATGTTCTAAAGCATGCTTAATAAACTTGTCGGTTTGTAGTTTTTTCGCTATTTTGAATATAAAAAATATTTACCCTATTGAAACTAAAAAAATTTAAAATTTCTTCATTTAGGGTGATTTAAAAATCGTCACATTTATTGTTTGTAAAAACCCATAACTTTGATAGTTTTGGTACAATGTAGCAAATTAATAAGTTTTCAAAAGCTTTCTAAAAATATAAATAATAAATGCACAAAATTGAGACAAAGCTACAAATATTACGTCAAGTCGTTGTATTGGCAGAATTATTTATTTTAATCGATATTTTTTTCCTGAAAGTTCAAACTACAGCAAACCAACACTCAGCAAACATGAATCTCAAAACACTTTGAATCTCATATTGCAAGAGATTGAATTTTAATTAATATTAAATTAAATTAAATTAAATATTCCAAGAGACAGTCTATCTGACCGGCAACGATCGTACTATCAAATGATCCTACTCAAACAATTCCTCTCAGGTAAGAATCGAACATGGAGGCTGGTTTGTTAATCTAACATCGAAATGCTAATCAAAAGCATGTTTAAGCCCTTTTCGTGACAAAAAAAACAAAATTTCATCCTTGGGTCTAATAATATACTCATATCATTTGCTGATTGAGGATTTTTGTGTAGGAAAGCGAGAGAGCACTATATTTACGTTTTTGCCATTACAAACACGTAACCACTTTCTTACGGGTTTCGTCAGAAATTTCGCTGCCCAGGAACAAAAATTTTAATTTTTTGATTTTCTTCACAGTTTTAACATATCGTTTAGTGGTTTCATAGCTACTCGAAATCCCATATGAAGTTATCAAGTAGGATCATTCGCCTTGTAATCATTCTGCATAAAATCACTCAGAATTTCAAGTTCCAGTTTTCTGAAGAATTACGATAAATACACGGATTTGGTTTCATTTGTAATTGAAAAATGGGTAAATATTCACCATCAAAAATCAATCTAAAATCCATGATTTGTTTTGCAGAACGTTCTGACCTTTTAGGGAAAAATAACAAATTCCATATGGCCTCTAAATATTTCAACATGCTAATAACAAAATAAATCAGTTGTTAATGGGACTGTTGCTGTTAGCAGCCATGAAAATCATCAAAATCGACCTGGAAACTAAAAAACTGTTTTTGTTTAAATAACATACGTGACTTCGCGAATAACCGCGAGTGGTTAAAACGTCTCTAACAAAAACACGTGACGGCCTTTCGAAACGCCCTAATACCAAAATGTTCACCCTAATGACTAAATTCTCAAATTTGAAACAATTTTGAAACATTCTGCATAATATTGCAGCAGTTTTAATACGTGAAGTTACCGGCGAATTGTATTGAAAGTACATGTGCACAAAAATCTATAAGATTTTAAATCCCAATATTCCCATACCTACGCAAAATATGCTTTTCATCGAAGATTTTTGTATTAAAAAATTAGGAAAAACTAAAAATCTAGAAGTCTTGTAAGCATTGGTATAGAACTTCACGAAGAAATTCATCAAAAGTTAGATTTGTGCTTTTTTCAATGTAAAGAAAAGATGAAGGTTTAGAAATTAGTTTCCATGTTACATGTGCTAGAGGTCTCTCTTCCATGGTTACGTGTATATTGGAGATATAACAATATCATGTTTGGAAAAATTATAGGTAATTTTATTATCGACAAATCTTTCTTATATCATTTTCACGAATTCAGAGGCTGAGAGACACTGGAGGTAAATTTAAACTATTTGGTCGTCCGAACAATGTACGAGTTTTGCTTATTTCACGGAAAAACCTTTAAACATGATTTTTTCAACTTTTCACCAATAGAATATTTTGGGATTATGTTTTTCTGAAAAGGTTTATTATATACTAAAACCCTGTAAAGAAACATTTTAGGTTCATTCCAGTAAAATAATATTGTTATTCCTGGTACGCGTGTATCGTCAATTAGGTAACGTCTTCTGCACTTCACAAGTTCCCCTTTTGACGTTCTACTCCCGAGCGAGAGCGAAGAGCAATTATATCAAAATGTGTTATGGAAATCGAATAACTCGTTTCAAAATTTGGTCTTGTTTTGATTGACATAGTTGGTAAAATAACAAAAAATAATAACAAAATTTTGTTCCTTTAAGGCCAAAAGAATAACTACTTGTGTTATCTGAATAACAAAGCAATAACATGACAGTATTCAGAGTTTAGAATAACATATTTTAGTATTACTAAGGTATGGAATAACAAATGCAGTAGTATATGAGATATTAAAAAACCTTTTTATAAAATATTTATAATCTAAAATATCTTTAATCAATAAAAAACTTTTGACGTAGGACTACGTCTTACGGCAAGTTTTGAGATAGGGTGTCATTCCAAAAAATCGAAAAATGCGAGCGTCACGAAAAATGAAAGGTTTTGAGCGATTATAGCTCAGCGGTTTTCCGATCGATTTTCAATATTCTTACACCAATTGATCGGAAAATCTTCTAAGAATTGACCCAAATGAAGAAAAGTATGCATTCTTGATGTTGAACTATTGAAAAATTGAAAATAATGAACCTATGTTTTACCAGAATTCTCGCTTCGTGATTGGTTGGAAGATTCTTTACGATGATCTAAACCTATACCAATTTGATATCTGTGCTTGGGAAGTAAGCCAAAACAAGTGACGAAGTTGCCTCATTTCAACAAGATGTCTTAACACCGCGGTTAAACCTAGACCATTTTGATGTCCTTGCTTGGGAAGTATGCCAGAAAGAGTGACAAAGTCCCCTCGTGCCAACAGATTTCTTACGAACGCGATTAAACCTAGTCCAATTTGATGTCTGTGTTAGGGAAGTGTGCCAGAAAAAATGACACAAGTTCGTTGTCCCAACAGATCGCAAATTCTTTACTGCGAGACGATTAAACCTCGGCGAATTTGATATCTGTGTTGGAAAAATGTGCTACAGCTGTAGTGTTCGATTATAATATGACTCTGTATGAATACGCATGCTTGCCGTTTCATTAGAAGTGTAGTGAAAAGATGTGCTGTTGATAAAATAAGATTGAATTGGTAAAATCCCTTCAACGTGGGAAACCATGGATAATAAAAGCAATCTTTAATTTCTGTAAGGTAGCAGGAAAGCAATAGTTTGTGTTCTTGATTTTGTTAAATTGTTTTCAAATGCACAATCTTTTGAGAATTGAACGTATGCAATGTTACTACTTTGATAAATGTTACATACAACGCATGTAGCATGCATATATGTTGCATATAGCATGTATACATGAAGAATCGAATGATTACAAGCATGAATACATGCTACTATCACTACAAAGAGACTTACGTAGTCCTGCGTCACCTATATATGCGGTCGTGTCTTGTACACAACCGCTCTGATTTTTTATGAAATATATCGATATAAGGTCAAAATAAAATATGATAACAAAATCAGTTATTAAACTAATCTTACAACCACTGTTTAAAATATCTACTCAATAACAAAATGGGTTATCAATGTATCTCCATATCTATTCAATAACAAAATATAGCATTATAACACAGTTTGATATTGTTTTAATATTATTTTGCTCTTCGCTCCTGCTCGGGCTCTTCGGTTACTTCCATATTTGACAGCAGTACAACAGAAAATATATTAGAAAATACCAAACAATTAACTGGTGTGAAGCAGCAAATGTAAACGCCCGAAGTCTATTTTCGGATAAAACAGTCACTAATTCTTCCTCGCTTGAGAAAACATTGCGTTACGTCACATGCCCGAGTCTTCTGTAAACCCTGTTTTCGTGTAAGACACCAGTTTTGAATAAATTTTTGCGGTATTCGGATACAATCAGGTAAATAGAAGGGGTAGTTGCTCACCTTTCTATAGTTTACTTTCAGGACATCAAATTGGTCTAGGCTCATTATTCAAACGATTAAATCGGTAGAAGAAAAGTCTTTGAAAGATTTACCTTAAGATGTATCAGACTAGCCAAACATCGTAATGCTGTAATAATCAATGAAATATATTCCCGTAATTTGATCAACGGATAGAACAGACAATACACCTTTATTCTTGTTTATGGCCGTATCCTGCATTCGGAGAAAAGTTTGTTTCGAACGAATCGGGAATCACTATTCGAATGAACAAAAGGGGGCCGTACGAACGTTCGAATTGATTCAAACGAAAACAAGAATACGGATCGGCTTAACTTTCGAACGAAAACAAGAATTAAGGGTGATAGTTGTTCCAAGCGTTTTAGATCGATTCGGCACATAAACAGATCAACAAGTATGAGCTTGGTTGCATTTGTACAATATTGAAGTAGATCAATATTTTCAGTTGTAGAATACACTAGCCACTGCTCCACTGGCAATTTCTGAATTGCCATGAGTAAATCATAAAAGTCTCTATGGGTTTCAAGCGCTCATTCATTCGAAGCAAGATGAATGATGTTAATCCCTGATGTATCTGCGAGATTACGAGGTCTTCCAAATTCCCTAGAACCGGCAATTTATCATCCGGCGCCAATCAACGAAGAGTGGAAGCTACCCTTCTTATCAGACATGGACACATGGAAAGCATGTACACTTGTACCGATCAAGTTGATGTCCTAAAAGTAAACCGTCCCTACTCTTCGACCAATCTTATTGATCGGTTCCTAAAATGCAATCAAAACTGAAGTCCCGTACGAAAACGTAGGTAACAATTCTACATTTTAACGCAGTTATTCTTGAAATGAGGAATCATATTTAAAGGTAAACTATTCTTTTATTCCTGAATTGGTTGTAGGAATTAATTCTGGCTCGTCGTACCGGTTAGATACTGGTGATTCTTCACCTATTTTCATTAATATCGCGCCTGGTTACTATTGACAGGCTGCAGAATTAAGAAAACTTACAAGATACAACGGATATTCGTTTATAAGTGGTCTGCAGCTCTTAACGCTTCATTCCGTATACGTTCAGTAATTTGCATCCTCCTTGTCTTTTGCAGGTACCCCGACGCCCAAGATCGTCTGGTTTAGTAACGGAAAAATTCTGCCCAGCACGATGATGGAATACGGCCACGAGGCAACGCTCAGCAGTAAACTGGTGGTACGCAATTTGTCCCGAGACCATCAGCACAGTGTGTACAGCTGTCAGGCGAGCAACTTCTTCAAACGCAACGTCACCACCAACGTGACAATCGAATTACGATGTAAGCTCAAACATTATAGATTCAAGTATGTAATTGATTTTAATACTGTTGCTTTTGGGTTCACGTTTCCGAACACAGTGCGGCCCCTGGTGGTGGAAATCATCAACGGTAGCACGCCTTTGTCGTCCGACCGTCGATACACTGTCCAGTGTCAGTCCAGCGGGTCCAGACCACCGGCCAAAATTACCTGGTGGAAAGATGGAGAGCAGCTAACTGCGACAAACCAAACGGTAAGTTTTGAATTTCATTAGCAACAGACTACGAAAGTTGGTGAGATCCACTATAACATCGGAAGTTTCTCTTCCTCCCCATTGCCGGAGAATTTCCTTCAATTCAATGTTTAGGCAATTCTGCACCCCACACCCGAAAGAGCACCAGTTCTAGGCCGTAAACTTTTATCACAGTTATAAATACGAGGAATTTCGGGTTAAATTCATTCCAATTTCCTCTCCGACGCGTCCGCAGTACTGTCCGCTCACGACAGCCGGCCTGAAATTGTTGTTTCCATTCTATGGGGGGTGTACTAATTGATTTTCCTTCATTAAACGGCTCAAAACTGTGAGCTGTTCGAAGACGATTAGAGATTGTCCTATCGAAAAGGATGCGACAACACATAAAAACCGAGCACGCTCAAATTCAGCATCGTAGAGACCGAAAATGAACACAAACATTGCACACACATACACACGCACACATAATCTCGAAGACTTACAGAAAAGAGTATTAGACGTTCTGTTGAATAGTTAATATCTTCCCATGAGAATGACAACCTTCCGCTAGCTCTATGAAATCGTCTGGTTGTTTCTCCCGTCACAACAGCAGCACTAGGAAAAGCCAGTCTCCCCTCCGTGGGTATGCAGCAAATTGGTGAGGATTCCACAGAATTAAGAAAAGGGAGACGCTCTAGCTGTTTCAGGCCGCATTTCAATAGACTTATGTCATTAGAGAACATTATAATGTCGCAGTCCAGACACAGGGTTTTCCATGCCCACCCTAGCCTAGCAAATAGAGGACTATTAGGGGGGAAACCTTTTTCCAACACGACAGCTTCCAACAATTGATCGCGATGGTGTCATCTTCTGTACAGGCGTTGATAACGACGACGATGGCCAAGTGTTAATGGAAAGTGAGTGCTTTTCCATCACCGGAGAAGTTATCCGCTGCTATGCTGATAGGCTCACCGACGACAATTCTTAACCTTTTGCACCCTTTGCTACTATAGGAGCTACAGTACAGGACTAATCTATCGGTTGCTGGGTGTCATGCGACACTTCTTCGGGATGAAAATATTATTGTTATTGTTACTGATATGAAACAACCTGACGCGACCAGGGCTGCTTCCCGGCTGGCTGGCTGGCTGGCTGACTGGTTCGGGAACGGTACGATAGTGTGATGACATCCGTCGCCGTTAGGCTTATATTGATCTTGTTGATTGCCAAATGTCGTTACCGGTGGGAGAGATTTGTTGTTATACGGAAATTGGGAATAATAGAATTGAGATGTTACTCAGCTCTTTACTAC
The DNA here is from genome assembly GCF_943734655.1 of Sabethes cyaneus. Lineage (NCBI taxonomy): Eukaryota > Metazoa > Arthropoda > Insecta > Diptera > Culicidae > Sabethes > Sabethes cyaneus. Next base: position 53,772,311 of record NC_071355.1, read on the forward strand.
GCGACGACGACGACAACGACGACGACGACGACGGTAGTTCAATAGAGACACCGGAAAGGCTTGTGATGGCGGCAAACAAATTTTCTACTTCAAACCCCCGTAACAGCTAACGATCATTGTCGCCTAAGGGTGCATGTTATCTTTGAAGATTACCGACACCGGAATGATGGGATACAAACGATTTTCGACTGACTAAAGAAGTAAATCACTGTACACACAATGCGGAGGATGATATTCTAAGCCGTCCTCTGGGGAATCGCTTTCAGTTATCATTGGCAAAATTGAAAATGAACGCGAAGCTATGTGGATAATATTAAAAACCAACGAAAAAATTTGTTTTGTATCAGAAGATGTTGGGCATTTTTTTTCAAAGTTATCGAACGAAGAGTTTCAGAACCTATGAACAAAAACAATATTTAAAAATTCAAGGTTTCCTATTTCCCCAGATAACTCAAAAGGAAATTTTCCGGTTTTCACGAACATCATTTATTCAAAAAAAAAACTCTTGAATAAAGCATCGTATCATTTTTTTATGAATAAACAAAGAAAAATTTCAGCAAAAAAAATTAAAATAATCTTTCAGGCAGTATTCTTTCCAGAATACTTTAAAAATTCACTGAAACTTTCACGACATTCAATGCCTGGTTCAAATTTCATATTGCAGATCGTAGATGAAATACGCAACTGTCAATAATGCAAACATATTTGCATTGAAAAGGGAAAGTATCAGCTTCCTATAAAACATGAATATATGCTTTATCAACTGTGAAATTCACTATTTCATCAGCTAAAGGCTTATACTACATCAAAACGACATACAAAAACACAAAAATGAAACAAAAATAACAGGAAAATGATTCATAAAATATAATAAAATACAATCAAAAATATACTTTGGCTGGGTAAATGTGTGAAGAATGATAGAGTTAGAATAGCGCGACAAAACTCGATATTAGACTATAGAATATAAGACAACCCAGTGAGTGGTTCAAATAGATGAACACGCTCAACTAGGGTCTCAATTCACCATTGAAAAAATTCTTGCCTTCTGAAACCCCCGCATGCCAAATTTGGCTACATTTGCTTGATTAGTTCTCGAGTTTTGAGGAAATTTGTGCCTGATTTGTATTGGAGCCCCCCCCCCTTCCTCTTATGCCCTTCTTAAAATCTCTTCTTCTTCTTCTTCTCTCTTATCCCCCCATCAAATTGCTGGACATTTTATCTATCCAACGACATATAAATTGTTCAGTTTCGTTCAGTAGTTTAGTAGTTATTAGCATTTGAAATCTTTCATTCAAACGTTACACTTCTATTTTCGTTTTCACAAAGTGCTACCCTGTCCCAGTATAGTAAACAAGGACGTAGTCCTACGTCAAAAAAAAATTACTAAACAGACACAAAAGGAGGTCAAAAATGGCACAAACCGACACAGAAATAAAAATTGATACAGAAATGACACAAAAGTGGTACAACAATACAGCAATACAGTCGATTTTTTTTGGTTTGAAAACTATATGTTCGAAATGATAAGTATGCCATTTCGAATTACGCCTAATTTAAAAAAACAACACATTGTAATTTTATGTCGAATATGACACAGGCACAGTACTACAATGAAAATGATACATGATACCAAAACGATCTAAAAATGCCAGATATAATAACAGAAAAATAATTCAAATATAACACAAACAATGACAGAAATGATAATTGAGCTAAAATAACACAAAAAATATACAGATATAAATCCAAAATGATACAAAAATCACTCAAAAGTTATACGAAAATGACGTAAAAATAACACAAAAACGATCAAAAATACATAAAAACGAGACAAAATAAAAAACTTCTTAACAATCACAATTGCAACTGGTCGGTGTTAAATCAGACCGGACCAAGTCGCAAAATTTTAAAATATGTGTTAATGACAGCAAACGATCAACAATTTTCTAAGCTACATTTTGCTCTAGTCAGATTGCGTAAATCTTCCAAACAGCCAGAGATATGAGTTATTTTCGAACGTTTGATAGCTACAAACTTTGGCGTCGTTTTACTTGAAATCAGAATTTTGGTCACTTGGTTCGGTCTGGTTTAACACCGGCCAAACACCTAGTCGGTATTATATCAGACCGGGCCGAGTCACAAAATCAAAAAAATTGAATTAATGATCAAAAACTTTATTCTAATCAGATTACATACATTTTGCATAAAGCCCTAGATATGCGATGATTTCGAACTATTAACAAACAACACAACACAGTGAAACTTTTCCTAGTATCTTTTGCTTTCATTTTATCATTTATAGTCTTCTGCACTTTTGTTCGTCTTAATCTAAAATAGTCAAAAGTTAATCATCGCCTACTATGATAAAAATGATAGAATAACTTTTTTGTGATAGAAAATATAGACATAGTTTCTTCGGCAAAGTTATAAATAATATAAAAACAAGCAATTTTGCTGAAGAAATACAATTTCTATCTTTATCTTTATGCTGAACTATAGAGCATATTCTTTGAAACTTCTTTAAAGATTAGTTTTTCAAACTTAGTTTTTGTTAGTTTCATATTACAAGAACACATTGTTCAAGACAATTATCGAAGCACTCAAAACACACGTTTTTGCAAAAGACCGTAAATGCCTTGAACCTTTACTTGCTAAGTTATCGCATATTCAAGATTTTAATTTCCATAGCTTAATGAGCCTATGGGGGAAAATGGGACAAGTGGATTTATGAAATCAGTACTTCACCTTAAATCTTAGGTTAAGTACTACAAACTTGTACAGGTGCCGCTTGTGCCCAACCACCCAAATCAGAGTACGGTAAGTATACGTTTTATGTGCTCGCTTTAGGCTCGATACACGTCCACTTTTTTGTATTAGTAGATAGATACATGGTTTCTTCGGAAAAGGTGTAGAAAACATAAAGGCAAACAATTTTACCGAAGAAATGGCATTTCTATCTCTATCGAGTGCAAAATAATGGAGTATTTTCGTTGGCAATTATTTAAAAATAAGTTTTTCATGCTTAGCTTATGTTGGTTGCATTTTACAAGAATATATGGTTCAAGGCGATTATTGAAGGACCCAAAACACAGGTTTGTGCAGAAAGTCGCAAATCTGTAGGACCTTTTCTTGCCAAATTATCGCTTCTTCTTCTTCTTCTTCTTCTTTTTCGGCAGCATAGAGCCAGGGGGGCTCGTGCTGTTTCAAGCACTCGTCTCCATTCAACTCGGTTTTGGGCCACTCGTTGCCAATTTCCTAGTGGTCTCAGAAGTCGCAAATCGCTTTCGACCTGGTCGAGATATCGTGCACGTTGGGCCCCCCTGTTCCTGGTGCCGGTGGGGTTGTTGAAGAGGACTATTTTCGTCGCACTGTCGTCCGGCATCCTTACGACGTGTCCGGCCCACCGTAGCCTGCTAACTTTCGCTAGATGTACGATGGGAGACTCCCCAAGCAGTGCCTGTAGCTCGTGATTTATACGCCTCCGCCACTCTCCGCTTTCAGTTTGTACTCCGCCAAATATCGTCCGCAGCACTTTCCGCTCAAACACGGCAAGGGCGCGTATGTCCTCCGTAAGCAGCGTCACGGCTTCAAGTCCATAAAGAACTACCAGTCTAATAATGGTTTTGTACATTGTTAGCTTCCTGATCGTAGCGTTTAACGAAAGTCAAAGTAGGCCCGATTTCCCGCTTGGATGCGCCGCTGGATCTCCTTACTAGTGTTGTTGTTCGCGGTCACCAGCGATCCCAAATACACGAACTCCTCTACCACTTCTAATTCGTCGCCGTCAACGGTTACCGTCCGTGGGAGGCGCGCATTTGTTTCCTTTGAGCATCTTCCTTTCATATATTTGGTCTTCGACGCATTTATTTTTAGCCCAATTCTCCTAGACTCCGCTTTCAGTCTGGCGTAGATTGCCTCCGCCATCGCAAAGTTCCTGGGAATGATACCGAAGTCATCTGCAAAGCCTAGAAGTTGGCTACTCTTGGTAAAAATCGTGCCTCTCGTTTCGATTCCCGCTCGTCGGATCACCCCCTCAAGAGCGATGTTGAACAGCATGCAGGATAAACCGTCACCTTGTCTCAACCCTCGCCGCGTCCTCAAAGGGTCTCGAGAGTGTCCAAGAGATGCGTGCGAAACACATCACTCGATCCAATGTAGCTCTGATTAGACGCGTCAGTTTGTCCGGAAAACCGTATTCGTGCATTATCTGCCATAGCTTGTCTCGATCGACTGTATCGTATGCTGCTTTGAAATCAATAAAGATATGATGCGTGGGCACGTTGTACTTCCGACATTTCTGCAAGATCTGTCGGATAGTAAAAATTTGGTCCGTAGTTGCGCGAGCCCCCATGAAACCCGCCTGATAATTCCCTACGAAACCTTGTGCTATCGGTGACAGCCGGCGTAACAGGATCTGGGAGAGTACCTTGTTGGTGGCGTTTACCAGCGTAATACCACGATAGTTGCAGCAGTCTAGCCGATCGCCCTTTTTGTAGATGGGACAAACCACTCCTTCCATCCATTCCTCCGGTAGCTTTTCTTCCTCCATTGGTAAACGGCTGGATAATGCGGAATACAGACCCCATAGTGGTCGTTAGCCTCTTATCCAGCAACTCCGATCCCGACCTCCTCGTGGTACCAGCCGGAATACGAGCAACCTTAGTGGAGATCGGGTAACCAACCCCGGTGGAAACTAAGGTCGTGTACTAACCGGGAAGGAGGTATAGTGAGTCTCGGCACTATGGCAGCCCCATCGCGAGACTCGGTAGTGTTGCCCTAGAACGGTTACACACCTAAATTAAACTTAAACTAACAACATTCAAGCATATTCGGAGTGGAATATTCGGCAACGACCTAGGCGACGGAACAAGGACGACGAATGGAGACCGGGACTTGGAACTGCAGATCGCTAAATTTCGCAGGTTGCGAGCGGGTGCTGATTGAACAGCTGGAACCCCGCAAACTCGGCATCGTAGCTCTGCAGGAAATCTGTCGCAAAGGAGAGAAGGTATAGAAGATCCGTGGCGGAAAGGCCCAGTTTTACCAGAGCGGTGGCGCTACCAACGAACTGGGAACGGGCTTTGTAGTGCTGGGCGGAATGCAGGATCGCGTGATAGATTGGAAGGCGATCAACGAGAGAATGTGTGTATTGAGGATAAAGGGCCGTTTCTTCAATTATAGCATCATTAACGTGCACTGCCCGCACGAAGGTAGACGATGAGAAAGAAACGTTCTACGCGAGGCTGGAGGCATCGTACGACAGCTGCTCGTCACGGGACATCAAGATCGTCATCGGGGATATGAACGCCCAGAATTTATCTTATCGAAAACTTATCCAATTTAATTCTACTATGTATATTTTATTCACGACAGATACGTATTTCGCCTACGACTTGCAGGCTTCCTCAGTGTTTTTGAACTCCGAAATTTTCTTCTTATTTAATTTTAAAATTAGCAAATCCAACGCGTGTTCTTAAAGTTTGTTGCCATATTTTCTACCACAGTCTGAGCCCGCTAGTGCTTAGTGCCAAGTATCGTAAAACTAGGATTTATTCATGGAATTGTAAGGAAAGTTCGTAATCGAAAGTTCGTAAGGAACATATAGTTCAGCTTGATCAATCTCATAAAGAAGCGTTCAACGGTGCTTCAACATATTTTATTCCAATGCTAACAATATTTTTGTTTTAATAAATTCAATTCGAACTTTGAACAATTATTCATGCTTCAAAAAGCTTGAAGAACGAGCTGGATTTTTGCCGAAATTTAGATCACGTTTGTGGGAAAAAACGCGGGAAAAAATAATTGAAATCCACACATCTAATACCACAATTTAGTACAATGTTAGCAGCACCACATACGGCAATAGATCGTACTTGCAGTGTTATTTCTCGTCATTATACTTTCCCTCTGGATATACGTACCACCCACTTTCCCTTACCGCACCGCACCGCCAACCGGCGGATCCGTTCAGCCGCTCTCAAAGTCGACGGAGCGTTGGATACGTTGTTGGCTGTTGGATACGGTTCTGCGGATCGTGCGAGCTTTGTGTCCGATTCTCACGGGACATAAAACATATCGTTTTGCCTTTGTTCATACGAACGAACTGCGTACGTGTGTGTGTCTGTGTGTGTATGTGTGCCAATTCTGCTCAGTCCAGTGAGCATAGCATGAGTGCGAAAAAATAAAATAAACTTTTACTTTACGCTGGCTCATAATGGGAAATATTTAATAGATGTTTATGCTAATGGAACAGGGTATTTTCGTGCCGTAAATTCGCTCGGAATCATTAGCGGTGGAAAGCGGCAGCCATGAATCGCTAGAGGGTATTGTGGTCAACGTTTCGCAGAGAGGGTGAGTTTTTTTTTCGCTGTAATCCGTGGCCTCATGGGATTGTGGAATATGTAGGTCATACACGGTCATATGCAAATAAAGGAAAAATTTCAAATCGCTTTAGCTGGTGTTTACTCTCGGAGTCGTTTCCTCGAAATTTAATTTCAAAACCGTATTATCTGCGTTACTACCCGGAACGATTATGTGGTTCACATTATCATGTGTTCTTTTGATTACCTTGGATTCTCTATACTACTTAATACCTGTCCGGTTTAAACGTTTCCAAAGTGGGAGTGCAACGAACCGCGATATACTTTAGTCCGTTAATAGCAGCTAATAAAGTACCCTACTTGAGTGTACCAATATTTAATCATCCCTGCAGTGGATTAATTGTCCTGCAGAGAACAACAACGATCCATCCGCTCGCAGTCTCATCCCTTCTGCCGAAAGGTCGGCCCCAGTTCGCTGAAAGGTGCAATTAATTGTGCTTTTAGACTAAAATTATCCCATTTCAAATTTAGCAGAAAAAGGTCACCCCGCTGTCGGTTGGAAATGGCTTTCCTTCGGTCACTGGCCAGATCAAACACCATCCCGAAGAGGAATGATTCTGCGACAAACTTTGAATTCAAATAAACCATGCTGTGGGACGTTCCAACGCTTTCCTGTTGTGTCGTCGACAATCCAATTTGGACCGCCGTAACTTCTTTATCCGTTTGAAGAATTATAATTACTCTCGGCGGGAACTTCTTCGGGCCATCGCATCGCCTGTTTGACGTTGTTAACGCTGCTGCGAAGGCTTATTATTAGGACGCCCGCTGCTGCTAGACGGAGCCTGCCAGCTAGCTGGGGACACATTTGTTGCCAATAAATCAGACGCTTGGACCATTCCCAGATGATTGTTGGAGTGTGTATGCGCTGCTGGAATAACCGGGGATGTACGAAGATTAGTTGTGATGTTTTCATTCAAATTTCAAAGCAAGGGCGTACACTCGGAGGTTTCTTATGTTTGTCAGACAATGTCTGGCGAAAACTATTGTGCCATTAATACAAAGAGTGTCCTATGTCATGACTTTGAACAGATGATTAAGATTGTCTGGCATACGGCGGTAGCAACCTCACGTTTCGTTGTTATAAATTTGCTTTTCAAACCTTTTCCCTCGTTAAGAAATAACTGTTAATCCGGTTTTTACAATTATTGGAATGGTTCGGTCGGTCTCGGCATTAGACTAAAACATAGTGGTTTCCCAACGTACGACAGAAACAATACTCTACAGTCACTTGAAAATATAATAGAAGTTGGAAATATTGGGAGTACGAAATAAAACACATTTTGAAGTTATATGTTTAGCAAAATAACCCCACAGGATGAAAAACACTGACATGCAACGCTAAACCACCCTGTAGTAGCGCACTCTGCTGTGCACTGTAGAGTGGCTAGGAAACTAGCATTTTAAGCACTAAATCATACATAAACGACTTGTTTATACTATTTATTTTCAACGTGCTATACAACTTAACAACAAATCTGTGAGAGTTAATCGCTTGGAACTAACCCCCTCTGCTGAGCAATCTAAGCGTTAATAAAACTCAGGAAAAATGAAATGCTACCGTGTTTCATACTGATCCCAATAGCAGTGGAATAATCTTTGCATAACTGTAGCCAGTGGTGGAATTGTAAAATTGTATATAATAATATTCAGACTACAGACTGGGTTTTGACTGATGCTGTTTTATGTTTATTGTTTCCATATTCTTTCCAGTTTAATACAGAGAAACAAACATGCCTTAAACGACAACATGTAGGGTTTGTTACTAATTCTCGTCGTAGTAAGTAAAGCCATTCTACTTTTCGTCATTTGTTGGATGGATTTAATTAATACTCCAAAAGTTTTTGTGCTGATTTGACTAAAACACACTTACCTTCCGATCCGTGAACTTTGAAATCGCTGAAAAGCGATTATTAAAGCATTTTATTGAAATTACGCAACTGACTTTATTTCTAGAATTCGTCGTACCGTTTTAAAATCCGTCCATCAAAATTTTTCATCGTCCGAACTAAAAATCACAACAATGTTTACGAAGCTAACGCGCATGTATTTGTGTTGCACGGCATGACAAATGTTATTCTGCAAAATTTCTGCAGGTCAGGCAAGTTTTCCTGGTTGTAGAATAACGACAATGCCTTGCGTGAGTTATTTTCATTTATGAATGACGGAAATTAAAACGATAAGTCGACATTTTCTTCTTCGTCGCACGAAAAAACGTAGGAAATTTGGCTGGTAGAACTTCTTTAATGATAAAAAGCATTAAAATAGATCTCAGCTCACTTTGATTAATCGCGTGTGATAGATAACAAAAATAAAAAATATTAGGGAATAATTAGTTTTGCATTGTGTCAAAATCAAAAAATGCTGATATTTTTAATAATTTGTGTTGCATAGGACGGGAATAGGCAATTACGACGAAGCAGCAACATACCCTATCATGAAACTACTAAAAGTTCACAAAATAAAGTTAAGACTAAAAATACACAACGAAAAACATACAGCATTTAAGTTATTATCAAGAGTTGGGGTAAAACCAATCGACTGAATATAAACTATACGCCATGAACTATAGTCCGTTACTCAATTGACTTTCTACAAACACATTCACATGCTATCTACACATTCAAAGGTGTTAAAAAGCATTCCAAGGATAAATTAAATGTGTACTAAAATTCTGTAACCACCAGGTAAATAGTTACTCAACATATGCTGATAGATATCTTCTTACGTTGCGTGAACAAAAAATATCCTCGTGCGTGCTTCGTTAATCATGTCACGCAAAATTTTTCGTACCCATTTCTGTAGTGGTCAGCGTGCAGTCGGAAGTGAGAATTTTCACTGTCCAACATACAGTCCTATTGGTTCTATGTTTAGTTCGCGAACGAACTGAAGGCAGTTTGCAGTACTTTGTCTTTGTGACTGGCTGGTATTGAATCAATGACTGCATGTCATAAACACACATAAACAAAAGGTAGGTAAAACTACAGATTTTCGAGTACAATTGGATTCGAAATGAAAGTTGAAATTGGACTAGTAATCGGACTTGAATTTGGTATAATTTGGACTGGAAAATTCACTTGCCATTAGGCTTGAAATCGGACTTCATAGAGAATTTGAAGTTTGAAGTTGAAATTGAAATTCAACTTGTACTAGACATTGGATTTGAAATCAGAATTTGAAATTGACTTAAAGTTGAACGTAAAATTGTAATTAAGTTAAACGTTATGTTGGGGTTCAAAGCGGACAATTGGACATTAAATTAAACACGAATTTGGACTTAAACGAAATTAGACACGAAGTTTTACTTGAAATTTGCATTGAAATTTTTAGTCTTTCACTCGTGTTTTACCTCTTTCTCGTTGCTTGTTTTTTTTCTTTTCTTCCCGTTTTTCCACTTTTTGTATCATTTTTTCTTGGTTTTTGCTCTCCCTATTTTCGTTATTCCTCCCGTTTTTCCTTTCAGTCCTTTTCAATCCTGTTTTTTGCTCTTCTTTTTACTATTTTTTGCCATTTTCTTTCCCGTTTTCCGTCTTTTCTCTTCTCTTTTTCCTTTTCGCGTTTCCAGCTTTTATCTTTTCCTAACTCTTTTTCTCTTGTATCTTTCTCTTTTTTCGTCTTCGTCTGTTTCGTTTTCCCTTTTGGAGATGTCTCAATTTTCTTCTGTTGTTTGTCACATTGATTCTGTTTTTGGCTTCTTTTTCCCGTTGCTCTCCCGTTTTTCGTCTTTCTGTATCCCATTTTACCTTTTCCTCTGGTTCGGTTTCCTGCTTTGTTTTTCTTATATTTCGGTCTCATCTATTTATCCCATTTCTATTTCCTATTATCTGTATTTTCTCATCTTTGCCTTTCACATCTCATTTGACCTCATTTTCCCATTCAATTCGTTCTTCCTCTATCGATTTTCTTTTTACGCTCTCGCTATTCTACCTTTCCCTATCAGTTTCGCTTTTTTTCTGTTCTATTTTCCCTCTTTTTTTATTGCTCATTTTCCCATTTTTTCCGTTATGTTTTTTTATCTATTTCTGGCTCGTTTTTTTGCTGCCTACTGTTTCTTTCTCTACTTCTTTTGTTCCGTTGTTCACCCATTTTAGTCCTGATTTTCCGCTTGTTTCCTCTTTATCCGTTTCCTTTTTTTTCTTTTCGTCCCGTTTCTTCCATTTTCTTCTTTTTTTGTTATTTTCTATTGTGTTTCGATTTTTTTCGACTCCGTGTTCCGTCATTTTTCGCTTTTTTTAGTTTATTTTCTATCCGTCTTTCATTATCACCTGTTCCGTTCTTTCTCTTATGAAGTCTATAAGCTTTTTCTCGTTTTCTGCAACGTTGTTTTTTATATTTCGTTTTAGCCCGTTTGTCCTTCGTTCTTATTTTTTACTCTTCATTCCCTTCCAGTCCAGTTTTTCCTCTTATTTGTTCTCGTTTTTCCATTTATCTGCTTCCGTATTTACTCTTTTTATTTTACTCATTTTTCTCCTTCTTGTCCCGTTTTTTTTCTTTTCTAGTCCTATTTTTTCCTCTCCTTTTTTCAGTTTCTTCATTTTCTTTATGGAACTTCCTTGTTTTCTTTCATTTTTCTTCCATTTAGTTGTATTCTTCATCTTTTTTACCCAGTCTTCCCATTTCTTTAATTCTTTTTTTTTTGTCCCGTTCGTTTTTCGCTGTCGTTCATCTCCCCTTTTTCCTTTTTTTTTGTTTTTTCACTTTTTAATTTTCCTGCTCCTCTATTTTCGCCTTTTATTTTCTGTCTGTTCTATACCGGTTGTGTCATTTTTTGTTCGGTTTCTTCACCTTTTCAATTCAGTTTGTGCTCATTTTCTTTATCGTTTTTCCGTCTTTTTCCTCATCTGTCTTCTTTCCCTTCCGTTCTCTCTCTCTTTTACTCTCCAAACTTTACTTTTTTGCCTCGTTTTGCTTTTTTTGTCGTTTTCTTCTGTACCACTTTTTTTCTTTTTAGGTCCCGTTTCCCTGTCGCGATTTTTCTTTGGTTTTGACGTCGGACTACGTCTCTCAGGAAGGTGGCAGGTACAGAAGGGAATTCCAAAAAATCAAAACAAGCAAATGTCATGAAAAATGAAAGATTTTAAACGCTAATAGCTCTGACAATTAAAAATGGATTTTGATGGTTTGAATACCGATCGATTCATAATATTTAGAAGTAGCAGTTATGTGAATGCTATTACAATTTTTATTTTTAATCATTAAATAGTGAAAATCAACGAAAAGTTTCAAGACCAAAACTCCCCATGGGGTCAGTCCCGGAGTAGTAATTAGCATTCACGCCTCTCACGCCGAGGACCTGGGTTCAAATCGTAACCCCGCAGAAGTCACGGTTAAAGTGCTGGTTAAAGTGACTATAATCTAACAAAAAAAACTCCCCATACATTACAGACAGGGACGCCAGGTCAAAACACCATCTGTATTGTGTTGTTTACTATTACAAAAAAAAGTAACAAAACCCTCTCTCCCAACAGGTCGAAGATTCTTTACGACCTTTAAAGCTATACCGAAAGGATATCTGTACTTGGCAAGTACGCCAGAGTGCACAACCACCCCTCTTCTTCAGTCTATTTTTTCGCTTGAACATTTAACCTAGTCCATTTTGACGTCCTGAAAGTAAACAATTTTGTTAAAATGTAAAACCAACTCATTTCTTCAACCGATTTTATCTTTAAACATTAAATCTAGTCCTATTTGATGTTCTGAAAGTAAAACGTCATAGAAAAGTGGAACTGGAGCCTGAATTAATAACTGTCATGAGACATGGTAACGGGGTATTAATAAAACAGACTACCAAGATTATTACAAATTATTACAAACAATCAAATAAATACGTATTGGAATGCGCTTCACGTTGGCAACGAAACAAGGACGATGAATGGACGATGGACGATGAATGGCGATCGGGTGCTGCTTGAACAGCTTGAATCCCGCAAATTCAGTATAGCAGTACATTCGGGAAAGAAAAATGCAGCTGAAGACAACTTTTGTCAACTGTTCTTCGAAGAACAGCTCAAAGGCGAAGTTAACGGGGAACATAACGTGCCCATTAGAGTGTCCCAAAATAGCACTATGTCATAAAACCCGGGGGCTCACCCCTCAAATGACAGCTTAGGGTGTCACAACAAAACCTTTATATGACGTCAACATTGGTTGCCGTGATTTAGGGGTCACACATTTGAGTCTTATGAAAAAATGGTATTTTTCAGGAGTAAATTCAGAAAAATATTTTTAGAAATGGTAAAGTAGGTAATAAAAGGTACTTAATTATTTTTTTCACAATCATTGGTATCTGATACATTCATAAAAAGGTTATGGTGGCATGTCTGCAGTCATATTTGGTTACAAAAATTTATTGAATTTGGCAAAAATTTAAAATTTTCGAAATTTCATTTAAATAAACGTCAAAACAGGGTATCGAACAATATCTCAGAGTAACTCACGTATACTGTATAGATGGGAAATTTTATGACGAACAACTTTGCCGAAGAAAGTATGGACGTATATTCAAATCTCGCTGAGGTATTCACGTTTTTCTGAAGGCGGGACCAAACATATTTTCGCAATTTTCAAAGTTTAGTAGTTTCACGTGAAAAAGGTAAATGAGAAAACTTGAAGTGTTTATTCTAAACGTTACCTAGGTGTTTGATAGGAAGAAATATGCACCTTTTCCAAAATTTAGCACCATTTAGGCTCAAGAATCAATTTAAAAAAGGGTGTATTTATTTTAATAGGTACTATGTTTAAAAAAGCGTATCTCCCGAAACTAGGGTTGCTCCAAAATGATGCCTAAGCGTGAGTTGTAGAAAATTGATTTTTAAACCTGAAAAAATAAACTCTGAAATCTGTTTTGACCCTTTTTGTACTATCAGTAGATGAATAGAATCAGGAAGATGTATTCAGACAAATTGAAAGGTAATATTTATTCTAGTTGCTAACATGAAAAGGGCACATTTAAAATAAAAAAAAATAAAAAATATATTATACTTTTTTTTAATACCTTAAATACGGCTGCATTTAGAAGCTAATTATTATTTTGAACACGTGTTGTCAAGCACATACGAAGTTGCTCTTCAAATTCAAATTACATATATGTATAACAAGAAATATAAGAATAATAATAAGAAATATAATAATACTCTTAGGTTACAAAATATTCATAAAAGTGGTTGTTCTACAAAATCCTTTGATAAATGTTGCACCATTTCAGAAAAAGTCTCAAAATGCATCAAATCACCACTATTTTTCCAAAAAAGAAATCGAGATTACCATTTCCTGTATATTTTAATTTTACATTTCCTCCTGACTTTAGAACATAGTGAATTTTTTTCAGTGTTTATTTTTTCATGTTTAAAACTCAATTTTCAAAAGCTCACGCTCAGGCTTCATTATGGAGCAAACCTAGTTTCAGGAGATACGATTTTTCAAACATAGTACCTATTAAAATAAATACGCTCTTTTTAAAAGTTATTCTTGCGCCTAAATGGTGCCAAATTCTTTGGAAGGTGCATGTTTCCTCTTATCATAAACGTAAGTGACGTTTAGAGTAAATAGTTCAAGTTTTCTCATTTACCTCTTTCACATGAAACTGCTGAAATTTGAAAATTACAGAAATGTGTTTTGTTCCGCCTTCAGAAAACGGTAAATATCTCAGCGAGATTTAAAGATACGTCCTTACTTTCTTCGGCAAAGTTGTTCGTCATAAAATTTCCCATCTATACAGTATACGTGAGTTGCTCTGAGACACTGTTCGGTACCCTGTTTTGACGTTTATTTAAATGAAATTTCGAAAATTTTAAATTTTTCCCGAATTCAATAAATTTTTGTAACCAAATATGACTTCAGACATGCCACCATAACCTTTTTATGAATGTATCAGTTCCCAATGATTGTGAAAAAAATAGTTAAGTACCTTGTTTCATCTATTATAACATTTCTAAAACTATTTTTTTGAATTTACTTCTGAAAAATGCCATTTTTTCATAAGACTCAAATGTGCGACCCCTAAATTGCGGCAACCAATGTTGACGTCATATAAAAGTTTTGTTGTGACACCCTAAGCTATCATTTGACGGGTGAGCCCCCGGGTTTTCTGACATAGTGCTATTTTGGGACACTCTAGTGCCCATGCATCACGTAATTATTGATTTCAAAGCAGCATGCGATACAGTCGAGCGAGAAAAGCTATGGCAGATAATGCACTGATACGGTTTTCCAGGTAAACTAACGATCAGATCAACATTGTATCAAGCGATGTGTTTCATGCATGTCTTAGGGGCACTTTTGAACCCTTCGATGCGGCGGGGGGTTGAGTTGAGACTTTTGGCCCATTTCTCGTGCGGGGTGATCCTACGAGCGGAAATCGGAAGGAGAGATAGGACTTTCAGCAAAGATAGCCTACTTCTGAGCTTCGCAGATGATTTTGATATAGCCTTAGCCAGCGACTTTGCATAACTTAAGACGGGATATTGCCAGTGGTCAGCGTTTTCCAACGGCGCCTAGCGAGTCGCTGGAGAATCGCAAAATCACGCTGGACTAACAGGTGAGCGCCGTCACATGGACTAATAATAAACTTGACCTTCTGTTTTTTATACAACAGAGTTGGCAGTTCGTGTCAAAAAACACTCTTCTGGAAAAGCGCTTTGCTTTTCGCCGAAGCCATTCGACTGGGGATCAACTCAAATGTATCCCAAACTAGACTAACCAGGCTACGGCAGAGGCCTTTTAACCCAATGCCCTTCTGGCATACAAAAAAACCAGGCTATGGCAACGATTTTAACACTACGACAAATCGAGAAAGCTTTTGATCTCGTTTAGCACCACTTGGCGCACGAGCTTCTCCGGTTCTGCTTTCTCAACTATCTGTTGAAGATGATCCTAAACTACCTTGACGATGGGAAGTAAGAAGCGCTCACGGGCCTTCTTGAAGTTCCGTAAGGTAGCGTCTTGGGGACCATACTGTACAATTTGTACACATCCAATATCCCCGATGTCTCTACCGTCCGATGGAATGCTCTCGCTGATGATTCAACAAACAGTTATCAAGGACGCGCTGTGCACTCTAGTGTTGAGGCTCTAGACTATGCTGGAGGCATAAATTGTCCATACGATTATGAGGACTATGCTGCTCAAGACACAACTGCTGATACCTGCTGATGCTGGATGCCAACACTAAACAGCATATTCGTGCTCCCGCGCCGCAACACCTGGCTCAAGTCTGCATTCATCATGATAATTCTACATGCAGGAATCGAATGCTCATACTAGTTATGCTATCTTGGATTGACATTTGACAAAAAGCTCCTCCTTCCCTCACGCGTGAAAAACCGTATTACCAAGGACACTGTTGTGCAGAACCGTCTGTATTCGATCAACAGCCGTTGATGAGCATCCACCGTCAGGAGACTTACCTATACAGGAGTCGTGCATGCATACCATCGCGACCGGATGTCACTGTTACCTTGCATTTTGACAGTCCGGTTCAGTTCTTGACTCTCTGTACCGCTCTGTAAATACATTTCTTTATGAAAATTTTATTTCATCTAATACTATAAGCGCCTTATATGGCGCTCCCAGGTACGATGCTGGTCTAATAAGCCAGTCGTTGTCAGGCTTCATTTTGGTTTTTTTGCTCAGTAGATGCTCATTTGACTACTGCGCCCCAACGATACAGAATTCGAAAAAGTAATGTAGAAGACAATTGTAGAGATAAGTATTATCTACAATATTGCCGAAGAAAGTATGGTTTTATCTTTTGTATTTACGGCGCTATGAAGCTGCTACCCCGTTGGTAGCAAAAAGAGCGCTCTTTTGGCTACCAACGGGGTAGCAGCCCTATAACACCGTAAATACAAAAGATAAAACTATGCTTTCTTCAACAATATTGTAGATAATAATTGACTCTACAATTGTCCTTTACACTACTTGTTCGAATACTGTTTCGCTGAGGCGCTGCAATCAAATGAGCATCTACTGAGCAAAAAACCGAAAATGAAGCCTGGTCATCGTATGTTCGAATCTCGACTGGGTGGTGCCGCTCTATAGAGTTAATAGGATATAGCCACTAGCCCCGTAATTTTCCTGTACTCTAATTACCGACTGCGAAGTCTGTCGATATAGAAGGGTCAAATTCTTAAGGACGTTTATACCTACAACTTGGCTTTGCTTTGCCTTATACTGACTGTAACGAAACGTAGACCCCTGACAGGACGTCATGTTTGGCTTGGCAGTAAGAATCGCAGCACGCTCCCTTAAGAGAAAGCATAAATCTGAAACCAATACTTGTCACGTAAACTACAGCTGATGCGAGCACCTCTCAAACACTCTCTTATCGGGGACAGGATTTGCTGTGGGCCCGAAAAAAAAATTTGTGTTACAAAAATTAAAATATTCGTAACAACGATGTACTGATGTAAGTGCCCTGGCAAAAACCTCAACGCCACAGTTGACAGTTGCAAATTAATAAACAAATGTAAGCGAAGACTCCAACAAATTTTGCCAAATTGCAGTCAAGATAAGCATCAGTAACGTAGTTGCATCTCACAGAGTTATATAGTATTACAAGTACATTTAGGCGTTATAGTCATACATTCCGGTTATCTCCGTTATAGTGAATCTACACTAACATGGTAAAAAAGTGTTTTTTTGTCGAAATTATAAAAAATTAGGTTAGGTACTCCTGATAGTCCTGATTCGTTTACAATTAGACTTATTTAATTAGTTATTTAAAATTCATAAACACCAAAAATATCACTCAAATATTTACATCTTTGTTTGTCACCATTTTTTTCAGACTTCCGACGACGGTAATAGTACCCTGTCGTCACTGAGCTTCACACCGACACGCGACGATCACGGGAAGGCTCTCATCTGTCGGGCCACCAATGAACTCGTCAAACGAGGGACAAAAGAGGCCTCCACAAAGCTGAACGTGTTCTGTAAGTATATTTACTACCCTGACTGACTATAGAAGCGGGCTCGGAATTACGATTTCCGTGTTTGATGCCACAAAGAATTCGATAAATTTACCTTATGAGCCCGGAGCTAGGAGCTTTTGCTTACACCTAGGTACGATTTTCTTTTCAAAGCGTAAAAGGTCTCTCGAGAAAAGTTATTTCTCGTTATTTGAATAGCTTTTCCACCATCATCAAACTAAGTATGCATCCACGAAAAAGAAAATCTGACAGCGGCAAAGGCCATTTTGACCGGAAAAGGTGCGCTTTCAAATGTAAATGAATCGTTTAATTTTATGCGTTATCTTTTTATCAACAAAAAAAACTGCCCTTTCGGTTCGTTCCGCCGGAAAGTGATGACTGAATTTTATTGCTTGTTCACCCTATTCCCTATTGCTCTCCCGTCTCGTAGCCTATAGGCTCATGTTCTAACGAACAGTGGTGCGCCAGATGGGGCAGGATTTTTTATTGGCCTTTCTTCTTCCGTTGCCTATTCACCCCACCACACCGCACCAAATCGAACGATTCACTCTCCAGCTCCATACCAACAGTTGTCGCTGGTCATCGTTTTAGGCGTCGATAGGCCATTTGATGTCGTTTTCCGGTGGAAGTGGGGGTGAATTTGCATTTCACCTTCCGTTTGATGTAATGTTTAGATACAATCAATGTGAAGTCCCAATTTTAGGACTAGGGAGGGCTCGCCTAATATGCTCTGGTATTTGCTGAATTTCTAATTTTTAAATGACTTTTTTGCAATTTGTTTTTTTTCTTCTTAAAAAAATGTTTTGGGTCTGTTTTGCCACACATCGAAAGCTGTTCCCCACATCACCCTAAACACGGTTTCGAATATCTTTTGACCATTTACAGCCACTTAGCATCCGTCATTCACTCAATAAGAGGTTTTGTGTCCCATCCCACTCCACTTGAATGGGAAATTTCCGCTTTCCGTACCAAATGCTATCAAAAGGCCAACCATAAGTGCCATTTGGAAGTAACCCTTCCATGACCAATCAACCGGGCTATAAAAGGGGCACCGGTAAATTGAATAAACACACAACTGATTGTTTTGTTCAACTCTTTCGACATCAAAAAGGGACAAGAGCGCATCCCTGGAACTGACCTCGTCAGTCAATCGCCAGCGGCCGCCAAAAGGTGAACAAGCCCCATTTCAGTCAGGTTCCACTTCGGTGTTGACTCGAGCGTTTTACCGTATCGCAAATTGACGATGACCGATTCGATTTTACCGATGTACCTTCCGGTGCGTGAACAGGGTGCCTATTGTGCCTTTTTCGAAAATTTGCATAACCAATCTAATCGCCCAACTGCTCCCTGTTAGCAACCGTAGTTACATGTGTGCGTGTTGTATGTTCACATTTTGGCCTCCCGCCTGCCGCAACCGCAACGCATCAATAAAGAACCAACCCCACCGCCTTACGTACGGTACACAAATGACAAAGTTTTCCCGTTAGTCATTGGAGTTAAACTCCTTCCACCTGTGCTGCAGCCTTTCCAGCCAGTTAGACAGAGGACAGGAAAGATTAACTTTGTGTGATTGACACTGTCAGAAGTTATTATCTGGGGAATGAGCTACAATTTTTCGACACGACCTTTGACTGCAACAACCGTCTGCAGGCAGGCAAGCAGACAGGCAGACCTGGTAGCAAACCTCAACCTTCACAGTCGTTAAATCCTTCCTATGATAGGTATAAGAATTTGTGGGTTGGTTCTTTCGAAGCCTAATGATAAACTTTGCTCAACATGTAACGCAACTGTCAACCCTATTGATTTTTACTTTGCCGTGATAAACTCAAATGGAAGTTAGAATTTTGAGAATGATAAATTCATGGAGTATTCACATTAATTTTTAAATAAACTGTTCACTTTTGCCAGTGACAGTGGGCTTTGTATTAAAATCGTAAGCTAAATCAAATTCATCGTAGTAATCAGAATTAGTTGGTTAACGATACTAGCGTGCTCAGGCGTGCTTCCTTGTGGAAGAAGGTGTAACAAACTTTTGCAATTCGTAGTAGACCCGTTTTGCTAATTGTATTGATACAATATAGCTTCAATTCGGATTGAATTTTAATGTGCACATTCGTATTTTTAACTGGTTTTCGATTCTGTTTTCTAAACTATTACGATACCACAATATTTCTTGTTACCTCAACGATTTATCTCAATTTTATTTTGCGCAGGTGATTGAGAAATCTGCCCAAATTTTCTTTGACTTTTTTGAGAGAGCCAACAGATGGAGATGAGGAACGTAAGTGTGAAGTAAGTGTGAAGTGTCCGTCATAGCTCTGAAATACCTGGACGGTTCTTCATCAAACCTGCGCCATATGTTCTTTAACATAAAATAATCAGTGCAGAGGGGTTAACAAAAGGAAGGGGAGTTTCTTACAAGGGGGGAAAGAATGCGCTTCTCTTGCATTTGGACCGATAGCAGTTGTACAAGAGACAGGACGACAAGAGGGGATTACTGAAAGGATGGAATACGTTCAAAAACGTAAAACAGGCTTTGTCTGGCTTTGAAGGAATTACCAAAAAGAAAAGTTCAATTGTGACTAATCTCGCAGCATCTGTGTCAAGAATTAAGATCTGGATGGCAAACGGTTATCAAGTCGATACGCTATATACAGCGCCGTAACGTGCGGTTGGTCAGACTGGCCCCCGCCAAGGGCGCTAGCTCTCGGGAGCGCTAAAAATGGCACGTATTCAGTATTACAGTAATAACTTATGTATTCAGTAAAAACATATTCCATTAAAAACCCAGACAGATTTTAGCGATTTGTCGTGCCACATTATCAATTGATTTGAATGCAACAGCAATGGCAAAAGCAGTCAACCAACTACGCTTGATGCTTTGTTCGTACTGCCAGCTCCACCGCGTAGTGAAGCAGTTTGACATAGACCGTTGTACTGTTTTGGGCATCGGCCATTTACAACATCCTCTCCCGCAAGAAAGCCGAAAGCATCGAACGGAAGCTTGGTTCTGGACGACCGACAGTACTGCGCGACCATAACGTGCAGCAAAAGCTGATATCAAGCCTGAGTAAGGTGATCGTTCCGCAGCTTGGGTCGGGAGGTCGAAGTAACCAGCTAAACGGTGAAGAAGTACCAATTTTTGACCAAAATTGACATGTTTATTCGGATACGCCAGTCGCCACGACCCTCTAAAAGGAGGTGTCCTAATTCACCACAGAAAAAAATCTTGTCTCTAAAAACCCCCACATGCCAAATTTGGTTCCATTTTCTTGATTAGTTCTCGAGTTATGCAGAAATTTCTGTTTCATTTGTAAGGGAGCCCTCTCTTAGAGGGGGAGAGGTCTCTAATCACCATAAGAACCTTCCCCGACCCCAAAAACCCCTGCATACAAGTTTTCACGCCGATCGCTTCAGTAGTTTCCGAGTCTATAAGGTACATACCGACAGAAATTCTGTTTAAGAAACGAGGGGGCGCACCGTGGGATGAAACCCAAATCTAGGTGGACAAAAGTAATTACGTTTGAACCGTTAGTCCTAGGTATAAAGTATCTTCGGAGAAAATATGTTATTTCAACTTCCGCATTTTTTGCTGAATGTGGTATTAGGGTGATCATCATAGTAGGCGTGTGCAAAATATAAACTTTTTTATGGTTGAAGTTAGCTAAATAAAATGTTCTGCAAAGTTAAAGAACATTAAATTTTGAGTAACTTTGCTAAAAAAATGAAAGCCCTATCTTTTATGGTTGATGGACTGGGGTAATTTAAAGTTTTTTGGACCTAAAAAATCAGTTTTTCCTTAATATCTCCTTTCGTGTTCATTTCTCACAAATCATGCCTTCTGAGTACTTTCACATCCATTGAAAACGCACATTTTGTTTGAATGAATCTGGTCGCTATCTCCTTCGGTTCTGAAGCTACAGACAGTTTTTCTAAAAAAATATGCTTTTTTCAAATGTCAATAACGTAAAAACTGCTCAAAAGCAGCACATAATATTTTGTATGGATGTTTAGTAATATATTGGCCACCGAAATTAATTGAGATCGCATCGGTCCAGGTCGGCCCTTTTTTGCTAGACCGTATTGAATATGAAGTAAAAATGACCGTTTTACTTACCAAAATCACAATTTTTACGGTAATAAGATGGATTGAAAAACAAAAATAAAAAACTTTAAAACTTAACGACCAAAAAACTTTAAATTACCCCAGTCCATCAATCATAAAAGATAGGGCTTTTATTTCTTTAACAAAGTTACTCAAAATTTAATGTTCTTTGACTTTGCAGAACACTTTATTTAGCTAACTTCAACTATAAAAAAGTTTATATTTTGCACACGCCTACTATGGTTGTCACCCTAATGCCATATACAGCAAAAAATGCGAAAGTTAAAATAACAAATTTTCTCCGAAGATACTTTATACCTAGGACTAACGGTTCAAACGTAATTACTTTGGTCCACCTAGATTTGGGTTTCATCCCACGGTGGGGCGCTAAATTGGGCTTCCGTCAAGGGCGCCACAATGTCACGCTTCGGCTCTGGATATATACCGATATGTCAAAGGCTTTTGACGTTGTCAGTATCAAAGTTTTGCTCGCTTGTTTGAACAAAAGTGGAATCATATTTCCTATTATTTAAACTGGACTGGATTTAAACATACCTGCCAAGTAGGAAACAATTCGTAAAGCTTAATAAGTCTTGCTCAGAAACCTTCGATGTAAATTCGGGAGTTCCACAAGGGAGCCACCTTGGACCCTTGTTCTTTATTATTTTAATGAACGTTTTACCTGAGTACATTAATGATGCGTTCTTGCTAGTGTGCGCTGATGACGTGGAAACTTTTTACCAGGAATAATATTGACTGCTGTAAGCTCCAAGCTGATTTGAACAACTTCAAAACATTTTGCGACAGATGTGGTTTGATGGCCAACACTTTGAAATGTAGCGTTTTGATTTTTTCACACAAGCTATCTAATGTCATACATCACTACCGCATCGGAGATTTCGACTTACAACGATCGGACACAGTACGCGACCTGGGAGTGATTATGGCCTCTTGTCCAACTATCTTTCAACGAACATATCGATGGAGTGAATTCGAAAGCCTTCTCAATGTTCGAATCTCGGCTAGGCGGTGCTTGCTAGTTAGAGTCAATAGGATCGTTGCACTGGCCCCGTAATTTTCCTGTACTCTAACAGCCGGCTACGAAGTCTGTCGATAAAGAAGGGTAATATCTAAAGACGGTATAAACCCATGGCTTTGCTTTTTTTTTGCTCAATGTTCGGTTTAGTAAAACGTTATGCAAAAGATTTTGACGATCCGTATACAATCTTGATACTGTATACAGCTCTGGTACGATCAAGTGTGGAATACGCAGGAATTGTTTGTACATCTCTATATAATATCCACAAACAACAGTTGGAACGTGTTGCACTTCGTAATTTGGGTTGGCGTGATGGTTTAGCACCATACTTAGATCTCTGCAGATTAATAAATCTAAATTCGCTGGATTGTAGACGGAAAATGAACGAAGTGCTGTTCCTCAAGGACCTCTTCACGGACCGGTTCTGCTCGCCATATCTTCTGAGTCAGGTAACGTTTAACGAAGGAAATAGAAATTTGAGGAGAGTTCGCCAGTTCCGGTTACCCACGAGAAATACGAACTACAGCATGAACGAACCAGTTCGCCGCATGATGTCCATGGCAAACGACGTTCAAAACGTAGTATCGATTTTAGACTGTAGACAAACAATTAAAATTAAGGTGAAATTAGTCGTCATCGATTCTGCCAATTTCAAAAGCAGTTTTTTTGTTTGAAACAAAAATTCTGTCCATGAAAATATATTCGCTGTGTTCAGATAGGCAAAAATAATGCAGTATTTACATTTTTATAAACAGAATCCCGCGTTTGGGCCCAAAAACTGGTTCTGAAATTGGGCTTCCCGACGAAAAGTTAATGACTGCTAGTTTCCCGTTAAGTTAGAAGTGCATTTTATGTAATTTATGCTGTACGTTTTTTATGTTTGTGATTTATTTTAATGTCCTGTGGATGAAGGGCAAGACCGGATCCTAATAAAATAAATACAGATTCACAAGTGGCATTAATTTTACCCACTTATCTCTGTGCCCGATAAAATTGAATCCGCGTATGCTGCACAACTACGGAAACTGCTGAAAATTTTTTACAAAGTGCAATTTCGAATTTGGCGTAGTTCGATTTTGGCATGCAAAAAAAATCGTTGATTAATGATATTTCACAAATATTTTTTAAATTCCATTGGGCCGGCCGCCAGCACAGCTAAAATATTTTTTACAGTTTTTGTCTTTGACAACTGAAGGGGGGGGGGGGGGGGTAACTTTGATTTTTTCGTCAAGAGTAACTTTTCAAAAGGGCGTATTTAAAAATGAGATTACTTGTTTTCAAAACATCATATCTTGAAATCTATTTATTTGATCAAAATGGCGTCAAAGGAAAAGTTGTAGGAAATTAAGCGTATTTCCAAACTTCAAAACCACGATAAAAATTATAAAATGTCAATTATCTCAAAACCATCCCCTCCGATTTGCATAATTTTGCGTAGGACTACGTCTTACGGCAAGTTTTGAGATAGGGTGTCATTCCAAAAAATCGAAAAATGCGAGCGTCACGAAAAATGAAAGGTTTTGAGCGCTAATAGCTCAGCGGTTTCCCGATCGATTTTCAATATTCTTACACCAATCGATCAAAAAATCTTCTAAGAATTGACCTAAATGAAGAAAAGTATGGATTCTTGATGTTGAACTATTGAAAAATTGAAAATAATTAACCTATGTTTTACCAGAATTCTCGCTTCGTGATTGGTTGGAAGATTCTTTACGATAATCTAAACCTATACCAATTTGATTTCTGTGCTTGGGAAGTAAGCCAAAACAAGTGACGAAGTTTCCTCATTCCAACAAGATTTCTTAACACCGCGGTTCAACCTAGACCATTTTGATGTCCTTGCTTGGGAAGTACGCCAGAGAGAGTGACAAAGCCCCCTCGTGCCAACAGATTTCTTACGAACGCTATTAAACCTAGTCTAATCTGATGTCTGTGTTAGAGAAGTGTGCCAGAAAAAATGACACAAGTTCGTTGTCCCAACAGATAGCAAATTCTTTACTGCGAGACGATTAAACCTCGGAGAACTTTATGTCTGTGTTGGAAAAATGTGCTACAGCTGTACTGTTCGGTTATAATACGACTTTGTATGAATACGCATGCTTGCCATTTCATTAGAAGTGTAGTGAAAAGATGTGCTGTTGATAAAATAGGATTGAATTGGTAAAATCCCTTCAACGTGGGAAACCATGGATAATAAAAACAATCTTTAATTTCAGTAAGGTAGCAGGAAAGTAATAGTTTGTGTTCTTGATTTTGTTAAATTGTTTTCAAATGCGCAATCTTTTGAGAATTGAACGTATGCAATGTTACTACTTTGATAAATGTTACATACAACGCATGTAGCATGTATATATGTTGCATATAGCATGTATACATGGAGAATCGAATGATTACAAGCATGAATACATGCTACTATCACTACAAAGAGACTTACGTAGTCCTGCGTCACCTATATATGCGGTCGTGTCTTGTACACAACCCCTCTGATTTTTTTTAAGATAGCTTAAATTATGCCCTAAAATCTGGTAAAGAGCTATCGCTAGACACGATTTCAGATTTTTTAAATTTTTTTTTAATATCAGAAATATCCAATTTCTGCAGTTTTTGGTAAAACTCAAACAAAATCAAATTCTACGCATTATTTTAAACAAATTATGTCATATGAACTTTTTTTCAGGCCCAGCCGAGGACACTCTTTCGGATTTTTTTAAATTTTGAAGAAGACAAATTTTTCAAAAGTATCCTAATTTTATTTTTTTTTTTGTAAAACTCAAACAAAATTCAATTTTACGCATAATTTTGAACAAATTTACACATGTAAACTTTTTTCTTAAACCCAGCCGTTCTCGAGTTATTGCAAAATTTACCCCTAGAGAAATTTAAAACTTACCCACAGAATGCAATAAACTTGTGAGTTGGGTTTAAGTAAAAAGTTCATATGTGTAAATTCGTTCAAAACTCTGCGTAGAATTTAATTTTGTTAGAGTTTTACAAAAAAAAATAAAATTTGGATATTTTTGAAAAATTTGCTTAACATCAAAATTTCAAAAAAAAAAATCCGAAAGAATATCCATCGATAGCTCTTCACCAGATTTTAGGGCATAATTTAAGCTATTTTTTTAAAAAAAAATAGGCAAATCAGATATTTTTGAGAAAATTGACATTTTTACAATTTTTATCATGGTTTATTCTTTTTAGATTTTAAATTTGCAATAACTTAAGAACGGCTGGGCCTAAGAAAAAAGTATGTATGACATAATTTGTTCAAAATGATGCGTAGAATTTGATTTTATTGGACTTTTAACAAAAACTGCAGGATTTAAATATTTGTGAAATTTCAAAGATTGTTAAAAAAAATCCGAAATCGTGTCCATCGATAGCTCTTCACTAGATTTTGGGGCATAATTAAAGCTGTCTTTAAAAAAACTACAAGGTATACAGTCCTAAGGGTTGTACGAAAGGGTGACGTAGGACTATATCAGATCATTAGATAAAAGACTAGTGTGAACTGCATTTCTGGCATATGTATGTTTATAAGAATCTGTGAGTGCCTTATCCTCCTACCTGAGGGGTCTCAAACTATCATAAAATAAATTTAATTACTCTCTTGTCACCTCCATAAAATTGCTGCTCATTTTATCTATTAAACGACATAAAAATTGTCCAGTTTCGTTCAGTAGTTTAGTAGTTATTAGCATTTGAAATCTTTCATTCAAACGTTACACTTCTATTTTCGTTTTCACAAAGTGCTACCAAATCCCAGTATAGTAAACAAAGACGTAGTCCTACGTCAAAAAAAGTTATGCAAATCGGAGGGGATGGTTTTGAGATAATTGACATTTTATAATTTTTATCATGGTTTTGAAAAGTTTTTTCAGTGTATTTTTTTTCTAAAAATACACTTAATTTCCTACAACTTTTCCTTTGACGCCATTTTGATCAAATACATAAGTAGTTTTCAAGATATGAAAGTTTTGTTCTGAAAAAAAGTAATCTCATTTCTAAATACGCCCCTTTAAAAAGTTACTCTTGACGAAAAAAATCAAGTTTAGTGGAAAATGAGTTCTTGCGTGGTATCCAACATGTTAGGAAAATTTCACTATAGTCGATAGTCAATAGTCGAGTCAAATCGTTTTGCTAGTTGAGCTGGAATTGCGCATATAGTTGTTGTTATTTACGTTGTACGTTGTTATTTTCCATTCAAAATCTTTCCAAAATAGAGTCAAAATTAGAAGAAGTTTTTTTGTCGATTTTCGTAAATTACATTCCTTGAACATCCACTTTCGTTTCGTGCTAGAAGCGTTACACTCCGTACACTTCTTTCTCGAGTTCTTTGGACTGTAAAACCCACAGATAATTGATTTTATGCAATAAAATTTGATTCATGCCTAACAAGTAGTTTTTTTGCCTTCCGCTTTTGAGAGCCAATGTCGAAGGGGGGGAGGGGGTGACAAAAACAAATTCGAAATCCTACTGTATATTGTGCCATGCAGCATTCATACGAGTTCAACGCAAATTCATGTTTGAGTAATAATAATCCCGTACCTACTAATAAATTGAAAATAAGCTTGTGAAACACAGAGAGGAGGCAATGATGAAAAGCTGGTGGTTTAAATTGCTAAATTACAAACCGTGTGTGGGAGACGCAGAAAAAAACACGCTTATAATTTTCGCGTGGGAGTCTAAATACGTGGAACCTCCGCAATATTTTTTTCAGATATTTTATTATGGTCGCTGTAAATCAAATCGATCAGGATGATCTGACAGTAAAACTTAACCTTTTCTGCCCACGGTTGTATATTTTCAAGATAACAAAGCTTTCTGGGTGATTTAGCTTTTGACGCAGCAAGCTTTATGCTTTATAGATTTCTCGAAAAAAGCGAAAAGCTTCATTCGATTATGACGGTTGCCGTCAAGCAGCGAAAAGCATAATCAGTTTCATTAGTACTTTCAGCAGAGCTTAATAAACCTACTCGTGTTGATGGCCTGACTCTTCAAGAGGTTATAAAAACCTTCTGAAGAGTGGAAAGTTTTATAGCAGTCATCAGAAGGTTCTAGTAAAGTTCATGGTCATGAAAACCACTAGAGGAACATAATAAAACTGAAATTGCTGTTTAAGATGTGCTTTGACTAGCTTCGCTCCTTTCCACAGAGTTAGCCCGGAAGTCTTGTATGAGTTGTATGAGGACTTGTGTGAGTAGATGAAGAGTTTTGGCTTGCTCAGTTGATTGCTCTACTACGCTATTTCGATCAGAAGAGCATCTTGAACGGTATCTGATTGAGTTGAAGTCAGTTTTTGTGGTCGGTCGGTTAGGTGATTAACCATTCAAATATTCATGTAGAGCTATAGATAACAGCAATAATAACCATCCTGCATTAAGAGGCTTTGGACCTACCTGCTTTAAAAACAATCCGAGCTATTGACAAATTCTTAAGTGGAGATCAAAAATGCCGTTGACTCAAATTTTTCTCAGGTGAAAAGTGGAGTATAACAACAGTCGGTAAAAATGTTGTAAAAAGATTATATTGTAGTGCAAAGGCTAACTCCCTACACGCACGACAAGCTTAAATATTTGCTTATCCATTGGGAGTTCTCCAAGGCAGCAATATGGGACTATTACTTTTTTATTATTTTTAAACGAAGCATTCCATTATATTCGAATATTGAGTGCAGATTTCGTAGTTCGTCACTGTTTAAATGTTATCTCGAAGGTTAAATTACATGTGAAAACATCGTTTTCGTTTCACAAAGACAGACAAAGTTTTACATCAAAAACACCCACCAATCACTGCGATTTAGGATATCCTCTATTACAGTTTAAAAATATTAATTATTAAATTAAGCTACGGTAATACTCTATATAGTGTGTCGACAAAGTAAATCGTAACACGAAATACCAATCTGTTCATTGCCGTCCGAATTTTGTATATATCAGCTGAAGTTGGCTGGCGGGCCGACTAGACCAAAAACCTTCGGCAACGGCGATGTCAAGCCCACATCACTCAACCGGGAGACAGCCAGCTGAACAGCGAAACTTTTTCCGGAAAGCATTTTTTCCTGTTACCTTCAACGCGCTATATAGTGTGGCATCTTAGCCACAATATGTAGCAGAAAACTTTTACATCCAATTAAATGTTCTCGCAGTTTGGTCGACATACTCACTACTGTCGTCGGCCAAGAACGTGGCCGGAATGAAACCGACGTTGCGTGACCTTGTCGGTTCATCGCCCGTGTACGGTAACGCTGATAAAACTAATTCAAATTCCATTATTCATCAACGTATCCTTGAAGAATTATCCAAAGCTATAAGGAAGAAAGAAATCCAGTAAATTTAACAATTGTTCAATCCTTCTTTATCAACTCGTATCATACAAAGGACTAGTATCGCCCTAATACGGTTGACATGGTAAGGTACAATGCGAAAGTTGAGTTCTACGGTTTTTTACTTTTAACAAGCACACAACCACTGTCCAACTGTCGCAACCTGCCAGCAAAAGTACCATTCAGGCTCGATTCACTCTCGCACATTCCTTGCCCTTATCTTACCATAGCATAGGTAGCGTACCGTCGCCGCCGCCACCGCCGTTGTTGATTCACTCGACTGCAGCAGCACACTATCCTTTGATTTGCTCCCTTGGTGAGCAAAAACCTGTGCACACCAAAATCCCATCTGCAGTTCATAGTGCAGCACAACAGTGCACCGCGTGTCTGTCCGGGGTCCTCGAGCATAAAACTCCTCCGGCAACAATTCAGCAACATGATCACCTTAGTGGCTTCTCCGCCAGTTGCGTTCAGAGCTTCTCTGCTGCTATCAGGATGTCAGACGGCACACAAGCCCTTTGATGATGCTCACCCCTTCCGGCGAGCGACAGGAAACAGAACGTCATCTCTGGCGGTTTCTACGCGGGCGTCTTTCCTTACTTTCTTATTCTGCCATGCCATGTATGGAGGACGGAACTCTAGAACGAACTGTTTCGTCAACCCGCACACCGACGACGACCGGTTTACATTCGGGGACGACTTACTTTGACTTGGTTTATTCTTTTGCCTTGTTTACTCGTGTCGAGGAACAAATGCAGATGCCATGGAGGCCAATCCCCCGTTTCCTCCTCCGCCAAACCATACGCCTGTCGGCGATGGCAATTTTCGTTCCGGGTTTGAAGCGAAGCATTCTACCGGCGCACCGGCGGCGCTTGATTCACGTATTGTAGAATGATTTATGCTTTTAATGTGAAAAGACAAATACAATCAATTTGTCTTAATATACTTCATTTATTTATCTGAGGGATTTTCAATGTTTACGACTAAATATAATAATCGTCTATTTTTGGCCTGTAAAAATTTCTCATTGGTCAAAGAAAGAATAACAAATTTAATAGAATGTGTAACTTTCTGTAACTATAATTGTAACTTATTTACCTGTCCCCAACCTTACCAAGCTTCCAAATGTCAGACCCTCTTGGACTGATGACCACCCAGTTAGCTTCGAGGTACGATATTGGTCTAACAAGCCAGTCCAGTCGTCGTATGTTTGAATCTCGGCTAGGCAGTGCTGCTAGAGTCAGTAGGATCGTTGCACTAGCCTCGCAATTGTCCTGTACTCTAATAACCGGCTCTAAAATCTGTCGAAGGGTAATGTCTAAAAGGCAGTTAAACCCTAGGTTCTTTTTTGCTTGGACTGTTAGATCTAAGGCAAAGCTCGACAATCAAAGCAAAGTTGTTGCTGCAACCATTGTGAACGCTGAGGCGCGATGGTATTACCTTTGAGCGGAACTATTCTCTACTAAAGAAACTGCAGGCTGGGTGGAGACTATTCCACACTAATCTTCACATTCTACCCATAGTCCGTATTTCTCGATTTTTACTGGGTTCTGAAATCAGCGATCAGCGACGGCGGACAGAGTTATGGACTTCGACTGTTGTCCACCACATCATTCCATCGCCAGACTAGCCACTCAACAAGAATATCGAGTCGAAGATCGTTGAATTTCAAAACCACCCTCAACTTCTAGTCGGACTCCAGTACCTCACCTAATCACTGGAAGGCATTCGTTGAAATCAAAATCCAGACTACTCAGAGTCTCAACTAATGCATTGGCGACACATCGAAGGATTCAAAAATAAGGCAGAAGATATTTCACGCCGCTTGAGTCCTTCACATCTTTTGAACTTATCACGTTGGTGGAATGGTCCGTGTTGACTCCCAATCGCTGGCCCCAGACAACCATCGACCGAGAATATTCTCCAACGGCGTCCGAGGAATGGCAATGAGCGCCATATAATGGCGATGGCAAGAATCTGCTAAAGTTCGTCTTCCACCAATGCTATATTTGTTTCACATCCAAGCCAACTCTAGGTTCTGCAGAGCACAATCGAACTGTCGACATAGCGAATTTCGACAACGTGGCTCTACCAAAGTAGACGCAGCCAACTACGCCTGTTTTTCAACTAAAGCTCTTCACATAGAGCTGGTAAGTGGTCTAACAACTCCTGTATTCCTAGCTGTTATCCATCAGCTTTCTAGTTGCTAGTAGGGTTACTAGCTTCAAAGGAGTTTCACATGCTCTCTACAGAATCTACCGCATACTGAGGGTCGAAGCCGCCGATCTTGAGTAGATTGTCAACTGGTGTTCAATCAACGAAATCTGGGAACTGGGAAGTTTATTTCCCCTAGAGCCCCGCATTTCGGAGAGCTCTGAAAAACTGCCGTCAAGTAGGCAAAAGGATATCTTCGAAAGCTAACGGGCAACGTCAATTTGGCTTATAACGATGCGCAAATTGAAGTTGATTCAACTCCCTACCCGTCACTCCGATACCACAGGAGCACAAAATGATCTCGACGTACTACTAACAAATGAACACTTCCTATTGGGAAGTAATCTGCAATTAGTTCGATTTGAAGGGAATCGCTGATATTCATCTGAAGCCTAGGGAATTGACTTCTTATTCTCCTTCTTCTTCTTCTTCTTCTTCAGCATAGAGCCGGGGTGGCTCGTGCTGTTTCAAGCACTCGTCTCCACTCAACTGAGTCTTGGGTCACTCGTCACCAATTTCCTAGTCGTCTCAGAAGTCGTAAATCGCTTTCGACCTGGTCGAGCCATCGTGCGCGTTGGGCCCCCGTGTTCCTAACTTTCGCTAGATGTACGATGGGAGTCTCCCCAAGCAGTGCCTGTAGCTCGTGCTTCATACGCCTCCGCCACTCTCCGCTTTCAGTTTGTACTCCGCCAAATATCGTCCGCAGCACTTTCCGCTCGAACACGGCAAGGGCGCGTATCAGCCATGTAGCCAGAAGGGGAGGCCCGGGGGCCCAATTTTGATTTTAACTTCTTTATATGCATATTTTTTCGTTTAGAACTACAATACCTTAAATGTATTGTAATGTATTATATTTATAAGCAGTAAGATATGCATATAATGTATTAGGAGCCGAGATAGGGCTCCTGGCCACCACCTCTGGCTACGTGGCTGGCGTGTATGTCCTTCGTGAGCAGCGTCACGGCTTCAAGTCCATAAAGAACTACCGGTCTAATAAGGGTTTTGTACATTGTTGGCTTCGTATACTTCTTGATCGTAGCGTTTTACGAAGGGCAAAGTAGGCCTCATTTCCCGCTTGGATGCGCCGCTGGATTTCCTTACTAGTGTTATTGTCCGCGATCACCAGCGATCCCAAATACACGAACTCTTCTACCACTTCTAGTTCGTCGCCGTCAACGGTTACCGTCCGTAGGAGATGCGCGTTTGTTTCTTTTGAGCCTCTTCCTTCCATGTATTTGGTCTTCGACGCATTTATTTTTAGCCCAATTCGCTTTCAGTCTGGCGTAGATTACTTCCGCCGTCGCAAAGCTCCTGGCTATGATATCGAAGTCATCTGCAAAGCCTAGAAGTTGGCTACCGTTGGTAAAAATCGTGCCTCTCGTTTCGATGCCCGCTTGTCGGATCACCCCCTCAAGAGCGATGTTGAACAGCATGCAGGATAAACCGTCGCCTTGTCTCAACCCTCGCCACATTTCGAAGGGATTCGAGAGTGTCCCAGAGATGCGTACGAAACACATCACTCGATCCAATGTAACTCTGATCAGTCGCGTCAGTCGTGTCCGGAAAACCGTGTTCGTGCATTATCTGCCTTAGCTTGTCTCGATCGACTGTATCGTATGCTGCTTTGAAATCAATAAAGATGTGATGCGTGGGCACGTTGTACTCCCGTCATTTCTGCAAGATCTGTCGGATAATAAAAATTTTTGTCCGTAGTTGCCGAGCCCCCATGAAACCCGCTTGACAATTCCCTACGAAACCTTGAGTTACCGGTTACAACCGGCGTAACAGGAACTGGGAGAGTACCATGTAGGCGGCGTTTACCAGCGTAATACAGCGATAGTTGCAGCAGTCTAGCCGATAACCTTTTTTGTAGATGGGACAAACCACTCTTTCCATCCATACATCCGGTAGCTTTTCCTCCTTCCAAATCCTAGAAATAACCCAGTGTAGAGCCTTTGCTAGCGACTAACGTCCGCAAATCCTGATAGCTGCAGTCTTGTGCAATAAAAGGTTGCAAACCTCTTGATGTGCCATTGTCTTCTTTGAGTAAGACAACGAAATGGCCGCTAGGAAAAATAATGAAGCTCCTAGAGTGAAGATGGTGTCTCTCATGATAGCACTAGTCAATGTCCAAGTCCAAGTCCAAATGCAAGTCCAAGTCCTAGTCCCAGTCCAAGTCCAAGTACTCGTCTAATTTCAAGCCCAAGTCCTAGTCCACGTCCACGTCCACGTCCTAGTCCAAGTCCAAGTCCAAGTCCAAGTCCAAGTCCAAGTCCAAGTCCAAGTCCAAGTCCAAGTCCAAGTCCAAGTCCAAGTCCAAGTCCAAGTCCAAGTCCAAGTCCAAGTCCAAGTCCAAGTCCAAGTCCAAGTCCAAGTCCAAGTCCAAGTCCAAGTCCAAGTCCAAGTCCAAGTCCAAGTCCAAGTCCAAGTCCAAGTCCAAGTCCAAGTCCAAGTCCAAGTCCAAGTCCAAGTCCAAGTCCAAGTCCAAGTCCAAGTCCAAGTCCAAGTCCAAGTCCAAGTCCAAGTCCAAGTCCAAGTCCAAGTCCAAGTCCAAGTCCAAGTCCAAGTCCAAGCCCCAGTCTAAGTTCAAGAGCAAGTGCAAGTGCAAGTGCAAGTGCAAGTGCAAGTGCAAGTGCAAGTCCAAGTCCAAGTCCAAGTCCAAGTCCAAGTCCAAGTCCAAGTCCAAGTCCAAGTCCAAGTCTAAGTTCAAGAGCAAGTGCAAGTGCAAGTGCAAGTGCAAGTGCAAGTGCAAGTCCAAGTCCAAGTCCAAGTCCAAGTCCAAGTCCAAGTCCAAGTCCAAGCCCCAGTCTAAGTTCAAGAGCAAGTGCAAGTGCAAGTGCAAGTGCAAGTGCAAGTGCAAGTGCAAGTCCAAGTCCAAGTCCAAGTCCAAGTCCAAGTCCAAGTCCAAGTCCAAGTCCAAGTCCAAGTCCAAGTCCAAGTCCAAGTCCAAGTCCAAGTCCAAGTCCAAGTCCAAGTCCAAGTCCAAGTCCAAGTCCAAGTCCAAGTCCAAGTCCAAGTCCAAGCCCCAGTCTAAGTTCAAGAGCAAGTGCAAGTGCAAGTGCAAGTGCAAGTGCAAGTGCAAGTGCAAGTCCAAGTCCAAGTCCAAGTCCAAGTCCAAGTCCAAGTCCAAGTGCAAGTCCAAGTCCAAGTCCAAGTTCAAGTCCAAGTCCAAGTCCAAGTCCAAGTCCAAGTCCAAGTCCAAGTCCAAGTCCAAGTCCAAGTCCAAGTCCAAGTCCAAGTCCAAGTTCAAGTCCAAGTCCAAGTCCAAGTCCAAGTCCAAGTCCAAGTCCAAGTTCAAGTCCAAGTCCAAGTCCAAGTCCAAGTCCAAGTCCAAGTCCAAGTCCAAGACCAAGTCCAAGTTCAAGTCCAAGTCCAAATCCAAATCCAAGTCCAAGTCCAAGTCCAAGTCCAAGTCCAAGTCCAAGCCCCAGTCTAAGTTCAAGAGCAGGTGCAAGTGCAAGTGCAAGTGCAAGTGCAAGTGCAAGTCCAAGTCCAAGTCCAAGTCCAAGTCCAAGTCCAAGTCCAAGTGCAAGTCCAAGTCCAAGTCCAAGTTCAAGTCCAAGTCCAAGTCCAAGTCCAAGTCCAAGTCCAAGTCCAAGTCCAAGTCCAAGTCCAAGTCCAAGTCCAAGTCCAAGTCCAAGTCCAAGTTCAAGTCCAAGTCCAAGTCCAAGTCCAAGTCCAAGTCCAAGTCCAAGTCCAAGTCCAAGTCCAAGTCCAAGTCCAAGCCCCAGTCTAAGTTCAAGAGCAAGTGCAAGTGCAAGTGCAAGTGCAAGTGCAAGTGCAAGTCCAAGTCCAAGTCCAAGTCCAAGTCCAAGTCCAAGTCCAAGTCCAAGTCCAAGTCCAAGTCCAAGTCCAAGTCCAAGTCCAAGTCCAAGTCCAAGTCCAAGTCCAAGTCCAAGTC
Source organism: Sabethes cyaneus (assembly GCF_943734655.1). Classification (NCBI taxonomy): domain Eukaryota; kingdom Metazoa; phylum Arthropoda; class Insecta; order Diptera; family Culicidae; genus Sabethes; species Sabethes cyaneus. The sequence goes on from NC_071355.1 coordinate 53,807,200, forward strand.
CAAGTCCAAGTCCAAGTCCAAGTCCAAGTCCAAGTCCAAGTCCAAGCCCCAGTCTAAGTTCAAGAGCAAGTGCAAGTGCAAGTGCAAGTGCAAGTGCAAGTCCAAGTCCAAGTCCAAGTCCAAGTCCAAGTCCAAGTCCAAGTGCAAGTCCAAGTCCAAGTCCAAGTTCAAGTCCAAGTCCAAGTCCAAGTCCAAGTCCAAGTCCAAGTCCAAGTCCAAGTCCAAGTCCAAGTCCAAGTCCAAGTCCAAGTCCAAGTTCAAGTCCAAGTCCAAGTCCAAGTCCAAGTCCAAGTCCAAGTCCAAGTTCAAGTCCAAGTCCAAGTCCAAGTCCAAGTCCAAGTCCAAGTCCAAGACCAAGTCCAAGTTCAAGTCCAAGTCCAAATCCAAATCCAAATCCAAGTCCAAGTCCAAGTCCAAGTCCAAGTCCAAGTCCAAGTCCAAGCCCCAGTCTAAGTTCAAGAGCAAGTGCAAGTGCAAGTGCAAGTGCAAGTGCAAGTGCAAGTCCAAGTCCAAGTCCAAGTCCAAGTCCAAGTCCAAGTCCAAGTCCAAGTCCAAGTCCAAGTCCAAGTCCAAGTCCAAGTCCAAGTCCAAGTCCAAGTCCAAGTGCAAGTCCAAGTCCAAGTCCAAGTCCAAGTCCAAGTCCAAGTCCAAGTCCAAGTCCAAGTCCAAGTCCAAGTCCAAGTCCAAGTCCAAGTCCAAGTCCAAGTCCAAATCCAAATCCAAATCCAAGTCCAAGTCCAAGTCCAAGTTCAAGTTCAAGTTCAAGTCCAAGTCCAAGTCCAAGTCCAAGTCCAAGTCCAAGTCCAAGTCCAAATCCAAGTCCAAGTCCAGGTTCAGGTCCAAATCCAAGTCCAAGTCCAAGTCCAGGTTCAGGTCCAGGTACAAGTCCAAGTCCAAGGTTTTCGGAATACGCTCCTGCGCTTCTAATAGATAAACCAAATAATACTTACTAGTAAATGCTCAATGGGAACTGAACTTTGTAGAAATAAAAATATATTCACTTAATATTTATAAACAAACCAACGGAGCACCAATAGGGGACCTCCTCTCCCATTATAATTTCTTCCAATTGAGGTTTTCATGGGAAACTTACAAACGAAATTAATACATAGAACATCCTATTCTACACCTTAACAATAATATGTTGAAGATTTTTTTGCATACCAGAAGGGCATTGGGTCAAAAGATCACTGCGACAGCCTTAATGATCGTCTTTTGTGGCTGATTGGAAGATATTTATATTATTTTAAAACGGCAGGACTTTTTTAAAAATCAGTTTTACATCTGACTCCCATTTCTAGTTGTTGCTGTGATAAAACATAAATTTAAAATACTAATTTTGAATAAACTTCAAAATATCAAGTTTATAGGTCTGAACACAAATGCATTGCCCAATTCATCCATCAGATATAAATAGCATATGAGTCTAAGAGCGACTTTAAATAATTTTGGTATTACTCTTTCAGTTCCAAAATAAATAGTGTTTGTCGCTGCTTCGTCGTAATTGCCTATTTTCGTCCTATCCAACACAAATTATTAAAAATATCACCGTTTTTATGACACACAATGCAAAATTAGTTATTTCCTAATATTTTAGTTTGTTGACTATCATACGTGATCAATCAAAGTGAGCTGAGTTCTATTTAAATGCTTTTTTCTTTTCAATTTTTTTCAACATGGCCGGGAAAACTTGCATGACCAGCAGAAATTTTTGCAGAATAACATTTGTCATGTCGTCCTACACAAATACATGCGTGCTAGTTTCGTAAACATTGTTGTGATTTTTAGTTCGGACGATGAAAAATTTTGATGGACGTATTTTAAAACGGTGCGTCGAATTTAAGAAATAAAGTCAGTTGCGTAATTTCGATAATATGCTTTAATAATCGCTTCGCTTAGTGAATTCAAAGTGCACGGATCGGAAGGAAAGTGTGTTCGAGTCAAATCTGCACAAAAACTTTTAGGGTATTCATTAAATCCATCCAAGAAATGATGAAAATTATAGTGGTTTTACTTACTACGACGGGAATTAAAAATAAACCTTATTACCTTACCAGCAGGATTGAATTTCCGCAGAGCCAATTATTAATGTCATTGAGCATTGCGAACGAATCAACAAATCAATTTGCGGTTTCCGGAAGGTTCACCACATATCAATGGCTGTGACAACCGACTGCTTCAAAAGCTCTGTTGGAGAAGACAATTGGTGTGCCTCTCTTTGTGGGTCGACGAAAGAACTCTTGCGGTTAACTTGTTGGTTGTAGTGGATAGTTACACTGATACGATTAAAGCAAGAGATTGAAATTGAAATTTTATCAAAATAAAATCAACTTTAAAAACTTTCATTCTATGAATATTAGAGTGATTTGAGAACATACTTTTTTGGCCTCAAAATCATGCCCAGAAACTGAGATGAGGTTTCCAGTTTCTATGCTTTCAGTTTTAAAGTTTCCTTGAAGATTTTTGTTTTTAGTACGATATTTTGTTATAACAGTGTCATTTTGTAGATCAAATTTTGTTCAAAGTATAGACGTGTGTTGAATAACCGTAACAATTTACATTGTCGAAAATTGTGACCAACCAAAACTTGTAACTTGTGAACGTGAAGTGGAAACTTTTCAATATAACAAAAACGAAATGATGTCAGAAAGAATTTTCTCTCATCAAAAGTTCAAATCACTATTAATTTCAAAAAGTTGATTTAATTATTCAACATTCCCCAAGTGAATCCTGAATAATTAAATCAGCTACATATAATCTCGACATCTTCTCACTGCCAATATAATAAAACTCTTTCCAAAACCTAGTAGGTACCGAAAATACTTTCACCTTGCTTCGCAGTTTGCTTTATAGTTTTTTTGCCTTCAAACCGAACCTATCCCTGCTCCCCGCAGCCACTAGCATAGTTCATAAAACATAGCTGACTGCTGTTTGTTGTAACTTCATACTCGAGCAACTCTTCCCGGATCGGATGGTATGCTCTATCCCCCGTTCGACTTCTGACTCCGTCCATCCCCTCCCCGCTCGACTCCTCCAGCCAGGGCGCAGCGCGAACGCGAAACTCGAATCAACTTCTGTTGCAAGCACAATAGAGTGCTCGTTCCCGGCTGATGGTGAATTCTTTATGTTAGCATGTAAATCATAATAAAATTTTTTGAAAGAATCTCATATTTGTGAGAAATGTGGAAAGCAGCAAGCGAGCGAGCGAGTGAACGAGCGTATGCATATAGTAGCTGCCTGGCGTCCACATCCGCCAGATACCAGACATATGTGAGCGCAGTTGACGCGGAATGCGTGGGGAGAGTCTCCTCTTGCTGGTTTTCCACAAAACAAGGAAAATGTTTCAACGGGAATGACGAAAAACATTAAGTGGCTTTTTGAAAGTGGTGCGCACAAATAGAGCCCTGGATCTGGATTGTTCGCGATGGGGGTAAGGTAGGGTAGAGTAGGGTAGCGGTGAGACCTCCATGGGAGCGCATCCTTCTTCTATGGTAGCTTGTGTTACATTCACACGCACACTCGATCTCATTCTATTTCTCTATCACATATACCTACAACACACAATCAGAAAAGGCTCTGTGAAGAATCTGCCATCAGCCGTCATTGTTTTCGGGAAATTGAAGCAAAAGTTTCACAGGCGGAATTGTGATTTCCTCGCTGCTCCGTGGCAGGCATTCTGCGAAATGTAATTCTAACCTTTTCTTTTTCGTACAGCAGCGCAGAGGCAGAATCACGATAAGGATGATAGATTGCTTTTACGACGTTGCTAGGCGTAAATGAAAGTTTGGAGTCAATCTCAATACCTTGTAAGAACAGGCGAAGCGACTAGTTTATGGCAGTGTTACGAGGCGTGGAGTCTACAGTTTCGGGCACTGGTTTAGTCCTTTGCCTAGATCAGCACCTGGATTATGTTGTACGTTCGTTCCGAACCGTAGCTCAAAGGGGCTTATTGTTTCGCTTTACTCGATAGTTTACGTTGGGAAAGCTTTCTTCTTCTTTTGCGATGGTTGAATGAAAAGGATCCAAAAATTTATGACGCTTCGTGCAATCATTCGACGGCAAGACATGGTATTTGTATATCTTTCATGCTAGCACATTGTGTTTCTTTTGATATAATCTATATTTCGAATATTAATGATTTCAGCAGTGAGCAACTTGGCAAATTTTCCATATCAAACACATAATTGTGGAAAAATAAACACATCCATTCGACTTCCCGACGACAGCGACAAACATTAGGATTCCCACAAATTTGCTTCTATTTATCTTGGGCATATTTTACATACCCTCAAAGTCTGCGAAGCAGGAAATCGCGATATTTCCTTGCCCGTAGCGCAGAGCGGCACATTCACGTAAAGTCAGAGAGCAAAGATATTCAACGCATATGTTAGGTTTCCCTCCCCCCGAAAGTGGGCCAGCCAGCCAGCCAGCCATCGCATCGGTCGTGGTAACAATTCGAAGTCGCATCACCGTCTTGAGGAAAGATAAATTTATGGTTTGTACTTAACACCAGCCGAAGCACACCCAGGGTATGCGATTTATTACCGTTTGTTTCTAATAATAACGCATATATTTCGGCTCTTACTTGTTTGCTTGCGACACTGAGCACTTCCTCGAGAGGGACGACGACGACGACGACGACGGGAAAAGACATGATTATCCCACTTCGACGGTGGAGTAAAGCCCCTACCAACCCGTGAGTGCGAGTAACATAAGTTCTTTATTTGTAGGCAATCAAATTAGAAAAATGTCAGAGTTAATGAATATGAAGTATGTTGTTTTGTACGACGGTATTTACTGGGAAATTGGGATTGCTTCACGGCGAAAGCGGAAGCAAATGTGTTTACTTTGATATAAATTGAAGGTGGGAGTTATTTGTTATGCCATTATATTAATAATTTGTGTGTTTGATGTGACTCAAAGGCAACGATATGACGTCACCATTCGAGCTGAGTTGTTTATGAAAAAGTTAGAAAGAGTGACTAATTATTATTAATGCCTGCCAAAATAAAGATACTGAACCTTCGATAATAGGCATCCGAATTAAAATTCCAAAGTTCATACTGCTAAGAAAAGTCTTCATCTATGACATTTTGGATAAGTACCTAATACAATCTGCAATTTTTCCTTATTACCTACTCTATGACAGTGGAAAGACAGTAAACTAACATTAACATTCTTAAGATGGCTCTTCCAATTTAACCGTTGACCGTCTAATGTCTTTATACTAGCGTATCCAATTCTTAACAAAAGTAGGAACAGTAATTCTTAAACAAGATTATGGATATCGATTCACGGTAGTAAAGCATATTTCAGTACAAAACTAATTTCTATTTATCTCTGTTGTGCGTTACCTTTTTACCTGCTTTTTATATAATTTAATATCTTCACTTCAATATTTTGTTAACTTAGTTTAGATATTTTATTATTTAGTTTTAATATTTTATATTTGGATTGGATTCTGCTGTTCTTTTGTTCTATTCATGAGATTTATAAACTTATTTAAATTTTATCTAAACATGTTATTAACTTGTCGCAATATAATTTCATATATTCAAATTTCAAATATTTGACATTACTATTGTTATTTTTTTCAATCTACAAAACAATGCGGTGGGCTTAACCCGTCATTAGACATTACTCTTCTTTATTGACAGACTTCGCAGCCGGTTGTTTAGAGTACAGGAAAATTACGGGCCAGTGTTACGATCCTTTCGACTCTATCTAGCAAGCACCGCCTAGCCGAGATTTGAACATTCGACGACTGGCTTGTTAGACCAGCATCGTACCTCGAAGCTAACTGGCCAGTATTTTTTCAATCTATGTGGCCTAAAATCTGACCCAGGTCCAAGACCTAATGGAAAATGTCCACAATCTGGTTTATAATTTGGACCAAAATTGAACTGATTGAAAATATCCACAATGTTTTCCAGGCCTGATTCCAAAATCTGGTCCCACATCTGATCCAAATTCTGACCAAAAATATGGTCTAAAATATGGTCCTGAATCTGATGGAGGTCTAGTTCAGGTCCAGAATTTGGTCCGAAATACAGTAATACCTCGATATAAAGCAACTTTATTTTTATTTTCGTTACGATACATCGAAGCAAAAACGAAATTCATTCCTATTCGAACGAAATTAATTGCAAATGAAAGAGAAGCCTGTCAAACCGTTAACTGTTACATTTTATGATGATTGGTCTTGTAGTTTGAATGATACATTAAGAAATGCGAAGAAGCAAAAAGTGTGTAAAGATCATGTTAATTGAAATTTGAAACTATAAATAGCGGCATTGTATCATAACATACAAAATTTTTAAGATAAAAATGATTTTCACACAGTAGCAATGCGAGGTTATACCATAATGAAAATTAATTTAGTTTTCTTGATTTCAAAAAATTACGTTAAATCGAGATGAAAATTGCCTAAATTACGTTATATCGAAATTGCTTTGAAGCGAGGTTGCTTTATATCGAGGTATTACTGTATGGCCAAAATCTAACCAAAAATGTAGTCCAAAATCTAGTTCAAATCTGTTCCAAAATTTGATACAAAATCTAGAATAAAATTTGATAAAAAATGTTCACAATAGGCCGTATGAATAAAAGATATAGAGCAAATGCTCCCATACGATTTAAACGGAAAAAGCAAAGTAAACTGTTTTATTCATACAGCCTAATGTCCAAGTCCAGAAACTAGTCTAAAGCAAGAATCTGGTTTAAAATCTAATAAAATGGCCCAAATTCTGGTTTATATTCTGGTCCATTTCCAACATTTATCATCCAACATTTATATATCCAATTGATCCAAAAAAATTTGGACCAAAATGTGGTCCAGTTCTAATCAGGTTTTGTCCAGATCAGATTTTTGATAGAATCTAACTCGAAATCGGATCAAAAATGTGTCCCAAAATCTGGTGTATACTCTGGTCCATTTCCAGAATCTGAACTCAATTTTGATTTAAAATCTGGTCCAATATTTGATCAAAAATAGGGTTCAAAATCTGTATCTGATGCAGGTCAAAATGTGGTCCAGACCGTGGTAGAATCTGGGGCCTAAATCTAATCAAAAATCGGTTCAAAAATCTGATCAAAAATGTGTTTCAAAATCTGGTTCAGAATCTAGTTGAAATCTGTTCCAAAATCGGTAACAAAAGTTGATAAAACATATGATCCATGATGTATTCTAGCTCCAAAATACGGTCCAGGTCGAAAATCTGGTTAGTAGTTTCAAAACAGATCAAAAACCTGTGGCCCAAATAACTGGTCAGAAATGTGGTCCAAAATCTGGTTTATAACCCGGTCCTGTTCCAAAAACTGGTCCAAAATGTGATCCAAAATCTGGTTCGAAATCTGATAAAAAATGTTGATCAAAATGTGGTACAGGTCCAGTATTTGGTTTAGGTCCAAAATTTGTTTTGATCTAGAATTTAGTCCAAAATCTGATCTAAAATCTAGCCCAAAATCTGGGTAAAAATGTGGTCCCAAATCTGATCAAGAATCCGATGCAGGACCAAAATACGGTCCAGATCCAGAATCTGATTCAAAACCTGATCCAAAATCTGGTTGGTGCTTTAAAAACCAATCAAAAACCTGTGACTCTAAGCGAATTCCAAATTCAAAATCTGGTTTTGATCCAGAATATGGTCTGGGCCAAAATCTGATCAAAAATGTGGCCCAAAATCCAATTTATATTCTGGTCAATTTCCAGAATCTGAACCCAAATTTGATTCACAATCTGATTTAGGGCCAGAATCTGGTCCAATGTTTGATCAAAAATGTGGTCCAGAATCTGATGCAAGTCCAAAATGTGGTCAAGACCAAGGTTAGTCAAGAGAGGTTTTCTGATGTTCAAATTTGTTTTTCACCCGCGCTAGGTTACCCTTGACGATCACCGAAATTTTCAAAGCGAAAACTGTTGAATGTATAAACAACGCCGATGGTTGCTAACCAATCGTTTCGCGCACTTCTGTTCTACAAATTGTGAAAACTAGATCACCTATTTTAAATCACCTTGGTCCAGACCAGAATCTTGGTCCAAAATCTAATCCAAAATCTGATCAAATATGCATGTGTGGCCCAAAATATGCCCCAGCTCCAAACTGATCAAAAATGTGGTCCAGAATCTGGTTCAAAATCTAGTCCAAAATCTGGTTTATAACCTTGTTCAGTTCCAGAATCTGATCCGAAATTTGATCCAGTAGACCCAAAAAAATTTGGACCAAAATGTAGTCCAGGTCTAAAATGTAGTCCAGAGTGCGGTCCAAAAGCTGATCCAAAATTTAACTCAGAATCGGATAAAAAAGTAATCCGAAGTCTGATATATTCTGGTCCATTTCCAGCATCTGAACCCAAATTTAATTCAATATTTGGTCCAAAATCATATCCAAGGAACGAATCTAACCCAAAATCTGATCAAAAATGTGATCCAAAATTTGATCCAGAATCTGATGCAGGTCCAAAATACGCTCTAGGTCTAGAATCTGGTTCAAAATCTGATCCAAAATCTGGTTGGTGGTTTAAAAACACATCAAAAACCTGTGGCTCAAAATAAACTCCAGGCCTAAAATCTGATTAAAGTCTGGTACAGGGCCAGGTCCAATATTTGATAAAAAATATGGTCCAAATTCTGGTCCAGAATCTAGTGCAGGCCCAAAATGTGGTCTAGACCAGCAATCTCGGTCCAAAGTTCAATCTAAAATCTGATTTAAAATGTGATCAAAACTCTGATCAAGTTTGTGTTTCAAAATCTGATGGGCCAGAAGCTAGTTCAAATCTGTTTCAAAATTAGAAACAAAAGTTGATAAAACACGTGATCCACGATGTATTCCAGGTCCAAAATACGGTCCAGGTCCAGAATCTGGTTCAAAATCTGACCCGAAATCTGGTTTGTAATTTAATAACAGATCAAAAACTTTGGCCCAAAATAAACTCTAGGCCCAAAATCTGGCCCAACCAACTGATCAAAAACGTGGTCCAAAATCTGGTTTATAACCCGGTCCAATCCCAATACGTGGTGCAAGATTTGATCCAAAATCTGGTTGACCAAAATGTGGTCCAGACAGTTTTAGGGGGCTGGGACAGTAGGGTATCAGTATCTTTGGCTCGAGTAGGGGGGGTGGGATCAAATTATGTTTGATTTTGATACATTTTAAGAATCATCTCTGCGGCAAATGTTGCTCAGAGGCCGGGCCAATTTAATATTTGTTTTGTATATGCATATAATATTTTTATAGTATTATACATAGTAAATATTGATACAAAACAAGATGTGCGTTTGAGATTAGCTCTAACAAACACCAACACCTGGACCAAATTGGCTGGGTATACATAAGATTGATTGATTGATTGATTAAGTTCGATTAGTCTATTTACAAGTCAATGCTTCATATATTATTTTTTGGTTTGTTTCAAGCCCGATTTTAATCTTAATTACTTTTTCTGTGCTAATAATGTTCTGTACAAGTTTCAATATGGTTTCCGGGAAGGCTGTGGAACATCAACCGCCATTATAGAGCTTGTTGATAAGTTGATAGAAGAAATTGACGACAAAAAAATCGTAGGTGGCTTATTTATTGATCTTAAAAAAGCATTTGGCACCATAAATCATGAAATTCTATTAAAAAAACTTGAGCGATATGGAGTTAGAGGAGTCGCTAATGACTTGATAAAAAACTATCTAACAAACCGCAAACAATTTGTTGCTATTAACGGTGTTCATAGCACTTTACGATCGATTGACATTGGAGTTCCGCAAGGTAGTAACATAGGTCCTCTATTGTTTTTGGTCTTCATTAATGATATTGGAAACTTACAACTTCAAGGCATACCTAAACTGTTTACGGACGATACGGCATTCCCAAGCAACAATGTGAGTTTTATTGTACTCTTATGGTGGTCTTCAAGACCAATTTTGGTCTTAAATACCATCATAAGAGTGCAATAAAACCCAAATTGTTACTTGGGTTGTTTTATCCTCGCGCTAATGTTCAGTCCATAGTAAAAGACATTGAATCGGATTTATCAACTCTTATTGAATTTTTTAATGGTAATCAACTCTCGTTGAACCTATCGAAAACAAAATACATGCTTTTTCACTCGTCGCGAAACAAAATCTGTCAACATCCTGATCCGCTCGTCGGCAATTTGAGTATTGAAAAAGTTGTGTCTTTTAAGTATTTAGGACTGCATTTAGACTCTTGTCTTTCCTGGGGCACACATATTAAGCATGTATCCAGCAAAGTTTCGTCGTTATGTGGGCTTATGAAAAGAGTACGCTGCTTCGTGCCGCATAAATCATTACTAAAATTTTATTATGCGTGTATCCACTCTATATTTCAGTATTTAGTCATTGTCTGGGGTCACGCTGCTAAATCAAAACTTAAAAAGATTCAAACCTTGCAAAACAGATGTATAAAAATAATTTTCAATTTACCGCATTTATTCTCGACGTATTCGCTTTATACAAGCTTAGATCATAAAATTATACCCATCTTAGGATGGCGCGACTCTCAAACTATCATGTTTGTGCATAATGCCTCACATGACCGAACTTTCCGTAGTAATATTATATTTACGACCAGGCGAAACTATCCCTATACTAGACATTCGAATGAGTTATTAAGAAGCAGAGCATCTACCAACTTGGGTCTACAACGTATCACTAATTATGGTCCATCAAAGTACAATTTGCTTCCAAATGAAATAAAAACAATAAGAAGTAGTGTCCTTATGAAAAGCAAGCTAAAACAGTATATAATAAGGAAGGTAAATGAGTGTATTATTTAACGTGTCAACCATTTATACATGTAGGTTTTTTCTGGCTTCTGCTAGTTTTTTCCCTGCATCTCGATTATATAGTTAAGTAACTTATCTGTGCCACAAACGACTTCACTATAAAGCTATATGCTTTTTTTTTTCTTTTTTTTTGTTTTACAGTCTTACGTGAATCCCTTCGAAGGATCTCACTTTGTTTTTTTGTTTAGCTAAATACTCCGCGTTGTTAATTTCTTATATTTTATTTTTTTGTATGTGTCCACTACCAGGGGGTTCTCATTGAGAGCTCTTTGGTGTGGGGGTCAGAGGAGGGTATTAAAAAAAAAATTACAAGTCCAATTTTACATAAATTTTCGCTTCTAATTTCGTGTCCAATTTCATGTTCGATTTGAAGCAAAACCCTAACTCCGGATCATTCCCAATACATGTTCAATCTCACATTCAATTTGAAGTTCTAGCCCAAATTAGTGCAAGTGCAGGTCAAATTTCGAGCCTAATTCAAAGGGCTAGTACCAAATGGCCGTATTTCATCAATTGTCACAGAAAACCGAATTATATTAGCCGAAATAAAGCCCGCTTTAAATTTCAAGTTCAAATTCAAGTTCAAGTCCAGTTCAAAATCAAATCAATTTCTATAGTTTATGGTCAAATCAAGTCCTATTTCAAACCCATTTTCACTCCATTCGAATCCAATTTAAAGTAAGTTATAAGGTTTCTTCTAGAAATTTCTTAGAAAAATCGACATTTTTCAGCCGCTCTACAGCATATAACCGATGAAGTTTTAGCCCTGTCTCCTCGTGGTATCAGCCGAGGTACCCGAGCAGGAGCGAAGAGCAAAATAATATAAAAACAATATCAAACTGTGTTATAATGGTATATTTTGTTAATGAATTGATATGGAGGTACATTGATAACACATTTTGTTATTGAGTAGATATTGAAAACAGTGGTTGTAAGATAAGTTTAATAACTGCTTTTGTTATCATATCTTATTTTCGCCTTAAAATGACATTCGATATATTTCATTTTTCTTATTGATTAAAAAGATTTTAGATTATGACTATTTTATATAATAGTTTCTTAATTAAATACCTTAATAATACTAAAATATGTTATTCCAAACTCTGAATACAGTCATGTTATTGCTTTGTTATCCAAATAACACAAGTAGTTATTCTTTTGGCCTTAAAGCAGGAAAATTTTGATATTATTTTTTGTTATTTTACCAACTATGTCAGCCAAAACAAGCCCAAATTCTGATATGAGTTATTCAATTTCCAATAACACTTTTTGATATTATTTTGCTCTTCGCTCCTGCTCGGGTACGGGCAACCTTAGAGCAGATCGAATAGCCTTGGGTATTAACGTCCTTAAGACTTGACCCTTCTTTATCGACGGATTTCGCAGCCGGTTATTAGAGTACAGGAAAATCACGGGGCTACAGCAACGATCCTGGTGACTCCAGCAGCAGCGTTCAGATAGCTGTTGAATAACCAACAGAAAAGTTTTAATTTTGCGAAAATAGTCGTTTTCTTACATTATATTTTATCGGTAATGAAGGGACAATCTATGAACATTAGCTTAAAATTAGCTTGGACGCAATTTTCTGACAATTTTCGGCAAACTACATGTTTAACGTGTCATTGAATATACATATTTCCAGGCGCAGAAATCGGTGTTGGGCGGTTGGGCCGTAGGGCAATCCGGGACGCCAGAACACAGTGGTCCAAAAGGACAAAAAGTAGAAATTTTTCCTAGCATCTTTTACTGTCATTTTAACATTTCGGGTCTCCTGCACTTTTGATAGAAAAAATAACCCGCTTAATCTTAGAGTCAGTAGATTCGTAGCAAGTGGCCTTGCAATTATCCTGCACTCTAACAGCTGGCTACGAAGTCTGCCGTATAAAAACAGAAGGTCAAGTTTCGGTAACGGAATGTAGCACCTAGGCTTTGCTTTGCCAACCCCCTTAATCTAAAGTGTCAAAAGTTAGTTATGACTTGCTATGAAATCTATACCTATACAAAAGGATTTCTGTCTGTCTGTCTGTCCGTATGTTCCTTATAGAATCGAAAACTACTGAACTGATCGACGTGCAAATTTGCAAATAGGGGTTTTTGGGGCCAGGGAAGGTTCTTATGATGGTTAAATACCCCTCCCCCTACTAAGAGGGGGGGCTCCCAAACAAATGAAACACAAATTTCCGCATAACGCGAGAACTGATCAAGCAAATGGAACAACATGTGACATGTGGGTGTTTTTGGAGACAAGAATTTTTTCTATGGTGAATTAAGATCCCCCCCCCACTTTAGGAGGGGGGGCTCCCATACAAATGAAATACAAATTTCCTCATAACTCTAGAAGTAATCAAGCAAATGGAACCAAATTTGGCATGTGGGGGGTTTTGGAGGCAGGATTTTTTAATGATGGTTTGAGACCCCTCACCCCTGTGGTAGGGGGATAAGGACTCTCATACAAATAAAACTGAAATTTTTGCGTACCTCAAAAACTAATCAAACTCGAGAAATTTTAGACTCATAAAACATTAATCAATAACAAGACCACCAAAAACTATCAATAGTAACATTAGATAATTCAGCGCGAGTCGGCCATAGGCCGCGAGTGTTGCCGGCGACCTGCCGTCGGAAGCGCCGGCCACTGCGGGGGGCAGCCCCCCGTAGAGATCACCTCTATCTAGGTTTATTTATTTTCCTAGATCTACGGACCTCTATTACTTTCCTTCAGTTGGGTCACCCCTGCGATATGGTACTTTCTACGAAAAAATTTTCCGTAAAATGCTACATCACGCGTAAGGTTTTTCGCGAAATGGTATTCTGCGAAACTCTATATTCCGCGTTATGGTCAACTGAGAATTGGTGTTCCGCAAAATGGTATTCGGTGAAATGGTTTGTAATGATGGCGAATATTTAAATGCTATCCGCTTAATTTTATCAGGCTGAGCGATGGGGGGAGTTGTTTTCTACTTTACTGTGAGGAAAATTTATTTATTAAAACACCCATGAATTCCCCAGAAACTTGCAAAACTCAAGATTGTGACAAAGGTCATCCGAGATTCACGATTTATGAACAACACAGTTTAATCTGTGACAATACGAAGTTTGTCGGGTCAGCTAGTAAAAAAATAAAATAATAACTTTTTTGTGTTAGTAGTTAGAGACATATTTTTCGGCAAAGTTGTAGAAAATATTTAAAACAAGCAAATTTCCCAAAGAAATAACATTTCTAACCCTATCCGGTTCAGAACTATAGAACATTTCCTAAGATAGTTCTTTAAAAATTAGTTTTTCATACTCAACTTTTGTTGTTTGCATTTTACAAGAACTTGATTGTTCTAGGCAATTATAGAAATACTCGTTTTTGCAGAAGACTGCAAATCTCTAGGACATTTCCATGCTAAGTTATCGCATATTCAAACTTTATTTTTTCTTAGCTTCACAAACCTATAGGATGAAATAGGGCAAGTGGATATATCAAATCGTGCGCAGGGGCACGTGCGGCCCTGATGAAGTGGGAACCAATAAATGAGCGAATAATCGTTGCCAGATTTAGAACACGGGTTAGGAACCTTACGGCAATCCAGTGCTATGCGCCAACAGATGCTGCCGACCTGCAGGAGAAAGAGAGCTTTTACAGCCAGCTGAACAGCGTGGTTGAGAAAATCCCGAAGGGGGACATCCAAATTCACATGGGCGACTTCAACGCGAAGATTGGCTCAAACTACGCGGACCTTGAACGCGTCATGGGACGCCATGGCCTAGGAGAGATGAGCGAAAACGGGGAGCTGTTTACAGAATTCTGTGGTAATAACGACATGGTCATTGGTGGATCGCTCTTCCCCCATAGACCAGTACATAAAGTCACGTGGGTTTCCCGCGACGGCCGAACAGAAAACCAAATCGACCACATCTGCATCAGCCGGAAATGGAGAAGGAGCCTTCTTGATGTACGCAACAAACGCAGCGCTGACATTGCATCCGACCATCATCTTGTTATCGCTGAGATACGTCTGCGCGTCGCACGTGTCCAACGACGGGAGGAGAAAGTTGGGTGCCGCTACGACGTCCGCCGATTGGAGAATCCTGAGGTGAAAAGGGCTTTTGTTGAACAACTTGAATCTCGATCCTCGGAGTTGCCATCTGGTGGAACCGTCGAAGAGCAATGGACCGGCATCAAGAACGCCTTCATCACGACCAGTGATGAAACCCTCGGCAAAGCGCGCAGTGGGTGGAGGGAGTGGATTTCGGATGAAACTTGGAGGAAGATCGAAGAGCGGAGAGAGGCGAAAGCCGGCATTGAGCGAGCGCGGACCAGATCGGCTAAGACAGCTGCCCGTCAACGATACGCCGAACTGGAGAGGGCTGTTAAACGTGCTTGTAGGTGGGACAAGAGAGCCTGGACTAACTCCCTAGCCGAACAAGGAGAAACCGCCGCCGCTAATGGTGATATCCGTTTGTTGTACGATATTTCTCGCCGCCTTAGTGGTGCCAGGATGAATACAAAGATGCCGCTAAAGGACAGAGCTGGTCAGCTATTGACTGACCGTACAGAACAGCTTAAGCGATGGACTGAACATTTTGAACAACTCTTCCGAGTTTCAAATGTCAGAGACCAACAAAACCAGCAGCGTACGATGCCTACAGTTCGTCGAATAAATCGCGTGAACTCGGAGGCGCCATCGCTGGATGAAATTGTAGCAGCCATCAAGAGTATGAAATCCAATAGAGCGCCAGGGATAGATCGTATTTCAGCCGAAATGCTCAAAGCTGACCCATCTTTGTCAGCCCAGATGATGCATCAGCTTTTCAGCAATATTTGGGAAACCGCAACTTTTCCGGTGGACTGGATGCAGGGCATATTGGTCAAAGTCCCTAAGAAAGGAGACCTAACGGAATGCGGTAACTGGCGTGGCATCACGTTGCTCTGTATTACTCTCAAAGTACTCTGTAAGGTAATCCTCAACCGGATCCAGGAGAAGATCGACGCTACTCTCCGGCGGCAGCAAGCTGGATTCCGTACTGGCCGATCATGTGTAGACCATATCACAACGCTCCGCATTATATTGGAGCAGATCAACGAATTCCAGGACTCTCTTCTGCTGGTGTTCGTTGACTTCGAAAAGGCGTTCGACCGACTCAATCACGAAAACATCTGGGGCGCACTTAGGCGTAGAGGAGTTCCAGATAAGCTAGTCCATCTCATCGAGGCTCAGTACGAGGCGTTCTCGTGCAAGGTTTTGCACGACGGCGTCTTGTCCGACCCCATAAGGGTTACTGCTGGCGTGAGACAGGGCTGCATTTTATCACCGCTTCTGTTTCTCATCGTTATGGATGAGATATTAGTTGGAGCAATTGACAGTAGACCAAATCGAGGATTGCCTTGGAATCCTCTAACGATGGAGCAGCTAAATGACCTCGACCTAGCCGACGACATTGTCTTGCTCGCACAACGCCGAAACGATATGCAGAGCAAGTTAGACGACCTCTCCGAGAGCTCCCAGGCAGCAGGTCTCACAATCAATGTAGCGAAAACTAAGTCTATGGTAGTGAACACTGACAATTCCACCAACTTTACAGTAGCGGGACAACAAGTTGAGCTGGTAGCCGTCTTTCAATATCTTGGTAGCCAAACAACGCCCGATGGTGGTACCAAGACTGATATAGCCACACGGATCAGGAAGGCCAGGGGTGCCTTTGCAGGTCTGCGAAACATTTGGCGCTCAAACCAGATCACTCTACGTACGAAAACCCGAATCTTTAATTCAAACGTTAAATCCGTACTGCTGTATGCCTGCGAAACGTGGTGCGTCTCAGCGGAGACAACGCAAAAACTGCAGGTATTCATTAACCGGTGCCTGCGATATATTATTCGTGCCTGGTGGCCTGATAATTGGATATCCAATGAGGAACTCCATCGTCGGTGTCATCAACGGCCGATAGCCACAGAAATTCGTGAGCGTAGGTGGAAGTGGATCGGACACACCTTGAGGAAAGGAGCGAACGAGGTTTGCAGAGCAGCACTCGACTGGAATCCACAAGGACAGCGTAGAAGAGGCAGACCCAGAGGCTCATGGCGACGGAGCTTAGCCAACGACATCCGGGCTGTAGACGAGAACCTGTCCTGGCGACAGGTAAAAGCCATGGCGGGTAACCGTCAGCAGTGGAGATCTCTGATTTCATCCCTTTGTTCTGCCGGACCGGCGGACATGGACACATAAGTAAGTAAGATATATCAAATCGGTACTTCACCTTGAAGCTTAGGTTAAGTACTATAAACTTGCATAAGTGCCGCTTATCTTCACTCACCCATATGGGAGTACGGCAAGCATATATTTCATGTGTTTTGCATTCGCCGTAGGCTCAATACACGTTCACTTTTTTGGTGGTAGTAGATAGAGATATGGTTTCCTTGGGATAGTTGTAGAAAATGTAAAGGCATATCCGATTTGATGAAAAAATGACATCTCTATCGGGTGTAGAGCTATACAACATTTTCTAAGAAAGTTCTTTAAAAAGTAGTTTTTCCTACACACGTTTTTCCATAAACACGCAAATCTCTACGAGCTTTCTTTACAGATTTCTTACTTCACCTCAAAGGTTAGATCAAGTACTATAAACTTAACTTTATAAAGAAAGGTCCTAAAGATAAAAGTAAAAAGTAAAAGGCCGCAATTTTACTTAAACATGTGTTTTGAGTGCTTCGTCAATTGCCTGGAATGATATGTTCTTGTAAAATGCAACCAACAAAGTCTATGCATGAAAAACTAACTATTAAAGAACTTCATAAGAAAATGCTCTGTATCTTTACAGCCGAAAGAGATAGAAATATCATTTCTTCAGTAAATTTGTATGCTTTTCTATTTTCTACAACTTTGTTGAAAAAACTATGTCTGTGTTTCCCAACATCACAAAGTTATTTTTTTTTATTTTTATCATAGTAAGCCACGAGCAACTTTTGACAGTTTTAAAAGTTTTTTTTTAATACTACGAACAAAAGTTCCACTTTTCATCCTTTTGGACTACTGTGCAGAGCAGTCTAGTGTCGTAGTAATGTTCCGTAAATCTGGAAAGGTTCTGAAAAGAGATTGTCCTCTTTTCTTTCATAGAAAGAAGGGTTTACGACAAAAGACTGGTTTTAATCTCCTTCGCGACTCGTTAGGACTAGAGTAAGATACTGATTCTTCATCTCTGTTAGAGCACCTTACTAAGGGCGATGGGTACAAGTGAGATAATTTTTTCTACGTTCAACGTTTGTTAGGAGATTAGTAAATTGTCGATTAACCTTTATCCATTTAGGCTTTCCCATGTCACATTCTAAGGTCGGTAATTCTAAGGTTTATAATACGTGATGTGTTTTCGTACTCCTATGCCAACCATGTGGTGTTATCTGGAACACAACCTTTCTAATTTTTGTGCGCACAGTCACACAGTCAATGATCAACAACTAAGGTTATCATTGTGAGGCTGTCCAATCTTGTTTCTTCCCGTCCGAACGCCATACTGCAATGCTAATCGCAAAACTTTCCAGCCCGAAAAAATCCTCGACTTGAATCAAAATTGAAACCTAGTACATTAACCATCGTATGAGCAATCCGACCGACGTCGCTAACGACCTAGTCACAGGGTCACTTTCTTCAGTTGTTTATAGAGTAACGATTCACACCGCGAAATGCTCAACATAAATTGCTGGGAGAACATACTTGCATCGTGAAATGGAGTCTGGAAGCAATTATCACGACTCCCGTATTCAGTCTCACGCAGTCTTGCGCCGACAAAACGACGCTCACGGCGTCCTCGGTAAGCAATTTATAATCAGCAGTGCGTCAGTAGACCACCATATCACAGCACTCCCATCAGCACATATCATTAATTTTGAATCACGGCTCCTCGGTGACACATCGGATAAGCGGTGTGTGACAAAAAGTGCCAACCGGAGAAAAAAAGAGTACATTTTTATGTTTCATTTCAGCATATGTGATGGGGCGGTACCGTGCACAGCCATTCCCTGCCGTCGTCGTCGTCGTCCTCCCTTAACTGCACACCTTGCCCCGTGTACGGTTGAACCGCAGAACAATATTTACGCTGTGGCAGCCAACACAACAAATGAACGTCGCGCGGATACCAGGGCAAGGATGCGAGGGAATCCCGAATCATATCGTCGACGTTGTCGTGCGGACAGCCGGGCGGAAACAAGATTAATTTCAATTTCACGCCCCACAAACCCAAACGAATCGTGACATAATTCGAATTTTCTCCGTGTGTTGCCCGGTGAAATATTTCCGGCAGAGTGCCGTCTTGCCGACGCAACGACGACGACGACGGCAGGGACGTGTAGAGCGGGCCACCACGGAGCGCGACAGTAATGCGACCAGTGTGAGGCTGACTGTCTGACTATCCGGAGTTCCGAGCTTGGGTTAGTTCAATTATAAGTGGAAATTCGGTAAATCCTTTGGGTGTGTCACGGAGGAGATAACGTTACATACTCCGACCGAGTGCATGTTGACGAATGGGGTCAAATGGTTTTTATTGGACTCGGTGTGTACTCTCGGCAGTGGATTATATGTTGTTTTCTCGGTTTACGTCTGGCTGTTAACTCTAGCCGAGCTCGAGAGGATGACAACCGAATGTGACAAGCGAAATTCTACCACTTAACAGCAAAGAGCTAGTAATACTCTGCACTGATTGGTGTATTTTTACGTCTCGAGAAGAGTTGATATAAGCTGAAAGTTTTTCAATATGGAGTTGAACCCATTCTTTAAGCGAGTTTTAATACTCAAGATTCTGTTCAAATTCATCAGACGTAAAAGAGATAAGATTTCCAGGAACGTGTAATTTTTAGGTTATAAAATTACACTCTCTGGCATAAAGCCGTTCCAGGATGGCTATAAAGACCAAATAAACCCAGATAGCACCCATCGGCTTAGAATATGAACACTCAACAGGCACCTAGCATCCGGCGGTAGAACAAAGGCGCACTTTGCACTGAGCTGCATCAATAGAGCTTGCTTGCTCTTTCGTGAAATTCATTCGCGTACGCTTATCATCCCGGCTCTAGATACGTAGGTAGGTAGGAAAATGCTTTTCTTTCTTCTTTCGGCGGAACAAAACACCGTACAGAACCCGCACGGTTGTTTTGAGCAATGAACGAGTTATTTCACGGGCGAAAAGTACCCACTGCTCTTGACAAGGGGTAACAGTGAAACTCATTCGAAAGGTATTTTTCCGCTCAAACTTTTAAGTATACTGCTTCCGGGCTCGCCAGTTCAAGAGATTTTTCTTCTTCACCTACCAGCCACGAATCTTTCCGCTGTAACTGGAGTGAAGAGGAGAAAATAGTATCACACTCCCAAAATAAATAGAGCAAGCACTGTTTTACACAGCAATGGCAGCGTAATATTTTCACGGACCGCCAGAGAATCCTGCTGATTCTCTTTTCAACCCACTTGGACTGAAAAGTGCATTTGTATCCCTTTTATTCCATCCGTCCGGTACACCTGTACAATGGTGTGCAGCAGTTTTGTTTAGTCTATACTCGGTGTTAAATGGGAAACCCGGTCGGGATTCGCGTGGAGCCGTTGCATGGCGTCGCCAACATGGCGCTCGTTTTTGTCGAGCTTTATAAAATAACTTTTGAATCGTTGTGATCACTCAACAATGGCAAAAAACACTTCAAATTGTTGGCACTGTGTTTTCGTACACATGTGCTGCAGCAGTAGGTAGGTGTTTTTTTACTGCCAATTCCGAACGGAATATGGTATGCCGGGTACCGGTACTATGCAAAGAGTTTCCGGAAGCCACTTGCTCGGTAGAACGCCTCGTGAATGAAAAGATGGCCCGGACCATGTATGGCTGTCGGGTGGTAAGCATTTCCAGGCCATTCCAGACACTGCGCTGCGCTGCTGCGGAAACAAAAATGGGGATCATGAACCGCCACAATGAGCAGATTGTTGAAAAGGATTCTTTTTAAAATGATGGTATCGGATTATTTTGTTTTGTTTTTCGCGCGAAACTCCTAAGAAATCATTTTCTAGCACAGTGGAGGATTTGCCACCGCTACTAGTGAGTATTTCATACTGTGAAAATACCACTGAATGATTATGTGCTTAGTAAGTTGAAAATTGCTTTCTAACTATAAACGGTTTTCTTTTTTTCAAGTAGGTTCCGTCTACCAGATATAAGAAGATCACTTAATGTTGCTCTGTTCAGAGAACAGAGAATTTCAGAAGTTAGATGTTACTTTGAAAGTATGTTTAGAAGTTCTACATCTCCAACCGAAAAAGTTTATAATTTGCTTGTAAACTAAGTTTGCAAAGTGAAGTGAATAAACTGAAGTCACAATCGACTCACTTGTACGTTCTCATGTCAGCTAACATACCATCTTTTGATATTCTCAACTTCGGTTGGATCAACAAAGAAATAAAGCCATGTACTTGAACGTTTTATAGTAGCACTTAGTAGCTGTTTACTTAGAGCCGGGGTGAATCGCGTTGCTTCAAAAACTTGTATCTACTGATAGTCGGTCCTGAGCTAGTCTCAAGTCCGCTAGCCAACCCTGCTAGGCTCTATTTCTAGTCTGACACAGAGTACCTTCACCGTACAAAGGTTTCTAGTAACGAAGTCAAGCTCTTCTGCGAACGTTAGGAGTTGACTACTTTTGTTGAAGATCGTACTTTTCGTTGCGATATCCTATCGCCGGCTCACAATTTCAATAGCGATGTTAAATAACACCCAGGACAGTTCATCCCCTTGTCGCAATCCTATTTGTAAGGACTCGAGAGTGCCCCCGTAATATGCACGAATCACGTCACACGTTTCAGGGTAGTTTTGATCAGCCTCGCCAGTTTGTCCGGAAAACCATTTTCGTGCATCATCTGGCAGCGCTCTTTGCGCTCGACTGTATCACATGCTGCCTGGAAATCCACGAAAACAAAATGCGTGGACACGTTGTTATCTCGATAGTTCTGGAGAATTTGTCTATGGTAATTTGATACTTGTTGATGTGATGTTCGAGAAAACCCGACAATCAATGAAAATATGGTCGATTTGATTCAATGTTCGCAGGTCTGGTGATCGCCAGCTTGCCTTGGTTGGACTGGATATCATTGCGTGGAAAGAAAGTGCTTCTGATCACCAGACCTCGGGAACCTTGCTAAGTTAATGTATCGCTGACCGTTGTCGTTCGTTAGTTCGGTAGTTGACCATATATGTGTGTGGGAATTAAGGGCAAATTCTTCAACTACAGCCTAATCAACGTTCACGCTCCTACAAATTATAAATTCGATGATGCTAAGGACGAGTACTATCGAGTTGCATCGAAAGTGCAAATGCGTAAGTCAATTGGAAGGAATTCTTCCGTCCTGTCATTAGAAGATACAGTGGTAACCCGATTTTGTCACTCCCCGATTTTGTCACTCCCCGATTTTGTCATCCCCGATTTTGTCACGTTTTTTTACCCGATTTTGTCACGCTTCTTATTTATCAAAAGTTTAGTTTGGAAATGATTTTCAAACATGTCAAATGTGTTAAAACACTGTGAAAAGAACTGTGTTGATTATCGTAGAGTTTCCACAAAAGTTGTTTCTTATCTCCACAACTATAATAGCTAGAAGGTCACTTTCTTTAGCAAAGTTCTTTATAATAATCTTCTCAAAAATTTTGTAGAACATTGTTTTACTGTATCTCTTACTGCTTGAAAAATAAATTCTCTATCTTACTTTTAGGGGGGTTAATCAAAGAATCGTTCATACCATAAGAAAGAGCTTTTTACGCTGTGAAATTTCTCTGAACGTAGTTAGCCAGTATAATCAACCATTTCGACGCAATTAAAAAACGCGTGTTTTCATACCTGTGGGACCTGTGCTATGAACAGGTGACAAGTGTCCACAGAGAGGTAGAAGAAAGTGCGAAATGTCCTAAAAGTGATCAGAATGAAATATATGTAGTTCGTTCTAAGTTATCTGCAAAAAAATAAAAACTGAAAAAATTCCCGATTTTGTTACTGTCCCTTTTTGTCACCCCTAAATTCATCATGGGGGTGAC
Source organism: Sabethes cyaneus (assembly GCF_943734655.1). Classification (NCBI taxonomy): domain Eukaryota; kingdom Metazoa; phylum Arthropoda; class Insecta; order Diptera; family Culicidae; genus Sabethes; species Sabethes cyaneus. Next base: position 53,830,030 of record NC_071355.1, read on the forward strand.
AAAATCGGGTCATTACTGTATAACCTTCATCTATCGACTAATAATAACAGTTTAAGCCTTAAAAATTTTGCCGCGGGCTTAGGAATGGCAATCTCAAGAATTATGTTGTAACCTACTTTCCATGTCTGAAAATTCGGAAACACACCTGAAGGTATCCAAATGGAGACTCTAGCGCTCAAATCTGGGAGGAAGCACAAATGCCGGAGGAGTGGTTGGATGGCATTTGCCTTATTTTTTAAAATCTTTAAGTCCATCAACTCGACTGTAAAAACTATTGAGGTACCGCCATCCGGGGTGAGATTGTGCCAAATACCAAAAATGTTTATTTGTGAAAATTTATTATATCTATAGAAACTTGTGACCCAAATTCAAAATGATGATGAACATAACATATTTATTCATAACTTAGAATGTAACACAGATAATATTAGCAAACTATTTAGCCTAAACAGGGTTTCAAAGTTCGCGATCAAAAATACTCGGAAATAACTTACTTACTTACTTATGTGTCCATGTCCGCCGGTCCGGCAGAACAAAGGGATGAAATTAGAGATCTCCACTGCTGACGGTTACCCGCCATGACTTTTACCTGTCGCCAGGACAGGTTCTCGTCTACAGCTCGGATGTCGTTAGCTAAGCTCCGTCTCCATGAGCCTCTGGGTCTGCCTCTTCTACGCTGTCCTTGTGGATTCCAGTCGAGTGCTGCTCTGCAAACCTCGTTCGCTCCTTTCCTCAAGGTGTGTCCGATCCACTTCCACCTACGCTCACGAATTTCTGTGGCTATCGGCCGTTGATGACACCGACGATGGAGTTCCTCATTGGATATCCAATTATCAGGCCACCAGGCACGAATAATATATCGCAGGCACCGGTTAATGAATACCTGCAGTTTTTGCGTTGTCTCCGCTGAGACGCACCACGTTTCGCAGGCATACAGCAGTATGGATTTAACGTTTGAATTAAAGATTCGGGTTTTCGTACGTAGAGTGATCTGGTTTGAGCGCCAAATGTTTCGCAGATCTGCAAAGGCACTCCTGACCTTCCTGGTCCGTGTGGCTATATCAGTCTTGGTACCACCATCGGGCGTTTTTTGGCTACCAAGATATTGAAAGGCGTCTACCTGCACAACTTGTTGTCCCGCTACTGTGAAGTTGGTGGCATTGTCAGTGTTCACTACCATAGACTTAGTTTTCGCTACATTGACTGTGAGACCTGCTGCTTGGGAGCTCTCGGAGAGGCGTCTAACTTGCTCTGCATATCGTTTCGGCGTTGTGCGAGCAAGACAATGTCGTCGGCTAGGTCGAGGTCATTTAGCTGCTCCATCGTTAGAGGATTCCAAGGCAATCCTCGATTTGGTCTACTGTCAATTGCTCCAACTAATATCTCATCCATGACGATGAGAAACAGAAGCGGTGATAAAATGCAGCCCTGTCTCACGCCAGCAGTAACCCTTATGGGGTCGGACAAGACGCCGTCGTGCAAAACCTTGCACGAGAACGCCTCGTACTGAGCCTCGATGAGATGGACTAGCTTATCTGGAACTCCTCTACGCCTAAGTGCGCCCCAGATGCTTTCGTGATTGAGTCGGTCGAACGCCTTTTCGAAGTCAACGAACACCAGTAGAAGAGAGTCCTGGAATTCGTTGATCTGCTCCAATATAATGCGGAGCGTTGTGATATGGTCTACACATGATCGGCCAGCACGGAATCCAGCTTGCTGCCGCCGGAGAGTAGCGTCGATCTTCTCCTGGATCCGGTTGAGGATTACCTTACAGAGTACTTTGAGAGTAATACAGAGCAACGTGATGCCACGCCAGTTACCGCATTCCGTTAGGTCTCCTTTCTTAGGGACTTTGACCAATATGCCCTGCATCCAGTCCACCGGAAAAGTTGCTGTTTCCCAAATATTGCTGAAAAGCTGATGCATCATCTGGGCTGACCAAGATGGGTCAGCTTTGAGCATTTCGGCTGAAATACGATCTATCCCTGGCGCTCTATTGGATTTCATACTCTTGATGGCTGCTACAATTTCATCCAGCGATGGCGCCTCCGAGTTCACGCGATTTATTCGACGAACTGTAGGCGTCGTACGCTGCTGGTTTTGTTGGTCTCTGACATTTGAAACTCGGAAGAGTTGTTCAAAATGTTCAGTCCATCGCTTAAGCTGTTCTGTACGGTCAGTCAATAGCTGACCAGCTCTGTCCTTTAGCGGCATCTTTGTATTCATCCTGGCACCACTAAGGCGGCGAGAAATATCGTACAACAAACGGATATCACCATTAGCGGCGGCGGTTTCTCCTTGTTCGGCTAGGGAGTTAGTCCAGGCTCTCTTGTCCCACCTACAAGCACGTTTAACAGCCCTCTCCAGTTCGGCGTATCGTTGACGGGCAGCTGTCTTAGCCGATCTGGTCCGCGCTCGCTCAATGCCGGCTTTCGCCTCTCTCCGCTCGTCGATCTTCCTCCAAGTTTCATCCGAAATCCACTCCCTCCACCCACTGCGCGCTTTGCCGAGGGTTTCATCACTGGTCGTGATGAAGGCGTTCTTGATGCCGGTCCATTGCTCTTCGACGGTTCCACCAGATGGCAACTCCGAGGCTCGAGATTCAAGTTGTTCAACAAAAGCCCTTTTCACCTCAGGATTCTCCAATCGGCGGACGTCGTAGCGGCACCCAACTTTCTCCTCCCGTCGTTGGACACGTGCGACGCGCAGACGTATCTCAGCGATAACAAGATGATGGTCGGATGCAATGTCAGCGCTGCGTTTGTTGCGTACATCAAGAAGGCTCCTTCTCCATTTCCGGCTGATGCAGATGTGGTCGATTTGGTTTTCTGTTCGGCCGTCGCGGGAAACCCACGTGACTTTATGTACTGGTCTATGGGGGAAGAGCGATCCACCAATGACCATGTCGTTATTACCACAGAATTCTGTAAACAGCTCCCCGTTTTCGCTCATCTCTCCTAGGCCATGGCGTCCCATGACGCGTTCAAGGTCCGCGTTGTTTGAGCCAATCTTCGCGTTGAAGTCGCCCATGTGAATTTGGATGTCCCCCTTCGGGATTTTCTCAACCACGCTGTTCAGCTGGCTGTAAAAACTCTCTTTCTTCTGCAGGTCGGCAGCATCTGTTGGCGCATAGCACTGGATTGCCGTAAGGTTCCTAACCCGTGTTCTAAATCTGGCAACGATTATTCGCTCATTTATTGGTTCCCACTTCATCAGGGCCGCACGTGCCCCTGGGCTCAGTAGGAATCCAACTCCTCTTTCTCGAGTAGCATTTTCACCTCGTATGCCAGAGTAGAGCAAGACTTGCCCGGATGATGTCCTGTGTTCGCCAGTACCCGGCCAGCGGACCTCGCTCAGCCCCAGGATTTCAAGCTTCAGGCGGCTAGCTTCCCTTGCAAGTTGAGCCAGCTTGCCCTGCTGGGCAAGAGTCAGTATATTCCATGTTCCGATTCGTGTCCGTGTTTTCATGCTAAAGGTCGTTGCCAATAATCCGGAGAGATTTCTTCTTTCATTTTCATTAACTTTTTGTGTGTTCTGGTACAGTAGGCTGTTAACCTAAGGTCCTTATCCCGCTGATGGGGCTGCCATCTTAATGTGGGCGGGAGCCACTGTGCCCCCTTTCCTGTTAGCATACGACAACCGAGGTTGCGTACCCCAGCCGGCACCTCGTGGAGGTAGGAATAGGAGTTAATGAACAGAGGTTATGGAATGCACATGTTCACCCTTTGCCAGCCACTCGGAAATAACGCTTGTAAAAAATGTCCCGCATAAACCAACTCAAACAAGAAATCGCATTTTGAAGGTATATAAACTAATCATTTACAATGTATTGAAAGGTTGTTATGCGTTGGATAAATTTTGACTACAAAAATAACATTTTTCGAAACTTTGTACTTTTCGAGCTTTACGGGGGTGAGATTGTGCCAAGCCATAATGATCGATCCAATTTGTGGATTTCACATACACAACAAAAATACGTCAGTATACACTCGTACACTCACATTCTTTACTATTGAGCACAATATTTTGACAGATTAGATTGCATCCTTCATTTTGGAGCAAACAGCATCATAGGTCTGCTAAATAATTTAAACTAATTTTTATTTTTCCTCTAGAAATTTCAAATACTTTGAAGAAACACTCTAAAATAAAAGGAATATATTATACCGTGTATAAACTGCCAGTTTTAAGGAGGACGGAGGGGGGTGGGATAGGCCACATGTTCGGTGGCCGCGGGTTCTCGAATGAAGTAATGGTTACTTTTGTTAAATGATCAAATAGGTATGTCCCATTAGGATACACCCCTTCATATATCTCCCCCTTGTTAATCCTAGAAACGCTACTGGCTATATAAAGGGTGTCCATTGACTACGAACTTATTTTTAGTTATTTCAGATCTCCCCGGGTTATTTTCGTTCATACTTTTTGTATGATGCGTTGTTTTTGGCCGACCCCCTGCCCCTAATAGTCCACTTAGTTCATGGACGGCCCCATATGAACTACTTTATACTGATATTTATGTGTATTGTTTACAAACATGCTAATGTTCACTGTTTAGGTTTTTTGCCTAACCTTATGTTTTTGGCACAATGTCACCCCCTAGAAGGGGTGAGATTGTGCCAAAGTTCTCGCACTTCTAGTAAAACTAGGTTTCATTGTAACTAAACCATCTCTACGGTAGTTGTTAATTGAACAATTTAGTATATATTGACAGGTTTGAAATCAACTTAGTTCCTAAATTGTGTGTATACTGAGCTAAAGAACAAAAACATATGCTTTTTAGGCACAATCTCGCCCCGGATGACGGTATTACATTGCTCAATTCTGCCTATAAAGTGCTTTCCTGCATACTGTTCTGCAGACTGAGACCGTTAGTGGAGTCCTTTGTAGGTGGGCACCAAAATGAGTTTCGTGAGGGTCGCTCGCACGAGAGATTAGATGTTTACCCTGTATCAGTTACTACACAAGTTCGGGGAATACAACTTGCAGACTCATAATTTGTTATTGGATTTTAAGGCGGCGTACGATGCAGTCAAACGGAATGAGCTGTGACAAATATGTAATACTAGAACATGGTTTTATAGGAAAATTATTACGCTGATTCGTGCGACGCTGGATGGACTGAAGCATGGGGATGTACGTACTCTCTAACCTGTTATTCGACGTTTTCTTGGAAGGTGCAATAGGAAGAGCAAACGTGGAATGGAACGCGACCTTCCTCACGAAATCTCACATGTTTCTTGGTTTTGCATATGACGTCGATATCATCGGAATCAACTGTAAAGTAGTGAGAAATGCTTAGGTCTTTCAAACGAGAAGCAGCGCGATTAGAACTTATCATTGACACCGCCACAACCCATTGGTTTTAGTGCCGAAGTGAAGCTGGAACGATATTAAGTAATGGTAGAGTTCATATATCTTGGAAAGCTTGTGGCCTGTGACAACGATGAAAGCCGCGACGTAAAATGGACGAATTGCTGCCGTGAATTTGGCTTTCAACGGATTACGTAGCCAGCTAAAGTCCCCTACTTTGCTTGCAAATTCCCGGTGACTCTTTATGGACATGAATCATGGTCGACGATTGCATGGGATTTTCGAGAAAAAAATGGAGTGTGGCGTCAAAGCAATCTTATCTTAAGAAACGCTTCGTTTTTGTCAGTATCACAGGTACTAATTCGTCCTGTTTCGAAATAAAAAATAAGAGTTACGCTTTTGATACCTCGAAATAGTCGAGTCGATGTTCCTCATAGCATTTTTTCTCAGCTTTCTGATGGTGGTCTTGAAATTGAAATCGGTTGGAGGGAACATGGCGAAAACGGCGATTTTTTGATCAAATTCAACATGGCGGCCAAATCTAAGATGGCCGTAGATTTTTTTTTTTTCACTTCGTTCATAAATCCTATCTCGTTTCATTACAAAACTGCATCGTTTGTAGTTTGTCTCAAAGCAAATTTTGGAAATATCACAATAATTATATGAAAATTGTGAACCTTGCTACAAATAACTGGTTGTTTTATTCAGTTAATGCCATTGCACACCTGATTTTATGAATGTTTCTTGTAACATTTTTTCACAGCTTTCTAATGGTGGTCTTAAAATGAAAATCGGTTGGGAGGCTCATGGTGAAAACGGCGATTGTTTGATAAAATCCAATATGGCGACCAAATCCAAGATGGCCACCAAAAAAATTACTCCATTTGAAAGCCCTGTTCTTCTTCTTTACAGAACCGGGCCATTTGTTAGTTGTTTAATGGCAAATTTATGAAATATTACATGATATAGATCTCAGTTAGACCCCTTGGCGCACGAGGGGTCCACTATTTCGAGGTATCAAAAGTGTCATTCTTATTTTTTAACCATTTTCAACCAATTTAGCGCAAAAGTTCCAATATTTGAAGACCTCGTGTCAGTAGTGGCCCCGTTTCAGTGAGAATTACTCAAATAATACTGTTCATACATTGGGTTTGGCATTTTATTAACAGAAAAAATAAGCGACGCCATGTTTCGAACACCGAAACAAATACTCATGAAATCACTTTTTAATGCGATATTTGAATCGGAAAATGTCTTAAAAATTATGTAAATGTGTCCTACAGTGAGTATAGCATTAGCATATGTTATTTTTAAGGATGTTATGATAATAGGCTTAGCTTAATTAGAAGAACGAAAAATGAAATTCGCTCTATCCTGTATCTGAAAATCCGAATACAAATTGCTTCACAGGTCGAGTACTTCATTTGAATCATTTCATAATATACCTAAATTCGAGGACTATTCTGGACTTCAATGCGGTTGTTCACTGTTTGTGACCCGACATGGCAATCATTAAAATTCGACCTAACAGTAGTGGTACAACGACAATGGCGTCCCTCTTGATCCCAAAAAGTGGAGTCTAGCCAATACCTCGGAGCTAAGGTCTGCGGAATACTTGTCGATTGTGAAGGCAAACTGAAAAACAAAGGTTAAACTGCAGTGCTAAACACCGTATTTTGGAATAGACAGTGGACATTCCTGAGCCACAGACTTAGGGAGACAATCTATTTCTAGGTTTGACCTCCACTTTTATTGATTTGATTAATCAATTTCTATTATTTTATAAGCAAACGCCACGAAAAACTTTTCTTGGTTGCCTAGTGCACCCTTTCTCTCCTCGCCAGGAATAGGGTCTTGAATTTTTGCTTTTGGAATTCTGGTCATTGCTCATATAGTCATAGCTTCAACAACAGTACATAGTTAAAAGCAAAAAGCAAAAATGATTAGGTATTGTCTGGTCCTTTTTCAGCTTCCATTTTTTTTTGTTTTCTCATTGTAGCGAATTTATTAAGAATAAACGATACAATATAACTTTGAAGCAACTCATTTCGCATTACAATTGTGCTGAACTCAAAATTCAACCTCACATCAAATTTGCACCGGATATTTACTTCAAACATTTCCTCGAATGGATGCATTCATCATGGCGCTAGTCATTACTACTCGACTTTAGTAATTACACGTTAGCATGAAAATTCACCATCAAAATGCTATGAATAAAACCGTGTTCGCTATCTGCTGCGTAACACAGCACCGACCGAGCTACAATCGTGAAAAATGAAATATAACCATTGGATCATTTTAACCCGTAGCAATAAAGCTCCGGCATTCGTCGAAAAGAGTGAAATAATTACACTCAGCGGACTTTCAGCGGCGAAAAGGGGGTAGAAACTCAACGACGGAAGAAGAAGGAAAAAAACCAACAACCCTTTGTCGGAGAGTTCAAAGTGAAAACTTTCAGGTCGGCTGCGACGTAAGAAATGAGATTCCAGAGTCAAGATAGTTCGGAACCAGGGAAACTTTTCTCTCGGTGTTATAATACCATTGTGGCTATTTGGCTTTCTTCCCTTTCGCAGGCAAGTCCAGCAAATCAACTTTTGCCCACTTGAAAGTTCAATTTCAAACAAGCAGCAGAAGGGTTGCTTTCTTTACGGCGCTGCACCACCGCTGGCGCTGGCGCTGGGGACGAAAAGCGGAAAACCCGTTTCAAAAATATTTCCTCAAACAACAAACACATGCCACGGCAGAAGACGATCCGAACAGAATGCAGTCCACATCCCGAGCTCCCGCCCCGATAGAAGTGGGGTGGAAAAAAGAACCCACCAGAATTCACCCAACGGGGAATGGCGGTCTTTCTAAACGTGGTCTTCATTTAAGATTTCTTTTAAAATGAGATTTTTGTGTTGATTTTCATAAAAAAATATCAAACCCAGACAAATTTGTAAACATATTTGTAAACTTTAACAATTTGAGCATAAGATTATATTAGGAAAACAGATTTTTATTCGACTACTAACTAAGCCATTGTACTTAGTCGGGGGTCGATTGCCAAGCTTAATTGAAAAGCCCTCTTTTTAAAGCAAATTATGACCTTTCCTCGATGGGAATGACAAAGCACCAATGATGGCATTATACCGCTTCATCCGTGAGTTTCCAGTTCCTAGTGTGGTCCGATTTGGTGTCTTGAAATAATTTTTATTTAGTTGCTGTTCAAGTAATGATTGAAATCAAAGCTCGAATTTTCTATGGAAATGGGAAATAAAAAGAAAGCGGCAAAGACAAAGAAAGCAAAGTGAGACACTCTCTAGTGACGATCACAGCAGAGAGAAGCAAATTAAGCTGAAAAAATCAAATCAACCGTAGCGAACACTTTGCAATCAGTTCAATATAGATAAACGAAGCAATAAGTTGTTGGATGAATCGAACAAGGAAGGAATATAAAATCATGATGTGGGCAATACTAGTGTTGATTGTTTAGTTGAACGAATACAGGCATACCTCGTTATAACATAACTATTTTAAACTAGTTATGTCACGTTGCATTTATGTTATCAATTTATCAACCTGATCAATACAAAAATTTCTAGAGAAAGCACTTTTTATAAAAAGAAAATAAGATATAGATGAGCGTGGTAGTTCTAGTAAGTTTTTTTATCGGCATGCAACATTTTTTTCTAGAAACAACCAAAAAGTGTCCTTGTGAATCCATCTACCAACATCTATCGGACGAAACTGTCTGAAGATTCTGCACAATAAACTTGAGCAGCTATAAAAAAACACGGGATTATTTCGTTCGTCTTCTGCCGGTACTTGAAGTAGCCATCCGTCGTCGTCGTCGTCGTCAGTTTGTGTTCCTTTCGCCAACCTAAACAGTCCCACCAGGCAGTGGGAGGCTGGTGTGGGGTGGCAAACAGCTTTATGCATCTTCAAGATTAGGACGTTTTCGGTCGCCCCCGCAGCTGATTTAATTGCGGACTCATCGGAGTGATTGTTTACTCGGGAGAAAGCAGCGGATCGCGGCCTGCCGCCAGACGGTCGAAGAAAAATTGAATAACGAAACAGCAGGGAAAGAAAATGATGGAATTTGCTCTTCGTATTATTATAGGCGAGAAGGGACACTCACGGGATTGTGTACTGAAACGCAAATTCCGAGCCATCCAGTCACCGCACCGCACCGCCCGGGAAGCGAACGGGCAAGACACGAAACACGAGTGACGAAATTCGGTGGAAAAATCTTTCAAACTAACTGACATTCCAATTACATTAGGATGATTGGCATCAATTAAGGGATCATTGCAAGGGAACCGAAAAGCCATATCGCCGCACTGACTATGGTGTGGAGCAGATAGGAGGCACGATCAACGGAGTCGGCTTTGATTAGGGATGACACTGTCGACCGGGGTCGGCACCGGTACATGATTGGGCTTTTTGTTTTTTGCCTGCGGAAAGTTTGTTTTTCGTTTTCCACTTCATTAGAGACTGCTGTCGGCTGTCGCAATTGGATGCGCATGTACACATACAAACTATTAGTTGTCTGCGAGCTGACGGGTCACTGAACACACTTTTGAAATAGTGGTGAAATACATATTGTTTGGTTGCCTATTAGCTTTAAATTAATTCGAATTGACTAATTGATTATTATTGGTTTGTTCATAATACAATACAGTACAGGAGAAGAACGTTTATCATTAAATAAAAGAAAATAAATGAATGTCTTCAAATTGTAATTATTAATATTTGTCATTAGCAGTCTTCAGAGAAACTTATCAAGACTGAGATTTGATCTGAAATCTGAAATTAAAAAAAAGAAAACTTTTCCAATTAAATTCACAGAGTGTGTGTTCGAAAACAGACATTGATGAATGAACACATTGATGAATGAACACATTGATGAATTGGCCTGCAAATCGTAGGAAAAATACGTAACTGTCGCGAATAAATATACATAGTAGAATTTAATTGGATTCAATTTTTTTTTATTTAATTTCAGGTTTCGTATTCTACTAAGATGCTCCAAAACTTCAGTCTGAGATTTGATGTTTTTTCCGACGTTTCGACACATCGTTGATGTTTTTTTTTCAAGGGATAATATCATTTACTTCTAAATTGTTACTAAAAATCCACTAGGTATGGATTGGGGCAGTTTCATCACTTCGGTTTTCTCTGGTTGATGTTTTTTCTAAAGTCAGATAATAGCCATCTAAAGCCATATAAATCACGCTTCCCAGTGTTAACGGTACAACTACACTCAAAATAATCCCCACGTTCTTTCCACTTGAAAAATTACGTAAATTTCTCTACAGGAAGTTACATGATTTTCCAATAATTGTTATCCTTTGAGCATTTCTAGAGCTCTGGTTCAGTTCCCACTTTAGCAATTTAATGAGTGGTTTGGCATTGCAATCAAATGCCTATTTAAAGTCTCTATATAGTGCTACTTTATTACCATTATCCGTTATATCCAACTAGTTAGATATAGTTCAGATTTACTTTTCTATATTTTTGCAATGTTACCAGATTCCAATGATATATTGTGGAGCACCGCCTGCTCGAAGCAGTTATTTTGAATTTGTCTGATATATCAAACTGCATCTTTTGTGCTCCAATGATGTCTCACTTTCCTTACAGGTTTTCTTTCTTTATATATATACTAGCTGACCCGATAAACTTCGTATTGCCACAAATTAAACTGTGTTGTACATAAATCCTAAATCTCGGATGACCTTTATCACAATCTCGAGTTTTGCAAGTTTCTGAGGAGTTCATGGGTGGTTTAATATACAAATTTTCCTCACAGTAAAGTAGAAAATAACTCCTCCCATTGCTTAGCTTGATAAAATAAAGCAGATAACATTTAAATATTCGCCATCATTACAAACCATTTCGCCGAATACCATTTTGCGGAACAGCAATTCTCGGTTGACCATAACGCGGAATATAGAGTTTCGCAGAATACCATTTCGTGAAAAACCTTACCGAACCTTACTAGAGGTCAGTAAACCTAGAAAAATAAATAAACCTAGATAGAGGTGACCTCTACAGGGGGCTGCCCCCCGCCCCCCGCTTCCGACGGCAGGTCGCCGGCAACACTCGCGGCCTGTAGCCGTCTCGCGCTGAATTATCTAATGTTACTATTGATAATTTTTGGTGGTCTTGTTATTGGTTAATGTTTTATAAAAGAGTCTAAAATTTCTCGAGTTTGATTAGTTTTTGAGTTACGCAAAAATTTCTGTTTTATTTGTACGATAGTCCCCCTACCACACGGGCGAGGGGTCTCAAACCATCATTAAAAAAATTCCTGCCTCCAAAACCCCCCACATGCCAAATTTGGTTCCATTTGCTTGATTACTTTTCGGCTTATGAGGAAACTTGTATTTCATTTGTATGGGAGCCCCCCTCCTAAAAAGGGAGAGGGGTCCTAATTCATCATAGAAAAAATTCCTGCCTCCAAAAACACCCACATGCCAAATATGCCCCTCCTGAAGCGGGGAGAGGCTTCAATTCACCATAGGAAACATTCTTGTTTCAAAAAAGACCCACATGTAAAATTTTGTTCCATTTGCTTGATTAACTCTCGAGTTATGCAGAAATTTGTGTTTCATTTGTATGGGAGCCCCCCCTCTTAGTGGGAAGAGGGGTCTCTAACCATCATAAGAACCTTCCCTGGCCCCAAAAACCCCTATATGCAAATTTTCACGTCGATCGTAGTTTTCGATTCTATAAGGAACATTCGGGCAGACAGACAGAAATCCATTTTTATTGGTATTGATTTGTATGGGAGCCCCCTCTCTTAGTGGGGAGAGGGATCTCTAACCATCATAAGAACCTTCCCTGGCACCAAAGACCCCTACATGCAAATTTTGACGCCGTTCGGTTCAGTAATTTTCGATTCTAAAAGGAACATAGGGACAGACAGACAGAAATCCTTTTTTATAGGTATAGATTAAACTTTTTTGATATCAATAATTTCCACGACCGATATGACTGAGTGGACTATCCTATCCCAAACTCCTCCCACATGTCGAACTTAGATCGATTTACAAAACCATGTAGTATTGGCACTGTTGAACGCTTCCACAAAATCGCTGCAGAACTGTTGTCTGAGCATATTTCGGCTGCCTAGAATTGCTACCGTTGTCACAATATACTTCCAGAGGCGTCAGAGATGGCGCAATGCATCAGGATAGGCTAGCAACGCGGAACGCTTGGGTTCAAATCCAGCAGCGGTATGTGTTAGTTAGAGTTTTTTATATGTTCTTCTTTGGGGAATGGCGTATGTAGTCAAACCAAAATCGTAACAAATTTTCAGTTACTCTCCGACGTTTCGTTTTTCATTTTTAAAGCTTTTTCAAGGAATTTATTTATTTATTTATTTATTTATTTATTTATTTATTTATTTATTAATATAACATTCATCTGACTAATTGTCTTAATGAAAAATTTCGAAAAGTGACACAAAAATATTATAGTCTACACAATAAAAGCTTTTGTCGAAATTTGTTAGACGGCACACCAAAGTCAAACAGGTCTTCTACTGTACGAAAGGTACGCATGCAGGAGGTTAACGGTTCGTTGAATCCAAACATCGTGCGGTGAAAGCGGAGCTGAAGCAAACCACTAGAACGGAGGGTACATTGCGCGGCACGAAAGTTGAGCTGCGATAGAATTCTCGGGCTATCGATTTCACTATTTATCACTTTCGCTACAAACATTGCTTGCTCAATCTTTCGGCGGCGTTCAAGAGTGTCGATGCCAAGAAGGCGGCAGCGGTCGGGATACGGGGGCAAGTTCGCCGGATCACGCCAAGGTAGATCACGTAGTGCGAATCGGAGGAACCGTTTTTGTACACGTTCTATTCGCAAGTTTCAAACAAGTTGTTGAGGACACCATACTAAACTAGCATATTCAAGTAGCGGTCGCACCAGTGAGCAATATAAGGCCTTTAAGCAATGAGGATCGTTGAAATCCCGAGCAATTTTCGAGATGAAGCCAAGCTGACGTGTTGCCTTAGCGATGACGTTTATGCGGTGTGAATTGAAAGAGAGCTTCGCATCTAACAAAACACCTAGGTCGCTAACGTGATCTACTCTTGCTAGTTCCTGGTTGTCGATCTGATACTGAAACACTATTCACAGTGATTCACAGTGCGGTGAAAGGTAACACAGATTCACAGTGCGGTGAAAGGTAACAACATGACACTTAGCTATACTAATAAGTAACCAGTTACTACGGCACCAGCTTACGAATACGAATACCTCCAGGAGCTCTTGTAATCGGCGACAGTCTTCGATGGATCGTACCGGCACATAAAGCTTCAAATCATCGGCGTACACAAGTTTTACGCCAACACCCAACAGTAATGTAACATCGTTGAAAAATAGTGCGAATAATAGAGGCCCCATGTTACTGCCTTGCGGGACACCAGAATTATTAGTAAATTCAGTAGAACAGCATTTATCGAGCTTTACACGGAGAACTCTTTCGCGCAAGTACGAACTCAGCCATGCAGTAAACTTCCGTGATGCACCAAGCCGCGAGATTTTCTTTAACAATATGCCATGGTCTATCCGATCGAACGCCGCTTTCAAGTCGGTATAGATTGCATCAACTTGAGCCTTCTGCTCCATGTGTGTAATACATGTAGACGTAAAATCGAGAAGATTTGTGCAAACAGATCGACCAGGCATAAATCCGTGTTGATCAGTCGAGATATAGTTTTTTGTTCGGGATAAAACGAAAGTGCTTACAATTATTTCAACTTCGAGGCAGCAGAAAGGCTGGTTATGCCACGATAATTCCTTACATTCCGACGAACACCACTTTTGTATACAGGAAACATAAAAGACTCCTTCCAGATTGTAGGAAATATGCCTTGCTCAAACGATTTGTTGAAAATATACCGCAGAGGATCGGCCAGTACAGCTGCACATCGAGCAATAACGACAGACGGAATACCATCCGGTCCCGCAGAGAACGAGCGTTTCAATTTTTTTGCAGCAGCTAGAACCATATCAGCAGTTATATCGAATGTGTTCAAATAAAAATGAAAAGCAAAACGTCGGAGAATAACTGAAAATTGGTTACGATTTTGGGTTGACTACATACGCCATTTCCCAAAGAAGTTACAAACAATAAGTCGAGACCATACTATGTATTTTATATGGTCTATGTTAATCGCATGAAACGACTACAGAAGTTAGGAGGAGGAGGAGGAGGTAGAAAATAGAACTTCAAGTGCTATGTTAAGTATAAATTTTTGACAAAGTTTCTGTAGAAGATTCTATGCAGCGAACTCAAAGCAACTTTAAAGTTCGGTTAATTACAAGTAAAGCTGTTAGTATATATATAAAACTTGTTAACCTTCCTTAGGCTCCATTACCCGAACTTTTAGTTACTTTCAAGTTGCATGTTGAACTTTCAAGCTGCATGTTGTTCTTTGAAGGTGCTACAGATAACGGTACGGTAAACAAATGTGTCTGGTTGTTCAGCAAGAAAGTTCTGCGGAACTAAATTTGAACCAAATATGAACTTTCAAGTTCGTTCTTTAAGTGAAATTCGAACTTTTGGTTTCTTGGGTAATATCTCAGCACCTGATTTCCAAGAAATCGAATGATAAATCGGGTTGTATGAAATGTATTCTGTCGACATCAGTGCTTTTTGACATTGATTTTTCTTTTTTGTCCGGCTTTTCAGTCTTTTATAGATACCAGAACAGTTTTTTAAATTCTTTCCGACGTTTCGGAAATCCTTTTTCAAGTATTATATATTGTCCGTTCTTTTCCGTTTGTCTTTGGTGTTAAGGAATTAAATATCTTCTGTTGGTTTTTGTTGCATATCTGTCGTCTGCAGAGGTTGGAGAATTCGCAAATTGAATATATACACCAAGCATCGGCAAGCAACTTTATCAGGAGTATTGACGAAACTTAAAACAAAAAGAACATTCAAAGTCGCAGTCGGTAATAAGGAAATGTTTATTCAAAAACTATTCTTTAATCATATTCAAGCAGTGGTTGTGTAAATTTCAAGCCGAAAGCAATTATATTTGGAAAAAATCCCAAGACAGTCAATTTTTTCATTGGCAGCCACAGCCAGTATGTTATTTACTTCTTCTGGGTTGAAGAATTGTGCGATATTATCGAAAAGTTAGAGTGCTTCCTGGAAAAAGCGTTTCGCTCGATAAAATTCCTAAACATGATTTAAAATCTGTCTCTAAAATTACCAACAAACTTATAAACAAAGCCCAAAATGGTCACCTTGTGAAGAATAATTGTAATCTAATTCAAATTTTGTTTTCGTTTGTTTTGAAGCAAAGTTAATTACTTGAACATATGTACTTAGTTGAAATTATTATGGAAGTTGTAATCTCCTAATGTCAGAAAATCGAAAAAAGTGTCAAAAGGAGCCCGGTATCTAAAAGGATATTGAACCGGTGACAAAGATTTATTCTTAAATAACCTTCATTATAAAATTTTGTTAATCTGCAAGCAAAATACTCGGGGGGCTCTGTAGCCGCAAGGTTACCGAGTCTGCTTTGACAAGCGAATGGTCATGGGTTCGAATCTTAGTAGAATCAGGTCATTCGCTGTCAAAGTGACCTTAGCATGTGTTTATTCTCAGGCCCCTCATCACTCTTCCTTCATGCTGAATTCTATAATATCCTAATATGGCCTGGCTATTTGCGCCAGAGATATGCCTGTAATTGGGTACAGCGCTGGCATGTGGAATGAGGTGGGTAAAGTAGAGCAAAGCATTGAAGGAAGAAGAATACACAATGACACACAGACACAAGCACGCATAAAATTCATTAAGCATACCGCTCAGTTAATAGCGATAGCAGCAAAAATAGATGCAGTGCAGGTTATACAGCAAACACTCAGGCGATATCGCAATAGATCAGCGATACAGGTCGCAGTGATGAGTCCATACAGGAAAATAAGCAAAATACTCTAACATTTTTTATTCGACGGTCAAATGGTGATTACGATTTGAATATTTAAAAAATGGTGCAAAACATTTTATTCTGACAACACAAATTCAATGCTTAATAAAAATGACAAACTTTCCGAGCAAAACTTTTTGCCATTAGTCTGCATTCATAGCACCAGACGGTCATCGTAATCTCAGCTGCTGCAACTGCTCATGTCGGCAATAGCGAAGCGCAGTCCAAGCCATCTATTGCATGCATCGTGCAAATATAAATATTTAAATTTATCGCCCCTCTGGAGTCTGGTGGAACGAAAAACCGACTCCAATTCGAATTGGCGTTGGACCAGACCAGTGGTTGGTGTCCATTCAGCGGACACTGCCCGCACCGTATCTGAGTGTAAGCTACGAAAAATATAAACGGCTGACGATACAGCAAATCTACAAACAGCAATTTAGAATGCGGCTCAAAAAAAAAAAACGAAGCTCTCAAGCGTACTTTATAGAAACACCAATAAACACACGGAAAAAAATGTCGGCGATTATAGAAATGCAAGCTCAAATCCATTCGAGTGCGAAAAAAGATCTTCAAAATTAAAGAAATCAATAACCTTTAGAACCGAACATCCCCTTCCCCTTCTCTCCGATTCTTTTGATGCATCATGTTCTCACTGCGTTTTGCTTCGATCCAGCGAGAAACCGAGCCGGGCAGAAAATGGATCTGCACATCAGGCTGCAGGTATCGACAAAATCCATTTTCCGCACTGCTAGAGCCGGTAAGCTTTTCGAAGTGCCATTCTGTGTTGGAACAAAAAAAAAATATCCTCGCAGAAAAAAACGGCTACCAACACCTAAACGAAATACTTTTGAACCGAAGATAGTGTACACTACATACCGACAGATCCCGGATTGCAACACGCCGGGAGAAGAAACCGGAAGATTCCTTTTAGCATTTAATTTTAATGCGAATAAGTTTTTCGCTTGCGATCCGTGCGCCGGAAAAAGCGCCACTAACAGCGGTCCTCGTCAGAATAGTTTTCCCACCGGATTCAAGATTCGCATTATCCCATGAAAATGATATGGATATTTTCCGGTTTTGGTTCACCTTTCTTTCCTGCTGCTGTTGCTGCAGCGCAGCGGAGCCCTGTTGGCAACCGATTGTTTTTCACTTGCACTTTCCATATTGCTCCTTGTAGAATAACTTCGTTGCTGTTTTTTCTCCATTTCTGTCGTTGCAGATCTGCCCACGTTGAAGCTGGAACTGGGGACGAATATGAACCCGGAAGACATCGAGGAAGGAGATGACGTGTACTTTGAATGTAAAGTGAATGCAAATCCGTCTGCATACAAAGTGGTGTGGAAGCATAATGTGAGTACCATTGCAAAACGATACCTTTAGTTAGCGGAGGAACGTCCGACCACGTGCCCTTGCCAGATGAGATGAGATGATGGCGACGATGCGCGATGCGGGAAGGGCGATAAAGATAGCGCACGGGTTTTTATGCGACACCTAAGTGGTCCCAGAACGGAAACATATCGTTGCCTGGCCTCGCAGGAGATAGGGACGGTCTACAGGGGAATGTGTAGATTGCTTTGCTAGTCTTGGGCCAGTTTAGAAGATGCAATTGCGACCTGCTTCGAAAGATTTGTTGCGTGATTTAGAGCGTGACACTTTGGGGTGATTTGTTTTTTAAACATTTCTCATAATGCTACTGCAATCTAATCAGTGGAATGTTTAAATCGAAAGGGAAGTGACGACAAGAAAGTGTTGCATTAACAATCTTTGACCACACATAATTTAAATTTGTATGAATATCATGGAACTACGTGAACTGTATCAATCATCATTGCTTATAACCTTTCTGTAAGTCAAGAGACGTTGTCAACTACATACAACAAGTCGTTTGTTATTTAACTTTCATTTGGTATAGGCAAATCAGTAACTGTCTACACAAAAAATTCAAATCACAGGAGATATCTGACGAAGTAAACAATTAGTGACAGTGATATGTAAACATGCTGCAGCTGGTAGCATCTGTTCACTACCGGAAAAAACTACTTCGGTAGCGGATTTCCTGGGAAACAAATCGGCATACAATGCTGAATGCATAACATTCGTGTTGATCGAATTCAACATTTCCAACACTCGACTATGTGAAACTGGGCTGCGGCGCCGTTGCTGTTGATTTGTCTATCTGTTCTGTTCGTTTCTCAAGTTTTGATGTCTTTTCTTTTTACGTGCTCAAAATATTTATTTTCTCTGAACTTTGGGATTTCTCATGCTGATGCTAGGGCTCATCAACAATGCAATCGAAATTCAAGCAGTCAAATTCTGCTAATATTAAATACTGTGTTAGAGAACAACTAACAACAATGATTGTTTTGACAAATATAATATCATTTGCTATGTTTATTCAAATAATAGAATGACAAACTTTTTCTTTTATAACAATAATTATAATCAAACGATCTTGGTGAGATCTTGTTCCACTTTGGAATATTTTATTTAAAATGCCCATTTTATGACACTTCAAATTCATATATCAGTATCTTCCAAACGTTTTAGTCGGCCTCAAACTTCTGAGGGCATTTTATAAAATATTACTACGTCTTATGGCAAGGTTTGAGATAGGCTGTCATTCCAAAAAATCGAAAAATGCGTGCGTCATGGAAATATGAAAGATTTTGAACGCTAATAGCTCTGCTTATTATGAATGGATTTTCATGGTTTAGATACCGCTCGGCTCATAATAGATGTAGCAATTAAGTGATTTCTATTATAATTTTCTATGTTCATACAATTTCTTCGCGATCGCCTTGCTCCACAGGCATTTACATTCTGATTATGCTATGTTTAGAAAAAAAAGCAACAAAACCTCCTCGTACCAACAGGTTGAAGATTCTTTACGACGTAAAGACTTATACTAATTTGATATCTGTGCTTGGGAAGTACTCCAGAATAAGTGACAAAGTCCTCTCGTCTTAACAAGATTCCTTATAACAGCGACAAACCAAGTCCAATTTGATGTCCTGAAAGTGCACAGTTATAAAAAAGCGAGCGACCAACCCTATCTTTTGCCCTATTGTAAGAATTAAGTCGGATCTGTCCTCTTTCTGGCGATTTTTCAAAGGTAGAAAATGTAATCAGTCGATTCCGCTGGACATGTCGTTCGACGGCAAAACGAGCCACGACGCTGAAAGTTCTGCCGAACTCTTCGCCACTTTTTTCAAATCAGTTTACAGCGTTCAGTCTCCGATTGCATGCCCGGAAATACTAAACTCTTTGCCATCGTATGATATCCACATGCCATGCCCAACTTTCACCGTAGCACAGGTCATCAGCGCGTTAAAGTGGAAGTTATCTGCTATTACACCTATTCTCAAAGAAGGCAACGTTCAAGACGTTAAAAATTACCGACCGATTTCGATTCTCTACTGTCTAGCAAAAACGCTCGAACTTTTGATTCACGATAAGATGTACTCTGCTGCTAAACCCATAATATGTGAATATCAACACGGCTTCATGAAAAATCGCTCTACTACCACAAATCTTATGACATACACTAGCACGCTCAACTCTAGTCTGGAGAAGCGATGTCAAGTGGACAGCATTTACGTGGATTTTGCCAAGGCGTTCGATAAAGTACCCCACGAATTAACACTGAAGAAGCTTGAGAAGCTAGGTTTTCCTCATTGGCTCAGCGCATGGTTGAAATCTTATCTATTGGATAGATCAGCAGTCGTTAAATTAGGATCGGCCGAGTCAGGTAGTTTTTCAACACCATCTGGCGTGCCACAAGGCAGTCACCTTGGTCCCTTGATTTTCATTTTGTTCGTAAATGACATGAGCTAAACTTGAGTTGAACTTTCTTAGATATTGTCAAAATATTGCATTTTCATATAAATTAAACCTCGTGCGGGTCTCCTGGGATAGCTTTTCTTTTCTGCATGAGGCATATTATACTGCAAGTAGGGCATATTGCCCCGCTTTGTTGAGTAATTTGCAATTTACCTGGAATTTAGACGCGGGTAATAAATTCTTCCTAGCACTTTTATTCTACAATACTAACTGAGGAAACAGACTCTCACTTATATCTATTTATCTGTATTTAAAGCTTCCTCTGCAATGGGGCTTATTGCACCGTCGCAAGTGGGGCATATTGCCCGCATACGACATAGCGGGAAAAATATTAAATAATTAAGCAAACTAAGCGTTTCTCATCGGTTTTTCGCCTGAGATAATGTTTTAGAGCTTCACTTTACGCAATCGAATCGCAACAACAGGATATTTACAGATTTTAACCACAAAAGGCTGTTTTCATCGAGTTTTAAAGTTCCTCATTAGTTTTGCATTTTAATTTGTGCTAGTTTGGGAATAAACGAACTGGGGCGTATTTCCCACCTATGCCACATTATACACATGTTCCCTATATGAAAAGTAATTCGAGGTCTTCAAATATTGGAACTTTTGCAATTAATTGGTTGAAAATGGTTGAAAATGGTTAAAAATAAGAATTACAATTTAAATACCTCGAAATAGTGGACCCCTCGTTCGCCAAGGGGGCTAACAGTTTCAAAACAGTTGAAATTTGTGCAAACCTTGAGATCTATACCAAATGATATTTCATAAATTTGCCATGAAAATACTAGCAAATGACCCGGTTCTGTAAAGAAGAAAAACAGGGCTTTCAAATGGAGTGAAAAAAATTTGGCGACCATCTTGGATTTGGTCGCCATATTGGATTTTATCAAAAAATCGCCGTTTTCACCATGAGCCCCCCAACCGATTTTTATTTTAAGATCACAGTTGGAGAGCTGAGAAAAAATTCTATAAGGAGCATTCATTAAATTAGATGTGCAGTGGCATTAACTAAATAAAACAATTAATTTTCTGTAGAAAGACATTCCATTATGTGAGAGTTCTAAACCTTGATAAAGATAATTAATTGTTTCGTTTATTTAATGCCACTACACATGTAACTTAATGCATGCTCCTTATAGCATTTTTTCTCAACTTTCCAATGGTGGTCTTAAAATGAAAACCGGTTGGGGGGCTCATGGTAAAAACGGCGATTTTTTTTATAAAATCCAATTTTCATTTGCATTTATTACAATACAGTAAGTTAAAAATTTGTGTGCTAAACATTTGCAAAAGGTCAAGTTTTGTCGAAATGAACCTGCATTCGTACTCCTACGTGAGCCACTCGTTCGTGCCCCTAGGCAGCCCAAGCAACAATGTGAGTTTTATTGTACTCTTATGGTAGTTTTCATGACCAATTTTGGTCTTAAATGCCATCATAAGAGTGTAATAAAACTCAAATTGTTTCTTGGGACAGATCTTCTTACTTTTTTGCTCTTAATCTTTCGGTTTTGTTTTTTCGTGTTTAGTTTCTCGTCTTTTTTAATTATGTGTACTGTGTCGCTTTTTGTACTATTGTCTTCTTGCCATTTTTGACAGTCTTTTTAAGCTCTGTTACTTGTGTTTCGTTCTTTTGACGTAGGACTACGTCTTTGTTTACTATACTGGGACTGGGTAGCACTTTGTGAAAACGAAAATAGAAGTGTAACGTTTGAATGAAAGATTTCAAATGCTAATAACTACCAAACTACTGAACGAAACTGAACAATTTATATGTCGTTTGATAGATAAAATGACCAGCAATTTTATGGAGTGAGTAAGAGACCGATATTAAAGAGCGCGTAAAGGGGGGGGGGGGGGGGCTCCTATACAAATGAAACACAAATTTCCTCAGAACTCGAGAACGAAAGCAAATGGAACCTAATTTGGCAGGTAGGCGTTTCAGAAGGTAGGATTTTTTTCTATGGTGTACTGAGACCCCTTATCCTTTTAAGAAAGGGGGTTCTCACTCAAATGAAATACAAATTTTCTCATAACTCTAGAACTAATCAAGTAAGGCCATTGCAAATCATTTTCAAAGTTTTTGTCACCTGTTGCCACCACTTGTTGTTTTTGTTGTTTGTTTTTGGCTTTGAAAAATCGGGGAGCAGAAACATAATTTGTAGGATATGAGTCAAATTTTTTTTATAAAATCAATTGTCTGTAGGCTCTACAGTCTGGAAAACTCGAAAAATGAGTATACAAGTTGATTTAACGCTTCTAGCACGAAACAAACATAGAAATTCAAACAATGGAATTTCCGAAAATCGTCCAAAAAATTTTCCTTTGTTTTTATATTTTTTTCGTAGATTTTCGCATAGAAAATAATAACGTATATATTATAAGCAAGAATAGATTCGGTTTTCACGTTTAAACTTTAAATAAAAATGCTTAAACCCAAGTTTTTTTTTGCTCGATTAAAAAATTCACTTTGTTTTTTTTTTCGCCTCCCCCCTTTACTGGCCGACCACCGGAAGGACAAAAACTTTATAAAATATTTGTAACAGCCTAAATGGAACCAAATTTGGCATGTGGGGGTTTTTGGAGGCATGCATTTATTTTATAATGGTTTGAGAACCCTCACCCCTGTGATAGGAGGATAAGGACTCATACAAACTAAACAGAAATGTTTACGTATATGCCATATTTTGTGCTATGTAACAAGCAATAAGCTGTGAAAGTAATCTTGTAGAACCTTCTCGAAGCAGTGAATTGGTGCCGCTAAGTAACGTGCCTATTGCCATTCTTGTCGAAAGACAAGGACATTCGAATGGCACGTCATATTTGCGATGAACGTGCTTTGGCTTTAATGTTATTTGTAACCAATGGCCCTTTTAAAAGCCACAAGCGAGTTAAGGCAAGTTTATTGAAACTTGTGAGGCTACGCATAATCATATTTAATACAATAATCTGTGGGCTGGTCATTCATTACTATTTCACCCTTTATGATGCAAACAGGTGATTTTTATAAGAAATCTCTATGTCTCAATAGTTACAGGCGTTGTACTTATGAACCCCCCTCCACGTATTTTCAAAGCCACCATTGCATTCAATGAAGAATTGAATCTGAATATTTCGCTCTTCTCTTTTAAACATTCACTTAAACAATGATTCTTATAAACATACATATGCCAGAAATGAACCTTAAATTAGTCTTTGCTCTAATGATCTGATGTAGTCCTATGTCACCCTTTCGTACAACCCTTATGGCTGTATACCTTGTAGTTTTTAACATCTGGCAACAGGCTTCATTCTGGCTGCTTTATATCGTCTATTTGTCTCTTTTGCTTTTCAGAGATCAGCTGTTATTTTTTATCGTCTTATAACGTATTTATTGCTCTTGATGGCGTCTTTTTGGCAATTTTTTGTTGCTGTTTATCCGTCTTTTTATCGTTACCTCAACGCCTCTTTTCTGTTCATCTTTTTGATGTTTTTCCTTTGCATTCGTCGTCTTTCGTCGTACTTTTGTAGCCATTTCTTGGTCTTTTTGTTATATATCCATCGTATTTCGTCGTTTTTAAACGTCAGTGTTTGACTTTTTTTGCTTTATTCGGTGACATTTTGCTCCTTTTTGTCGTCTTTATTGTTGCGGTATTGGCGTCTTTTCGCTGTCATTTTGTGTTCTTTTCTTCATTTTTTCGTAATTTTTTTATCATTTTTTGTTGTCTTTTTGTCACATTTTTGATGATGAGACTTTTCACCGCTTTTTAAACTTCTTTTTGGTATTTTCCGCCTTGTTTTTTTAATTGTTTTACTGTTTTGGCGTCTGTTTTTATGTTATTTCCGTATTTTTATCGTCTTTTTGTCAACTTTTCATCATATTTACGGTGATTTTTTTCACTTTTTCGTTATATTTTCATCGCATTTTCGTGGTCATTGGTCATCGGAGGAAACCCCCTTCACTATTCTGTGTGTTACTTTCTCTCAAAAGAACTATATTAGAAAACTTTCATGTAGGGTACGGGAGGGTATTTCCAGCACGCATCTAAATTCGGCACACATTACCTTTTTTTGCTGCGCTTTCCGAAATAAAATCTATGCCGCCATGTAACAATACTGAAATGAATGTAGTACTCATAGGCTTTAATGTGTTATAACTATTTTCATAAAAATGTAAGTAATTTGCTAAATTTTATTTAATAAACATCAAAACCACTGTTTTTCCACTAGCACGTAATTAGGCTGAAAAAACCAGCAGCAATCGCTTACGCGTATCCGCTCTTGATGATGATTTGGAAAACATACAATTATGATCACGTTTACTTATTCTAGCAACTAAATAGCTGTGAATATGATGTCACAGAACAATTCTACTTCAAACACAAAAATTCCCCTCTGATAAGAAAATATAAATCAATTTTCATCCACTAGCAATCTGCAGCATTTTGCTTTTAATTACAGCATATGGCGCTTTATTTACACTACTACCAAGATGTGATGCAGTTGCCCCTGAAACTCTTCTATCGTGTCGACATAGCTAGTTTTTGAGTGACAACCACTTGCTCCTGGTGCTAGCGTATATGTACGATTAAATGTACGCTAGCGCCAGCAGCATGCTGTTGTCACTGCAGAACTAGTTATCTTCAATGAGCCGGTATCTAGGCAATACCGACACGTTATCCATCGGTCGCTCTTTTGATCTGTTTTTGAAAAGCATCTAATCCTTGTGCAGACTATTTCGGCCGGTCGGATTTAAAAAACACAGACACCACTGTAGAAAATGGGCCCTATTGAGCCCCTACTCAAATTCAGTAGCGTTTCATTAAGACCAAAATACACGCCGATATTCAGTAAATATTATTCTATCAACTTTAAAAACCTTGTCTCGAGTGAATATAGTTTCAACGT
Organism: Sabethes cyaneus; assembly: GCF_943734655.1. NCBI lineage: Eukaryota > Metazoa > Arthropoda > Insecta > Diptera > Culicidae > Sabethes > Sabethes cyaneus. The sequence continues at coordinate 53,855,012 of NC_071355.1, forward strand.
AATTCCTGAATATTGTTTAGGCTATCGCTTAATGGGCTGAATATACCCTCCCGTACCCTATATTCGTTTATTCATGTTTTGGTAACTGTAAGAAATTGTCAATATTTTCCGTAAAGTTTATGAAAATCCGTAGATACGAGCACTTGATTCGTAAGTCTATAACAAAAATCTTTCTTAAGTCCGTAGAACTACAGAAGGATGACATTCTTCTTCAAAAAATACTTTTATCTCTTTCAACATTTTGTGTATTGTAAAGGTCTGGTAGTATGTTCTATTAAGCCATTTTAATCATTTTACGGATTACGAATAACGTACGTAGAATAAACTAGCTTTTGCAATTCTTATTTGGTAAACAGAAATAGCTGGAACTATTGCATTGGTGAAACCAGCGGCTAAGCTCTCTCTTTAAGTAATACTTTACATCCCCTCAAAAATCTACTCAACTATTGAAAATTTTATTATAATTATTAATTGTTTGCTGAACATAATAAAAACTTGAATGCTCTCATTACTTGCTTCGGTACAATAAGATTCCATGCATTATTTTTCATTTCGAATCATTAAGCTGTCAAAATAAAACGGTTCGAAACAACGTCTGTGCACGCTAGTTTCGGCAATAACTGAAACACTAGGGGTTAAGGAATAGTTACCGTATTAAGGCCATTGCAAATTATTTTTAAAGTTTTTGTCACCCCCCCCCCCCTTGCAAATTGAATAGAAACATCGGGGGGCAAAAAAAAATTTGTTGGATATGAGTTAAATTTTATAAAATAAAATTTATAAAATCAATTGTCTGTGAGCTCTATAGCCTGAAAAATGAGTGTACGAGTTTAGTTAACGCTTCTAGCACGAAATAAAAATGGAAATTCAAACAGTGGAATTTCCGAAAATCGGCTAAAAAATTTTCTTGCGTTTTTGTCGTTTTTTTCGTAGATTTTTGCATGGAAAATAGTAACGTATATATTAAAAGCAAAAATAGATTTGATTTTCACGTTTAAACTTTAGGTAAAAATGCCTAAAATCCATTTTTTTTGCTCGATTAAAAAATTCTCTTTGTTTTTTTTCGCCCCCCTCCGCTTCAGTGGCCCAGCACCAGAGGGACAAAGACATTTAAAATATTTGTAATGGCCTAACTTCCTGATAATAATGCTTAATTAGTCGCAATATATGCGGTACACCTGCGCTATAGTCTTCCGTAAGATATAAGTTAAGTTGTTACTTAGAGTAACCTTAAAAAGACTGCTTTCCAAGTGCGTAATTAATCTTCAGATAACCTCAAAAAGACAGCACTGTCAAAAGCATAAAGCCTTTAACGGCCCGGGGAGTCCAAGAAGGACTAAATTTAGAACTGTGTTGTTACATGCTACCCGGTCCTGTCAAGTTGCAGTGACATTTTTGATTACTGTTTCTTACAACGCTTGACCGATGAAATGACGGTCTGTCTGGAGATGAATTAACAATAAAGCATACCTACCCCACTTTGGCACCACTGCACTGCCGTGTCACTCATTCCGCATGTAGAAAGGAAAAGCGGCAAAAAAATGTCCCTTCGCAACAGGAGTGACAGCTGACGGCCAACGCCGCTAGTAATAGGACCTGTTTTTTGGCTCTCCTGCCCTTGTCACTACACAGTTTCGCTGTAGTAGTCGTAATTGTTCGGCTCGCCACCAGATTGCAAAATTTAACGACCTGGATCATGTCAAATTAATGCCGATGAACCGGCTCCTGCTCCTGAGAGCAGATCACCTAAATGAGAAGGGGTGCCGGAAAGAGGGGAGGGGGCGAGGTTGGTGTGGGGTTGAACGGCTGCCGGGCGCCCCCATACGTATTCGCCGCAGCAGCGGGCCACGTCATGACCTTTTTACACATTAAAAGACCATCATCATCAAAAGCCGATTTTGGGGCTCTTTACACGGTAGTGCGGTAAATCTTTGTGATGCTGCTACTGCCCTGGTCGGTCATATTTATGAGCTGAGGGAAGCAGATCTCCGCTCTCGAAGAGGCTAGCTTTGGATTTGAGGTATTCTTCTTTTTTTCTGACAATATGAAGTGCTTTAAGTTACCGGAGTACCGAATCGGGGCTCGGGGGGTGCATTCAATATGGACTGCTTCAGGTTCGTTGCCCTAGGCTGCTGACTGTATTTGTTCGGTAAACCCCCAAATCCAGAACGCGGGACCCTTTGAAGCGTTTTTGACGAGCAGTAAAGTTTTACGAGGATAAGTTAACATATTATGCTACAAGCGTTTTAGATTATTTCTTGCCTGAATTTTTGGATGACTAAGAATTACTTTTTATGGTTTGAAGAATACGGTTCAAACCAATCCCTTCAACGGTTACCTCACTTATTTTCTACTGTCAAAAACTTATTATCAATATCTTGTTGATCTGTCAGCAGACTTGATAATCAGTAAGATTTCACAATATATCTTGCATAAGTAAAACTAGAATACAGTACGTGTAGAGCCTAGTTATATTAAGATAAATTATTAAACAAAATTGTCATTTATTTTATTTTTAATCTTCAAACAGAATTTAGTTCGACAACAAACATATTTCATTTCTCATAAATTTCATGATTATCAAAATTAACTACCCGTTCTCATCATCACTAAAACACACGCCCACAGTTTGGTAGGCTGGCTGCCGGCTGTGTCGCTCTCTATCCGCTAATGACCTATTATGTTTTATAATTGCTTCAATTGTTCTTGGTACAGCTTCCTTCGCCGGAAGCGTGCCGACAGCCGGTACCTACCACCGCACCGCACCGCACCCACCATCACCAGTGCGGGTAGAGGAGGCAGTGTAGTGTACCTACCCGAAACGATTTGTTTGCAGTTCACCGATTTCCTGACGGTGCAGCTGACGCAAAACATTTGTTTTTACTCCGGTGTTAATGTTAACACCCCCGTGGGGTTGTTTGAAAAAGTGTTCATTTTGATGCTGAGGTGTTTCATACACACGTGCACTGTACCACATACACACACACACACGTGTCGGTACCACTTGGCATCCGGAGGGCTAAATGCGGCGCACGTTTTAATGCGCCCTCCAACCACCCAAAAGATGGAAGCGGAAAATACTTTATCATAAATATGCTCACTCAGCTCATGTTCGCTTGCTCGCTCGCTCGCTACCGGTCGGTGTCGGTGCGATGCTGGACACGGTGCGATGATTTGACGAGGGTTAATTTAATCTTGTAAGATTTCATTTATTTTTCAATTAGTATTCCTAATGAGTTGGCGTTTTGTGTCTATCCCGCCAGTTCATGGCCGTGGATATGGCTTTTCGGCTGTACGCTGATTTTCCCGTGAAGCAGTAAACTTGCAACATAATGTTTACTCATTTCTGTCGAAACGAAACGGTGATTGAACATGTAATGCATAAATTTTATCTGTGGATATCCGAAAGGGGGCGAAAAGGGGAGAACGAGCAAAACCACTCTTCTTTATGCTGGGTTGTTCCATATTGAATTGAGCTGCATCTTCTTTGGTTTCGCTTGAAGAGTTTGCGTAGGGCGGACTGAAGTTATCGGTACAAGAAGAGCACTTTTGAAAAGACATATGTAAATAAGATATCAACGGGAATGAAAACCGCAGCGAACTGACGGCGGAAAAGTGGAAAACTATTCGGGTTGAAAGAAAATTAAAGTTTGGAGAGAAAAAATGCATCCACTCTGCACATTGACTTGATGGCGGTTTGGTCCCGCGGTGTACCAAGGACCGAGGAAGTAGATGCTAGGAGGGGTACGGTTGCACCGGGAAATGTGTCATTCGGTAGCAGAATCGGACGTTCTTCTATTGAATCTTGTGCATTTTTCTTCCTAACGGGTCTTCGCTTCAGTGCAACCGCATCCCAAGAAACAGCGGTAAAGTAGCTTCTTACGAGAATCGGAACTGATATCTACATTGAACGGACGCGGTGAAACGGTAAGCTTCTGCAGCCGGTTGTAGATTACCGAGAGGACGCGGCAGCAGCGGTGCGCGCAGGTGATTGGAGAGGATCAGATTTCCGCTAGGGAAGACAGCACGAAGTCGAAGCGAATACTTTGAAATTCTTTCCCGGCGACAGAACCGCCGCTACGCTTATCGCTAATGCATATATTCATGCTGCAGAGAAGAGAAGCTTTTTGAAATTTTCATTTCGTTCCGGTGACAGTCTTTGGATCCGCAAATTCGCTATGCAGTTAACTTGCAGTGCTTACGTGGGAGGAAATGTTGTACGTGTGCCAGAAGGGAAAAAATGGAATGGAAAACTCCGGTGACCTTCATATTGTGTTACAACTGAAGTATATTGCTTTTTGATTAGAATCTGCTGTTTTCGTATGAAAGCTTAGGGGTTAGGTTTACAATTGTATTACCACTGTGTTATTGTAGCGTATACACTGCAAACTTTCAAATTATGCAAGAGGTGAAAAAATTACAAAGTACCTGGGAGTCAATTTGACTCAAAATGCCATGTGTTAGGGAAATATCAGCGACTTGCTCGAATTCCCAAACGCTTTTCAAAAAACTGATGGTGAAGGTAAATGTAATGGCCCTGGTACATGCATGCTGATGCTGACTAGCAAGGGCTTGCTTAACGGACACGTGGTTCCTAGCAGTGAGAATCATCCGAAGCTCAGTGGCTATTTTGCTAACTGCACAGCCACAAGAATTTAATTGTTTCCATCTGGTGTATGGGAAATAAATCGATCTTTGGAAACCATTGGTCTCTAGCAATGCTAGATTCGAGCTTTAGGAATTCGGACTTCTTCAATCGTGGACGCGAAACAAACTATACGACCTGGGAGAAGAGTATTTGTATTTCATCTTAGGTAACAACTAGTACTTGAAAATCTTTGAGTCTTTGCCGAATTCACCGTCACCTCCCATAGCCCACCAAAATGGGAAGTACAACAATTAGAGAGGATCTTCCTGGCTCAAGACGGTCTAACTTGTGGTTTTCCAATTAGGCCATTACAAATATTTTATAATGTTTTTGTCCTGTGCGGACAAAACCGGTGCGAAAAAAAACAGAGATATTTTTAATCGACCAAAACGAATATGCGTTTCAAGCATTTTTACTTAAAGTTTATGTTTAAAATAGAAACCAAATCTATTCTTGCTTTTTTATGTACGTTATTATTTTTCATGCAAAAATTTACGGAAAGCGACATAATATCGAAAGATTTTTATTGGCGACTAGCTGACCCGACAAACTTCGTATTGCCACAAATTAACCTGTGTTGTACATAAATCATGAATCTCGGATGATCTTTGTCACAATCTCGAGTTTTGCAAGCCCCCCAGTGGGCGCCGCTTCCGACGGCGGGTCACCGGCAACACTCGCGACCGTCTCGTCCTGAATGATCTAGTGTTACTATAGATAGTTTTTGTGGTCTTAATTGACTAATGTTTTATGGAAGAGTCTCGAATTTCTCGAGTTCGATTAGTTTTTGAGTTTCGCAAAAATTTCTGTTTTATTTGTATGAGAGTCCGTATCCCCCTACCACAGGGGTGAGAGGTCTCTAACTATCGTAAAATAAATTCAAGATTCCAAAATCTCCCACATGCCAAATTTGGTTCCATTTGCTTGATTAGTTCTCAAGTTATAAGGAAATTTGAATTTCATTTGTATGGGAGCTCCCCTCTTAAAAGGGGAAGGGGTCGTAATTCACCATAGAAAAAAATTCTGCCATCTAAAACTCCCACATGCCAAATTTGGTTCCATTTGATTGATTAGTTCTCGAGATAAGAGGAAATTTGCATTTCATTTGTATGGAAGCCCACCCTCTTAAAGGGGAGATGGGCCTTAACTCGCTTTCTAAAGAAGAGAGGGGTCCTATTTCACCATAGAAAATATTTTTGCCTCCAGAAACCTCCACATGCCAAATTTGGTTCTATTTTCTTGATTAGTTCTCGAGTTATGAGGAAATTTGAATTTCATTTGTATAGGAGCCCCGCCTCCTAAAGTGGGTAGGGGTCCCAATTCATCATAGAAAAAATTTTTGTCTCCAAAAACACCCACGTGCCAAATTTGGTTCCATTTGCTTGATTAGTTCTCGAGTTATGAGGAAATTTGTATTTTGTTTGTATAGGAGCCCCCCCCTCTTAAAGATGGGAGGGGTCCTAATTCACCATAGAAAATATTCTTGCCCTCGAAAACTTTCACATGCCAAATTTGGTTTCATTTGCTTGATTAGCTCTCGAGTTATGAGAAAATTTGTATTTCATTTGTATAGGAGCCCCCCTCCTAAAGTGAGGAGGGGCCCAGTTCATCATAGAAAAAATTTTTGTCTCCAAAAACACACACGTGTCAAATTTGGTTCCATTTGCTTGATTATTTCTCGAGTTATGAGGAAATTTGTATTTCGTTTGTATAGGAGCCCCCCCTCTTAAAGTGGGGAGGGGTTCTAATTCACCACAGAAAATATTCATGCCCTAGAAAACCTTCATGTGCCAAAGTTTATTCCATTTGCTTGATTAATTCTCGAGTTATGAGGAAATTTGCATTTCATTTGTATAGGAGCCCCCCTTCCTAAAGTGGGGAGGGGTCCTAATTCATCATAGAAAAAAATTTTGTCTCCGAAAACACTCACTTGCCAAATTTTGTTCCATTTGCTTGATTAGTTCTCGAGTTATGAGGAAATTTGTATTTCGTTTGTACAGGAGCCCCCTCCTCTTAAAGGGGGGAGCGGTCCTTATTCACCATAGAAAATATTCTTGCCCTCGAAAACTTTCGCATGCCAAATTTTGTTCCATTTGCTTGATTAGTTCTTCAGTTATGAGGAAATTTGTATTTCATGTGTATAGGATTCCCCCCCTCCTAAAACGGGGAGGGCTCCCAATTCATCATAGAAAAAAAATTTGTCTCCAAAAACACCCTCATGCCAAATTTGGTTCCATTTGCTTAATTACTTCTCGAGTTATGAGGAAAATTGTGTTTCTTTGGTACAGGAGCCCCCCCTCTTAAAGTGGGGAGGGGTCCTAATTTACTATAGAAAATATTCTTGCCCTCGAAAACCTTCACATGCCAAATTTGGTTCCATTTGCTTGATTAGTTCTCGAGTTATGAGGAAATTTGTATGGAAGCCCCCCCTTTTAAAGAGGAGAGGAGTTATAATTCCCCTTATAAAGAGGGGAGGGGTCTCAATTTACCATAGAATAAATTCTTGTCACCGAAAACACCCACCTGCCAAATTTTGTTCTATTTGCTTGATTAGTTGTCGAGTTATGCAGAAATTTGTGTTTCATTTGTATGGGAGCCCCCCCTCTTAGTGGGGGGAGGGGTTTCTAACCATCACTAAAACCTTTCCTGGCCCCAAAAAACCTCTACATGCATATTTTCATGCCGATTGGTTCAGTAGTTTTCGATTCTATAAGGAACATACGGACAGACAGACAGACAGACAGACAGAAATCCTTCTTTATAGGTATAGATTTTCCAAAAATTGCATTTCTGTTTTGTGTTAGAAACGCGCCATATACTCATTTTTCAAGTTCTTTAGGCTGTAAAGCCCACAGACAGTCGATTTTATAAAAAAACAGAAAGGTTGTATTCCAGACGCAACCACGTAGCTGGCGTAGAACTACGTTAGGCAGATTTTTGCGAAGAAACCTTAAATATTAAAGAAAACTTTTCACACCATTAATACTTATATCACAGTTTTGGTATATATTTTGTGTATTTTGTGATGCTTTAATATTTTCATCAGTGCCAGAATTGGAGTACATCCTGAATTCGTCAACTGGGTTACGAGTTACGACTGCACTCCAGCTGATTCGCTAATTAGGCGGACTGACAGTTGTTTGAAATTTCTAAACTCAAAAGCTCAGTAGAATGTTGACATTCAAGTTGGAGCATGGCCCAACTAACGAACACCCAATTAACGAACCGTCCAATTAACGAACCCTCAATTAGCGAATCCTTACTGTAATTTAAATAATGCTATATTTAGCATACGTTTGTCCGCGCTGACAATTATCGAAGAGTAAATTGGCCATGAAGATGACTCTATTTTTTGCTATCTTAATATATTTGCTCTTGTCTGCTCTCTCATTCCGCGGTTGCAACTGTCAAGCCACGGATAATGATTTACATTAGCCAGTCCATGACTGCATATGTCACCTGTTTGCAGCGTTACATGTCAATGGCAGGACTACGCAACTGCTTCTTTGCGACGCAAACTTTAAAAATAATTTGCAATGGCATTACTACCTAATTTAGGTAGATTTTATACAAGCTCTGTTTTGCTATTAAATCAAGTTGTAGTCGCCACGCACTTTCAGTGATCTGCGTAGCTTCCAGGGCCCAGCACTGAACGTTGTGATTCTATAAGCTAGAATAAAATTAAGAGTACTTAGAGAACATATACGAACTAACTTCTCCTTCTACCGTTCAACAAACCAAAAAGTGACCGTTTTATCGTAAACCCAGCGGAGCCATATTACCAATTCGATCCCTTTTTAACAGTAGCACATTCTTGCCACAACACTAAGAAAAGTAAATTCTAGGTGTTACATTCCGTTATCAAAACTTGACCTTCTGTTTTTATACGAATGACTTCGCAGCCAGTTGTTAGAGTACAGGACAATTGCAGGGCCAGTTGCTACGATCCTATTGACTCTAACAGCCTCTCCCAGCCGAAATTCAAACATACGACGACTGGCTTATTAGGCCAGCGTCATACCTCGAAGCCAACTGGGAGGCCGAAACACAATACATTCTTATTTCACTACTATTTCAATAAAATGGCAAACGTGCGCGTACATGTTGAATCATATTACAGCCGAACACTACAACTGTAGTGCACTTCCTTAACCCATTATGACCCGGGTATACCTAAATTTGGACCAAATGAAGTGAAACTCTGTAATCTATTATATTATGGCTCGAATGTGTCGGGAAACGCAAAATCGTCATTTGGAATGCTTTCAAGGCCAAAATATCGCAGGGTAAATATTTTATAGGCTCAGTTTCAAACAAACAAATTACAAAGTTTTTTACAGATTTCTTATCGAATTTTGTGATAGACTTTACATATAAATACTAATTTACATGTCAGGTAATGTTTCGTCACTAAATGTAGACTTTTTCATGCGTTTTGGAGACAAAAATTTTTTCGCCATTTTTTCAACTTTTTTTCCGCCATTTGTCACAACTTTGCACTGTTGAAAATACAGATGAAATGACAAAAACTGACAAATTATAGCACACACACATCAGATTAATGTCTTATCTCTCTTGTAGTGATATATTAACAATGCTAACTATTGACATTCAGCAGTAAACAGGTTTTGAAGACGAGGTATGATATATCATACGCTGGGTCATAATGGGTTAACACATTGATGTCTGTGTTTAATCGAAAGAAATGCTGTTGGGACGAGGAGATTTTGTTACTTTTTCTAGCGCACTTTCCAAGCAGAAGCATCAAATTAGTCTTAATTTTTTCGTCATAAAGAATCTTCGACCTGTTGGAACGAGGAGCCGCAGTCACTTTTTTTTCCAAAAAGGAAAGTAATCGAAATCATAATAAACAAATGGTGTGTTTAACTATCGTCCCTGTCTGTGAAGCAAGGCGATCACGAAGAACTCGTATGCGAATATTTGACCTTGAAACTTTTCGTTAATTTTAACTAGTTAGGCCATTACAAGTACTTAACAAAGGTTTTGCCTTCCGGTGTTGGGCAACTGAAGGGGGGGTGGGAGGTTGGAAGAAGAAGAAAGCACCATAGGAATGGATGGAAGGTTTGTCCCATCTACAAAAAGTACGATCAACTTGATTGCAGTTATTTCCAGTGCGTGACGCTGATAATTGCCGATTGCAAGGTGCTTCCCAGATCTTATTACGTAATGTCGAAATTACGAAATTCATGAATTTCAGGGCGGCATACGATACAGTCGAACGCGAAGTACTGATGCTCGAGAATGGTTTATCGGAAAAACTGACGCAGCTGATCAAAACTACCTTAGAGCGAGTGATATGCTGCGTGCGTATGTCGAGGGCGCTCTCGGAGTCCCTTTCGAATCACACAGAGGGTTGCGACAAGGGGATGGATTGTCCTGTATGTTACTTAACATCACTATCTTCTTCAGCAAATAAAGCCAACCCCTAGGCTACGCAGACGACGTTAGCATCATTCATTGAAACATTGGAACGACGAAGGCAATCTACGCTAGGCTAAAAACGGAAACTGTGGAGATTGGGCTCAAAATAAATGCGCAGAAAAGCAAATATATGGTAGGAAGAGGCTCCAGGGAAAACAATGTTTGCCTCCCACGGACAGTGGCTATTGATGGCGATGAACTTGAAGTGGTGGATGAGTTCACATATTTGGGATCTATGGTCACCGTCGACAACAATACGGGTAAGGAGATTCAAAGACGCATGCAATCTGGAATTTGGGCCTACTTTTGACGTAGGACTACGTCTTTGTTTACTATACTGGGACTGGGTAGCACAATGTGAAAACGAAAATAGAAGTGTAACGTTTAATTGACAGATTTCAAATGCTAATAACTACTAAGCTACTATACGAAACTGAACAATTTATATGTCGTTCGATAGATAAAATGACCAGCAATTTTATGGGGGAGCTAAAGATCAATTTTAAGCAGGGCGTAAGAGGGGGGGGGGGGTGCTCTTATACAAATGAAATACGAATTCCCTCATAACTCGAGAACTAATCAAGCAAATGGAGTCAAATTTGGCATGGGGGGGTTATTGTAGGCATGAATTTATAATGGTTTGAGGATAAGGACCCTCATGCAAATAAGATGCAGTTTTGCGTATGACCCATATTTTCTGCTATGTAACAAGCGGTAAGCTGTGAAAGTAAACTAGTAAAATCTTCTCGGAGCAAAGGACAGTGAATCGACGCCGCTCACTTACGTGCCTGTTGCCATTCATGTCAAAAGAGAAGGGCATTCGAATGGCACGTCATATTAGCGATGAACGTGCTTTGGTTTTAATGTTATTTGTAACCAATAGCCATTTTAAAGGCCACAAGCGAGTTAAAGTAAGATTATTGAAACTTGTCAAACTACGCATAATCATATTCAATACAATAATCTGTGGGCTGGTCATTCATTACCATTTCAACCTTTATGACGAACACGAGTGATTTTTAAAAGAAATCTCGATGTCTCATTGGTTACAGGCCTTGTACTTCTTCTTCTTCTTCTTCTTAATTGGGTATTTTAGCGGTATATAAATTTTCACATATTATGGTAACATATGATGTCACTGTATCGTCACATGAAGACTTTTTCAAATTTGACGAGTGAATGTAATAAAAATAGCATTTTTTTAATTTAAAAATTTTTTTTGGGATAAGACGATAGCTGAAAAGTAACCCACTTTTCTTCTCAGCTCACCTCAGACAACACAGTGAATAGATAAACTATGGTCATCGGACGATACAGGTTTCATACGGGAGCTGTCAAAAGCTCGGTCAAAATAAAGAGCTCTATCAGAAGGGAGGGAGAGAACTTCTGACATCATTTCAATCAATCAGCTTGGTTGATATCTGTCAAACAGCAAATCATTCTATTTTTGATTTTTATTAATTTTTTTTATTAAATATTGACCTAGTTGAAATAAAAAAAGAACTGTTAGATGCAGAAAAGGACGAGCTATCAAAGAAGGTGAAAAAATCCACTTTTTTGGGGAAATTAAAATACCCAATTGGCCTAACGTCTTATGACAAGGCCTGCGCAGTATAATTTCTCCATCTGTTTCGGTCCATGGCAACTGATCTCCAGTTCCGCGGGCACCCAGTGCTCGCCAGATCTCGCTCCACCTGGTCTTGCCACCTCGCTCGCTGTGCCCCTCTTCGTCTTGTTCCTACCAGATTTGATGCGAAAACCATTTTTGCAGGATAGTTGTCCGGCATTCTAGCAACATGTCCTGCCCAACGTATCCGTCCAGCTTTAACCACTTTCTGAATACTTGGTTCGCCGTAGAGACGCGCGAGCTCGTGGTTCATTCTTCGCCTCCATACACCGTTCTCTTGCACTCCGCCAAAGATGGTTCTTAGCACCCGCCGTTCGAAAACTCCGAGTGCTCGTAGGTCCTCTTCTAGCAATGTCCACGTTTCGTGCCCGTAGAGGACAACCGGTCTAATTAGCGTTTTGTACAGTGTGCACTTTGTACGGGGGCTCAGATTGTTCGACAGCAAGTGTTTGTGGAGTCCGTAGTAGGCCCGACTTCCGCTGATAATACGTCTTTTAATCTCACGGCTGGTATTGTTGTCCTCTGTTGCCAGCGAGCCAAGGTATACGAACTCGTCGACTACCTCGAACTCATCCCCGTCGATTACCACGGTGCTGCCCAAGCGAGCCCTGTCGCGCTCGGTCCCGCCCGCCAGCATATACTTCGTTTTAGACGTATTTATCTGCAATCCAATCTTCTCTGCTTCGCGTTTCAGTCTGGTGTACTGATCTTCCACCGCCTCAAATGTTCTGCCGACAGCATCCACGTCGTCAGCAAAGCAGATAAATTGACTGGATTTATTGAAAATCGTGCCCCGCATTTCGATCGCCGCTCGCCTTATAACACCTTCAAGCGCAATGTTGAATAGCAGGCAGGAAAGACCATCTCCTTGTCGAAGTCCCCTGCGAGATTCGAATGGGTTCGACAATCCACCCGAGATTCTCACACAGCACTGGTTCCCATCCATCGTAGCCATGATAAGTCTAGTAAGCTTGCCCGGAGAGCCGTTTTCGTCCAAAATTTTCCATAGCTCTTGTCGGTTTACGCTATCATATGCGGCTTTGAAATCGATGAACAGGTGGTGCGTGGGGACTCGGAATTCGCGGCACTTCTGGAGGATCTGCCGCAGGGTGAAGATTTGGTCTGTTGTAGACCGACCCTCCATGAAGCCGGCCTGGTAACTTCCCACAAATCTATTGGCTATTGGCGATAGTCGATGAAAGAGGACTTGGGACAGCACTTTGTAGGCGGCATTCAGGATAGTGATGGCTCGGTAGTTCTCACAATCCAGCTTATCACCTTTCTTGTAGATAGGGCAGATAACCCCGTCTTTCCACTCCTCCGGTAGTCGTTCCGTATCCCAAATCTTGACAATCAATTGATGCAGACAGCCGGCCAACTTGTCCGGGCCCATTTTAATAAGTTCCGCTCCAATGCCATCCTTTCCCGCTGCTTTGTTGTTCTTCAGCCGCTGGATGGCTTCTTTAACTTCCCTTATCGATGGGGGTGGCACATCTTCGTCGCTTGCTGCACCAATGTGGTCACTTCCTCCGCTATCATGGTCTTCCGCCTGCACGCCATTCAGGTGTTCATCGTAGTGCTGCTTCCACCTTTCGATCACCGCACGGTCATCAGTCAAGATACCTCCATCTTTATCTCTGCACATTTCGGCCCGCGGCACGAAGCCTTTGCGAGATCCGTTGAGTTTCTGATAGAACTTCCGTGTGTCGTGAAAGCGGTACAGCTGTTCGAGTTCTTCGCACTCCTTCTCGTCTTGGTGGCGCTTCTTTTCCTTGAAGAGTCGGGTTTGCTGCCTCCGCTTCTGTTTGTATCGCTCCACATTCTGACGGGTGGCTCTACGCAGCATTTGTACCCGCGCTGCGTTCTTCTCATCCAATATCTGCTGGCATTCCTCGTCAAACCATTCGTTACGTCGATTCGGTGCCACACTGCCTAGGACGTTCTCCGCTATGCTGTTAATGGCTGTTTTCACGGCATTCCAACAGTCTTCAAGAGGGGCTTCATCCATCTCTCCCTCTTCCGGCAGCGCGGTTTCGAGAGATAACGCGTAGTTTTCGGCGACCTCTGGTTGCTTCAGTCGCGCTAGATTATACCGTGGCGGGCGGCGGTATCGTATGTTGTTCACAACAGATAGTTTTTGACGTATCCTTACCATCATTAGGTAGTGATCCGAATCAATGTTAGCGCCCGGATAGGTTCTGACGTCGATAATGTCTGAAAAGTGCCGACCATCTATCAGAACGTGGTCGATTTGTGATTCTGTCTGGTTGGGTGATCTCCAGGTGTACCGATGGTAGAGGTTATGTTGGAAGAAGGTACTACGTATGGCCATGTTCTTGGAGGCGGCGAAGTCGACAAGTCTTAGGCCGTTTTCGTTCGTTTGCGGGTGGGCGCTGAACCGTCCAATCACCGGTTGGAATTCCTCCTCCTGACCAACCTGAGCATTACACAGTCCCCGATGATAATTTTGACATCATGTCTTGGGCAGCGGTCGTATTCACGCTCCAACTGCGCGTAGAATTCGTCTTTGTCATCATCGGTACTTCCGAGGTGAGGGCTGTGCACGATAATTATGCTTATATTGAAGAATCGGCCCTTGATTCTTAATCTGCACATTCGGGGGTTGATCGGCCACCACCCGATCACCCGCTTCTGCATCTCGCCCATCACTATAAAAGCTGTGCCCAGCTCGTGTGTATTGCCGCAGCTCTGGTAGATGGTATGACCATCTCTATACGTACGTACCATCGTTCCTTTCCAGCATACCTCCTGCAGCGCTACGATGTCGAACTTGCGGCTCTTCACTTCTTTAGAAAGCACGTGGGTGCTTCCGAGGAAATTTAGAGACCGACAGTTCCATGTTCCTAATTTCCAATCGTTAGTCCGTTTTCGTCGCCTGGGTCTTTGCCGATTGTTCCGATTAGAGTTATTATTATAACTTACGGAGTCCATTGCTTTGGTTTTTTTAGTGGTTCAGGCTTGCAAAGCCCGCAACCAACCCCACAGTATCGCCGGAGGGCCAACGTAGCTCGAAGGAGCCCTCCTCCCCTGTCAGCATACGACCTTGGTTTCCACCGGGGTTGGTTACCCGATCTCCACCCGAGGTTGCTCGTATCCCGGCTGGTACCACGAGGAGGTTGGGGTAGGAGTTGCTAGGTAAGAGGCTGTGAACCACTGTGGGGTCTATTTTATGCCCAGTGCACAAGGCACCGATGGTACGCATTACCAAGCCATTTACCAGCCAGGCCTTGTACTTATGAACCCCCGTTCATGTATTTTCAAAGCGACCATTGCATTCAATAAACAATTGAATTTGAATATCTCACTCTTCTCCTTTAAAAACTCAATTAAACAATGGCACTAACAGATTCTTATAAACATACATATGCCAGAGATATGAGAATCCTTGATCTAATGATCTGATATAGTCCTACGTCACCCTTTCGTACAACCCTTAGGGCTGTATACCTTTTATTTTGAAGATTTGTTTTAAAATTGTCTGTCCTGCACTTAGTGTACCGATGATTTTGCTTGTTTAACTGTAACATCTCAGCCAAGCAAAATTCGAAAATGTTATGTATGGGGCATTTATAGAACTAATTATTAACCATAAGATTGCTGAACTATATATTGCTCTATCTTAAGTATTTTCGCAGCATTCCCAGTTCACACCGGGTGGTGCACCAGAGGCGTTCTTGTGCACCAACCGGTGTGAACTGGGGGTGCGTCGTAAATACTTAAGATAGAGCAATACTTAGTTCAGCATTTATATATTTCAAAAAGCGTTTATAAAATTATTTATAAAGTCAGTACACCTAATCCTGTATCGAGTTAATCGTGTTGTGCAATCGCAGGTGGGGCTCGCACATATGCTCTTCCGGTTGGTACCCGAATGTTTTACTCACTAGACTATTGCCGCCCGTTATATACCTAGTTTTGATTTATTTTCTCAACACACCCGGTGGTGGTTTTAATCACGAGACTTGCCGCAGCGACGGTTGTTTCTATCGCACTGACCGAGTAGATAACAATCTATCTTCTCGGCGGTAGTAACAAACCCTACTAGCACGGTTGTTATAAAGTTGTTGTGCTAACCGAAATATGA
Organism: Sabethes cyaneus; assembly: GCF_943734655.1. Lineage (NCBI taxonomy): Eukaryota > Metazoa > Arthropoda > Insecta > Diptera > Culicidae > Sabethes > Sabethes cyaneus. The sequence continues at coordinate 53,870,834 of NC_071355.1, forward strand.
CTAATTTCTGTCGTAATTTGGTTACTTCAACTAAATGTACCTAAAGTGTGTTACTTGGGAAGAGCAGTCATACCAAAATAATATCGTCGCATAGGAAGTGTGTCGTGCGTATATGGTGAATGATAGACTTGGAAGAATGAGACAAAATTAGGTATTAGGGTACCTAATATAACGGGCGGCAGTAGTTTAGTGAGCAAAACATGTAAGTACCAACGGAAATAGCGTGGGTACGAGCGTGGGGTGAGTTTATGAAATAGTGCCTCGTTGCATAAACTGGCAATACTTTCGAGCAGAAAATGCGGCATTAGCATAACTTTTTTCATTGTGGTTTTTAACGGTCCAGTTAACTTGGAGTTAAGATGCTGGCCTAAGCTACTCGTCGTATGTTCGACTTGTGGCTGGGCGGTGCTGCTAGATAGAGTCAGTAGGATCATTGTATCAGCTCCATAATTGTCCTGTACTCTAAACTACTGGCTGCGAAGCCAGTTGATAAAGAAGGGTAAAGTCTAAGAAAAACGTTTAAATCCAAGGTTTTGCTTTTTAACGTGGTTTTAACCCAGAGGGTCATTCTCCACATTAGCTTATTTGTCGACAGAAAGAACACCCAGCTAGCACCAAATCGAACATCAATAACCGTAAAACCGAACATGGAAACGCCTTGTAATGTACTGTACAAATGACTATGCGCCCCCACTATCTTTTGAATGAATGTGTGATTGTTAACCAGTGCTGACTCTCAAGGCAGTTAAAAGCAGCTTTTTGTAAAACTATGTTTGTACGTCCAATTAGACGCACGCCTAGGTATTGATATCCCTTGACACGATATCCAGCCGAGATTTGTGAGTATCTTTCGGTCAAAATCTCTCCACCGCCATCCCTGCGCTGAACTGATAGACAGCCAAACAAGGCAACCGGAAAGAAGCTCATAAATGTTATGTAAATTTTTTATTTCCACCGTCCCGCAACAACTAATGTCGGCAGCAGCAGGCGCATGCGGTACCGACGACGACGACGACGCCGTCGGCCAGCTGAACTCAACCGGATGAATGAGCTTAGGCCAAATTTTTTGAATAGGCTACCGTTTTCCGTTTCACAGCCACGGGCGACGGGAGAAAGGGGTTTATTACAAGAACGATGCTTTATGTGTTCCAGTGTGTCTGTGTATTGACTGTTCCGTCTGTACTCTTGTACCGTTCGTTGTTGATGGCGAGTTTTTTTTTCCTCCAACGGATGGACGCTCCAAAAGTATCGAAACATGTATTATTCAGGCGTTTCACTGCTGTAAAGCCTATCATAAAATGTGAAACGGTCATAAAAAGTGGGATAATAATAAATGCATAAATTTGCACACACACACTCACAGTGCTTTGGCTCAAGCGACCACAGCGGGCTAGTGCGGAATTCAACTGTGGTTTCTGGGTTGCGTTCGTACGGCCCGGTGCCCGGTGGGTGGTCTAAATTCTCGTTCGATGCTTCACATCAAAAGAAAACGTTTTAACTTTAACCGTACGAAGCTATGCTAGGTATGAATCGAAAGAGTAAAAAACGAACGAACCAGCACAAGCCACAGCAAATATCTACAGTAAAAGCTTACATCAAGCGATTTTTTTTTCAAGTTCGGTACATCATTCAAGAGTTCTTAGAAGTAGCCTAAAACTTAATCAGGAATTCGGGCTTAAAAATGGCACAAACATAAATTCTTCTAAAACCTTCTTCCCTAACAACATCAGCAAAAAAACAAAAATTTTCTTGTTTATTTTTCCAAATGCATGACTGGATTACGAGCTTCCTTAAGTGTAGGTTACGAATGTTGAATGGTCGGCGAAAAATTCAAAATTCTTGTCAGATGAGGAAATAAAAAAGAAAAGAATTACATAAAGCGTTATGGCACCCATCCTTCACCTTCCGCATCAACCAACCCTTTCCATCTGACTCTGCCTTCTTCTCTTTCTCGGTTGCTGAACGGTTTCCACCACCACCACCCAGTCGGAAGATTTCGGGGCAGATTCTGTTGGTTGGGCTTCAACTTTGGCTTGCGAAACATATTTTTTCCCCAAGTCGCTACATTTTCGCCAGCCCTGGGTTCCATTTTTCATTTTATGGAACATATGCGACACTCGTTTATTCGAGTTTTATTGCCACACGAGACCGTGCATCAGTATGTAGGTTGGTGCCGCCGGGCAGTATTGATTTGGTGTAATTTTATTGATTGCTCTGCGTTCGCCTGTTCAAATGTACTTTGGTCAGATTGCTACAGCGTAATGGCTAGCACTTAGGGACCCGGAATGGTTGGACATTTGTTTCGAACTGCAATGAAATTTGTCAATGCAATGTAATCAACTGGTCGACGGCGGGGGGGGGGTGGATGGAGAAGGGACCGGTTGCACACACAAGAACACATTTTGCTTAAAATCTGCATGGATTTTATTTTATGGGGCGATAGATTTTCATATACTGAAAGAACTCGTTCAGTTGTGCCAGTTGTGCTTGCGAATGGTAAACATCAAGTTTGTATTTTCCTGATCGGTTTTTATTCGTTAAACGATTTGTCACAATGTCGATCAATTTATATTACAAACTCATCCTTCAGATGGCGCAAGGATCCTCATCAAATCGATTGAATATATAATCCGTACGATGTGTGCAGCCGTCAGAAAAATTCTCCAATCCTACGTTTCACTTCGGATCGGCAGGGATAGAGATATGCTAGGTACTCGGTGTAGCTTGAATTTGTAAGACACAATTTTCGAAATCACTGAACTGATAAGTAATCATCCGTACGATTTCGACTGAGAACACATTTTCCAATCCAGTAGCGCCTGATGGTTTGACATCGTAGAAATGAGCGTTTATTTTTGCCATCAGCGCTGCCATATTCGCCAATCGATTCGATGATGATATGTGTCTGTATATTTGTATGTTGTCAGCTTTGGATGACTTGTCATGATCTGATATCTACTAGCATCCGTTTCGAGAAATACCGATGATTAGTTTTGCGAAAAAAGGGTTTACTTCAAAATAGGAATTCTGAAGTTATTGTTTTGTTGATTTATACAGGGTTACTTTTGAGCACGTTTTGCAATACGTTGTATGTGTATTAAACAGATCAGATTCTAGAAAAAAATATGTACAAAATTAATGGAAAAACTGTTGAAAAACTTAATAACAAAATCTGCTAGTGAGACTAGCGCATTTATTAAAATTATCATACAAGGGAGGTCCAAAAATTTTATGAAATAATATACACGGGCAATCGGAAATAGTTCATGGACCTCCATACGAAAGCAACATTCGAAAAGTCGAGTCCCATTTTTCCTAGAAACTCGATAGAAAACTTTCCGTTTTTATCGGACGTCGTTGGTTCCAATTCTTCACCTTGCTTACTTAAACTTTAGCAGATGAGAGCCGGGATGGCTCCTGCCGAATCAAAAATTTCTCTCCATTGCACTCGGTCCTACCCAAGCAGCAATGTGAGTTTTATTGTACTCTTATGGTAGTCTTCAAGATCATTATTGGTCTTGAATACCGTCATAAGAGTGTAATAAAACCCAAATTGTTACTTGGGTAGGCTACTCGTCGCCAATTCGTTGCGCGTCTCGACACACGCAAGTCGGCTTAAACCTGGTCGAGCCATCTAGTACGTTGGGCCCCCGCTATTCCTGGTGCCGGTTTTTGAAGAGAACGGATTTCAGTGCACAGTCGTCCGGCATCCTTGCAACGTGGCTAGTCCACCGTAGTCTCCTAACTTTTGTTAGATATATGATGGGAATCTCTCCAAGCAGTGCCTGTAGCTCGTGATTCATACGCCTCCGCCACTCTCCGTTTTCCGTTTGTACTCCGCCAAAAATAGTCCACAACACCTTTCATTCAAATACGGCAAGTGAACGTGTGTCTTCCGTAAGCAAAGTTACTGTCTCAAGTCCGTAAAGGACTACCCGTCTGATTAGCGTATGTTCCTTGATCGAAGCGTCTTGCGGAGAGAAAAGTGGGCTCGATTTCCAGCTTAAAGTGTCGTTGGATCTCCTTACTCGTATTATTGTCGGCGGTGACCAGAGATCCCAAATATACGAAGTCATCAACCACTTCCAGTTCGTCGCCGTCAATAGTCACTGTCCGTGGGAGGCAAACGTTCCTTTCTCTGGAGCCTCTTCCTGCCATATACTTGGTTTCCACGCATTAATTTGAAACCTTATCCTCCTAGCCTCCGGTTTTAATCTAGAGCAGATTGCCTCCGTCGTCCCAAGGTTTCTAGTAATGATGTCAAGATCGTCTGCAAAGGCTAAGAGTTGGCTACTCTTGCTGAAGACCGTTCTTCTCGTTTCAAAGCCCGCTCGCCGGATCACACCTTCAATAGCGATATTGAATAACATACAGGACAGTCTATCCCCTTGCCGCAACCCTCTGCGCGAGGAACTGCGAAAGGACTCGAGAGTGTCCCCGAAACGCGCACGTGGCACATCACTCGCTCCAGAGTAGCTTTGATCAGCCACGTCAGTTTGTCCGGAAAACCGTACTCATGCATTATTTGCCATAGCTATTCGCGTTCAACTGTATCGTATGCTGCTCTGAAATCCACGAAAATATGATTCGCGTGCACGTTGAATTCTCGACAGCTCTTTTATTCTTCAGCTGATGAATTTCTCGCTGGATCTCTTCGAGATCGGGAGCCGGCACGCTGTTGTCGGTTGTAGGCACTTCGAGGTTAACTTCCGTTGCGTCTCTTGCTGCTATATCACCATTGAGGGGCTCATCGAAATACTGCTTCCACCTGTCCATCACCTCGCGCTCGTCTGTAATTAGATCCCCACCCTCGTCCCTACACATGTCAGGTTTAGGTTTGTAGCCCTTACGAGTTTGGTTCACCTTCTCGTAAAACTTGCGCGTGTCATTAGCCCGGAATAGTTGTTCCAGCTCCTCACGATTTCTGTCCTCTTTCTGGCACTTTTTCCTCTTCAGGATCGTGGTCAACTCATTCCGCCCTCGTCGATACTTGTCCATATTCTCTCGTGAACATGATCAGATAGTTTTTCCAAGCAATCATTTCGTACTCTCGAGGTTTCCACTCCTAGTATCGCGGTTGCGGCGGTATCATCCTCCATCCGTTTCCGTCGAAGCATCTAGCTCTACAGAGGAAGACAGAGCTTCATCTAAAACGCGTAGTTTTCGGCAACTGGCGGGCTGTTTAGCTACCGAATTCTAACCGAGGAGCGCGGTTTTGTCGCGAGATATAAATCGTCGATAGTTTTTAGCGCACATGTACTACTACTAGATAATGGTCCGAGTCGATATCCGCACCCCGTAGGGAGCGTACGTTGGTGATGTTCGACAAAAACCGGTCCTCGATGAGAATATTGTTGATTTGGTTCAAAGTTCGTTGGTCTGGTGATCTCCAGGTGGCTTTGTGGATATTTTTGTGGGGAAATAAAGTGCTTCTGACCAACAAATCTCGGGAAGCTGCAAAGGTGATGCTTCGCTGGCCGTTATCGTTCGTGTCGATGTGCAGGCTATGGGACCCGTTGACCGGTCTATACATTGTTTCCCTGCCGACCTGGGCCGATGACGATCTTGTTATCCCGTCGAGAGCAGCTATCGTACGTTGTCTTCGGCTGCGCGTGTAGTTGAAGAAACAGCCTTCTCTCCTCAACACGCACATCCTCTCGTTGATCGCTTTCCATTGCGCGATCCTGCATTTTGCCCAACACTACGAAGTCCCTTCCCAGCTTGTTGGTCGCTCCACCGCTCTGGAAAAATCGGGCTTTGCCGCCATGGATCCTCCACACCAATTCTTCACGAGTTCAACTGTTTATCCAAGCATCGTAAAGCAAACATATAAGCCGACGTCATATGTACCGACCTGTCAGCAATGTTCCAAATCGAGCGGGAAGCAAACGATGCCTACACTCACACGTGCGAGTATGAGAAGTATATCACCCAATGCTTACGCTTCTGACGCAAGCGTACGAAAAACAGCCACCGTTGCTGTGTGTAGACATTGTGCTATCTACACACTCGTGAACGCACAGCCTCGTCATGTCTCTCTGCATAACCCATTCACGAGCCAAACATCTCGTGAGCAGCTGCCCATGAGGGCTAGCGGTACACTAGTATACTGGTTTTGCATTACACCCACTACGCGGGTGGAAGTGCGAGCCCTCACGAATGATCTGAATCAGCTACTCGGGTTGCAATGACGAGCGAGAGTGACGACCGTGGCTGTTAGCTAAATACACACTCGCAAAAACTCGGCACTGTGCATGAATAAATAAAAGCGAGAGTCCTAAAGGGATGTTTATGCCGGCTTGTTTGCTGAAACGAGTACGCGTGTGTGAGAAAATTAAACCACACGACTTTATTTATTTGTTTATTTTATTGTGAAATTCAACTGACACAGTTGTCTTATTGAATATTATAGTCAAAGTCATGCTTATAAAAAACTACTATTACACATTTTCTGTGCAAACTTATGTGAAGGTTCGCCGAACACAAAGAGGGTTTCAACTGCAGAGAAAGTTCGAATGCAGGCCGTTATTGGTTCGTTGCATCCAAAAGCTGTTCGATGAAAACTCGGCTGCAGTAGTCCGGTTGATCGGAGGGAGCGTTGCGACGCACGGAAGCTCAAAGCAGATAGAATTGTCGGTGAATCGATGTCGCCATTTAGGATCCTTGCTACACATACAGCTTACTGAACCTTCCTACGCCGCTCGAGTGTTTGAAGACCCAGAAGACGACAACGTTCGGGATATGGTGGTAGATTTGCTGGATCACGCCAAGGTAAGTCTCGTAGCGCAAGCCGGACGAAACGTTTTTGTACCCGTTCCATACGCAGATTCCATGCCAGCTGATAAGGACACCAAACTATGCACGCATTTTCGGTCAGTGGACGTACCAAGGAACAGTATAGCGCCTTCAGACAGTGAGGATCACTGAAATCACGGGCAATCTTTGCGATGAAGCCAAGCTTTCGGGAAGCCTTCGATATTGCAGTGGTGCGATGTAAATTGAATGTCAATTTGGCATCAAGCAGTACTCCGAGGTCATTGACTTGGTCGACTCTCGAAATTAGCTTTTCATTTATTTTATAGTTGAAGGAGATTGGACTAGCGATGCGATGGAAAGTCATTACTTGGCACTTCGGGATGCTGATGACCAGCCAGTTTTTCCTTCTATAGAAAGAACTGGTGAATACAATTTCAAATCGTCAGCGTACATTAGCTTGCATCCAACTCCAAGCAGCGGGGCGATGTCGTTGAAAAACAGCACAAACAGTAGAGGTCCCATATTGCTGCCTTGGGGCGCACCCGACAAATTAGTAAACCGGGAAGAGAAACAGGAGCTAAGCTGTACACTGTACACGTTCGTGCTTACGGATCGACCAGGCATAAATCCGTGTTGATCGGTTGCAACACTGCCTGTCAGTCGCCATTGATAAGCTCAGACACTTAATAGCAATCGGTAAACTGGAAAGGCTTGGGATAGAGGGAACTCCTCTCCTGCGTTGGTTCCGTTCTTAACTAGCGGATCGTCAGCTGATGGTGGTCATCGGCGATTGCAGTTCTAATATATTATGTTCCATCCCGTGCTCGAGGAACTATCTAAACATATTCTCCCGTATCCGCTCAATTGAAATTGTCAATACCTCAAAGTGCTCTGCAGTATACTTGTCTCGAAAAAACACACTGCATGACTGCATGCTTCTATCAAGTACAATCGAGCGAGTCAATCACATTAAGGAGACACCGAAAGTGGCTAACGTTATTGTGTTAGAGCGACACACACTGTACTGTACATCTCATGTGTTCGTTAAAAACCTAAACGTTTATTTGAATGTTGCATTAGTATTGGTAATATATGTCAAATGGCAGAGCTTGCAAACATAAACACAGCTGATCCGCAGCCAACCGTGCCGTCTACGAACATCCCGAAATATAGTTTATTTTCTTTATCAAGACATTCCGGTTTATCTAAGATTTGCAGCAGCAATCCTATCGATCCTATGCATTCAATAGGATGGCTAATTAATCCGTTTGCATTGAAGGCGAGTTTTTGATTGCTGGTCAGCTGTTTGTTTACATTCTCTAAGCTTTTCGATGCGGCAAAAGCAGAAAACTCTTTAAAAGCTCGTTGATGTGGCGAAACTTTGAGACCGTGGTGCTGTTTTTTCGGAAAGCGCTAGTGCAACGAAGTATGTGCGCAACCAAATATCTATTAACTAATTCCAGATTATACGTTTTATGAACACGTAATGATCTATATGATCCGTTGAATTTATTGTCCATTAGCAATTATGTATTGCTGAGCGTTTCTTGATATATACCGGGTCGATAAATGGAATGACAAGATTTCGGAAATTCTAACAGCACTGGGAGCAGTAATCACGTGCTCTGCCAATACATATGCATTTTTAAGGCTCAAAACAATACATGCATCGAACGGTAGCCATTTATCCAGCCATCTTTGAGCCATTTTCGGTTTCCCCTTAAAGACCTGGGAGTAATCCTCGATGCAAAGTTAACATTCCGACAGCATATCTCGTACATCATAAACAAATCCTCTAAAAACTGGGCTCCATCTTCAGGAAAAAAAGCATTATACTATTCTTTGGTCCGATCAACTCTAGAATACTGTTCTGCGGTCTGGAACCCGAACTACCACAACGGCTCTGAACGAATTAAATCCGTCCAGCGACGCTGCTGCGTTTTGCTCTTCATCGGTTTCCCTGGCGAAATGCTTACCATTTACCGAGCTACGAAAACCGATGTCAGCTGATCTATCTGGTTACTCTTTCCACACTTGGGGATACATCTGGAGCCCTGCTAGTCGCCGACCTTCTGCGAAGAAAAACAGACAGACAAATACAGCTATCGCACCAAACCCTAGGTGAGCGACAGCTTCTTCAACCTACCAACTCATGGATGCATCGCACCGAGTGCTTTTGTAAATTGAAAGCAATATCGGTGCTGTGCACACCCTCACTACCTGAGAAAGAATGAATCCCCCAATACAACAATGTGAGCTTTATTGTGCTCTTATGGTGGTCTTCAAGACCAATTTTGGTCTTAAATGCCATCATAAGAGTGTAATAAAACCCAAATTGTTACCTGTGCCGAACGCGGTGCTTTGGTCATCGGCTCGGTACCGATTAGCACGGTGCCAATGACCCCTCCATGATTTCGTTCTTCGTTACTTTCTATCTATACAAACACGCAAATTTTGTGTACGTGACTGAGCTGCAAGAAACTTCGGTCCCCAGCACCCGGATTCAGACTCCATATTCCAGCTCGGTATAGCTCGGTAGGCTAGCACGGTGTTGTTTGTAAACTACGTAACCGTAAAGATTTTACTACCTACCGATACCAAGGGTCGAATCGCTGAATTATTTTATGTTAATATGATACCCTATCTTCACTATTCGAATGAATGTAAGCTACGATCATAGTATATTAATACACTTATATTATTATTGAACTCATAATACATGTAAGTATGGATAAAATTTACTGGACCATATTTACTGTTGTAAATATTTCTTCACTTTGAATAACGCTTGTATCCAAGGTACTGGTCTAAAATAGCAAAACAACGCTATGCATTCGGACCGTACCAATTTAAAGCAAAAACGACCCTCTCGGCACAGCACTGCTCTATACAAATGTCCTTCCGAGCAACATTTCGGTTCGGTGAACGAAACCAACCAACTACTAACTGGAGAGCATTCGTGTCTGTGTGTGACTGTCCGCCAGTTGTGCACTCTACATAGTAGTGCACCACCCAGCAGCAGCGATGTTAATTGTTGACATACTTTATTCGCTAGTAGCTCACTTTAACACTTTGCCAAGCGGAAAATTGAATGCAATCGCATTGCCAATGCAATGCAAGCCAGGGAGATGGTCGCGAAAGTATCCTGTCTCTCTGGCTGTTGCTTCGGGGTATTTGCCGATGGAAAAATTGCAGAAAAAAAATCCATTAGCAATGTAGTTTCCGGTGCTGTAAAGTGAAGTGCGAAAAAGGTACTGCACTGGAAGTTTTTCTTGGCCGGCACTGTCCTCCCAGCAGGATGCTGATTCCAACGGGTAAGAGGCGGGAAAACATTGTAAAGATTTACAATTATTCGTGCAGAAATGTTTTTCTGATCATTACAAAGTAAAACTTGCGCTCGGCTTGTAGATATTGTTAGTATTTGCAGTGAACACCTGTGTTGCTTATTATAATTCCAAAATCATACGCTATTTGCCAAATTTCTCACTCAAAACCAACACAATCACAAAACAAATTCAACTAAAATATTTCAATTCAAGTAAGCAATTCAAGTGTAGAAAGTTTAACAACTAACAATCGGTGCTATATTATATTCAGCACCAGTGACACCAAATTGTCCAATTTTACAATCCCATTTGTCTGGTAGTCGTTCGTTCCCGGCCGTGCCGGGACGGTGCCACGGGCAGGGCGGATGGGCAGAATTCGCAAACCATCCAGCGATGCCATACATGGGCCCAGCCCGGAAGGACGTCTCGAAACGCTATAGAAACTGTTGTGGAAAAGCTGCACAGCAACTGCTTCCAGAAGCAGTTCGAAATTCTACTGCTAGTGAAAGCTGGTGTAAAATTTTATTACTGCCATCTTTATTCGAAGCAGCATTTTCCGGCTAAAATGGAAGTCGGTGGACGACCGGAGTCGTTCGGCCGAATCGGGTGAAACGACGAAACTGCACCCGATAGTACTTATACACTGGAGGCAAGTGACGAATGGAAAAGTGCAGTGGAACGGACGGACGGACGGACGGACGACCGTCGAACGTCGAAGCGGGCTGATATTTGCCTGTTTCCGAATGGCGAGATTTGAATTTAACGAACTTTTTGAAGCAAAAAGCTATCAAACTTTAAATATAAAATCGCTATTTTGCGAACTGTAACAATAGCACTTACTGTCCAATTTCTACGGCTTGGAGTTACGGTCGTAGCGAATGAATAAACAATATGGATAAAGCGCCTTTGATTACTTGTTTTGAAAAAACATTTAAGAAATAGTTTAAATTCGGTAGTCTCCGCTCCGCGTTTATTGCCAATGATGCATCGTTTCTACGCCTGTAGAGATCTTGTATATTTTATGTGCTTTTTTTTGTCAAACTATTTTGATACATGCTTTATAAATGATACTCTATGAACCAATTGGTATTGGTAGAATGTCAATAGTAAGAAATTTATAAGGCCCAACTAGAGAACACCCAACTAACGAACAACCCAATAAACGAGATTTTTTACGAGCGAGGCAAGTTTTTAGTATATGTCCAGCCAGTAGGAAAAAGCGAGTTATGACTAAAAAAAAAATTTTTTTTGTTATTTTTCAACGAAACCTTGACAACAGCTATCCCAAATTATCACTTGTAAGAAAAATTAAAAGCTTTCCAAATATGTCATTCACCGTACACAAAAATTTATTCACCGTTATGTTTATGTCTTACTGATAATATTTTCGGAGACAAGACACATTCCAACGTTACGGGACACTATCCCTACTATGCAGATCGGTTCCTGGTTTATCAAATCCCTGGTATTCTAGTGGAAGATGAAGTACACTTCAAACAACTATTTGCCAAAAAATTGGTGAAATAGAACACGATTCACGCGGTAAAAATAGGTGCCAATGTGTCCCGTAACGCTGGAATGTGTCATAAGTTCTTGATTTGGAATAAACGTGATTTACGAATATTTCTGTACAGGTAACTATTATTCAAGATCGTTTTCCGTTGCTTATTAACGAGGGCCACTCGTTAGTGACGGTAGCTGCGAGGGTACTATTTTGCGGAAAACCAATTCACAATTGACCTAAATGCGAAATCTACTGTTTCGCGAAAAGTACTGTTGGTGGAAATTCATTTTACGAAAAGTACTTTCGATAGTAGTTGCCTACTATCCCTATGCCTATGCTATGGTCCGCATGCTTAACGTCGCGCACCCTGATTTTTTATGTCCCTATAGCAATGTTCAAGTTGTGAAACTGTCTTCTGTATCAATAACCTACAAATGCAAAGAAACTTTTGCAGGAATCCGAAGAATCTCTGGTCATTTGTCAAGTCCAAAAGAAAGAAAATGGCTTACCTGATACATCTGTTTCTGGATGCTCGAAATAATCGTAAACGACGCTTTGGGGCTAGTACCAAATGGCCAAATCACGAATGGCCGAATCACGAATAACCGAAATGCAAATGGCCGAGTTTCAACAACAGTCACAGAAGGCTGAAATTTCGTTTGGCCGAATCACGAAAGCCCAAATTTTTTCAGAATACCTAAATAACTAGCAGTAAATAAAAAACTTTAACCAAACAAAAAACAAAATACACACAAACAAAATACAAAATACAAACAAAATAATTATCTATACCTATAAAAATGGATTTCTGTCTGTCTGTCGGGATGTTCCTTATAGAATCACAAACTACTGATCCAATCGGCGTGAAAATGTGCATGTAGAGGTTTTTGGGGCCAGGGAAGGTTCTTATGATGGTTAGAGACTCCTCCCCCACTAAGAGAGGGGGCTCCCATACAAATGGAACAAAATTTCTGCATAACTCGAGAACTAATCAAGCAAATGGAACAACATTTGGCATGTGGGTGTTTTTGGAGACAAGAATTTTTTCTATGAAGAATTGAGACCTCTCCTCTCTTTAGAAGGGGAATTATGATTCCTCTCCCTCTTAAGGAGGGGGGCTTCCATACAAATGAGATTAAAATTTCCTCATAACTCGAGAACTAATCAAGCAAATGGAACCAAATTTGGCATGTGAAGATTTTTGGAGGCAAGATTTTTTTCTATGGTGAATTAGAACCCCTCCCCATTTTAGGAGGGGGCCCCTATACAAATGAAATACAAATTTCCTCATAATTCGAGAACTAATCAATCAATTGGAACCATATTTGCCATGTGAGTGTTTTCGGAGGCAATTTTTTTTTCTATGGTGAATTGAGACCCCTCCCCTCTTTAGGAGGGGATTTAAGACCCCTCCCCCTTCAATAGTGGGGGGGCTCCTAAACAAATGAAATACAAATATCCTCATAACTAGAAAACTAATCAAGCAAATAGAACCAAATTTGGCATGTGGGGGGTTTTGGAGGAAGGAATTTTTTGATGATGGTTTGAGACCCCTCACCCCTGTGGTAGGGGGATAAGGACTGTGATACAAATACAACATAAATTTTTGCGTAGTAGTAGTAGCAGTAGTAGTAGTAGGGGAAAGCCACCATCATTTCAAGGACTTGCCAATGTATGTAGGTAGAATTACAGAAGATCCAAATTTGATTATCAAATGAATATCACACTAATGCTGTTACAGAAGGGCCAAAAGGGATTGGGCGTACCCACAAGCACTTGTACGCATTCCGGGGTTATAAGAGACGCCTTCCAGCATTAGGATCCTTCCATGTAATAATCAATTTCGCTGTACCAACTTTAACCCACGTGATGATTTGTTTGTTTTGAGTTGAGAAGTGCCATATTTGCTTCAGACCTTAAGGATTCAGGTTGGCAATCCACTCCATCATCCAGCCTTCCACATTTATGATATCAATAATAATACTATTAATAATGTGATATTAAGAGGAAATGTGGTATATATGGGTATATAATGAAGTGTGGTATATAATAGAACAATCTCACCAGCAGTCCTTCGTATGAAATAGAATAGCGTCCTTTGAAGTGCCATAAGTGCTTCTGCTACTTAACTTAATTTTTTCATTCTGGTATCCATGTGCAGTATTAAAACTCATTTTGGCCAAAGTTTTTATTATAGCAAGAGATGCTTCATAAGCTAAAACGAAAAAAAAAATAATTAAAATAACTAAATTAGGCTTCCCTATTAGCAAAGCCGTGTGGCTCCGCCGTCTGCCCGAAACCCCGGTTTTGAGATCAGGTAGCCGGAAACCACCCAGCATCGCACCTCCTAGCTTAGCTACTCAAAAGAGCATTACCAGGTATGGCCACGTGGAGGCGCTAGGTAGGGGCTTGGGATGGCTAGAGCTATATTGGACGCTCCTCATTTGCCTTCCCCATTTCATACTCAATAAAACAGAAATTTTTGCGTAACTCAAAAACTAATCGAACTCGAGAAATTTTAGACTCTTTCATAAAACATTAGTCATAAACAAGACCACCAGAAACTATCAATAGTAACATTAGATGATTCAGGGCGAGACGGACACAGGTCGCAAGTGTTGCCAGCAACCTGCCGTCGGAAGCGCCGGCCACTGCGGGGGGCAGCCCTCCGTGGAGATCACCTCTATGGGGGCATCCATAAAGTACGTCACGCTTATAGAGGGGAGGGGGGGGTTGACCTAATCGTGACGATTTGTGACATAGGGGGGAGGGGGGATATGAAGTTATGTGACGTCACACGAAAAAAAAAATCAAATGGAAAATTTATTCGGGAAATTATAATTTAGGCTTCATTTTAAGATATAACTATTGAAGGCTTCTATAATATTAACGTTCTGATGGCTTTTAAAACAAATAGTTAAATTTTTTGAATGAAAACTTTTTTGAACATATGTGTGTGAACAGGACTCATTTATTCTTCTTTGTAGTATGAACTCTCCATTAAGGCTTTATCGAATATGCAGTACACCGCTGAAGAGCTGCTTGAGTACCGTCCTGCCTAAAAGATTTTTGCAACCGCAAATAGCAGTCGCACAAACTCCTGAGGGGCTACGTGGTACAACCAGAGACCAATGTTTTCCCTTGATATTCGTGCTGAACTCAATCGATGAACACTCATACCGAAGTTCCACGGCTGCTTTCAAGATTTTTCGGTATAATTTATACTGCCCCTCACTCAAAAGCTCTCTGAAGGATAAAGTTTATGTCACTTGCGGATTAAATTTTGCATCTAAGGTAGTGTTGAATGATTGCACGATTGAATGAATACACAAAATGACAAAATCTGTCAAAAAAGTTCTTCCAAGGCGTGTTGCTGCAAGACGTCAGCAGGAAGTCCTGATTCTTTCAACCAGATCAGACGAATTTGAGTGGATGTATGTGGACGTGGATATTCGCGAAACATTAATCAACGACTTCTGAAGCGTATCCGATCGCAGCAATTGGAGATCATCTACAAAATCCGAGAATCGATGACTTATAAGCTCGAAAATTTTCCTTTTTTTTATTCGCTGAAATTCATTTGATAGCTTTAAATAAAAAAGGTTGGAATGAATATTTTTTTGTAGTGAAGGGGAGGGGGGTTGCCGTGACGTGACGTACTCTCTCAGGGGGGTCACGAATGTGTGACGAAATGTGACAAGAGGGGGAGGGGGGTTTGATTTTGGTTAAAATTTGCGTGACGTACTAAATTGATGTCGCCTATCTAGGTTTACTTATTTTCCTAGATCTACTGACCTCTATTACTTTCCTTCAGTTGGGTCACCCCTGCGAAATGGTACTTTCTACGAAAAGATTTTCCGTGAAATGGTACATTCCGCATAAGGTTTAACGCGAAATGGTATTCTGCGAAACTCTATATTCCGCGTTATGGTCAACCAAAAATTGGTGTTCCGCAAAATGGTATTCGGCGAAATGGTTTGTAATGATGGCGAATATTTAAATGCTAGCCGCTTTATTTTATCAGGCTAAGCAATGGGGGGAGTTGTTTTCTATTTTACTGTGAGGAAAATTTGTATATGAAAACACCCATGAGCTCCTCAGAAACTTTCAAAACTCGAGATTGTGACAAAGGTCATCCGAGATTCACGATTTATGCACAACACAGTTTAATTTATGGCAATACGAAGTTTGTCAGGTCAGCTAGTTTACTATTGGTTGCTCATTTTGTGAGCATCTACAAATTTTGAATAGATTTTTTCATCTCTGTCTCTCCGCGAATTTGGAACATCCCCTCTAAGAACCGTTCAAATGTTCCTTTCTATTGCCTTTTGTTCCACTTGCAGCGTAGCCCGAATGATTTACGTTCATTATAAGATGCGAGACGTACATATTTACCGTGTCAGTAGCAAATGTATCCTAGATGATTCAGGGCGAGATGGTCGGAAGCGCCAAGCATTGTGGGGCGGTAGCCCCCCGCAGAAACCACTTCTATTTAGGTGGATGCATTTTTCTAGGTTTACTGTCCAGTAAAGATTATTCCTTAGTTAAGTCCGAGCAAGCGGCAGCGAGTAAGGACAGCATGTACCCAACGTTTGTGCAGGTTGAAGGCCGTGAATATTTACAGTCGAATATGACGTTCGGCGATTCGTGTTTCGGCCATTAGATATAGTATGCCATTTGTTATTTCGGTCATTCGTGATTCAGCCATTTGTGTTTCGGCCATTCGTACGTAATCCGTAGGCTGAGTGTGAAAATCGAGTCCGAGTCTCCCGATTCATTCAGCAACAACTCTGGTATCCCACAGGGTAGCAACCTTGGACCACTACTCTTTTCTCTTTTTGTAAATGAGCCATCATCTCTTCTGCCTCCTGGCCGTTGAGAGACAGATTTGAACATTACTCGTTTGGCCCAATGAACATTTTTGGCTAAGAATAGCTTATTCAACTATTGTACAGCTGATTCCCGGGGTGCATATGCTTGATAAGCTATTATACAACAAAAATGTTACTTGGGAACTATGCTTATACGCTACTGCTAATATTCTGATGCATAGTAGATCAGTACATCGAAGTGCTTTGTCATCTCCTACCACCCTATTCTATTACTTTATAGTTACGACATGGCGGGTGATCAACACAGAGTTTCAAAGCAGGCGCATTAGAATATTAGTCGATAAAAATAAGGAAATATTTTTGTTTTTTCTAAACTTGAAGTCAACCGGATCCGAATGTTACCAGCGATAAGTTTCAGGAGGTCCGTTTTCATTATTGGGAGCATCGAACCCATGTGGAAAGGAAAAAAAATATAAGCTGATTCTAATCGAAAAACATAACTAATAACCCTCGAACTACAGGAATTAATTTCCCAATCAGCGAAGATAAGCGGCTTACACTATTATAGTATACGATATAAAACTCTCAGTCTATCGCTTTAATCCGATGATTGTTTATCCTCTAATGCAATGTGTGCTTGATGGTGTCCAGCTCATGTGCTTCGTAATTATTTTTCAATGTATTTTTATCATTCATACATTCAATTATTTTCGATTGCAAATCTGTAAACTATTCTGTATTGTTTTATCTGCCTGTCAACCATTTACCAAATGTAACGATAATTTATATTCGAAGGCAAATTATAGTGTGTCGTTTAGCTCGCTATTTAATGGCTGTAATGGTTACACTTTTAATGACGAAGACGCCAGTTAATTTCCCAAAACAGCCGATAATTCGGTCAATTAGACTGAATTATCATTTTGATGACAAATGGCTGATAAAGTCGTGAAAACAGCAAATAAATTAGCTCCAGTTGGGCCATCTAATCGTGATGAATAGTTTGGGATAGGATTAAGCGGTCATATTTTCCAAATGATGCGGGGTAAATTTGCTATTCACGCCACTGTGTTAAGCATTCAACGTATCAAACAATAATTTCTGTAATTTTATACAGTGTATTTATAATCGACATTTAACTGTAAGACTTTCTCGTAGATACATTGTATTCAATTTAAGTTGCATTGTACAATCTTAATCGTAAATCCAGCATGAGAATTTTATCCTATCTTTTTATTCTAGCATAAACGGAAAAATAACTGCTACTCAACTCAGTACATAAAAGCTAGATATCAATTGCTACTATCAACCAGCCGGCCCAGCCCGCCCGCCGTGTAGCGCTCATTTCACAAACACCAGCCATAAACCTCTAGTACTCGTATTCTCCGCTCATCAATTGCCTTCTGCCACCCCCTTGTACATCAGGGCAGCGTGAAAACAATAACACCCCAACAGAATGGTACTACAATGGCAACCCCCACCAACTTGCGGGGAACTTGTAGACACCGCCGCCGCCCGTCATCAGTTCTTACGAGCCTAACCCCTGGGGGGGGGAGGTTTCTTCTATTCTTCAATATCTGTCACGCATATACAGACGGACGGACGCATGCACGCACACGCAGATTGTGGGCATGCAAGATATCACTCTGCTCTGCCATCAGTTTGCAAACCATCCATCGGGAGGGAGGTCGACAATGGTTTTTCTAACGACTTTCGAGAGCTTTTGCTTGTAAACGTCCTCCTTCTTTGCTGCCGCCAAGTAGCTGCGTAGACAGGTCGGGGGCAGGGGGTGGCTTACGACCTTATCCTTGTTAGCTGTAGACAACCGTAATCGCCGGGCGGGTGCCGGAGAGGGAAACCGGAAGCACGAAAAACAAAACAACAGCGGCCGAACAAAAGTGCTTCATTAAAAACGATGGCGGAACGAAATTGAAAGAAAATTATTTTTTCTTCCGACGAACAGAGAAATTCGAGGTCGCTGGCTGCTCTGAGGAACCGCCAGGGACGAGTGGACGAGATTGTTGTTTGTAAAAGTAAATTTTTAACTGCTTTTGGATTGACATAAAATTTGTTTGACGGCGTTACGTTATTTTGGTGGAAAGGGCAAGGTGGAGCATAACATCAAAAGTTGAAGTTTTATCAGCTAAAGCTGGAAATTGATCCTTTAATTTTGCAACTCGACTGCAAACGGTTAAAATCTAAAAAATAAAAATAAAAAAAAAAACTTCAGTCGGTTAAAATCTGTAAATAGTTTTTAGTTAAATTTTTAGGAAGAGGAAATATCATATTGTTGATTGAGACAGATATAATTGAAATGAGCTGTACGTCGATACTGCTTCACGTCAGATACCTAGTGGCTATTTTGTAGAGCTAAAATAAATAGACGCCTAGCCTAAACAAGACGACAAGACGCATGTCCAAGGCATATTTTAATTTGTTGTTTTGTTTGTCTCCTCAAATGGATTCCTTTTCGTCGTTCATCCTCACTCTGCCAAGATACATATCGCGAAAATAAATCTCACCAAATAGCATCACTTTTATGGGCTGTCATTTAGAACGATCTATCCCCCTTTCGTCCGTGGCGCTTAACTCTCACAGCGACTGCTTCAAGGGTCGTAAAAAGTTTCCGATCTCCAGCGCGCTCGTCCCCCCGGTGGAGTTGATGACCGCTTCAGCGGGAAAGAAAAACTCCAAATGCAATCACAAAGAGATTCCTCTATGCTATCAGGAATTAATCCGCTTAGTTCCTCGGACGACTATCATCGGCTAGCATCTTCCGGAGCTTTGGTTACAGAAACCGGAAGGGGGAGGGGGACGAAAAAACTATTTTTACCACTCTGCCCAGATTGCCACAAAATATTGTCGATAAATCGCTCCATGGCACTCACTCCAGCGCCGCCGGACGAGATCGAGACGACCGTTGAAGCGCACCATGAACGTAAAAAATCGATCAATTAAAAAACTATCGTCTAACAGTTTGATTGGAAAAGTTTTACGCCATCGATTGTCGAGTAGTTTTTCAATTAAATTTAATTTAGCGCCCCTGGAAAGTCTTCCGAGTGTAAGATAGCCTGTCGGTTGTACTGTTTGAAACGTTTCCCCTTCCGCAAAAGCAATAATGGTATGCCGGCGGGTTGGTGGGTGGTTGGTTGCGAGCCGAACGTTTGGGGTAATATAAAGACCATTGTGTTTGCCAGAGACTGCACCATCTTTGACGCTAGCATGCGCCAACAACAAGTGCTATTTGCTTTTTCCCCGGAACGCAACGACGGAAAGCGTCGGATTCCAATGAGCGACCGACCGAGCGAGTGAGCCAGTGAGCGAGCGAGCGAGCAAGGGTCCGATGTTGCTTGGCACAGTTTTTCCGGACAAATCTTGAAAGTCATCATCGGGAAATTAAAACTGCAAAGTCATTATTTTAATGGAACAACGCCTGGCCGCTGGTGCTGCTGCTGCTGCTGTTTACGTTGCTCTTGACTCTCGCAGCTAGTCATTACTGTGCCCGCCGGGTAGTTTCTGAAAGTGATTTTCCAGCAGGTTTTTTAGTTTTCTGAGTTATATCGGGCGGAAATGTGGACTCATGCGCGGCGTACACATGTGCCGTTTGGTTATGAGCTTAATTACAATTAGCGTAAAAAGTGGTGTGGAACTGGCTTTTGAACATTGGATTCGCGTTATCGTTGGCTGTTTGGTTCATATTTAATTGGTTTTCCGTTCGAGGGGTGTCTGAAATTTTTAGTTAGCTGCTGTTTTCTACTTTGCAACTATAAAAATATAGTAAACATCTGCTATGAAGCAAGCTAGAAAGCCCTGGAAGGAGGGGTTGAGTGTACTTTTCCGCTTGAATTGTGCAAGGATGGAATATATCTAAGAGCACTAAAATGGACCTAATTAGGTTCAAAAGTAGATTGCCACTGGTAACAAGCCTACCAACGGTCACTTTGCGCAAAGCTGTGTTGAAGTACAAAGCTACCTATACTGGCGGTAGGTAGCAAAGCAGAAAAATTATCAAGGAAAATCTATTTAAAGAGAATACCAGCAGAAAAATGTCCGTTCAATGGTAGGTAAAAGGAAGAATGATATCACTGAAATGGTGGCAATTACACGAAGCGCATAACTTGTTTCCGTTGGGCACTAAAACGAAATCCACTTGGTCGGGGCTGTGCTTAACGTAGAGAAAGTACATTGTTGGTTGGTACTTGAACAGTTGCATTTTCATCCGTTTCGTATGTGTTACGTTGGTATGCATTTAGAAATTTGTGTATTTATATATTACTGATTCTTTTAACGCATATTTTTTATTTAGTTTTATTTAATACATTCATCTAACCGTGTCTTAATGAAGATCACATAATAAATTTGTATAAGGCACAAGGTCTTGACAATCTTTAAGCAAATTCGAGCAGTCCAAAGTCGAACATTCAATCCGAGTGAATATCCGGTTGCATGCTGTCACTATGTAGTTCGTAGTACCTAAAGGTGGTTCGGTGGAATTTGGTGTGCAATACAGTCGAAGATGATTGCAGGGGTAATTGCCAAATCACGCGTGCATTTTCAAGCAAAGGATTCCCAAATAAAGATTTCAAGCAGTGAGGGTCCTTGAAATATCTTCCGATGTTAGGATTCTAGACGTGATGTACCGTAGTCATCTCACATTTTACTGTGTTCACTATCAAATAGTTGAACTTGTGTTCACAAAGGCATCTAACAATCCTTGGAGCAAGCGACAATCGTCACGGCACGCTGAGAAACAATTTAAGATCGTCAGCATAGATAAATGCACACCCGGCTTATAGTAGCATAACTACGTCGTTGAAGAATAATATGAACAACGAAGGTCCCATATTGCTACCTTGAGTAACACCAGATGTAGTTGTAAGCACAGATAAAACAGTAGATTCCAATTTGACCCGCAAGACTCTATCGCGTAAATATGAATCAAACCAAATCTGTAGAACAGTGATGGCCAAACTACGGCCCGCGGGCCGCATGCGGCCCTTCAGGATGTTTTGTGCGGCCCGCGGACTGATTTGAGAGATGGTGGACCTATAGGTCATATATGAGTAACTTTTTTGATGACACAGGGGTCACTCAAATCAGTCGTAATGCCTCGCCCAGCAAACCACAAATCGTATAATAATGTGTGAAAATCATCTTAAATATCGCTAAACAAACTCGAAATCGTACATAAAGCTTAATAAAGCGCACCCTAGTTTACATTTATTCGTACAAAATGATAGTAACTGATTCACATACGATTTTCGTCATAGAATTGTATAGCATTATGGAAGTAATAATGTTGAATCAGATTTCATCGTATACAAATACTTATGAATGTGAATTGTTATCATATAATTTGCAGTACGTATATCGCCTCCAAAACAGTACGCATATGCTGGTTTCGTGCATCGAATGCGATTTTTCTAGATATATATCGGTACATATATCATATTTGTTACTTTGTTATACGTACGAAAATGTTTGCTGGGCGTGCATTTTGTAGTTCCGAACGATTTCCGGTTTAAATCTTGTGGTAATTTCCAGAAAATGGTTTTTATTGCCACATATTTTGCATTTTGTGATGCGCAGGAATGGCCAGAGAAGGAATGGCTACAGAAGGATACGATGTTCGATCCGATTAAATGCAGTTTTTATGTCAGTGTAAACTACATCAGCTTGTGCTTTTTCTTCAAGTTGTGCGATGAAAAAGGAGATGAAATCGAGCAGGTTTATAGAAACCGATTGGCCAGCCATAAACCCATGCTCTTTGTACCGTTGAGAATTGTAGTGCCAACAAAAATTTCAAAACGTTAGCAAGCCGCTGACAAACTGATAATACCTCTGTAGTTCCTAACATTCCGACGATCGCCACTCTTACGAACAGTAAACGTTTCAAGATACATACTCGGAAAATTACCTTGTGTAAAGAACTTGTCCACACTTGAGCACGTGCCTTATTTGTAAAATTTTATGTAAAACAAAATAACTTATGTATTCCAGAAGTGCGCTGTTTTTAATTAAATCAGCTACTATTTTTGCGATGGGTAAATTAATTTCAAGCCTAATTCAAGCTCAATTGTAAGTTCGAATTCGAATTAGCCTGCTCAGTTGGTTTCGAGGTACGATACTGGTCTAACAAGCCAGTCGTCATATGTTCGAATTTCGGCTAGGCGGTGCTGCTAGATAGAGTCAGTAGGATTGTAACCCCATAACCGTCCTGTACTCTAATAGCCGGCTGTGAAGTCTGTCGATAAAGAAGGGTTAAGTCTAAGAAAGGAACGTGCTAAGAGGAACGTGCTGCTCGAGCCAAAGATGCTGATAAGTCTAAGAAAGACGTTTAAGCCCAAGGCTTTGCTTTGCTTTTTTGTAAGTTCGAATTCAATTCCAATTTCATATCCAATCTCAACACCGATTTCAAATCCAATTTTAAGTCTAGTTTCATGTCCAAATCCAAATATAGAGTAGGGCGGGGCATAAGTGCGATGTTTGAAGTTGTCATCAATTTTCGTGAGATATAAAGAAGGACAACAACATAATATATTTTATAGTGATGCAGTAACTCAATGCCTTCACATTCAACTATAAATCATCTGCGGTAATAGTGTTTTGCAAATTAAATTCTTCTTTCTTCTGATCAAGTGCAGATTCGCACTTTTACCCCACTAGCGGGGCAAAAGTTCGAATACCGCGGGGCAAAAGTTCGAAGCTAGAATCCATGAAATTAGCCCAGCAGTAGCTAACAAAACCATATTATCTTCAATCTGCGGTATGTTTCGGTAAGGAATATTCTCAATCTGCACCTTTTCTATTTTGCGCTGGTGTATTGCAGCCTCCGTTAGATCGAAACTTTTCCAAACCTTTGTTTTTTGTTTCATCAGCGGAAACACATTGTTTTTCTTCAGCCAACATTTGTAGAGCACACAGTTTTCTGCAGATCTTTCATTTCTAGTATCTGTTATATAGTGCCTAAAGCTGTATATAATTAGCTATACATTTTTGTCTCGTCCATGAATCGTACTTTTGCCCCGTCCGTGAATCGAACTTTTACCCCGCTAGGCACTTGACGGGGTTAAATTAAATTACGGAAAAGCGAAATATATTTTGTAAATTATTTAAGCGGTATTTTCAAAACAGATATCTGAGTGATGTAAAACGCTGCTACAAATTTTCAACAAATAATATCCAACAACAACAAATAATACAAATAATATGTTGATATCGTATTTGCCGTATAACGAAAAATTACATCTAAACCGCCCTAAAATAACATTTGCACATAACTCAGCAACTATGCTGCGTAAGCAACCAAAGTTTACGTTAGATTCAAGCTGTCAAAGTAGTCACCCATCCATGCCAATGTAGAAAATTAGCTTGGAATCTGCACCGATAAATCATTGAATCGCACTTTTACCAGCATCGCACTTTTACCCCTCCTTACTCTACGGATGTATTCAACTACGGGATTTTCTAAGACAAATTCTTGGATTAACATTTGGATGTTTTTTGAGCCAAACTAGACATTCCGATATACCTGTTGTATTAAGGTTAGTAAAAACAAATAAGGTTAGTAAACTTAACTTGCAAAAAGTTGCGTGTATTTCCATAGCTACATAGCTACAGCATAACATTTCCATTACAACCGTTCCGCTGCTTCAGAAGCTGAAGTCTATGAGCCTCGAAGCGATGATTTTGCACTAAACTAAACGGGGTTGACCCTATTCAATTCTCTGGACTTCTTTACACAAAATACTTAGGTTTTTATATTTTGTTTTCTCGAAGCCTGACTTGATATAGTCCAAAAAGGGTAAAAAATGTTAAAAATAGAGAAAAATGAGCAAAATTTATTTATTTATTTATTTATTTATTATGAATTATATTCATCTGACTAAGTCTTAATGAAACATATAGCACAAGTCAACAAATTAATATTATCCAGTCAGTTCTCTTCATTTTTTGCACAAATTTTCCGGTAGATTCGACAAACTCGAACAGTCCTTTAGCCTGCGTGAATGTCCGGATACATGCCGCCAAACGTGGTTCGATGAAACTCGGTATGCAATAGCGCTGCGGTGCGTAAATGTCTTTGCGATGCACGAAAGTTTAGTTTTGTCTGTAAGGTCGGTGAATCAATGTCATGGTTAAGTATTTTTGCCACTTGCGTTGCCTGTTGAACTTTGCGGCGCCGTTCCAAAGTGTCTAAGTCTAGCAGGCAACATCGTTCTTGATACGGCGGATGAATCTTCTTTGAATGCGCTCGATTCTTAAAATCCGGGTGAGCTGATAGGGCTGCCAGATCATACTTGCATTTTCAAGCACAGGACGGACTAACGCACAGTATAACGATTTTAGGCAGTGAGAATCCTTGAAATCTCTCCCAATTTTGGCAATAAACCCAAGCTGTCGAGATGCTTTCGAAATAATAGCAGAATAGTGAAGGTTAAACGTATGTTTGGAGTCGAGTACGGTGCCGAGGTCACTAACGAGATCCACCCTCCGGAGAGTACTCCCGTCTATGTTATAGTCGAAGATAATTGGGCTCTGGATGCGGTGAAATGTGATTACCTCACATTTTCCTGTGCTTACAATCAAGTAGTTCAACTTGCACCAGTTCACGAAGACTTCTAATAATTCTTGCAGCTGGAGATAATCGTCGATGGAACGCACGGGAAGAAACAATTTAAGGTCGTCAGCGTAAATAAGTGCGCATCCGGCTTCAAGCAGTGTAGTCACGTCGTTGAAATAGAATGAAGAGCAAAGGTCCCATGTTGCTTCCTTGGGGGACACCAGATTTATTGGTGAACACACACGAAACTGCAGATTCAAGTTTAACTTGCAAGACTCTGTCGCTCAAATATGAACTAATCCACGACAACAGCCGCTGTGAGGTCCCCAGTCGCTGAAGTTTTCGTGGAAGGATACGGTGTTCGATACGGTCAAATGCAGCTTTCAGGTCAGTGTATACTGCGTGCACTTATGCTTTTTCCTCAAGTATCACAATGCACGTGGAAGCGAAATCGAGTAGGTTAGTTGAGACCGATCGCCTAGGCATAAACCCGTGCTGGTCGAAGGATATATAGTTCTTCGTACGATTGAGAATTTCGCTGCTTACGATAATTTCAAAAAGCTTGGAGCCAGCAGACAAGCTTGTGATACCTCTGTAGTTCCGTACATTTCGGCGATCACTACTCTTATGGACGGGGAACATCGGGCCCCGCGGAGAAGGATCGCTCAGGGATGGAAAAAAATCGCTTCTGGCGATCACGATCATAGAAGCGATCAGATTCAGATTCATTGATTCATCGTATGAATCACAATGCAAACGACATGTGTGACCTTTTTTCTCGCAGCTAGGTAAGATGTAACACTGTGATCGACTGCTGAGACTGTTTAGAGAACAAAATCTTGTGATCAGCGCTAAAGATTCACTGTTTGTCATGATCTGTACGGATCGTAATCTGTGCGATTTTGTCAAAATCACTGATCTTCCATCCCTGGGATCGCTTCAACTTACGATCAACTTCAACAACCATTATTGGGGTAATTTCAAAGGTGTCGAGGTCAATTAGTCCTTCTGGAACGTTTACCGAAGCCGATTTAGCTTCAGCGAACGTATCGGCGAACACAGAGGAGAAAAAAGATGCATTTCACAGGAGTCCATAACGGAACGCGCCTCGGAGCCGTCAAGATAAACATTAGCAGGAATAGAAGCACTTTTGCGTTTCGAGTTGACAAAACTCCAAAAACCTTTTGGTTCCTTCGCAGGTCAGTTTGTACACGGAGAACATAAGACTTGCATAGGGAAGCGTTGAGCTGGCGATATTCGTCACTAGTCCGTTTGAATTCACGTTTCGATTCTGCGGATCTACGTTGTCGATGCTTACGAAGATAAGCGTTACGTGCTCGTTTGGGGCACTTCCCGATGACAAACAGGAAATCAGTGGGCACCATGCGATTCTCCGGAAAATTTTACATAAGATCGCCTACATTTTATCAGCCTGCAGGTCGTATCTTAATTGCGTCCGTTTTTTCAACTCGTTTTTGCCCATAGTGCGAATGGTATACGATAAGGCTGAACCTACGCAATTGCGTAGGTTGCTAAATTTAGCAAATATTTATTGCAATGGGTAGAATACATTGGTTTTGTTATCTCGAGCGATAAAATTTATGTTGAAAAATGGAAATGAGCACAAACTGGACAAACGGGATAGAAAAAGAATTAAAATGGCAAGTAAAAAAGAGAAGAAAACGCGTTACAGAAGAAAGGACAAAGATAAAAGGATGGAGAGAGGAAAATGGTAGAGGAAAAGGAAACAAACGAGACAAAAAACGAGAAGATTGGACCTAAAAAGACGAAACTACAAACTAGTATATAAAAAAAGCGAAAGCGGGACAGAAAAAGGAAAAAATGAAGAGAAAAAGTCAAAATAAGTGATAGAACGGAACAGTAGAAAACAAAACGGAATAGAAAAGGAGTTCAAAAGCGAAAAAAATACAAATGAGAACCGAAAATATGAAAAAGTCGAAACGTAACAGAAGATGGCAAAAAAGAGCCTGAAATCAAGGAAAAACAAAAAACGACGAAAAACGGAATAGAGCAAAGGACTCAGAAAAAGAGCAAAAAACCGGAACAAGAAACAAGGAAAAAAGGAACAGAGAAAGAGGAAACAGCGGGCTGAAAAAACGAAAGAGAAATGTGGCAAAAAAAGGAAGAGGGAACAGAAAACACGATAAACAAAAATAGAAAAAAAGAATAGCGAGAGAAAACAGAAAACCGATTAAAAAGACGAGGAAAGCGGGAAAAATTAAAGGAAGAAAACGTAAAAATGAGTCATAAAAAGACAAAACAGGAAAAACAAAACAAAAAGCAGGCAAAAAGCAAAGATCAAATCAAAACGAGTGCAATACATGTGGAAAAAATGGGCTAATACTAAGAAAAAATGGACCGTAAACTAAGAAAAACGGTATAATTAAACAGGAAATGCTGGACAGAAAAAAGGAAAATGAAAGAACACGAGGAAAAACAGAAGGAAAGTTAGAGCAAAAACCAAGAACACGGTACATAAAAGGGAAAAAACGAAACAAAAAGTGGAAAAACGAAACTGAAAAAAGAAAAAGGGAGCAAGAAAGAGGTGAAATGTGCGAGAGAACAAAACGAAAAATGTCAATTCCATATTCTAGATCAAAAACAGACACTGATAAAGCTTGCAAGTCGCAGGCGAAATATGTATCTGTCGCAAATAAATATACATGGTAGAGTTTAATTTTTTTTTATTTTAATTTCAGACACCATTCTATATTCGTGACTAATGGAAATTCGTGTCTAATTTCGTGTCACATTTATCACGGCAATAAAAGTGGTTGACAGTTACTAGACCAATTGCCACTATTTCTGTTAATTTTTTTGTGTATATCGAAATTTAAAAATTTCTTTCAAGACAGCTAGATTAAAGTGTTTCATGGGAAAATGGGGTATGAAATTGTCGTCAACGAATAATGTTTACAAATATCTGCTGCCGGCACAGAAACTTGGCCGAACACCTTCCCACCATGGCGTGTAATTAGTTCAGTTCAGGTCAGTCGCAATTTAGTGAGTTTCTTTTATTTGTTGGTTATTTTTCGTCCCTTTGTTTTCTATTTCTCGGTTACCTCTTCTTCCATTATTGGCAATGATCGTAAAAGGTAGAATATTTAACAAAAAATACAAATTTTCGCTAAATTTAAAAAAGTGAAATTTTGTTTACGAAAAAATCGTTTCATTTCTGCAACTGACGTACATTCTTACGAATGTAATTGAAATACATCGAGTGAAAACGAGTGCAAAATTTCATGCTAACGCCTTTGAGCGAAATATTTTCATGGGGTTTGTATCTTCGACAAGAAAGATTACACATTCTGAAAGAAAGCACAAAATGCTGCCAATTACATAGGCAATATTTCAATCTCAGTAAACGCTGTCGATATATTGCAACACTGCTCATTAGAGTAAACTCTCTTTACTATTCTGTTGGTTTCTTTCTCTCAGAAGAACTCAATAATAAAATATCACACCGGCTCGTAAAAAATAACGTTAACCTTTTCGGGAAACTATTCACTGCATGTAGCGCACTCATGATTTTTGCTACTGAAAGAAATTTTCAGCCGTTTCCGTAAAGTTAATGAAAATCCGTAGATACGAACACTTGCTCCGTTCGTCCGTAGAACTACGAATAAATATGTAGATTTAGTATCACTGTTGCTAAGGCACACGCAACGTTGCCCTTTTGACCGTAGTTGAAATGGCGGAAAATTCCGGCAACCGTTGCTACAATCTCATTAATATTAAGTTTCTGTAGCCACTCTGCCAAAAAACTTAGTAACTCCAAGACTATAGTCACCAAAATGCATGGTAACTATAGCTTGTTTTAAAACTTGACAGACACTACCATGCGGTATCGAAATCCGTACAGCTTCGAAATCCGTACACTTAATACAATTTGCTTGATTATATGTATTAAAAAGTCTAAATGCAAAATATTAATAACAGGCCTAGACCCGTGGTTTATTAGCATTACGTCAATGTCAAAATATAGGTAGTAGGCCATCAAATACAAGTAATAAAAATTAAAACGTTAATGCCTATCAGATTTCTTTTTAAATTGGCTGTGTTGTTAGCAATTTGCTAAGAAAATAACTACCAATAAAATGAAGTGTAAAGCGCACTTGAAGTGATTTTCCTATTTAAAATCCCGAAAATCAATTTGAACTAAAGGTGTTTATCGTTCTACAGCTTAATTTCATTCGTTATGGCATTGAAATAATATTTATTCATCATAATTAGTACTGTACGGATTTTGATTCAGTTTTACTAGTTGAATCTAAATCCGTACACCTATGCAGTATCCTTAGTGATCCAACTTTATTCTATGTTTTGCCAAACAAAATGGAAATAACTAAAGCTAAATATATGTCGATAAACTGGAAGATGGCAATTACGATAATACATGGTGGATAATCCCTTAATAAAAGCATCGAGATAGTTTAAGTTCCGGTCACTACGATAAGAGCTACTATATTGAATTGGTACTCTCGTTTTACCGGAGTCTTTTCTGCAATTTTTCAGCTTTCCGTATAATTTGCAACAAAAATCAAGGAAAAATGTTATATATTGTTTATAAGTGAAGTTAATTTACTCTAAAATGTTAAAAAAGTTTGTTTCTAAGCCTAATATTTCCTGAGGCATAAGGAAAAGAATGTAAAAACATTTAACACAAACGAGGTTTTGTTACAAGTGGGATGGATAGAGGCAATATTTAATCAGTACCAAACCTGATATTTTAACTTTCCGACCGAAAATGAACAATTACCCATAATTAAAAACAAAAAGATTGATTCCTTGTAGTGTTCCTACTGTGCGTGTGAACGACTCTTAGATGAGCAGGACTAAAATACAATGCGTCAATTATCGAGAAAAGCATATTTTATAAAGCAATTAGTCAAATAAAGAAAAACAACTTAGCCACAAACTTTAAACTCATTTCGATCAAGCTTACACGGATTTAAATTCAAAATTATGTGGACTTTGATTGATTTTTAACAAGGTGTACGGATTTTGAGTCACAGGTGTACGGATTTTGAATCAGGCATAAAAAAGTGTACGGATTTTGAATCAAGAGATGCACATTTTGATCTCGTTTTTTTATAACTAGGATTAATTTTAGCTTCCTGTTATTCCAAATAACGTTAAAATGAGCATTATACTGTCAAAAGAAAATATGACGAATTGCTTATTACAATATCATAATTTTATATTGACCATTTAAAATTGTCTAGCTCTTAGGTGTACGGATTTCGATACGGCACGGTATATCAAAACAGAGCTTGCATTAAAGCTATCAAAATTAGGTAATAATTGGAAAACGACAAGTCTTGAGTCACAAACGCAGATTTGACGCAAATCGAATTGTGTTTCATCATTTAAAATATTTAAAGAGTGGAATTCATAGCGTATTGTAGAAGTATCGAATTGTAGCATACACTTCAGTGGAACGAGAAATAATACCTCAATTAACTCAATAACTCAATTGAACTCCTTTAAATGAAAGGGAAAGGGAGAAAGCGTGGACCTCCCGTATCAAAATCTTTCTATATAGATGTTGATTTACTTACAGTCGTTGGGAGTATCTTTGCTAATAAAAGTTAAATAATACTCCTGATCCTCGGAGATGAACTAATGGCATTTAGATCAGAAGCCAGGCTGCAATTAGCCAAGGAAATAGCGCCTTATTTCGCTCTCTGAAAAATATTACTTTAAACAATGTGATAGTTGAAAATAAAAGCGTGTGGTTCAATGCTTACCTAAAATTACAGTTGTAAGATCAGGAATTGAAAATTATATGACCTTGCACTGGAGTATTTGCAGGTATGGCCACGTGGAGCTGCTAGATAGGGGCTTGAGATGACTAGATCTATATTGAGCGCTTTTTCCTTCTCCATTTCATACCCGTAATCAGAGAGAACACATAATAAAGAATAAAATTTATGTGGCATGTTTGGAATGTGCAAGCAATATCAGTCATTGTAATATTCGATGCCTGAATCAGTTCCAAATCATTTTATCAGAAATTGGCCATTTAACATACAAAACTGCTTTCAAAATTTATTATATGCAAATCCTTATATTTCAAGTTTGGTTAAACAGTTTCTTTTGTTTAACAATTATAGTTAGGTAGAAAAGAAGTGTTTAATCGCTCATAACTAAGTTCTAAACTCTCATAAAAGCTCTCGGCGATAACGAATTTAGCTCAAATTGTGTATCGACCAATAGTGCAATTTCCACTCAATATCCTAGCGTACGTGCATCGCACTTTTCAGCATTTCCCAGCAGCGTAATAAAACCGGTGACGATGTTCGGATAGATACAACTATCCTTTAAAATTCGTCGCTCGTTAGTTTGTCTACTCGACTAGAATGTATAGAAGGCTTCTAGTCGGTAGTAGTCGGAATCACATCACAACTCGACCGTACTGGAAAGCTGCTGTGGGATTTTCGCAGCAATTGCTAGTAGTGTACCCATTCGGTGACACAACAGTATGGTAACTTTTGGCGTCAGTCCAGCACTGCACTCGGAGTCAAGCAAACGAGACGAGCGCGCAAATCTGAATGTGGCTCTGTGCGAAGTTGATGTCGCGCAGCCCCCCGATGGTCAGGGTTATTAAGGCTTCAAACGGATCCTGCTCGGTTTGCTGCCGGCCGTCGTCGTCTTTCCCCCGGGGTGTTGCTCGGTACAAATGGCACATCAGTGCAATCTAGGATTTCGGTTCGCTGCGATAGCCATCCCCGCCATCCGGTACATATCTATTCGCGCAAAACGAGAATTTTCATGTAGGTTAAAGATGCTTTCCCTGTTAGACACATTGTGGGGTTCGCCTTCCATTAGGAACTGCTGGCGAAACGACTCTATGCTTCTGACATTCGGCCCACACCCACGCTTTCACTCTCCTTCGGTCTGCTGGAAACAAAGTGGTGTGTGGTTTGCCCCGTACACTCGTAAAAGTGACGTTATTTTTTTTGGCGGAAGCCGTGAATCTGCCCGGACATAGACGAGGTCATAAAGGCAAAGGCTAATTTCGGACGAGAAACAACTCACGGCCTAGCGAGATTTTTGGAGGGGAAGATTTTATTGCGCCATTTCTTTTTTTTTATAGAACCATGCTTACAGCAGGAATTGTCTGCAGCGTGTTTGGCATAAAATGGATCTTTGATAGCCTTTAAGGATCAATCAGGACAGCGGAATGTATCCGATACGGCTGCTGCTGCTGCTGCTGGGGTGTAACATTTATAATCCAGGATTTGTTGTCAAGTATCTTGTCTTAAATCTTAAATCGGGACATTCGGACCGTCGTAAAACGTCTTGTCGGGTAACGATAGAAAAATAGCATGGCCGAAGAAATTCCAATTTTATTCTATTGGATTGAAGCGAGCATACTGTGTCTAAACAAAATTTTCAAAATTTCTGGAATGTTTCAAAAATTATTTTGTACGGATTTCCCTCCATGCCTGGTAAATTATTCTGATTTTTCGAACAGTTTTATTCCATTCGACCTCACTGTGCACTTGCGTGTGTATGTCATAGAAACGTTAGAACAAAGTAGAACAACGATCCCAACATTGCAGAACGATAAAACAATAACGCCACCGTAAAGATCATTTAATAGCGGAAAGTTGTTTGCGTCCACTTCCGAGCGCTTTCGCTGGCTGGCTGCAACGACTTGAGCTGCTTCAGACATTGCGGATTCAGACGGCTTAATCAACTGTTCTGTTCGTCGCAATGCCACTCCAACGAACGAAGTTCAGCTCCCGGCTTCGGCCACAGTTCATCTAGCAAACGCACATTTCGGTTCCAAGCATCGAGCATCAGGACACAATGACCCGTACACTGCGAGTCCCACTGGGGCATTAGTTGGAGACCGGGCAGAATTCATAATTATAAATTACGCTCGCTAACAAGCGTTAACAACCGGCGAATGTTCGCCCGAGCGGAGTTCAGTGGGAAAAGTTTTTGATGAAAACGGCAGTCAGCTCAGCGCCAGAGCATATATTGAAAGGGTTAAAACTTTTCGTCTGACCCGCTCGGTGGGAGGAACTTTTCCCCGCAGCGCTTCTAGTTTGCTACCGATGATGCTGTGAGTTCTGTGCGAGAAAAAAAATCAGTGGCCTTTGGGTATCTTCGTGGGGTGGTAGCTCATGAAGATGTTGATGGCGGCGGTATTATGCTGATGGACAAGAATTAAATTTTCTATTCGTTGGAATTTTCCCAGACAGGCCCCGGTACGGTAGCCTTTCGTGGAAGAGCAAGGACGCGCTACTACAGCCGAGAGCGAGCTGTGGTCATTCCAGTTTTTTTTCCTTTCCTTGCTACTGGGTGCTTGGTGATGAAAACTGAGCGGCGAAATCCTTTGTTCACCGTTTGCGCGATTAGCCAGCTAGTATGTTGCGCGTCTCGGGAAATGAATTTTAAATTCAGATAATCATAATTCAAATGCAAATCACTTTAGCGAGTAGTTTAACGAGCGCAAACGATGTTGTATGACACAATGGATCGTTGTCGTTGTCTTTCTAGCTCATTTGCTCCTGGCGTCGGTTTGAAATATTGAGAAACTGGAAACGGATGATGTTTACAAAGTTATTTTCTTTTAGGGGAGGAAGCATTTGAACATGACAAGAAATATTCTGATGAAATATTCGTTTGACCAAACAGAGGTCACATTACAATTGGGAAATAATTATAATTATTAAGTTGAGTAAAAAAGGAACAAATATCCTCGATTGCAAGAGAAAATAACGTGATTCAAAGTTGAACAATAATGAACAGTCTAGACTTTGTATTGCCAATATCCAAGACAGAGACAGAGACAGACAGAGATTAGCCTAAAATGTCAGAAAATTAAACACCCAAAAACCGCTGTCTCAACCAGTGGATAAACGTTCGAAATTACTGAGCGATCTGAACGCAAACAGCTATGGTTAAGAATTCAATATTTACTACACAGTAAAACCCATTTTTATCATACGATTGATTGCGAGCTTTCAAACCAGCGATATTTGGTTAGTGGAAATATAAATTTCCATGTTAATTGACATGTTTAATGATCCAATACTCATGAAAACACGAACGTATAGTGTTCGCAAACCCACAAACATCGTGTGCTTTTAATACAAATATGCACTGTCAATTTTCATTAATGATTCCGCCAGTCAAGAACATTGCTATTAACTAACCGATTTAGCAAATTATTGAATCGAATTTAAAAATGTGCATGGTTATATAAAACTATTTTACCATTTTTATAATGGTAGTTTTTATATTCGACAAAGGAAACAGTAGAAGAGAGGAATGAAACAAAGGTGTGTATAGAATCCAGACACAGTGGAACAAGACATGAAGGTAAACCCTTACGTAAGGGAATGTCATAGAAGCAAGGCTCATTAAGTATGTGTACCGTTCCTCTTTACCAAAGCTGGGGAACACGCTGTTCGAACCAAGGTATAATCGGTGGGTAGTCACTTGGGAGAGGCTGTTAGAGTCATTAGGATCTTGAATATTGCCTTGTTTACTGATGTACACCTGAATATTACTTTGTTTACTGATTCGGCCAATCCCGGAGTGCAACTATGGGCAGTCTACCTAAGTTAAACTAAGCTTTTGTAAATTCGTTGCAATGCTCTTTGAAGTCATTTTTCTCTATGATTTCTTAACTTCTCAACCACGTAACGGTGACGTTCTGACTATAATGAAGCCAGCCAGACTTGCCAGACTTTACTGAAGAAAATCCGTAGATTTGCCATCTAGGGTTTTTTATAATTATCCAAATTTAGGCTGAATGATTTCCGAATTTCACGAAATTTCACGAAATTTCACATGAAAAATTCTAAAGAAAATTCGAAAGTCCCAAGTTCTGATGCCCTTAGAAATGCAAGACTGCCTTCCAACCAGGAGTCCACTCTTCAGAAGCTTTTTATAACCTCTTGAAGAGTCAGGCCATAAAATCAAGTAGGTTTGTAATGCTCTGCTGAAAGCAGCAATAAAACCGACTGCGTTTCCGCTGCTTGACGGCAACCGCCATAATTTAATGAAGCATAAAGCTTGCTACGTAAGCTTCATCACCCATATTCATATATAGCCGTGAGCAAAAAAGTAAAAGTTTTATTGTCAGGTCAACCAGATCAATTTGATTCATAATAACCATAATAAAATATTCGTAAGAATAAATAAAAAAATCAGCAGTTTCAGTAGTTGTGCAGCATATGCGCATTAAATTTTATCGTGCATTTGAAACCTTTGAATCAATTTGAAAACTGGTTGTTTACTGATACTAACTTGGTGTAAACAAAATAATATATTCGATCAGTCAACCTTAGTTTCTAGCAAAATCATGCTAGCTGCATTCTGACCTGAAAACCGATTAATAATAACTTCCTTTCGGTAAATCGCAGTTTGCTTTGACGAATTGTTGCGACTAAAAAAAGCTAAAAAACGGCAATACGGGCTCATATAAAAAAATATTTCGGTATTGAACTTTATCCTTCTTCATAATAGCGGCAATAAATCAGCTTAGTCAGGGTGTTACCATATTAATAGCACCATAAAACTGACAGATTTTTTACGGTTTGACAAGCAACCCACGCAACCAACTAGTTTTATCGTGGTATTATAAGCAACCACAATAAATTAGCTTTATAAACAGTTTTATTATGGTTGCATAGCAAGCTATATGTAGTTCTTGACTTGTATCATCTTGCCCAACACCATGATAAGGCTAGAGGAATTAATTGAAACTGCGATGAAATTTTTATAAAACTCAAATAAAGCTAAGCGGCATTAGAATTGTTACCTCGAGCTTGCTCGTTACAGCAACATTGTAACTCGAAGCTAACCGGGCGGTTCTCATTCGCCAATTCATTATCACTTAGGGACAAAAATTTTACGATAAAGTTATTTGTTATTCTAGAGTTAAGGTCGGAAAATTCAACTTTCTTAAACATTATAATAAATAGCATCCCAAAGTAAACATTCTTTTGAGAAAATGTTAGTAAATTTTCTTAGTTGTCAAGAAAAAATATCAGAAAAAAAATTTCACAAAATTTTTAAAACGCTGTCGAAAAGTCGAATAAACTACATTTGAATTCTTTAATAATTTTTAAATTTTTTCTTATTTGCCAATTCAATATCTTCTAATAACAAAAATTGCACATGTTACGTAATTTTTTGTTCGTGAATGTGCAAAGTCCAAATTACTGCCAACTGCAAAGAATCGCCCAAGTCTTGCTTGTTAACCAACTGCAGACGACCGACTATGATCAGAAGTCAGGTCATTGAACGCGGTCGAAATATAAACAATACCGACCGGTCCTTCTGGAATTTCTCCATATCGTCTTTTAGCCTCTTTTCAGCTATTTGGTTTCAATTTCTATCGCCTTTTGTGGCATTTTTGGTAGCTCATGATGGCGTCTTTTTGTCGCCATATACAGTTTTTTTTTCATTTCTTGTCGCTGTTTTGACGTTTTTTATCGTCTTCATAGCCTTTTTTTGCATTTTTAATAATCTTCTCGAGTTTTCTCTTGTGGTTTAAGCTATTTTTGTCGTGGCTTTGCCGTTATTTGGGAGTTTTTTTATAATTTTTTCGTCGTCTTTTCGCTGTCATTTCGCCACCTTGCCGTTGTCTTTTTGCTGTATTTTCGAAGTCTTTGTCATGCCTCTATCCAATTTCTGTCAGCTTTTCATAATCTTTTTGTGATCCTTCCATTTTCTTTTCGCCGTCTGCCCATCGTTTTTTTACATCTGATTTTCGTATTTTTTGTCAGGGTTTTCGGCAGTTTTTGTCGTCTTTTTTCTGGTTGCTTTAATGTCTTCTCGTCATCATTTTGCCGTCTTTTTCTCGTTGTCATCCCTTCATCGTCTTTAGTCGACGATTCGCCGTTTTTTGTTGTCTATTTGTCACTTTTTTGCCAGATTTTCGTCGTCTTGTTTATAAAAATATTATTTTTATTGCTTTATTGTTGTACTTGCGTCGTCTTTCTGTCGTATATTCGTTATCGTTTCGTCGCGTTTGTATGTTTTGTCGCCTTTTTGATACTTTAAAATGATACGTTTTTTTTTCGTTCATTATCGTGTTTTTTGTCGCTGTTTTGACGTCATTTCGGGGTGATTTCGATATTCTTTTATCACATTTTCGTATTACTTTCGCGTATTGTTGTCATCGTTTGTCGATCTCTTGTCAATTTTCCATCGTATTTGCTTCGTACTTTTGTCATCTTTTGATTGCCTTTTTATTGTTATGGCTATAGACGATCTTCTCTTTTATTTATTTATTTATTTATATATCTTCTCTTTTAGAACCTCAGGTCCACGTGCGAAATTCAACCATTTCAAGTTTTATTACTAGTTTTCAAGTTTTATTACTTACTAGCTAGCCCGACAAACTTCGTATTGCCACAAATTGAACTATGTTGTACATAAATCGTGAATTTCGGATGATCTTTGTCACAATCTCGAAAGTTTCTGAGGAGTTCAACCTTAGATGATTCATTTTGGCAGTTACGTAACTATGAAAGCATCCCAGGTAACCAATAAGCATCACCAATGCTATTTTGGCAAAATATACAGCTACTTTACTGCTAACCTTTTTATAGTGCTGACAATGCTAATTTGCAGCTGATTACCGAAATAAAGCGTGCCGAAGTGCCCCCCAGTGGCCGGCGCTTCCGACGGTGGGCACTCGCGGCCGTCTCGCCCTGACTGATCTAGTGTTACTGTTGGAAATTGCCAACGGGATCGAAGGGGTAAATTTTTCCGTGATAATAATCTCCCACAATAAATACACAATCGTTCAGTGGGATGATTATTATTCTCCTGTAAATAAACATGTACAGGAATCTTATAACTATTTGTATATAACTGTTTAACAATACACTCAAGTACTTTTTTTACACGGTTTGTTTTTTCGAATATTAAGAACGGGGCAACTTAAGGACCATTCATTTATTTATCAATACATTTGGGAGTGGCCCGACATTCGTCACGTATTTTGTAAATGGTCCCTAAGTTGCACCGTTCTTGAGTAATGGAAAAAAACAAACCGTGTAAAAAAAGACTTGAGTGTATTGATTTGGCAATATAATTTAGCATAGAACAAATGAATTTGTAGATGAAACTTACGTTTAGTCCCGCTTCGTGTTTCAGTCTGTATTAAAGCAATTCCAGCTGCTCGAGGGTTAGTCGTACTTAGCATTTAGAATTCACTAACTTTAGTTTTAGGTTTTTCACGATCCACATGGATACGCTTTTACATCTAGAGTAGTTAGGTTTTAATTATGTAATACATTTTGTTGCAGGTGTATTTTACCGATAAGATAGATGATATGTAAGCCTTGGTATAAACTGTATATAAACTTTATTGCAACTGCCTCTATCACCTTGGACTTTAAATAATTTAGGTGCACTAACTTATTATTTAGAGGTAGCTACCAGACACTAACTTTGCAGACTCAAGTAGTTGCAGCGGTAACTGTTATTTTTGATCATTTGCTGACTCACTTCACTGACAGCGACAACTGTCAGCCTTCAACGAATGCGCAGGATGTCACTGCGATTCCCTATAAAAAGTCCCCTTCTGATGTTGCTCTACAGTGGCGGCGCGCTGACGTGAGGCGCGTCAACAGTTACTATAGATAGTTTTTGTGGTCTTATTGTTGACTAATGTTTTATAGTTTTTTGATTAGTTTTTGAGTTACGCAAAAATTTCTGTTTTATTTGTATGAGAGTCCTTATCCCCCTACCACAGGGATGAGAGGTCTCTAACCATCATAAAATAAATTCAAGACTCCAAAATCCCTCTCATGCCAAATTTGGTTCCATTTGCTTGATTAGTTCTCTAGTTATGAGGAAATTTCTATTTCATTTGTATGAGAGCCCCCTCCTAATATGGGGTAAGGGTCATAATTCCCCTCCTAAAGCGGAATGGGGTCTCAATTCACCATAGAAAAACACCCACATACCAAATTTGGTTCTATTTGCTTGATTAGTTCTAGAGTTATGAAGAAATTTGTATTTCATTTGTATGGGAGCCCTCCCTCCCAAAAAGGAAAGGGGTCTTAATTCATCATAGAGAAAATTATTGCCTCCAAAAACCTTCACATGCCAAATTTGGTTCCATTTGCTTAATTAGTTCTCGAGTTATGAGGAAATTTGTATTTCATTTGTATGGGAGCCCCCCCCCCTCTTATATAGGGGTGGGGTCACAATTCCCACCCTAAAGAGGGGAGGGGTCTCAATTCACCACAGAAAAAAATCTTGTCTCCAAAAACACCCACATGCCAAATTTTGTTCCATTTGCTTGATTATTTCTCGAGTTATGCAGAAATTTGTGTTTCATTTGTATGGGAGCCCCCCCTCTTAGTGGGGGGAGAGGTCTCTAACCATCATAAGGAGCTTCTCCGGCCCCAAAAACTCATACATGAATATTTTCATGCCGATCGGTTAGGTTGTTTTTGATTCTATAAGGAACATACGGACAGACAGACAGACAGACAGAAATCCATTTTTATAGGTATAGATTTTGTTTTATTAATTCTAGTGACTAGCTTTCGGTGCACACCGGTCTAAAAGAGTGAAAAGAGGCACTATTTATCTACCATCTGTTGCTCATGGTTAACTATGATAAAAATAAAATTGAATACTTTTTTTTGTTGGGACACATAGACATAGTTTATTAAGCAAAATTGTAAAAAATATGAAGGCAAACAAATTTGCTGAAGAAACAAAGTTTCTATCTCTATCGGGTGCGAAGATATAAAGCATTTTCTTAGGAAGCTCCTTTAAAACTAGTTTTTCATATTTAGCTTTTGTTGGTTGCATCTTACAAGAACAAGTTGTTCTAATCAAAGCACTCAAAGGACACGTTTTTGTAGAAGACTGAAAGTCTCTGACTTGCTCACTGACTTGCTAAGTTATCAAATATTCAAGCTTTAATTTTTTTTAGCTTCACGAGCATATAGGATAAAATCGGGCAAGTGGATATATGAAATCAGTGTTTCACCTTGAAGCTTAGGTAAAGTACTACAAATCTGTATGGCATGCATATGTTTTATGAGCTTTGCGTACGCCATAAGCTTAATGCACGCACACTGTTAAACCATTTTATAAAACACAAATAAAAACAAGTGACTTTAAAGCTTCCATAAACTTATAGAACATTGCAAGCTTTGAAAACGAAAGGAAAACAATACGTTCACAAAAAGTTTGATAAAGATTGAAGTAATTCAAAAAAGCTAGTAAAACATATGCTCTTCGTACTGTAATATATAAGTTTAGTATAGTACTTACTTCATCCAAGCTTCCGCTTAATTTAAAAAAAAACCTAAAAATAAAAAATAAGAAAACTTATCCAATTTAATTCTACTATGTGTATTTTATTCAATGACAGATACCTATTTCGCCTACGACTTGCAGGCTTCGTCAGTGTCTGTTTTCGAACTACGTATCTGTCATTGAATAAAATACACATAGTAGAATTAAATTGGATAAGTTTTCTTATTTTTTATTTTTAGGTTTCGTATTCTACTAAGACGCTCCAAAAACTTCAGTTCCGCTTAATTGGTTTTGATGTACTATGCAGGTCTAACAAGCCAGTCGTCGTATATTCGAATCTCGACTAGGCGGCGCTGCTAGATAGAGCCGGTTTGTTATAGTAGCCCCGCAAGTGTCCTGTACTCTAAAAACCGGCTGTGAATTCTGTCGATAAAGAAGAGTCAAGTCTTAGAAAGGACGTTTAAGCCCAAATCTTTGCTTTGATGCAAGTTTCAAAGTGAAGTACTGAATCCATGTCTCCACTCGCCCCATTCTACTCCATTGGCTCGTGAAGTTAAGCAATACTAAAGCTTAAATAAACGATAACTTTGTGAGGAAAGGTCCTAGAGATTTGCCAAAGTGTGTTTTGAGTTTTTCGATAACTGTCTAAAACAAGGCATTGTTGTAAAATGCAACCAACAAAAGCTAAATATGAAAAACTAATTTTTAAACAACTTCCGAAGAAAATGTTCTATAACTCTGCACCCGATAGAGATAGAAATGCCATTTCTTAGGAAAAGTAATTTGCCTTTATATTTTCAATTACCTTGCCGAAGAAATTATGCCTCTATCTACTAACACAAAAAGTTATTTTTCATTTTTATCATAGTAAGGCATGACTAACTTTTGACACTTTCAGTTTATGGGAGACATACATACGAATAAAAGTGCTACAATAAAAGCAAAACACTCTAAGAACAAAAAATCCACTTTTCGCGTGGTTTAAACAGTGCGGTGTAAGGGCTTCAAACTACTGCAGCTGTTTCAAGTATCGAGTACACCAATTAATAATTTAAAGTTCCCAGGCAATAAGGTTCACGAAACTCTTTGGCAACTAGCTGATATGTAACCATATCCTTTAGAAGATACTCCCGCTGAATTGGTAGAGTGGTTATCACATAACGTTGCTTAATTGGAAATTTCTGTCTAGTAAAATGTATTACCTATCACTAATATTTAGCACACCAAATCGAAAAAATATTCATTAACTTTTGTAGGCTTTCATAATCAGCAACTAAACGGACAACCTTAAATAATTTAAGATCATCTACCTACACAATTCTACATCCGAGAGAATGTGCTGAACTTATATCGTTAAAGTGCAACGATAAAAGGAATGGTCCGAAATTGCTTTCTTGTAGGACACCAGATTTGCTTTAAAAACTTCGATACTCAGTATGGCCAAGCTTCACAGAAAGATGACGGTCTAACAGGAACTGAACAAACGACTTCGATACATCTAAGTATTGCACTGTAGTAAAAAATATGGAATGACCAACGCGATCAATAGCAGCTTTGATTTCGGTATACACGGTATACACGGTCAATTCGAGCACCATCCTCAATGTATTGGAAACAAATTGAGCTGAATTGCAAAATTGCAGATTGACTGATATAAATATCTTTTGAATTGACCGAAAAATGACATGTAGTGCAAATAAGTAATGAAATAATAATGACGCCGTTTATATCTATATAGTGATAATCTGAATCCAAAACCAATCAATCGTATGATTTTACATAAATCATTCTGAAAAAGGTGCATGAGAAGCGCTATCAAAGTATATAGAATCTTCCACCGGTAACATGCTCGCTAATTGCGTACACAAAATACTGTTATTCAAATAATTCATTATTAAACCGGCACCAATCCAGCCTCAACAACGCACGGTGTATTCTCTCTATCTCTCGCTTTTCGTCAGCAAAGTAATAAAAAACAAGTTTATCGAATGGATAATGCTAAACATTTTAAACATCGCTTCGCTTTCAATATTTCACCAACCAACGATGGAAAAACGACGACGACCTGGCGGTCCAGCCGCCCACACCAAAGGGGACTTTCCCCGGTCTCTGCCGTCATCCGAAGCCTTGCTTTGCTTGCTTTGATAAGCGACAACAGCGATGATTACAAAAACAATAAAGTAATAAAAGAAAATTAAATTCTACCAGAAAATGTGTTCATTCGGCGAAGCTGGGGAGCTCGTTTATTTTTTTCAGCTTTTTCAAACAAGCCCTCACGCTCCGCTATTTTCGCTTTTCCGACGCAGCACTGATGCGGTTGTCCCGAGTGCGAGTAACTGTGAAATATCCTTCCAAATTGAACTGATTTTCGACCCGTCAATTGCGAATAGAGGAAAATGTTTAAAATATGTACCACCTTCATGACCGAAATAAAAATTCTGCTTAATTATTAACGAGCACGCAAACAATTTCATTAATCGATTAAAATAACCATTCTGAAATTTATAACTGCATTCTGCTACGCCTTTTTTCATATACGACTCAGCTCGGGAGTTCCGCTCCTGCGACATTTTGGGGAGACAAACAAAGCATCATCGGAGGAAAAAAAAAATAACGATGCCACTTTTATAGGTCTTTTGACAATGCGTGTATGTGCCTCGCGGGGACCAGCCTGTTTGGCGAATTAAATGGTGAAAAATGGTGCGTTCGTCCTTCACCAACCAACCGGGTGCACCATTCCACCGCATCCTGGCTATCCATTTACGCTGCTGACCGCCCAGCCAGCATCAGTCTCTGCCTCGGCCTCTGCAGTCCGGATCGATCCGGTATTTACGTAGGTCCGTACTGCAGGCACCGCGTCAGCGATCCTACCTGTCAACTCGGTCCACAAGGGAGAGATTTGTTCGTCCTGCGATGGCACTGGTTGAAATGAAACTCCAATTTATCTGGCGTGGGTCGGTAAGCCGTAGGCGTTTTACGGCACAATTGTCATTTGATACCGAAGGTGACTTCCTTCGGTGCTTGGGCAATATTTAAAAAAAACTTACGAATTGAAAACATGAAACCTATTTAATATTTTCACTAATTGTTCTTCTTGTTCGTTCGAATACCTTTAATGGAGGAGCCGGATTACTACGGCCCACTGGCAGAAAGAATAAATGGAGGCGCTTGGTTTTTTGAGAAACTAGAATAATTCATAAATGAGTGGAATAATTTTCGACCGCATTTTTTGGCAAACGTTGTTAAAAGTTCAGTCCCGTTACTCAAATTTTCACTAAATGCAGTATATATTCGTACAATAAAGGGCAATCGATTTCAATTACAGCATATATAAAGCAAAATAAAACAATGGAACTTTCCGATGAATGAACCAATAAAATTTTCTGCGGGTAATAAAACAAGGGAATGGTTTTTACGATAAAATTATAATATAATTTATCTACGGTAAACATGGCTCTATATAGCAGGTTTATAAAATTTCCCTTCGATTGCTGGTGTGTATCTTCAATTAAATTTACAACATATGAGGTGAGATGGATGGTTTGTCAGCAATAAATTCATTGAAACCAATTATAGTATGTGGTTTTAATGATAGTAATAAATTTGAACACACAGCTTTTCCGCAAAATAGAGCTTCAGTTGTACTTTTAAACTATAATTCAAAACACAGGAATCATCCTCATGGTATCATCGCGTCGTCGGCTCAGTGTGATGTAGTTATTTTTTGTTTTTATAGTGCTTCTACATTAACAAAATACATAAGCAATTTTCCCCCGAAATCAATGACCGAAAACTGAATGAGTTCCCTTTCCATCTTCTCCCGCAGGACCAAGTGGTGCAGCACAACTCCAAGACCGGTGTGATAATGAGCAGCACAGCACTGGCGCTGCAAGCCGTCACCAGACACCAGGCCGGCAACTACACCTGTATTGCGTCCAACGTCGAAGGTGACGGCGAAAGTAACACCGTGGATCTGAAAGTTATGTGTAAGTATCGTTGATAGCACCTACCTACTAGTTCGAAAGCTTTTCCTCAATGGCAGCCATGATGAGGCAATCATGAACCGTTTCTACCTTCGTGTGACAACTCGCAGGACCATCGTCGTCTCGTGTAAGCCATAAACCGTTATTATGCACTATTGTTACGAAAACGCTCAATCTGATTACCGTTCGCTTTCTTTGAACGGGTATACAAATTGACATCTTATTTTCCAACTTACCTGTATATTTGCGTCCTCTCTATCGAGCCAACCGAACACCAAACGAAAGCACAGGGCTGAAGTGGGGAATAAAACAGCGAATCCGTTGACTGTCGGTGATGGGCTGCTGCCTCCTCCGGAGGTTGGTTTCCCCTGCCGAAGACGATGCGACAGAGTGTCGTGTGCTTTTTGCGTTTCCCTTTTTACCCAGCGCCAGCGCCAGCGCCAGCTCTTGATCCCGGGAGGTATTCTGTTATTTCATATTAAAAATGTATACACACAACATCATCAAGCACATTGCTCGATGACTGCAAATTGACTTTCAACAAGCTCGTATGCACGGTCGATAAGATGTAGTCGAATTCCTGTCACCCAGACTCGTGTGAACCGCACTTACCGCGGGATGTGAGCAAGGTAGTATCA
Source organism: Sabethes cyaneus (assembly GCF_943734655.1). Taxonomy (NCBI): domain Eukaryota; kingdom Metazoa; phylum Arthropoda; class Insecta; order Diptera; family Culicidae; genus Sabethes; species Sabethes cyaneus. The sequence continues at coordinate 53,915,715 of NC_071355.1, forward strand.
CACTGGAACAGGGCTGGTAAAAATAAATCAATTTCGGAAAATGTATTTACTGCTGTTTACAATCAAAAAATTATTTAATTTTTGATTTTACGCCAAATGTACAAAATAGGCGTGACACCCTCCGATTTGAGAATTTGGAAAAAAAAATTAATTCCAATATTACAGAAACATTTTTAGGCACAACCAATATGCTATGAATAGTTTTAATTTGTATGTAGTTATGTTACTTATAGACTTTGCGTTAACATAAGCTTACCGTTCTGGAAAAGAAATTTAAAATATACTGCATACATTAAAATGATCCTCGCGCTCAACAACTGACTACTGAATTGTTATCGTTCAACTTTACCTTTGATTGACTATGACACAAATAAGGCTACAGTCCAATTTTTTTTTCAAGAACAGCAAATTTAAAGACACCTATTAAAGAATTTGTGCTTACTAAAAAATACTACCACGAAGACGTACTGTAACAGCTACACTTTCGTTGATTTGTTTTCATATAGGTCCATGTAAAATATTGTGTTTTAAGCAACTAGATTTAATTATATCTAGTTAACTACATGCCGGGACGGTCCTAGGAAAAATATTAAAACGATCGTCTGAAGTTCACTCAACATGTCGACATATTATTGACGCCTACCCTTAAAAAAGAGCACCTACCAGAAGAATTACAACTTCATTTCTCAATATTGATTCATGCCAAGTATTGATCATGAAATATTTCTACGTAAAATTTCGCAACTTGTAGCTTTCGATCGATTCATACAATAGTTACGCTCTTACCTACGCGGTAGAACTTTCCGTGTCCAGCTCTGTATATGTGTGCCTTGCCAGGAGATCCGCAAGGAAGCAATATAGGACAAATAGAATTCTTGCTGTTTTTCAACGACGTCACTAGTATCTGGCTAAAAATTAGAATATGATTGTCTAAAAGTATATTTGGCAGCTCGAACCATGGGAGAACCATGTTGTTGTATGTCACTATAGTTAATACTTACTTATGTGTTCATGTCCGCTGGTTGTGCATAATAAAGGAATTAAGTCGGGGTTTTCCACGTCTCGACGGTCATCTGAGCCAAGGTGAGTTAAAATAGGCGGTCTAGTTTTCACAGTTTGTAGAACAGAAGTGCGCGGAGCGATTGGTTAGTAACCATCGACGCTGTTTTACACATTCCCGATACACAGTTCCCGATTTGAAAATTTCGGTGATCGCCAAGAGTGACCCAGAGGGGGTGATAAACAAATTTGAACATCAGAAAACCTCTCTTGACTAATCTTGATCTGCACCAGAAGAGGTTCCCATCAACAATGTGAACATAGCTAGTTTGTGTACGCCGCCATAAGCCTCTGTGTCTGCCTCTTCTGCCCTAATGCTATGAATTCCAGTCAATTTGGGATTTTCATGGATATTTTGGAATTCGGTTATCAACCACTTGCCAATCTGTTCCGCGGGTGCTCGGTTTGCCATAATTATTTCTCGCAGTTCGGGATTTGGTATGTGTATTTTGGGTTATCCTTTTATGCTGGGCAATGTAAGGTTTGATGTCCATAGCTTTCCAATTCAGTCTCCTAGCGCAGGTTGACATTCTTTTATTGTGCGGTTAACTCATTTTACTATTACGTACTTTCACTTTATTATTGATATCGGTCATCAATCGATGCATTCCTTCTTCAATCACGATTGTGACAAGCCGGGTTCACAAATTCTTCACGATGGCACTGATGACTGTTCCCTTCATCTTAAGCTACCGCTTCGAATATACGACAATTACGAGGCTAGTACAACGATCCTACTGATTCGAGCACCACTGCCAGGTCGAGATTCCAACGTACGACAACTGTCTTGTTGAACCAGCATTGTACCTCAAAGGTAAGGGAAATTTCCTTCAGTGTCCATGATTCATGATCGTAAAGGGCCACAGAGAGTATTAGTGTTCTGTAGAGCGCCAGTTCTGTGCAACTTTACAGTACGGGGATTCAGTTGGCTACGTAATCCGTAGAATCCCAATTTCCGCTGCAATTCATGGTTTTACCTTATGGTTTACATCGTTGTCCCACATCACGAGCATACCAAGGTATATAAATTCCTTCAATACTTCATATCGCTCCCAATCCAGCTGTACCTAGGCCCCAATACTATTTCGACTCACACGTTCCCTGCCAACAAACATGTACTATGTTTTGGTGGTATATGGTATTAGTGATAAGTCTCAATCTCGCTGCTTCTAATTTAAAAGACCTAAAGCCTCTTCCATTGCTCTACGATTGATTCTGATGATGTCGATGTCCCATTTCGTTCCACGTTCGTTCTTCCTCTCACACTTTCCTAGAAAATGTTGAATAGCAGGTTATAGAGTGCATTCCTTTGCTTCCGTCCATCCATCGTCACGAGAGCGGCTAAAGTCTCATTCGCTATTTTAACGTATAATTTTGGCCCATCGAGTGTCGCACGAACCAACTTAAGTAGTTTCATCGGAAAACCACCATTGTTTACCACAGCTCGTTTCACTTGACTGAACCGTACGTTGCTTTAAAGTACATAAACAGATGGTGAGCCTTAAAATTGTACTCCTGGAGCTTGTTTAGCAACTGACGCAGGGTGAACAACTGATCCATCGTGGAGGGACCCTCACGAAAACCAGCTTGGTACTCTGTTCTCTTTCTTCCTGCTGTTGATTCTTGAATGTAGTGTTCTTTCAGTGCGAACATTCGCTGTATTCGACAACCTTGCGCGAATCTAACACACCACGAGATAGTTATCGAGCAGAGTAGATATTTGGTCCCCAAAAAGACCGTACAGCGATGACATCCAAAAAGTATTGACCATCGTTCAAGCTATGATCGATCTGAAAGCTAGAGTTTGGGATGCCTTCACATGTGTTTTCGAATATTCAGAAGCGGAAAGTAGTGCTATAGATGGCCATTCCTCTAGCTGTGGTGAAATTTATGAGCCTCAGTCTGCTATCGTTGGTCGACAGAAAACGCTTGTGTCTTCCAATACCAGGACGAAAGAATTCCTGGTAATAAATGAGGGTTTCGAGATACTACCTTCCCGGTGTCGCGATGCCTACATTCCGCTGATGGGTCTGCCATCGTAGGTATAGTTTACGAGATACAGCGTTACATATTCAGCTACTCATTCCGAGACAGACGCTGTTTGAGCCCTGGGAAACAGGTGCTTAGGTTCGCACCTTCTAGCATAGCTGCTCTATTATGAGCTTGAGAGAGCCAGAGCTATATTCAACGCTCCTGCCAGGTAACTCTCCCCTACTTTACAACTAATGCTTATTTTGTAATTCAATTGGCTTTCCATCCATCCATACGACATACCTTGATGAACAAAATTTCTCCAAATAACTCGGTTATAGGCCTTGAGAGCGGAATTTGTTGGACACCGCGTCCTTGCCGCCAGAATTCACTTCGCCAGGTCTAACCATCTTACTCGCGTGCACCCTGATCGTCTTGTTCCGACCGGATTTGAAGCAAATAACATCTTTCCAGGATAGTTGTCCGGCATTCTTGCAACATGCCCTGCCCATCTCATCTATCCAGCTTTAGCCACCTTTATTGAATACTGGGTTTGCCAGAGAACTGTAAGAGTTCGTGGTTTCATACCTACGCTCCATACTCCGTTCTCTTGTACGCCGCCAAAGCTCGTTCTTAGCACTCATTTCGTACCTAACCGGTGTCTAATGAGTGTCTTGAATGAGAATTATTTTATTCGACCACAATTCCTTGTGAAGCCCACAGTAACTACAACTTGCGCTAGCAATACGCCTCGACTGGTTTCATTGTCCGTCGTTACTCGTTCAAGGAAGATAAATTGGTCAACTACTCGTCAATCTATTACCCAAACGGCGTGTGATAAGCCTGATCAACTCCACGTGAAAGACGTTCCCATTCATGGTTTCATATAGCTCTTTACGGTCGATGGTATCACATGCAGTTTTGAAGTCAACGAAGAGACGATGCATGGTATCTCTGTATTCGAGGCATTTTGGAGGATCTACCGCAGCGTAAATATTTGATCCATACTTGTCCTGCACAACCACCGTCATTTAACGGCTTAATGGATTCCATAACTCTGTTGTCGAAGTTATTTTCCCCGAAACCTTGGATCTCTGCCTGGGTCGCCCCATGATCATCCTTCTAGATACTAACATTCTTAATGCGTTCGGTTTCTAGTAGCATTAGTTTAACTAGATCGAGTCTCAGCTGTACGCTACAGATAGCATTATCCTTATCAACGACCTCAACCTTCGTAGTATCACGCGGCAGCCCAACGCCAATGGGTTTCTGTATCCTAATGTGACTCGTTCCGGTAACATGATTGCATCCATGTATACGTTGGACAAGTTCCTTACTTTCAAAAAACAGATGCTACAAATGACCGATTTCGGTGAAGATAATGTAGCTGTTTCAAATAAGCTGTATCAAATCAGCTTATTTGAGACAACTAAATTATCTTCACCGAAATCGGTCATTTGCTGCATCTGTGTTTTGTAAGTAAGGAACTTGTGGCGCCACACGTGCTCCATGTTCAGACGCCATCCACCTTTGCTAATTCTTCTTCTTCAGCAGCATAGAGCCGGGGTGGCTCGTGCTGTTTCAAGCACTCGTCTCCATTCAACTCGGTCTTGGGCCACTCGTCGCCAATTTCCTAGTCGTCTCAGAAGTCGCAAATCGCTTTCGACCTGGTCGAGCCATCGTGCACGTTGGGCCCCCCTGTTCCTGGTGCCGGTGGGGTTGTTGAAGAGGACCGTTTTCGTCGCACTGTCGTCCGGCATCCTTACGACATGTCCGGCCCACCGTAGCCTGCTAACTTTCGCTAGATGTACGGTGGGAGTCTCCCCAAGCAGTGCCTGTAGCTCGTGATTCATACGCCTCCGCCACTCTCCGCTTTCAGTTTGTACTCCGCCAAATATCGTCCGCAGCACTTTCCGCTCAAACACGGCAAGGGCGCGTATGTCCTCCGTAAGCAGCGTCACGGCTTCAAGTCCATAAAGAACTACCGGTCTAATAATGGTTTTGTACATTGTTAGCTTCGTGCGGCGGCGTATGCTTCCTGATCGTAGCGTTTTACGAAGGGCAAAGTAGGCCCGATTTCCCGCTTGGATGCGCCGCTGGATCTCCTTACTAGTGTTGTTGTCCGCGGTCACCAGTGATCCCAAATACACGAACTCTTCTACCACTTCTAGTTCGTCGCCGTCAACGGTTACCGTCCGTGGGAGGCGCGCATTTGTTTCCTTTGAGCCTCTTCCTTTCATGTATTTGGTCTTCGACGCATTTATTTTTAGCCCAATTCTCCTAGACTCCGCTTTCAGTCTGGCGTAGATTGCCTCCGCCGTCGCAAAGTTCCTGGCTATGATATCGAAGTCATCTGCAAAGCCTAGAAGTTGGCTACTCTTGGTAAAAATCGTGCCTCTCGTTTCAATGCCCGCTCGTCGGATCACCCCCTCAAGAGCGATGTTGAACAGCATGCAGGATAGACCGTCACCTTGTCTCAACCCTCGTCGCGTCTCGAAGGGACTCGAGAGTGTCCCAGAGATGCGTACGAAACACATCACTCGATCCAATGTAGCTCTGATCAGTCGCGTCAGTTTGTCCGGAAAACCGTATTCGTGCATTATCTGCCTGAATCTGCCATAGCTTGTCTCGATCGACTGTATCGTATGCTGCTTTGAAATCGATAAAGATGTGATGCGTGGGCACGTTGTACTCCCGACATTTCTGCAAGATCTGTCGGATAGTAAACATTTGGTCCGTAGTTGCGCGAGCCCCCATGAAACCCGCCTGATAATTCCCTACGAAACCTTGTGCTATCGGTGACAGCCGGCGTAACAGGATCTGGGAGAGTACCTTGTAGGCGGCGTTTACCAGCGTAATACCACGATAGTTGCAGCAGTCTAGCCGATCACCCTTTTTGTAGATGGGACAAACCACTCCTTCCATCCATTCCTCCGGTAGCTTTTGCTCCTCCCAAATCCTCGAAATAACCCAGTGTAGAGCCTTTGCTAGCGTTTCCCCGCCATGTTTATAAAGCTCTGCCGGTAGGCGGTCCTTCCCAGCGGCTTTATTGGTCTTCAGCAACCTGATTTCTCGTTTGACTTCTTGGAGATCAGGTGCTAGGACATCACTATCTTCCATGGGCGCTCCTAGGTTAATTTCCGTTCCGCCTCCTTCTGCGACTTCGCCATTGAGGTGTTCATCGAAGAACTGCTTCCACCTGTCGACCACCTCGCGCTCGTTTGTAATTAGATTCCCTCCCTCGTCCCTACACATGTCAGGTTTCGGTGTGTAGCCCTTCCGAGTTTGGTTCACCTTCTCATAAAACTTGCGCGTGTCATTAGCTCGGAATAGTTGTTCTAATTCTTCACGATCTCTGTCCTCCTTTTGGCGCTTTTTTCTCCTCAGGATCGTGGTCAACTGGTTCCTAGCTCGTCGGTACTTGGCCAGGTTCTCTCTAGTGGCAATACTTAGATAATTTTTCCAAGCGTTTTTTTTCTCCTCCACCGCTTGTTGGCATTCCCCATCAAACCAATCATTTTGTGTACTCCGAGGCTCAATACCTAGTGCCGCGGTAGCGGCCTCTCCGATGGCCGAGCGTATTCTGCCCCAACCGTCTTCGAGGTTTGAAGCACCTAACTCCTCGGAAGAAGGCAGTGCCTCATTCAGCCTCATTCACTCGCGCGTAGTTCTCGGCAGCTTGTGGGTTATCTAGCTGCCTGATGTTCAGCCGAGGAGGGCGGCTTTGACGTGTCCGGTATACGGTGGACAGGTTTGAGCGCACATGTACTGCTACTAGGTAATGGTCAGAATCAATATCCGCACCCCGACGGGAGCGTACGTTCGTGATGTTAGAGAAGAACCGGCCCTCTATGAGAACGTGGTCAATTTGGTTCATTGTACGTTGGTCAGGTGATCTCCAGGTGGCTTTGTGGATATCCTTGCGCGGGAAAAAGGTACTTCGGATCACCAGGCCTCGGGAAGCTGCGAAGTTTATACATCGTTGGCCGTTATCGTTTGTGTCGGTGTGCAGGCTATGGGGTCCTACCACCGGTCTATACATTTCTTCCCTACCGACCTGGGCGTTCATATCCCCGATGACGATCTTGATGTCCCATGACGAGCAGCTGTCGTACGTTGCCTCCAGCCTCGCGTATAACGCTTCTTTCTCATCGTCGGGTCTACCTTCGTGCGGGCAGTGCACGTTAATGATGCTATAATTGAAGAAACGGCCCTTTATCCTCAATACACACATTCTCTCGTTGATCGCCTTCCAATCTATCACGCGATCCTGCATTCCGCCCAGCACTACAAAGCCCGTTCCCAGTTCGTTGGTAGCGCCACCGCTCTGGTAAAACTGGGCCTTTCCGCCACGGATCTTCCATACCTTCTCTCCTTTGCGACAGATTTCCTGCAGAGCTACGATGCCGAGTTTGCGGGGTTCCAGCTGTTCAATCAGCACCCGCTCGCAACCTGCGAAATTTAGCGATCTGCAGTTCCAAGTCCCGAGTCTCCATTCGTCGCCTAGGTCGATGCCGAATATTCCGCTCCGAATATGCTTGAATGTTGTTAGTTAAGTTTAGTTTAGGTGTGTAGCCGTACTGGGGCAACACTACCGAGTCTCGCGATGGGGCTGCCATCTCATAGTGCCGAGACGCACTATACCTCCTTCCCGGTTAGTATACGACCTTAGTTTCCACCGGGGTTGGTTACCCGATCTCCGCTAAGGTTGCTCGTATTCCGTATTCCTTTGCTAATATCTACGCATTATGAAGCTTGAAATCCATTCACTAATGCCGGTGATAATAACATTTATTATGTCTTTAGTAAAGTCAATTACGCCAGTATGAACTCGTTTCTTTCACCAGTTTTTTTGAGATGAAGTAATCCGTGACCTTGACATCAACCTTGCTGCTCCGATTAGTCTGTCTGCACAACTTCTAGTCTAAAACGTCTGAAGAAATCGTGAAATAAGGCACTGAATACATTTAACAAATTGAAAACTCGAAAGCCTTCTCGCAATCGAAACATTAGGCCGTATGAATAAAAGATTTAGAGCAAATGCTCCCATACCATTTAAACGGGAAAAGCAATGTAAACTGTTTTATTCATACGGCCCATTGTCTAAGGATGAAATCATTTATCGTTACTTCGTTCCCTGTTGCGGGTCGTACATAGCTTCTGCTGGTGACCCTTAATGTTCAGCTTCCGCTTCATTATCGCCCAATACTTCTCTGTTTAACAAAACTGGGAACAATTTGGGGGATCTGCTTTAAGATGACTCCATTGTCGTTGTACCAGTGATAGCCAGCTGGCTAGCTAGCTGTACTGGTAGCTATCAAGATCAGGCCAAAACGTAACGGTACCTAATGCGGGGTAAAATTCAAAAACACTGGTTTACTCGCCACTCTAACATTTGACCCCCGGATTCGGTAGAAATCTACAAAATTTTCATAGCCAAGCAAGAGACATCCATCGTATTTCATCAGCATCTGGTCGTACAGCTTGCGAATCCGGATTCTTACCACTATTTATTTATTTATTTTTTTTTTTTGTAATCTTGCCAAACCCAGATTACCCTCGCAGTACAGCAGTTAGTAATCAGCTTTCAGTTTTTTTGCCAAATCATAACTCGAGCTGTTAGAATTAGCCTTAAACTTCCGAATGGCCTTCAATGGCAATGGACGATCGAGTGTTTCACTCCGCCATTTGATTTGCACTTTGGTAATCGGCAGTCGTGAAAGTTTCCTTGTGTCTTTTAACTACCCGCACAACAGTACTTTTAGGATAATCCAGCAATGTTGCCAAACCCCGAGTTGACGCTGATGGATTTTGAAGGTGACTGAGCAGAATTATTTTTCTTTTCTCCTCCGGCATAAACGAATATCTCGGAACCATATCAATTTAAAACTGCAAAAAAAATATATCATGCAAAATTATTTACAAGTAACAACACGCGGTTGCACTCTAAGCTGAATTTGTACCCAACAAGATGGAATATATCCGTTAAGATAGTAGTTTACATTTCGTCTTCGTTTCCAGTTAAGTTCGGAGTTCCACAAGGCAGTTGCATAGGCCCTTTAATTTTCTCGCTGTACATGTATCATGCATCCATAATTGTTAAAGAAAATCTTACGCTAACGAACTGGAGGTATATTAGAGGGTGTTGCAATCAAAATATGATTAAATAAAAATGCATGTGACACATTCCAGCGCATGCTATGTCCAAAGGCACTTATTATTTAACTTTCACGCACCTCATATTTCTCTTTACTGGATGTTAGTATTGGTCAAAACAATGAATTTAAAGAAGGTCTTGAAATATCCTATCTTGGGGTTTTCACAAAATTCAATTTTTAAGTTTATTTGGGGGTCCCCCTCTCAAGTGCAATCCCTATAAAACCTTGGGAAATTGAATGTCGGGTAAATATGAGCAATCAGAGGTGGTCGATTACTACGGATATAATCACTTGAAAGGAGATGACCTCTAAATAAACTTATAAATAGAATTTTGTGAAAAACCAAAGATAGAATATTTTAAGACCTTCATTGTTAAATTCATTGCTTTGACCAATACTAACAGCCTGTAAAGAGAAATCTGAGATGCATGAAAGTTAAATAATAAAAGCCTTCGGACATAGCGTGCAGCGTTTCGGACACATTTACCAACCGTTTTTGCTGTATAAATTAGTACCTGGTTCACTAAATTTTTGGCATTCTGTACCCCCAGCTCGTTGAATTTCGGGTTTCGCTTAACGGTGGCCCAACATTTTTCGACTGGATGAATTTCTGGCGCGTTGAAAGGGTTCTTTTCCCTGGACAGGGACAGCAACTGTACATTGTTGGAAGCAAAACACTCCATGGCTTCTGATCCGTAATGACAGGATACCACATCCATCCAAAACAGCACGGAACAATCGTGGTGTTTTGCGAACGGTAGCAGCTGGTCTTGCAGTCAGTCGTTTACATAAATCTACTGCTTTACAGTCTCGGTGGCAATGAACCGGTACAGACTGTCTGCCAAATCAGACATATCTTAGCGAATGTCGAAGTTTCATATGCTTGAAAATGTCTATTACCTTTCCCCTTCTCGGTGCCGTATAAAACTTCTGCCAAGAATGCTATTTTGTCATCTATAACCACGCAATCGTCCTTCATCAGTGTCGTGTACAGATTCTGTTCCGGGATCGACTTTTGGCCGATAATCAAGCGAGATTTGGAGTCACTACCTTCTTATAAATCGACAGTTCGGCTCGTTTTTTTTAGTTCGATGCGCGGTTGTAACCGACACTCCCAGCTGTTTGCGACATTTCACTTAAAAGTACTCGCCATTCTTCCTCTCTTCTCTGCAACTTCTCACTTTCGATTTCCCTTCCCTAGCGAGTAGTTCATTGCACAAGCAAAATTTTTATGTGACCCCTTGGTTCGACGCCGTTTTCAAAACTGAAGAACAATTACAAAATCAATGCTGCCCAAGGCATGATCGAATTCCAGATACCTGTTACGGGTCATTCATTGCTTCAGCAATGAATTCTAGCATTATTTTGAAAAACCATTCCCAAAATCGTATCCCAAAACCTTCCAAATTTTCTGTCACCAACTTGACTCACAGTGTGTTTACACACATGCCGTCACCATATAGTGTACCATGTTCACGGCGTTTCTTTATTTCCATGAAAGTGAGAAGCAATAGTGCGACACTTTTCGCTGACGGTGGCAACGAGACATGAAGGAACTGTCTTCTCCCAGCAGAAACGAAGTGTAAGACGTGCCAGAAAAAAGGCTGTTCGTTTGTACGTTCGTTCGTTGTTCGGTGCGGTTTTGTCACATCGCGCTGCCGTTTCCTAGCTTCAGGCCTTCGAGCAGTTGAAGCAAAGTGTCAACTTTGTAGCTCTGTACAACTGCGGCGGTGTCGGCCGGCGGAAATCGCAGGGAAGGGGAATATGAATTTGCTTATGTTTTGCCCGCTCCTGATGCTGCTGCTGCTGCTGCTGCGGTAGAAGTGGCAGTTGAAGGCCCTAAGCTCTCGAGAATACAAACACACGAGTTCACAGTGCGGATGTAGAATTCCTAGTGATTCAGATGATACTATTTGTTACGAATCAGTATGCAGTGCCGGGATCGGCTGGGATGCAGAGGTCATACAGCATAAAAATAGAAGAGGAGAAGGAGAAAAAAATATGAAAACGAACGAACGCTCTATTTAGGACTGACTGGGAGACGGCTCCGGCTGCTGCTGCTGCTGCTGACAACGGCCATGAGAACCGAACGGCGGAACACTGTCAACGAGCAATAAGAACGGCCCATCTGGCACTGACTGAAGATGCTGACGATGATTGTAATAGTAGCAATTTGTGAAATGGATTACAACGTATTTTTTATGTTTTACCAGGCGATTGCCGTCTCTCACACTTGACGGACGCAAATCCGCTTCCTGCCTTCGCAGTGTCGTTAACCGTAACAGGCTGACATCGATGAAATGGATGACATTGTGCTTCGTTACTGCAATTTTAGGACAACAGCAAGTGGTTGAAATGGGTGTGAAACAAAATAGTCTAAACTGACTCCCTGGTACTCCATCGTAATCGCTTTCAGCGTCATGTTTCAAATCCTACTTTATTATATTTTTTTTGTGCTCCAAGGATTTAGTTTCATCGTTAATAAGAAAAATGAAATTAAAGCTCTTCTTTCTACAATCTGATGCGATGCCATTTATTATTCACTCAACCAACGGAGTCATAAAACAGCAGTATCTGGTCACCGAAATAGCTTTCCGTAGTAATCGATTTTCCTTAATTTAATATAGATCACAATTTACCTCAAATCAAACTACCGCTAAAATATCACATCCACCGGTGGAACACTTTCATCAAACACCGCAAATCCAGCCAGTTTCTCACAACCCCGGGGACTATTTATCCACAATCGAATCAAGCTCAAAGCACATCCGACCGACAAAAGAAACATCACCGACCGCACACCGGAAAAGAAAACCGATTGTTCCCGGGACCCGACCGGCTGCGGTGGTTGATAATAATCGATACCAGTAAATCAGACGCCGCCGGTGTGCCTGCGAAGTGTCTTCCCACACCGTCTTTGACGGCCCCCGATGGGAGGAGCGGGCAAAATGGTTTGTTTGAACGGCGCCCATTGTGGTGCCATGTCCGTACTATCAGATCAGCAGCGCTATCGTCTTCCCACCACCCAGCCTAGGATCGAAGGAGGTCGAAGCCAAAACAAATTCAAGGTGTGAAAGAATACGGCATCAAAGGCCACCTAATCCGCGGAAGCACCGTTGTGCAGAGTTGTGGCACAGTTGAAATATGTTTCTCTGAGGACCTGTTTCCAATTTCTTTAGTCCTGACAATCCTCTCGAAGGCACGTTGCACAATTAGACCAGACCAGTGGAGCCAGCGGAGGTTTGTTCCGGGCCCGATTTTGGCTGGTTTGCCGCCGTCACCGTCGCCGTGTTGTTTGTCGAACAAATTGAGATTAGGCGTGATTCTAAATACAGCGTCGGAACGAGAGAAGTGAATTGATGGTAATTCATTCAAGGCAATCTTTCTGGGTCCGTGTTAGAGGTTGGAATATGTGCGATTTTTATGTCATGATTCAGCCACTTACATTGATTTCCAAGAACAGTGTTAATTTGATACGAACTGTTCTCTAGCTATAACATAGGTCGATTAATAGGGTATCAAGAAATTATATTAAATTTTTTATAAAGGGCATCGCGCCATTTTACAAAATTGTAATTGTTTATAATTTGAAGACTAACAATGTTCGTAATTTAAAAATTCTTATTGTAATTTCGTCTAATTTCAAGTTTAATTTAAATCGAATTTATGTTCTATTCCAGTTTCAAGCTTTACTTTGAGCTTAATTGCAACTTTAGTTTTATGTCCGATTTCATATCCCATTCCAAATATAAGTTCAAGTCCACTTTGAATCCAATTTATATCCAGTCTCAGGTCTAATTTCAATTTGTATTTTAAGTTCAACTGCAAGTCTAATTCCAAGTCCATTTGCTAGTATAATTTCAAGTACACTTTCCACTTTGATTTTAAGTCCATCTTCAAGTACAACTTCAAGTACAATTTTATGTCCAATTTCAAGCCAAGTTCAAGTTAAATTTCCATCCCAATTTTAAATAAAACTTTGAACGCAAGTTCAATTTCACAATCAATAGCCCGCATGAAAAATAAAAGTTCGCTTTACTTCTCTCATAAAGATTACACGGGAAAAACAAAGCAAACTGTTTTATTCATGCGGCCTAATATCTAATTCTAATTTTAAGTCCAATTTTTATTTGAACTTTAAACACTGCTTAGGGTCCAAATTCGTTTAAATTCAAGTCTAATTTCAAAACCAATTTAAGCCCAATTTCAAGTTCCCCTTCATGTGCAGTTTCAAGATAAATTGCAATATCAATTTTAGGACCCGTTTCCATTTCAAGATCAACTCCAAGTCCAATTCCAAATCAATTAGCATGTTAGGTGCTAAGCCCACTTTCTTACCTAATTTACCCAAGCAACAATGTTAGTTTTATTGTACTCTTATGGTGGTCTTCAAGACTAATTTTGGTCTTAAATGCCATCATAAGAGTGCAATAAAACCCAAATTGTTACCTGGGTAATTTCGATTTCAAGTGAAACTTTAACATCCATCGTTTCATATTTAATTTTAAGCCCACTTAAATTCGATGTATGTCCAATTTCAAGTGTAATATCTGTTCCAATTTAACGTTGATTTTCAAGTTTAATTTCGAGTCCAATTTCGTGATCGATTTCAACTCTGATTTCGAATCTAATTTTAAGTCCAATTTCAAGTGCAGTTTGGATCCTATTTATGTTCAATTTCGAATCCAATTTCAAGACCATTTCAAATTGGTCTCAATTCCAATTTCGAACTCTTTTTTAAGTACGATTTCTTTGCTCATTCAAGTAAAATTTTGAGTTTAATTTCGAGACCAATTTTATGTCCGATTTGAAATGTAATTTCAAGTCTCAATGCAAGTCTAATTTAATGTCCATTGCCAAGTCTCTTTAAAGTCTAATTTAAAGCCTAATTTCGAATCCAATTCCATGTTTACTTTTTAGTCCAAGGTTAACCTTGATTTTGAATCCAATTGCACCACAGAGTCCGTAGATTCCAATCAGACCAAACAATTTTTCCGGAAGATCAGGTGCCCACCCCCATTGTGATTGGGATTGGGATTGGGATTGGGATTGGGATTGGGATTGGGATTGGGATTGGGATTGGGATTGGGATTGGGATTGGGATTGGGATTGGGATTGGGATTGGGATTGGGATTGGGATTGGGATTGGGATTGGGATTGGGATTGGGATTGGGATTGGGATTGGGATTGGGATTGGGATTGGGATTGGGATTGGGATTGGGATTGGGATTGGGATTGGGATTGGGATTGGGATTGGGATTGGGATTGGGATTGGGATTGGGATTGGGATTGGGATTGGGATTGGGATTGGGATTGGGATTGGGATTGGGATTGGGATTGGGATTGGGATTGGGATTGGGATTGGGATTGGGATTGGGATTGGGATTGGGATTGGGATTGGGATTGGGATTGGGATTGGGATTGGGATTGGGATTGGGATTGGGATTGGGATTGGGATTGGGATTGGGATTGGGATTGGGATTGGGATTGGGATTGGGATTGGGATTGGGATTGGGATTGGGATTGGGATTGGGATTGGGATTGGGATTGGGATTGGGATTGGGATTGGGATTGGGATTGGGATTGGGATAGGGATTGGGATTGGGATTGGGATTGGGATTGGGATTGAAATTGGGATTAGGATTGGGATTGAGATTGGAATTAGGATTGGGATTGGGATTGGAAAGTGAGCGAACGTGGGATTGACGTAAAATTAAACAGTTTTCGGATAGTTTGTCAAACACATTTTTATACAAGAAACTGGTTTGAATCAATTTTTACAACATACCTACACGACATGCCTAGACGGTCGACAAAAGGGACAGTAGGGTATTGTTTAATAAATGTTTATTATCAGGACATCAAATTTGTCCAAGTTTAATGTTCTAATAAAAAAAATCAATTGAAGAGAAGTAGCTGTTTTACACTTGAACACAACAAATGTGTTTACTTTCTGGTCATTAAGTTGGTCTAGCTTCAATCGAAACGTTTTTCGTAAACCGAAGGAGAACACATATTAATCACTGGGCGTTTACGGCTTCCAAACTTTCTGTGTACAGCCCAGTAAGTAGCAGGGCCACAACCTTCAGTTGAGATTTTTTGGATCATCATTCAAAATATCATTGCATTGAATTTGTAGATGGAAACTACGCCATTCTGGGTCTTGATAAAGATATTCAAACCAAACCACGTGCATTTGGAAACAATTTAACAAAATCTAAAACAAAACTACCGCTGTCCTGTTACCATACAGAAATCAAAGATTATTTTATCACCAACCCTTCCCTAATGTTAAAGACATCTAATCAATTCAATCCTTTTTTATCATAAGCACAAACTTGCCACAACACAATACATTCTCTCTTCACAACTTTTTCAATGAAATGGCAAACGTGCGCATACATATAGAATCAAACAACTGAACACTACAGCTGTAGCATATTTTTCCAACATAGATATCAAATTCGCCTAGGTTTAATCCTGTCGCAATAAAGAAATTGCGATTTGTTGTGAGAAGGGAATTTTGTCATTTTTTCTGGCACATTTCCCTAGCACAGACATTGAATTGATCTAGGTTTAATTGCGATGTTAAGAAATCTTGTTGAGACAAGTAGACTTTGTCACTTTTTTTTAGCATACTTCCAAAGCAAAGTCATCAATTTGGTCTAGGTTTAATCGTCGTAAAGAATGTACGACCTGTTGGGACTTTTTTTTCTAAAAACACGTTAAAACTTGGATGACGTCATTTCCAACCAATCACGAAGCAAGGATCTCCAGTTGAAAAATGCTTCACTATCTTCAATTTTTGAATAGTACAGCCACAAGTGCCCTAATTTTTCTTCATCTGGGTCTAAGCGTAGAACTTGCAAAAATATTGAAAATGGATCAGGAAACCGCTTAGCTATTGGCGTTCAAATTCCGGCCACTTTTCAAGAAAGATTTTTTGGAATTTCACTCTATCTAGCCAAACTTTGCAATAAGGCGTCAAAAAATCAGCGGGGTTGTGTACAAGACACGACCGCATATATAGGTGACGCAGGACTACGTAAGTCTCGTTATAATGATAGTAGCATGTATTCATGCTTGTAATCTTTCGATTCTTCATGTATACATGCTATATGCAACATATATACATGCTACATGCGTTGTATGTAACATTTATCAAAGTAGTAACATTGCATACGTTCAATTCTCAAAAGATTGTGCATTTGAAAACAATTTAACAAAATCAAGAACACAAACTATTGCTTTCCTGCTACCTTACTGAAATTAAAGATTGTTTTTATTACCCATGGTTCCCACGTTGAAGGGAATTTACCAATTCAATCCTATTTTATCAACAGCTTTTCACTGCACTTCTAATGAAACGGTAAGCATGCGTATTCACAGAGTCGTATTATAACCGAACACTACAGCTGTAGCACATTTTTCCAACACACATATCAAATTCGCCGAGGTTTAATCGTCTCGCAGTAAAGAATTTTCGTTCTGTTGGGACAACGAACTTGTGTCATTTTTTCTGGCACACTTCCCTAACACAGACATCAAATTGGACTAGGTTTAATCGCGTTCATAAGAAATCTGTTGGCCTTGGCACGAGGGGGCTTTGTCACTCTTTTTGGCGTACTTCCCAAGCAAGGACATCAAAATGGTCTAGGTTTAACCGCGGTATTAAGAAATCTTGTTGAAATGGGGAAACTTGTTCACTTGTTTTGGCTTACTTCCCAAGCACAGATATCAAATTGGTATAGGTTTAGTTCATCACAAAGAATCTTCCAACCAATCACGAAGCGAGAATTCTGGTAAAGCATAGGTTCATTATTTTCAATTTTTCAATAGTTCAACATCAAGAATCCATACTTTTTTTCATTTGGGCCAATTCTTAGAAGGTTTTCCGATCGATTGGTGTAAGAATATTGAAAATCGATCGGAAAACCGTTGAGCTGTTAGCGCTCAAAACCTTTCATTTTTCGTGACGCTCGCATTTTTCGATTTTTTGGAATGACACCCTATCTCAAAACTTGCCGTAAGACGTAGTCCTACGTCAAAATAACTTAAATTATATTAAATTAAACTCAAACAGGTATGAAAATCAATCAATTAGCCATCGCGAAGAAATGAACGTTCGAAATATTACACCTACCTGTATCATTCTGCAGTCACACGCTTCGACGTGTGCTTTCGCCGTGACTGCTCCGTAAACGGTTGGCAAACTTCCCACCATATCGTATAAACCTTTTCAAGTACCTGAAAATTCGTCTGCATAATTCGAACACATATTACGACTACTCAACGTTCCAAGTTCGGTGATATTGTTTAATCTAGAGGCAGCCAGACAAAAACTAGCGCAAGGACATATCACGAAACAATGTGACATACTACATTCTGCCGTAACTCTATCTGTGCTCATATATGACAATGGAAAGAGAGAAAGAGAAAGAGAGCAAGCACAAGCAGGGGCCATCCCCACCCGTTAGGACTTCATCCTCCCGTATACTTACACGCGTATCCTCCACCGTCACCGCCGGCCGGGAGGTCCAGAATAAACAATCTCCGCAATATGTGTCACTGCGCTAGCTGCTCGCTCCCTGCTGCTTCTGCTACTGGACACACATAGATTGCGGAGAAATTTATGCTGGTACTCGTCCACACGCAGGGTGGTTCCCGACCATGATCATATAGGCAAAAAAGCACCACCAACATTGCATATCTGGACTGCCTGGGGCTTTCGTGCATAGGTGTGGTATTTGGTGAGAGAGTTACTGATCTAGGGAAATATATTTACCCTCCGGAAAGTGTAATATTTGAACGAATTCTACTTCATACGGGAAGCACCTGACTGTCGACTGTGTCGCCTTTGCATAGGATGTCCAAAGCACTTGTTAAAGTGTCGGTAATTCCAGCACACCGGTTCGGCGCAAGGTTGGTCACCCTACCCGGCGAGTGTGCTTCTCTTTCACCATTTGGAAAGCGCACAAGGGCAACTTGTTCACTTTTTGCTCGGGACGCATAAATTTTATTAGATGAATGTTTAAATTGCCAACATATTCCCGGCACTGATGTTTCCACGGGAAAACTTTCGTTCTTATCTCGCGCGAGAACAAGTGCTCCATATCTGCCAACACAACGGTAGGTACGTTTCGCTTACGCTCCGTTGGTTTGTTTCCTCGGGGGATGGTTTCGAAATGGTTGCGGTGGAAATGATTTGGAATTCCCCGAACGATATGAAATTGTGACGAGATGCAAAACTGCACCTCGGAATGCTTCGACGATAGTGCTGAATATGAACCTACGCTCGCTCGCTGCACAGAAGTGGGAGTAGGTCATACCTAGCAGGAGAATTTTGCTCAAAACGTACGAAACGTTTTCGAAGACTTGCCGATCGTCACGGAATCAGAGTTAAAGCGATTATATTTGCTGTTTGCCTTTCCGAATTGTTGGATTCAATGCGACGCCGGAGGAACAGCGTGGGATAAGGATTGAAAAAAATATATTATATGGTGCAGTGAAGTATTATGCTATGAGATTGATAAATTGATTTTATTGAATATTTTCACATATGAAAAATAAGTTTGTTGGGACACCGTTTTCAAAATATTTCAAGCTTATTATTGTCTCTCTTTTCAAGCGTTCACGAACAAACAAAATTCGAAGTATATCGAATATTTAATGAAGGGGGCCTTCAATTTAGAATTCCTAAACTTGTATTATTTATTAATATTTTCTATCAAACTGAAAAGGATTCTTTGTCTGCCGAAAACGGATTGAGTACCATGTAGCAGGTACAGTAATTTAACAGAAACTAATATCTGGAACACGGTGGATAAGAAATCCATATGAACGAGACCAAATTTTCAACTATGACAGTTTTTACCTTTGTTATACTATAACAAAGGTTTAGGAATTGGTCGAAAAACACGAAATTGATCCGAGGCCCGGAGGGCCGAGCCACATATACCAATCGACAGGGTTCGACGAACTGAGCAATGTCTGTGTGTGTGTGTGTGTGTGTGTGTATGTGTGTATGTATGTGCGGAGCGCAACTTTTCTATCGCCTGTTTCTCGGAGATGGCTGAACCGATTTGTTCGCTATTACTCTTGTTTGAAAGGTATTATTGCCTAGTATATCACTATTGAATTGTTTCGAGGTCCGAAATTTCGTTTAAAAGTTATAAGTAAAAAAGTAAAAATTACGTGACACGATGTTCTCCGTACCCAAATGACCGATTTCAACGATCTTGGTATCGAATGAAAGCTCTTGTTAACACTAAATTTTTCGGATAAATTTTATTGAAAACAAACAATCAGTTTAAAAGTTATGCTTAAAAAACCTGTTTTGACAAGGTAATAATTATCGCCTGTTTCTTAGAAATAACTAAAGCGATTTAGACGCTATTAGTCTCATTTGACAGGTAACATAACCTAATAGATCACTATTGATTTGTTTTTTGATTGGACGTTTAATTTGAGAGTTATGATCAATTGAATACAACACATTAAAATTTACAATAATTTATAACGATTTCATCTAAGATGATTTATCTAGTTTGAATTATTTTGGCATCAAATTAGAGATTTTAATGCTACAAATATATCTGCAAAATTTCAGAAGAATCGGTTTTGCCGATCAAAAGATATTAACCCTCCCACACTCGCGCCGACTTTTGTAATTCGGTTACTCGTGCGCACAATGGTCCAAAGCCAAAAAGACATGCGCATTAGAATTTTGACTGGGAAAACTTGGTTTTAGGTTTATGGAACCTTCGGAAGAATTTCTTGAAATTGAAAGTTCTATCGTCTGGTGCAATTTAAATTTTGATTAATCCCCCTATAAGTGAAATAAAAAAATTATTTTTCTTTAGTTTCAATATAACACATTGATGTGTTCTGCAAAGTTTTAGAACATATTATTACAAGAAATTTTGTTGAATACAGTAACCTTCTATCTATTAAGCGAAGAGAGAAAAATCTTATTCATTGTATATGAATTTGTAAGATCAGTTTTTTCTATTTTAGCTCTTTTTGTAATTGTTGCATTCCTTTTTCATGTATTACAAAATTGTATAAATAGTAAAAATACACAACTTTGATTAATATAGTATACCTCTATGTTTGTTTGTTTAGGTACTGTAGAACTTTGATTAAAAAAAAGCCTTAATTTTGACCCCGAATGACTCGACTACCAACAGATACATTTTAAACATTTTATATTTGCTAATTGTGTTGCTGCATACAGACACCATTTTTACATATGAAGAAACGAGAGAAACTTCCAGGGCCAATCGCGGTACAACTCACATGCTGATTGCTTCGTTTCTGTGATGTCAGTTTATGCTGATCTATTTGCCCAACAATTTAAAGTATTAATGCATAATTATGACATTTTGCTCATAACAAGGTAATTGAAGAACATACGTTAGTTAAGCAGAGATTTGTAACTTTATAACAATATGGCATTCAAAAACCTACACGTGTTGTACAAAATGCAACAGCGTGAGTAATCGAAGGTTAATAGAAATTGATGAAATTTATTCAAGAAAACTTTATTGATGTCAATCAAAAATAATGGCGTTACAGAAATTTATGCGTAGTTCAAAAACCTATGAACTAGACTTTTACTACGCAATGTATATGTTAAAGAATAATATTTCCTCTTATAACTTGCTTTTACTTGCACTTACTCAAATTAGAAACAACCAGCTTACCCTTACTCAGTAATTTCATGAAAAAAGGATCTATCAAAATTTATAGGTACTGCTATTTTGTTCAAATTTTGTAAACTTATTAAATTTCCAAAAATTTAATGAAAACCAACGCACGCAACGTTAACCAATAGATGAATTATGTTTCGAAGACGTGTCGATTTCTATCTCAAATAGCAAGTAAGACCGTATAACAAAGGTTCCTTTCACCACTAGGTGGATTAAATCGGGTTTTTCTTTTCCAAATTGATCAATGATTATTATCCCCTACTTTTCCAAAAATAGAACTGACATAATCTAGACCACATTCCACCCAGCTGACTGCCACTTTTTTTTGTGGTGTAAATTGATCAATCTATTCACTGCCATATACCGACGCTAAACATTTCATACGTCATAATTTCCTGCACCATGATTTTACCATTTTTTCAATATGTAATGTGCTATCTATATGTAACAATATTGCAGTTGGAATAATAACCACTAAAAGGTCACATGGACAGGTTTGGCTGCATCATCAATACTATGACAGTATAAAGTTGATGGGACGTCATCTAGTCATTACGAATGCAATATCTCAAGTATGTAGCATGAAATAGTAAGGCATATATCCTTACTCCTTGCAACATGATTATTCAGAGATAGAAAAATTGCACACAGCATAGAAATTTGTTAGAAAAAAGGCAAAAGAATTGTTGTGCCCCATAATAACAGTAATCCGTTTTTTCTTCTTTCTTAGTCCACGCACGTTTTTGTTGTCTTAGCAAAGTAACCGAACGAAAACAACCCAAACTAAGAACTAGAGTATTTTCCAACCCCACTTTTAGCAACGACTCTGCCAATTTTTCCCAGACTAATCCGCGATTATTATGCCACGAATTAGATTTGACTGAATTGAAAATGGGACTGGAACTGTCCCAAGAAACTGCCAATCGAACTGGCCCAAGAGATTGGGACTGGAACTGGCCCATGAAATTGGGATTGGAGCTGGCCCGTGAAATTAGGACTGGAGCTGGGCCAAAAAATGAGGACTGAAACTGGCCCAAGAAATTGGGACTGGATTTGACTCATGAAATTGGGACTGAAACTGCTCAAGAAATTGGGTATGAAACTTTCCCAAGAAATTGGGACTGGAACTGGTCCAAGAGATTGGAACTGGAATTGGCCTAAGAAATTGGAACTGGCCCATGAAATCGGAGCTGGAACTAGCCTATAAAATTGGGACTGGAACTGGCCCAAAAAATCAGGGCTGAAACTGGCTCAAGAAATTGGGAAGGAACTGCTCAAGAAATTGGGTATGAAACTTTCCCAAAAATTGTTACTGGAACTGGTCCAAGAAATTGGGACTGGAACTGGTCCAAGAGATTGGAACTGGAATTGGCCTTAGAAATTGGGACTGAAAATGTCCCAAGAAATCGAAACTGGAACTAGCCTAAAAAATAGGGACTGGAACTGGCTCAAAAAATTAGGACCGGAATTGACTCAAAAAATTGAGACTGGAACTGGCTCATGAAATTGGGGTTAGAGCGGGGCCAAAAATCAGGACCGAAACTGGCCCAAGAAATTGGGACTGGAACTGCTCAAGAAATAGGGAATGAAACTTTCTCAAGAAATTGTTACTGGAACTGGCCCAAGAAAATGGGACTGGAACTGGTCCAAAAGATTGGAACTGGAATTGGCCTTAGAAATTGGGACTGAAAATGGCCCAAGAAATCAGAACTGGAACTGACCCAATAAATCGAGACTGCGACTGGCCTATGACATTGTGATTAGAGTAGGGCCAAAAATCAGAGGCGAAACTAGCCCAAGCAAGTGGGACTGGAACTGCTTAAGAAATTGGGTATGAAACTTTCCCAGGAAACTGTTACTGGAACTAGCCCAAGAAATTGGGACTGGAACTGGTCCAAGAGAATGGAACTGGAATTGACCTTAGAAATTGGGACTGAAAATGTCCCAAGAAATCGGAACTGGAACTAGCCTAAAAAATAGGGACTGGAACTGGCCCAAAAAATCAAGACCGGAATTGACTCAAAAAATTGAGACTGAAACTGGCCCATGAAATTGGGATTAGAGCGGGGCCAAAAATCAGGACCGAAACTGGCCCAAGAAATTGGGACTGGAACTGCTCAAGAAATAGGCAATGAAACTTTCTCAAGAAATTGTTACTGGAACTGGCCTAAGTAATTGGGACTGGTACTGGTCCAAGAGATTTGAACTGGAATTGGCCCAAGAAATTAGGACTGAAAATGACCCAAGAAATCGAAACTGGAACTGGCCCAAGTAATTGGGACTGGAACTGGTCCATGAAATTGGGACTGGAACGGCTCAAGAAATTGAGAATGAAACTTTCCTAAAAAATTGTTACTGGAACTGGCCCAAAAAATTGGGACTGGATTTGGTCCAAGAAATTGGGACTGGAACTGCTCAAGAAGTTGGGAATGAATCTTTCCCAAGAAATAGGGACTGGAGCAGGCCCATGAAAATGGAACTAGAATTGACCCACGCAATTAGGACTGGAGCTGGGCCAAGAAATTGGGTCTGGAGCTGGGCCAAAAAATTGGGACTAGAATTGTCCCATGCAATTCTAACTTGAACTGCCCGAAGAAATCAGGACTGGAACTGCTCAAGAGATTGGCACTGAAACTTTCTCGAGAAATAGGGTCTGGAACTAGTCCAAAAAATTGAGACTGAAACTGGCGCAAGAAGTTGGGACTGGAACTAGCCCAAAGAAATTGGGACTGGAGCTGAGCCAAGAAATTGGGACTGGAATTGGCCCAAGAAATCGGGACTGGATTTAGCCCAAGAAATTGGGAATGATATTTTCCCAAGAAATTGTGACTGAAACTGGACCAAGAAATTGGGCCTGGAGCTGGGTCAAGAAATTGGGGCTGGAACTGGCCAAAGAAATTGGAACTGGACTTGGCTTAAGAAATTGGGACCGAAACTCCTCATGAAATTGGGAATAAATTTTTCCCAAGAAATTTTGACAGAAACTGGCCTAAGATATTGGAACTTGAGCTATAAAGCTATAATAAATTGAGACTAGAACTAGCCCAAGAAATAGGGACTGGAACTGGCTCAAAAAATTGGGATCAGAGCTTCCCCAAAAAATTGGGACTGCAACTGGCTCAAGAAATTGGGACTGGAATTGGCCCAGGAAATTGTGACTATAACTGGCCCAGGAAATTGGGATTGGAACTGCCCCAAGAAATTGGGACTGAAACTGGCACATTAAATTGGGACTGGAATTGCCCCAAGAAATTGGGACTTGAGCTAGTCCAGGTATTTGGGACTAAAACTGGCTTCAGTATTTGAAACAGAAACTGGTCCAAGAATTTAGGAGACGGCCCAAATAGTTGAGACTGAAATTGGCCCAAGTATTTGAAACTTGAACAGGTCCAAGTATTTTGGAAACTTGCGCAACTTGAGATAAAAACTGGCACAAATATTGAAACAGAAACTAGCAAAGTACTGGGTTAGGAACTGATAAAATTGCTGGAACAAAAGCTGCTGTAAGTATCGGGACAGAAGCTGGAAAAAGTATTGGGACAAAGATACTGTATTTAGGTTGTGTTTTTTATCGACTGTATTCAATAGTAACTGTTAATATTCGGCAGGGCAGTCTTCGGAGAAATTTATCAAGACTGAAGTTTGATGTTTTCCCGACGTTTCGACACTTGGTTGGTGTCTTTTTCAAGGGTTACTGTGGTAAAATACATTTTTAATGTTATTTTTAAGTTGCTTACATAAATTTCACTTTGCTTACATATCATTTAGTCTTGTGTTCTGTTCTTTGGATTGTACATATTACGGTCATGGAGGGTAGTAGTTGGTACATGAGCTGGAACCGGAGGGATATATTTATTTTAAAAGTGCACTGTATTTTAGATATTGCCCTGTTTCTCTTACTTGGAATATTTAAAAATTCAAATAGTTTTTCTTGTTTTGAACTGTACTGCGGAGCACTAAACGCTTCTTTACAAAAGGTTTCTATTGTTTGAAATATTTCAGTTTAGCTGTTGTGCCTTACCAATCTATTACTGTGTTTATTCTTTAGTGTATGCAAGATTGCTGCGTAGGTGGTGTTCAGACCTTCTACATGTACACGCTTGTTTACGGTGTTTGGTGTATTCGTGATGTGACACATTTCAAGAAATGGTACTGTGTGTGATCGGTAGCTGTGATCTACTATGGACGTTTGGCTTAGATTGAATCTGTGGTTGTGTGTTATGCAATGTTCTAATAGGGCTGTCTTTTCTCCTAGTGACCTGATTTCGGAACTGGTATTTGTGTGACTCATTAGTGTAGCTTCCAATTTGTTTACATTCGACTGATGGCCAGAAATTCTAGTTTTTAGCTTGTTTTTCGTCATCCCAATGTAGCAACTATCACAGTTGTCGCAGGGGATTTTGTAAACGACATTGGTTTTATCTAATTTGTCTACCGGATCCTTCACGTTGCTGTGGAAGTGTTTAATCGTCCTGTATTGCCTGCTAGCTATTACTAGTGTAGAATGATCTTTCGATTTGTATTTTACCACAGTACCCCTTGAAAAAGACACCAACAAAGTGTCGAAACGTCGGGAAAACATCAAATTTCAGTCTTGATAAATTTCTCTGAAGACTGCCCTGCCGAATATTGACAGATACTGTATTTTTTTACTATAAGTCTTCGGCCAAGGCAGTACAGACATACACTCAAAATATTCTGCGCATAACTAATGGTAAATTTCCATATGAAATTCTAGATGATTATCATGTGCCGCATATAAACACAATCCGCCAAGAAATACACATAGAAATTATACGGATATGAATAGTATGTGCAATTATACACATAAAAAATATACGCATATGAATAGTATGTGCAAAACTTTCGCGTACCCATAAATTATAACTGTGTGGCATATAAAGTTCATTGACTAGGCACATTGCAAAAATCTATGTGCGGGATACATAGAAACTATACGAAAAGTTTTCTCAGTGTATCTTATCTTAATCTTAACTTATCACTGAATTTTAATCAGAGAAAGCAATTTTTTCTCAGCCTACGTAGCCTACAACATGCAGTATTCATCCTAGTAAACATTGAATGTCTTGTAAAAATTACAAAAATGACATTCAGGGGCCAATAATTGATATCCAGAGTAGGCAAATAACAATTTTAAACATTAATTGGCACAATAGCTCTCGAGCCAATCTCTCCAAATGTTTCATCAATCCTAAATTACAATACTCAATCCTTGAAACTTCTCATCCATTCAATTATGTTCCTCTTTAGCTGATCTGCAAAATGAAACAATGTTGACATTTTTACACTCGAACAACAAACAATCATTGATGTTTCCATAGTAACTCCGTCAGGGGGGTCAGTCCCGGCGTAGTGGTTAGCATTCTCGTCTCTCACGCCGAGAACCCGGGTTCAAAACCAAACCCCGCAGAAGTCATGAATGACCCAAGCTTTAACAGCTATGCAGTGACTATAAACTAACAAAAAAAAACTCCGTCAGGGCGAACTCGACGCTCCTGCAATGAATGTCAAAGGATTGTGCCCACTTGTGCCCAATAACCACCATTATCGATCGTGGAAAGCTGGATAGAGCAATGCATGAAACTCATGCTGTAAATATTTTGTTATCAGGAATGTTTATCTTGACATCCAATTTTCAATATAATTTAGGCTGATAATCGAGAAATTGAATGTTGTGTTCACGAATATTTATAGCGCTGATTGGAATAGAAAGTGGCACAAGTTTTGGGACAGTAACTGCAACAAATTTTAGGACAGAAACTGGCGCAAGTATCGGGGCAGAAGCTGGTACAAGAAATTGGCAAAGAAACTGGCCCAAGCAGGGAAACTGGGAGCTAGACATGACCAGCCGCAGCAGAAAAACTAGATATGACCCGCGTATTTGGGACCGGAACTGGCCCAATTATTTGAGACAGGAACTGACTAAGTATTTGGGTCTGGAATCGGCTCAAATATTTGAGACTGGAAATGGTTCAAACATTTTGGCCTGGAGCTGACCGATTCAATTTGGAATGAAATTGGCCCAAGTCATTGCGACTGGAATTAGCCCAAGTATTTGGGACTGGAATTGGTCTGAGTATTTGGACTGCAACTGGCCCAAGTATTTGAATTGAAACTGGTCCGAGTATGTCGACTGAAACTGGCCCAAGCAATTTAAACTGGAACTAGCCCAACTATTTGGGAGAGAAACTGGCCCAATTATTTTGGACAGGAACTGTCCCAGGTATTTGGGACTGGAAATGGGTCAGGTATTTGAGATTCGAACTGTCCAAAATATTTCGGACTGGAATTGGTGCAAACATGGTGCAACTGGAGCTGGTCCAACTGATTGGGACTAAAACCGTCCCAAAAGTTTGGAACTGGAACTGGTTCAAGTATTTGGATGAACGGTTATACGTTGAGGTTTAAAAATACGTTGAGGTTTGATTAATGTGTTTTAATATATTAATTGTTTCAAAAAATCTAGAAAATCAAAGCAATGTCCTTTTAAAGTTGAAAATCCACCATCTTCCCAGTCAGCTGTGCAGTCCACTAATACAAAATTTTATTAATTTTAAATAAATACCCTTGATTCCTGTCTAAAACTAGTGCTAAACATTTTGTAGTTTTTGTATTGCTAATCATGAAAATCTTTCCGTTCTTTGTCCCAGTTAATTATTTCGTTATTCTTTGAGAATAATTTTTCGTAGAAAAGACAGGTTTCTTTGAACTTTCAATCCAAATCTTAAAACAAAAGTATGCGTTTCTATCTTCACTGTGCAATTTATGTTGATAGATTTCCTATAGAACTGATATTTGCATTTCTAATTACCTTCACGTTTTTCATTGAAAAATACTACTCAATGACTAGTATCATTCAGCTAGATGCCATAAGGCGACTACATTCCGCGTATTTTGTTTTTTTTTTTTTTTGTTCCGGGACTGAAACGGTATTCGTGTTCAGGACCATTCATTGGCAAGCCGAAGTTGGCGTACCGAAAACTTCTTCAATAAGCACAATCCATCGAAACTGACAAGAAAACCATTCGTTTTTGGCCCTGCAGGACGGCAAGCGAGCTTGAATTTTAAGCAAAACAAAATAATTTACATTCCAAATTGTATTTGCGTTCTGTCGAACTAGTACACCGATTCGGCGAAGTTCCTGTTCACCATTTTGTAGTTTACTTTTTTGTTTGACAGAAATGTACTGTACTCGTTTAAAAAATTGGTGATTTCGTACATAGTTGTGAGTACCAGATTAACCCGGTTTATGTCATTTCGAAACAAAAGTTCGATTTGCTTTTCATTGTTCCTCACTCGACGCAGGTCGAAACACTCCACCGGGTGGATTTGAAAGTTTTTCCATGCTTCGAACTTTCAAACTGTGTAGTAATTTCGTGGGAGGACGGTTTTCTTGAAATTGGCCCCGGGTTGGTTTGGGCTGAGAAAAAAGCAATAGCGCCGGAAAAACTGCAAGCAAAAGATATCAGAGGCTAGCCCTTCCTTACTTCAGCAGCGGCCTGAGCCCTGAGTGGGGTGAGTGAGTAAAAGGCGAAATGAAGGGAGGTTTTGTGGGGGACAGACGGGCTGCCTGTCGTGGGTGTGCGAATCGCGGGCAACAAAATAGTAAAGTAAACGAAAATATTTTTGCAAGTGCAGAAAACTTTTTTGACTAATGAGTTTTCTTCGGGGAATTTTTAGTTGTTGTTTTTTGTTGTCTGCTCTATAGCGCCTGATAGTCGTATATTATACTTTGTGTTGCGCTCAGTCCCCGAAGGACGATGATGATGATGTGGGAGAAGGTGTACCGGCTTGTGGTGCGCCGGCTGCCGCAGGGTTGGAAAGTTCACAAATTCCACTCTGATTCGGTTGAGTGGTACATAACCAGAATCAAGCTGTTAAATCGGGAGGAGATATTTCTATTGTTTGATCAACATGAAGCTAGAGCGGCTACTTGAGGGCAGAGACTGAACTGTAAGCTAGAGGAAATTTAGCTGTTAAACTTTAAGGAAAACAGGTGGGATGAGCCAACAATGCCGGGAAGTCGATTTCCTGCAGAGCAAAGCTTAATGTTAATTTAAAACTATTTGGAAACGAATGAAATGTTTTTAGGTATTTTTTGCAATCCCCTAAAAACCCTTTTTAAAGTCCTCTACTAAGTCTTATAAAAGATTAAAAAGACAAAAATTTCGTAACCTTCAATCAATCAAAACTGACTAAAAAATTTCCTACATCGTTCAAACGAAGCATCTTGAGTGGTTTCAAGTCGAATATTCCCGGTATCAATCCACAATCAATTTTGGTTCGCTTGATCGATCAACTTCAAACTCTACGCTACCTAGCCAGCGCGCGATGCCGTGTGAAGACAAGTCAAAGTATTACAAGATTGCATTGAGAGGGAATTTTCGCACAAAGAAAGGGTACAACGTGAAGGGAAATAAGACGTTAGGTAGAGCGCCGCTTGAAGCGAAAACTTGTAAATAGTTAATTTTGCTATTCCAGTCGAGTTTGGCCAGCTGAAACTGCATGCTGTGAATAAAGATGAAGCTAGACGACGACGAGGACGACGACGACAACGGTCACTCATAGCGTTCTCCCCGAGGACGAACTCGAGCCTCGTTGATTTGGCTTCAGACGTTGCTGGCTCGTTTGGTGCTACTGAAGGGAAAAGTTGGTAACGAAACAAATTTCCAAATTTGCGCAGTGAAATAGATGTCCATCGTTCATCGTTTCGGTGGGTGATATTTGAATTTGGAAAGAAATTTTCTTGGTAGGGTGTGCCCCTTGCGCAAATGTAATCTAATTTTGCTTTTCCAACTCCATTCGTGTAGAGCTCCGTACTCGTGAGCTTGAAATAATAAATGTATTTCATTCAATTATCCTTCAATATCTGCATTGATTCACTCATAAACGAACACGTGCACTTTAATCGATAAGTCAAACCATGTTTGGTTTGGAACGGTGTTGATCCTTTGGTTGCGGTCCGGTTAGGTTGCCTGTCCTATCCTGTCCATGCCATGGGATATTTGTGTGGTGAAACAATAAAAGTTCTGTCTGGACCACGCACCAGCCCCAGCCCGGCCGACCATAGGATACGGTCGGTGGCGGTCGGCACCGGAGCAGAAACGGAAACCCGCAAAATGTCAGCCTCTGCATCAAGCTCCTGCTCCTTGCCTGCTCATCCGGTTCTGTAGTTCCCATTTCCACTCGTCACAGCTTCACGCTCTGCCAAGGAGATACTTTCACCCGTCAGCCCAGCCACGGATGTACATGTAATACTCTCAACTTGACATGTGTTCTCGTGCTGGCAAAGTGCTTAGTTTTATTACGTCTGCATAGAGTGTTAACATATTCATATCGTAGTCAAATACGATAAATATATTTGCAATAAAGTATCCTCCGTAAAGCAGGGTGAAAGATGCTGCCCGTGCTTGTATGATTGGTCTGGTTTGCATGTTCTAACGCAAGGACAGGAGGAGCCATTTGTTTGCAGAAGGGCGACTGCCTAGTGCGTTTAGTTTAGCGTATTACAATCCAAAAGGCTGCTAGACTACTAACTGACTAAAACTATTAAACTTTGGTAGTAACATTAAAGTTGCATGATATTTCTGCTAGAGGATAACCCAATTTTTTCGCAACATTTAAGCTGCTCTAATCAATACAAATTCACCCTACTCTTAAATTAGCTTAGCACAGACTGATTGCACACAGTGATTGACCCGAACCAGTGAAATTGCACAAAGAAGCAACTGAATGGGGTTGTGGGTGACCAATCATTCTCAGTGTGCTAAATCACCAACTGCGCCGGTTAGTCCTTGCAATGAGGTGCGGGAATTGGGAAACAATATTTTGTAACCTTTGTTGTTTTAGGAACAACGTTCACCTCTGCAACTCGAAAAAGATTGCAGGAAATATTCATTTAATTTAGTCCTTTTCGGCGATCCTTGGGGAAGTCCTTGCCATCTTCGCATGCAGTAAAAAAGACGTAGAGAATTATTTTATAGTGATCTAAGCTCTGGATTGCCAAAACTTTAACGGATGTGTTGTGCGTTCGAATTCGGTAATAATCAATTGTAAAACCACCGTTTCAAAAAATATTATATTGCATTAGGTTAAATATCCAATCCATAACGTCGGTTAAAGGAAAGGGGTGGTTTTACACTTTGGCGTACTTCCCAAGCACAGGTGTCAAATTGGTATAGGTTTTTGAACGTCGTAAAGAATCTTCGACCTGTTGGAACGGGGAGTTTTTGTCACTTTTGTGCAAAAAAACCCGTGCAAACTTTGAAGACGCCTTTTCCAACCAATCAAGATGCGACGATTTCTAGTTGGACAATGCTTTATTATTTTTAGTTTTTCAATAGTGTACACTTACGAAATAATAGCGATCTTCATTCGGGCCAACTCTTAGAAGAACTCTTAGAAAAATATTTAAAATCGATCTGGAAACCGCTAAATTATTAACCTGACCGCTTTGCGAGAAAGATTTTTTGGAATGACACCCTATCTAGCCAAACCATGTCGTAAGACGTAGTCCTACGTCAAAAAAGTTTGTTCAAAATGATGCACAGAATTTGAGTTTGCTAGTTTTTATAGTTTTACAAAAAATGTAAAATGTGGATATTCTTGAAAAATTTGTCAATTTTCATAGTTATTTATAAAACTGAAAGAGTGCTCATAGGTAGTTCTTTATCACATTGTCGGGGGGGGGGGGTCAAAATTAAAAGTATCTTTAACAAAAATGAGGCAAATGTGAAGGGATTTTTTCATTAATTTGTAAAGTTCTTTCTTCCAATATAAACATAAATACTAACAATTCTGAAACCATTTGGTTTTACTCGAATTTTATAAAGGTTTTATTGCGATATTAATCATTACCTCTGGTTTTATTATGGTATTATGCAATACTAAGATCGTACGAGTCAATACACATTCATAGCTTGCTATGTTACCATAATAAAACTGATAATAAAGCAAATTTATTATAGTTGTAGTTACCACGATAAAACCACTTAGCTGCACCACGTCTCTTATAAACTTGCCATACGGATGGCGTAGCAATACAATATGGCACACCAATCAAAATTGATCTTATTACAGTTACTTGTCAAATTCTGATCTAAACCTGATAGTTTTATAGGGAGGTAACAACCTGACAAATCAGATTTATTACCATATTGCCATATTCTAGAATTTTAGCTCACAAACAAAACTTCATCAAAGCAAAGAGTTTCTACAAAGTTATTGTCAATTAGTTTTCCTGTCACAGAAACCACTAAAAATAATTTTAATAGAAACTGAATTTGTCTAACTGAATACATTTATTTTATTAAAGCAAATTTTCTAAAATTGCGAAATTTCGATGGCGCGTTGATTTTATCCACCTATTATATAAATATGCACGATAAAATTTATTGCGCATATGGTGCAAACCAACGGAGACTGTCGAAAATTTACTATTTGTTCTATGGGATATTTCATTATGGTCGCTATGAACCAAATCGATCAGGATAATCTGACAGTAAAACTTTAACTTTTCTGTTCATTCTGTATTTCCAAGTTAAAAATGCTGGCGGACTGATTTAGCTTTTTTCCCGAGCAAGCTGTATACTTTATAGCTTTGTAGCGAAAAGATTCATTAAATTATGGTTGTAGCGGTAAATTATGGTCAAGCAGCGCAAAAGTTTAATCGGTTTTATTGCTGCTTTCTTCAGAATGTGATCAGACTGTATTTAATTTTAAGTTTATAACCTGATTCATGAAGAGGTTATAAAAACCTTCTGAAAAGTGGACCCCTTGATCGGAAGGCAGCTTTACAGCAGTCAGCAGCAGCTCACAGTTTCATTGGTAGTTTTATAAGGTATACAGGAACGTGATAAAACATAAAATTTGTACTTAGGTTTGTCCGATTGCCCCACTGTGATGTGACATGATGTTTCAAATTTACGTGACTGTGCTGTTCGTAACTATTTGACAGAATTGTGCATTTCAGAATTTATACCGTTTTTACGCTATTTTTGGAATTAAACCGGATTTCTATGCAATTGTCGGAATTTAAGCTTTTTTGATGTGTGCGAAACGTAACCTCTGCATGAAAGACGACTTGCGTTTATTTATGTTATCGTTTATTATTTTGTGTCGTATTGCGTTATTTTTGTGCCGTTTCGGAGTCCTTTTGATTTTTGAAAAATTGTTTTATTTGTTGTCATTTATGCACTTCTATATTTTTAGTCATTTTAGTATAACATTTACATTCGTTTGTGTCATATTTTTATCCTATTTATACAACCTTTTTCTATATTTGTGTCAATATTATTTTAATTTACTGTTACTTTCTCTTTCGTTTAATTTTTCCATCATTTTCGTGTCATCGCTGTATATTTTTTATATTCCTACTAGCTGACCCGACAAACTTCGCATTGCCACAAACTAACCTGTGTTGTACATAATTCATGAATCTCGGACGATCTTTGTCACAATCTCGAGTTTTGCAAGTTTCTGAGGAGTTCAACCTTAGGTGATTCATTTTGGCAGTTACGTAACTATGAAAGCATCCCAGGTAACCAATAAGCACCAATAAGCATCTATTCAAATGCAATGCCTTAAATGCTACTTGAATGCTATTTTGGCAAAATATACAGCTACTTTACTGATAACCTTCTTATAGTGCTGACAATGCTAATTTACAGCTAATTACCGACACGAAGAATTTGAATACAATTTTGGATGCTAATTTACAATACCTATGCAGTCAAAAAGCTAATATACAACAACGTGCAGTATAAAATGCCAGATTTGCTGATTTGTTGCTTATGTTAATGCTTATTAGTTACCAGGAATGGGTAGTTTAATATACAAATTTGAATTTTTCCTCACAGTAAAGTAGAAAACAACTCCCCTGTCCCCTCAGTGCATAGCCAGAAAGCGGATAGTAATATTCGCCATGATTGTACAACATTTCGTTGAATATCATTTTGCGAAAAACCTTAAGAGGAATGTACCATTTCACGGAAAACTTTTTCGGGGAAAGTACCATTTCGCGATCCTCTCCTTACTCGCTGTCGCTCGTTCCAGGAAACCAAGGTAGACCTAGGAAAACAAATAAACCTAGACAGTAGTGATTTCTGCGGGAAGTTGCCTCCTCCAGTGGGCGGCGCTTCCGACGCCGGGTCGCCGGCAACACTCGCGGCCGTCTCGTCCTGAATGATCTAGTGTTACTATAGATAGTTTTTGTGGTCTTGTTATTGACTAATGTTTTATGGAGTAGTCTCCAATTTCTCGAGTACGATTAATTTTCGAGTTTCGCAAAAATTTCTGTTTTATTTGTATGAGAGTCCATATCCCCCTACCACAGGGGTGAGAGGTCTCTAACTATCATAAAATATATTCAAGACTCTAAAATCTCCCACATGCCAAATTTGGTTCCATTTGCTTGATTAGTACTCAAGTTATAAGGAAATTTGTATTTCATTTGTATGGGAACCCCTCCTCTTGAAAGGGGGAGGGGTCGCAATTCACCATAGAAAAAATTTCTGCCATCTAAAACTCCCACGTGCCAAATTTGGTTCCATTTGCTTGATTAGTTCTCGAGATAAGAAGGAATTTGCATTTCATTTGTATGGAAGCCCACCCTCTTAAAGGGAAGATGGGTCATAACTCGCTTTCTAAAGAGGAGAGGGTTCTCAATTCACCATAGAAAAAAAATCTTGCCTCCAAAACCACTCACATGCCAAATATGGGTCCATTTGCTTGATTAGTTCTCAAATTATGAGGAAATTTGTATTTTATTTGTGTAGAAACCCCCCCTCTTAAAGTGGGGAGGGGTCCTAAATTACCATAGAAAACATTTTTGCCTCTAAAACCTCCACATGCCAAATTTGGTTCCATTTGCTTGATTAGTTCTCGAGTTATGAGGAAATTTTTGTTTCATTTGTATAGGAGCGCCCCATCCTAAAGTGGGGAGGGGTCCTAATTTATCACAGAAAAAATTCTTGCCTCCAAAAACACCGACATGCCAAATTTGGTTCCATTTGCTTGATTAGTTCTCGAGTTATGAGGAAACTTGTATTTCGTTTGTATAGGAGCCCCCCCTCTTAAAGTGGGGAGGGGTCCTAATTCACCATAGAAAATATTCTTACACTCGAAAACTTTCACATGCCAAATTTTGTTCCATTTGCTTGATTAGTTCTCGAGTTATGCAGAAATTTGTGTTTCATTTGTATGGAAGCCCCCCCCCCCTCTTAGTGAGGGGAGGGGTCTATAACCATCATTAAAACCTTCCCTGTCCCCAAGAACCTCTACATGCAAATTTTCAAGCCGATTGGTTCAGTAGTTTTTGATTCTATAAGGAACATCCCGACAGACAGACAGACAGAAATCCATTTTTATGTATAAGATATCATTTATGTACCTTTCGCTGTCATTTCTGAGTGATTTTTTGTATTCATTCTATCGTAATTTTTGAACAGTTTTTGTGTTGGACCTTTTATCTGCGAATCCACCAGCTTGGGTAAAGCGAAACGTCATTCCTCTCCTTTTACCAGCAGAGAGACGGGGTGGCTCTTGCCGTATCTATAATTCCTCTCCATTGTGCTCGGTCCTAGGCTACTGGTCGCCAATTCGTTGCGTGTCTTGATACACGCAAGTCGGCTTCAACTTGGGCTAGCTATCTAGTACGTTGAGCCCCTCTATTCCTGGTTCCGGTGGGGTTCTTGAAGAGAATGGATTTAACTGCACAGTCGTCCGGCATGCTTGCTACGTGGCCGGCCCAGCGTAGTTTCCCTACTTTCGCCAGGTGTACGATGAGAATTTCTCCAAGTAGTGCCTGAAACTCGTGGTTCGTACGCCTACGCCACTCTCCGCTTTCAGTTTGTACTCCAAAAATAGTCCGCAACACCTTTGAAATACGGCAAGTGCACGCATGTCTTCCGTAAGCAAAGTAGAGGTCAAGTCCGTAGAGGACTACCGGTCTGATTAGCGTTTTGTACATCGTCGGCTTTGTGCGGCGGCGAAAAGTCCTTGGTCAAAGCGTTTTTCGGAGGGAAAAGTAGGCTCAAGAGAAACGTTATATGAACTTTAAAAGCATTGCTTCAATTTTTGTGTCAGTTCAATGTTAATTTCATACTATGTTTGTACCATTGTTCGGTTATTTTGTTTAGGGTTCCTTCCATGAGATTATAAAAATCAGCTAATTGAAAAAAATGACACTTTTCCTATCAAATCCACTCTCAATTCATTTTTGACAGAAATGTATTTCGTCTTTAACTTGCTCCATCAAATTCAAAACAGCCACTATCTTGGATATTATTTATTTTTTGCTGGATTGTTAAGAAAATCTTTCCGCAAATCCAAAAAAAAATATTCTGAAAATTTTTTAGAAAACTGTAAATTTTCAATCAAAGTTTTCAAAAAGTCCGGTCAGGGTTAAAGTGTGGTCACAGTTTTGTGACTCTTCTTTGAAGTTGTTCGTGGTACATGGACAACTTTATAAAAAAACCTTCATAAAAATAATATTTTTTTGGATTAAGTAATAAGATAATTTACGCCCGTTTTCGTAATAAAATGTTCTACAGTAGATACTAACCTTTCTTTATTCGCGAACACCCTGGCGTAATACAATATATTATTTTGCTATTAGATAAATTTGTAACGAACTTCTGTGGGTTCGCAAATCCCATTTGGGAAACGCTGTTGTATGATGCTTGTTTTGAGAGTGACATTGTTCGACCATGACCGAGGAATTCTGGAATTCTTCGACCCAAACCTGTACGATAATTTTGAAAAATGTGTTGCTGTATCATTTTTTGATTAAAATCTGAAACATTATTGGCTGCACTGAAGAAAATCCGAATTCGAATCCATAAAAAAATAATAAAATCATAAACATAACAACAGCTAATAAAAGTACCCGTTCGTAGAAGCCCTAATGAAGCTCCAAATCCAGATCGAAACGTTGGCGTAAAAAGGCAAATATAACGTCTACCATAATTTAATGACTGAACGGCCAAAATCTCAATCATTCGATACCTATATCTCAGTCGAAAAATACTAGTGAATAAAATCATAAAGTTCAAATATGAAATCATGACTGAACCGACATAGGAGACGAAAGTTTTTTGAGCATCTTCGTCGTTCGAAAGCAGACACTGATGAAGCCTGTAAGTCGTAAGCAACTCAAGATTTTCAAATTAGGATTTGACAATAAAAGATTCGTGATATCATGATAACTATACCAGGTGCATTTTTATAACAGATACACTAGAATCTAGAAATTCTAAGTAATTTTTATCATCATGGAAATTGAATTTCTTTCCGTATAGTTGTCATGTGCGTAAACGAGAATTTTCCCCATTGAATTCTGATAGGTACTTTCAATTTTTGTGTCATTTTTGATTTGTTCGCTGCAGCATTTTGCATCTCTATTGTATTATCATTTTTTGTCTATTCTGCGTCATTTTTTGCCTTTTTTTGTGGTACTTCTATGTTATATTTGTGTATTTCTTGTGTATTTTATTTGTATTCTTCATGCATTGTCTGTCATTATTATATCATTTTTGTATTATTTTTGTGTTTATTTTATGTTAGCTTTATGCTCTTTCTTATGATATTTTTGCGTCACATTTGCGTTTTTGTATCATATTCGTTGTTTTGTATATTTTTATGTCATTTTTAAGTATTTTGTGTCATTTTTGTATCATTTTTGAACTATATTTTACCATATTTAGGCCTTTGCAAATCATTTTTAAAGGTTTTGTCACCCCCCTCCCCCATCTTTGTTTTTTTCGCCACACACCCCCCCCCCCCCCCCCCCACTCTTTAGTGGCCCAACACCGGAAGGACAAAAACTTTATAAAATATTTGTAATGGCCTTATATCATTTTTGATTAATTTTTCAACTATTATTTGTGTCATTTTTGGTGTGACATTGACTTATTTTCCATGCGGTATAACATAGGTTCTCTTCGGCATTTTCCATTATCGTTAAAACACGTGGAAATTCTAAGAAAGTATAACTATTCTTAGTTTTATTTCAAATTTGATAAATTTTCAGAAAATATTGATTGGAAGTTGTGCGCTATTGTCAAATCAATTCAATTCGTGACTGTCGATTTGAGCATTTAAGTTTTCTTTCGTCATTTGCGAAGGAACACGCCTCTACTCGTTCTATTATCTGCCGAATAAATCTGCCAACCTCTTCTGAATCAACGAAAATCGGAGCATCTGAAAAATCGATCCAATTATAATATGAATTTATCACCCACATTGGTCCTTCCTTAGAAATGTGCACTACATTGTGGTAACCAGTATTTTACATACCGAATAGAGTCAGCTGATTCAATAGCTATGAGCACCAGACTGACAGTTCAACATTTCCGATTCAGCACCTCCCAGCACATCGTCCCCACCAGAGACTGGGATGACAGCCGTCGTCTTTCCGTCAGTGTGCGGTATGATTTGGTTGGCGTTCGACGGCTTCTGGCTAGCTGCTAGTGGCAAAAAGTCACGAGCACATGAATCTTCGCACGGTAACCGAAACTACTGCGGAGAAATTGTGGAAAACCATAAATCAGAGAAATGTGATTCAATTGTAGTTTATGACTTTCGAACTGCGTATCGATTCAGAATATCAAAGCATGGCAGAAACAGGAATGCGCCTGCCTGCGGTTTCTATGAAATGAAATTCAACGAAATTCTTATGGCTGCATAAAATTACGATCAAACCACAATCATTTCGGTTGAGGTTATTGTAATAATTGGCTTGCCATACCGAATAAAAGCCAGATGAAACTATTTATAAAACTTTGCTGAACTCTTTTTTTTACTCTGAAACAAATTAATTAATTATTCCTTTCGCTTTGGCTTTTACAGACAAACCCATCTGCCTGCCGGACCAGAAGAAAATCTACGGCGTGGCACGTAACGAGGCAGCGGAAATCCTCTGCCATGTCGACGCCTACCCGCCTCCGGAATCATTCAAATGGTCCTTCAACAATACGGCAGAAACGATCGACATGCCACAGAGCGGATACCGCGTGCACACCGAGCAGGCCTCCTCACTCACTTACACACCGGTGAAGGTGAGTTAAGCATAATATTAAATTATCGAACAATTATTGGAACGAAACCGTCATATGATTTTACCAGAAATTAATTTCAAAGCTGGCATTACACTCCGGTTTACCGAAGTGAAAACCAGTGTGCAATGATAATTTATTAGTGCGTTCACGTACATCGTTCGAATACCTCTCGAAATTACTGCCATCCAAGATATCGGATGCAAATCATCTCGATGGTAGGTATTCTATCATGACCATTGAAATGAGGGATTCCATCATGGCAGCACCAGAAGAGAAAAAAACAATTCCGCATCAACGTTTAGTCGATCATGTTTTCTGCTCCACCTGCCATAATGGGCATACCGCGGTGGCGTCCATCAGAGTCCGGTCAATCGCACGGTTGAACATTGCCACACGGCATTCAATCTCCTGCGCGCTGATAAATGCCACCACCAACAACATCAAGTATTCCATCCTGCGGCAACAACCCAGATAGAAGCACACTGCAAAATTCATTCAACTTTTAATTAAATATTTAAATCATTTGACCTATAAAATCGGGACCCTCTACACAAACGGGTAACAACGCAGCAAAAAAAAAAAAACAACGGCGCTCGTCGGAAGCTTTTGCCCACTCGAACGTAATCGGAGCGTGCCTCACCTGTGCACGCCGCACGGTCGGTGTGATACGCTGCGATTGCAACTCACAGTGCACTCACGATCGGCGTATATAATATTTAGCACTACCTAGTACGACCGGGGTTTGAAGCACTGGATTTTTGCTACCGAACATCGAGATCTGAAACAGAGCTGTTCCTCTGGACCTACCTAACCGGAGAGACACAAAATGGTGTCGTCAATTATGGAAATCTCATGCCGTTTTCGAATTTTTAAACAATCACTTGCACAAATCAATTGGAAAAAGTGCTTGAAAATAGAATTGTTACTTATTGGATTAGAATTGGATGCTATTTGGATGCTGTTCTAGTGGATTCTCAGTTCACATTTGGCCTGAAGGAATTATACTACTCTATTTTAGAGATGACATCAGTGAAAGCAAATCACAGTTAGGTGTCCAAATCAGTTCGTAAAGTTCTATGGAATTAAATTTACCGAAATGTACACTTCGAAGTTTAATGAAAAATGTAAATTTTAAACTTCAAGTTGCTTGCAAAACTATTGTCAAAAACAATAAAAGCATGTAAACTGTTAAAATTAAAGTTACTATCATCATGAATGTTAAAACATCGAAACGATATGATGTTCACTAGTGTGCCGAGACATAAACAAAGGGTGAGGCAGCTGGCCTTGTTTTTCCTCTTGTTTTTCTTTTTTTTTTGTAATTTGCTCTGTCGTTTTTCGCCGTTTCCTTTTTTCATTTCCAGTTTTCAACTTTTTCTAACTCTCTTCCTTCTCGTCTTTCGTCTTCATCGTTTCATTTTTCTTCTATTCTGTAACGTTTATACTGTTTTCATCTCACTTTTTCCCTTTGCTGTTCGGTTTTCCATTTTCATCTGCTGTTTCTATATTTTTTCTTCAGTTTTGCCTTTTTCTTTGGTTTTCTTGTTTGTCTTTTTTTTGTGTCATCCCGTCCCAAGTCCATTTTCACCTGTCTTTCTCCGTTTATATCCCATTTGACCTATTTTTCCCGTTTTCATTGTTTCTTCTACCAGTTTTCTTTGTCCTGTCCCGCCATTCAGATTTTCCCTTTTGGTTTCTCTTGTTTTCTGTTCCGTTTTCCCTTTCTTATCTCATTTTTCTGTTTTTCTTTTCCGTTTCCCACCTTTTCTATCACCTTTTCCCTGACCCGTCTTCTCTCTATTTAACTCGTTTTCTCTCTCAGGTCTCCTTTTTTTCTACCCGTTGTTCTCGTTCTCTTTCTCTTCTTTTTCTGTAGTGTTTTTCCGCACTTTTCAGTCCTGATTTTCCTCTAGTCTTTTCTGTTCCATTTCTCGTCTTTTTTCTTCCATTTCAGGTTTGTTTTACCACTTTTTCAACCTAGGTTTTTGTTTTCTGTAACGTTAAATCCTTGTTTATGTTTTGTTTTCATCTGTTTCACACTTACGTCACGTCGTTTCTCCTTTTCTGTCATGCTCTGTTTTTCGTTTTGCTCAGTTTATTTTCTGTTTTAATTTTTTTTCTTTATTTTCCGTTTTTTTCGTTCTTGCTCCTCAATTTTTTCTGCTCCCGTATTCTCTTCTGTGTTTCCTCTAATCCCATTTCTTTTTGTACCGTTTCTTCTGTTTTTTATCCAGTTTGTCCTCATGTTCTTTCTCGTTTTTCTTCATTTATTTCGTTTCTCTTCCGTTCTCTCTTTTTTCTGTCTGGTCTTCTCTTTTTTCCTCGTTTTCTTCTTTTTTCTTTTTCTTTTTTTTCATGCCAGTGCCTAAGAGACTTAGAATTGGAGATGAAATTGGAATTCAAATTTTACTACAAGTTGGACTTGAAATTGCACTTGACATTGGACAGCGAATTAGACTTGAATTTGGACTTGGACCCAAAACTAGACACGAACCTTAACTTGAAATTAGGATTGGCATATTTCGTCTTACTCTCTTACTCGTTTTTCCTCGTTTAGTAACAGAAACCTTTATTTCTCTTTTCCGGTTCTGTTTCGTGACTTTTTATTCAGTTTTTTCGTTTTTTCTCAGCTGTTTTCGTTTCGTTTTCGTTTTGCTCACATTTTACTGTTTTTTTTCCTTTTTGCTTTCGTGTTTTCCTTTATTGTTACATATTATTTGTTTTCTGATTCTTTGGTACGTTTTTCTTCGTTTTCTGTCTAATTTTTTCAAATTATCAGCTCTGTTTGTTCTTCCGTTTCACACATTTATTTGCAGTTTTCTCTTCCATTTTTCGTCTTTTCTCTTCCCCTTTTCATTTTTCTGTTTCCCCTTCTCGACTTTTTCTAACTCTCTTCCTTTTTGTTGTTCGTCTTCGTTTGTTTCGTTTTTCCTCTTTTACTTTTCTTCTTTTCTGTCACGTTTCTTCTCTTGTTGGCTTTATTTTTTTCCTTTGCTCTTCAGTTTTATCTTTTTTTTTTGGTATGTATTTTCTACTTTTGCTGTCTCATGCAGTCCCATTCCTATTTTGCCCCATCTCCGCTTTCACCGTTTATATCTCTTTTAACCTTATTTTCCCGTTTTCCTCGTTTCTTGTACCGGTTTTCTTTTGTCTCTCTCGCTGCTTTTGTTTTCCCTTTTGGGTTCCCTTGTTTTTTGCCATGTTTTCCCTCTCTTATATCATTTTTCCGATTTTTCTTTCTCGTTTCCGTACCTTTTCTCACTCGGGTTTCCTTTTTCTGGCCGCTTTTCTCGTTCACTTTTTCTTCATTTTCTGTCTTTTTTTTCGCTCTTTTCAGCGTTGATTTTCCTCTTGGCTTTATTGCTCCAGTTATCGTCTTTTTCAGTCATGTCGTTTATTTTCCGTTCCGTTAAGTCCTTTTTTAGGCCATTGCAAATCATATCTAAAGTTTTTTTCACCCCCCCCCCCCCCCCTTGGAAATTGGCTTGAAAAATCGGGGGGCAAAAAAATAATTTGTAGGATATGAGTCAAATTTCTTTTTATAAAATCAATTGGCTGTGGGCTCTACAGTCTGAAAAACTCGAAAAATGAGTCTCCGAGTTGAATTAACGCTTCTAGCACGAAACAGAAATGGAAATTCGAACAATGGAATTTCCGGAAATCGTTCAAAAAAATTTTCCTTCGTTTTTGTCTTTTTTCGTGTATTTTTGCATAGCAAACAATAACGTATATATTATAAGCAAGAATAGATTCGGTTTTCACGTTTAAAACTTAAATAAAAATTCTTAAAATCCATGTTTTTTTTGCTCTAATAAAAAAATTCACTTTGTTTTTTTTTCGCCCCCCCCCTTCAGTGGCCGAACACCGTAAGGACAAAAACTTTATAAAATATTTGTAATGGCCTTATTAATTTGTTTTCATCTGTTTCATTCTTTCTCTTATTATGGCAGGCTTTATCTCCTTCAGTGTGTCGCTTTATTTCGTTTGTCTTCTGTTTTCGTTTTCTAACTCCATTTTCCTCTTTTTTGTTCTAGTTTTCTTTTCTTCCTTTTCTATCCCATTTTTTCCTTTCGTTTTCCGTTTTTAGTCCAGTTTGTCCTCATGTTTTTTCCAGTTTTCTTCATCTTCTTTAACGGTTTCATTTTTTTCACATTTTTCTTTTTTTTCCGTTCTCTCTTTTTTTTGCCTCGTTTTCTCTTTTTTCTCCCGTTTTCTTCTTTCCACGTTTTTTTCATTTTACGTCCCGTTTTCCTTCCCACTGTGTTATGATTTTTCTTTTTTTCTTATGTTCATTTGTTTCTATTGCAATCCCGAAAAAAGAGATTTCAAACCAGCACTGACATATCCTTTCCGCCTGTTTTTGCAGCTTTAAAAATATAATGCATGATGAGCCATGCAGAAGAAAAACTGGAAATTGGAATAGAAAAATAGGAACTCAAAAATTAGAACTGCAATATTGAAATTGTAAAACTGGAACTAAAAGATTGGAACTGAAAAACTGCAACTAAAACTGATTGAAACTGGAAAATTGGAACTGAAAAACTGGAACTCTAAAATTGGAATAGAAAAATTGGAATAGCAAAATAGAAACTGAAAATTGGAACTGAAAAATCGAAACTAAAATATTGGAACTAACAAATTATAACTGTAAAATTGAAACTGAAAAATTGAAACTAATAAATTGAAACTTAAAATTAGTACTGAAAAACTGGAACTAAAAAACTTGAATTAAAAGATTGGAACTTCAAACTGGAATTAAAAGATTGAACTTGGAAAATTGGAACTGAAAAATTACAACTCAAAAGCTGGAACTGAGAAATTGAACCTGAAAAATTAGAACTGAATAAAATTGGAAAATTAAAACTGAAAAATTGGAACTCAAAAATTGGAAAAGAAAATTGGAATTGAAAAATAGGAACTGAGAAATTCGTACTGAAAATTTAAACTGAAAGTATGGAACTGTTTCCAATTCAGTTCAAATTTTCAGTACGAATTTTTCAGTTCCTATTTTTCAATTCCAATTTTTCAGTACTAATTTTTTGGCGCTAATTTTTCTGGTGCAGTATTTCACTTCAATTACGTAGTCATGCTAACGTAAGAACTAGAAGTAATTCCCAGTATTTCAGTTTCAATTT
Source organism: Sabethes cyaneus (assembly GCF_943734655.1). Taxonomy (NCBI): domain Eukaryota; kingdom Metazoa; phylum Arthropoda; class Insecta; order Diptera; family Culicidae; genus Sabethes; species Sabethes cyaneus. The sequence continues at coordinate 53,959,826 of NC_071355.1, forward strand.
TTCAACTACAATTTTTCAATCCCAATTTTTCAGTTCCCATTTTCCAATTTCAATCTTTTAGTTGCAATTTTTCTATTTCAGTTTTACAGCTCTAATTTTTCAGTTCCAATTCTTTGGTTTCAGTTTTTCAGTTCTTTCAGTTTAATTTCAGTTCTAATTTTATAGTTCCAATTTTTCTAGTCGAATTTTTCAGTTCAACTTTTCAATTGGGATTGAAAAATTTTAGTTGAAAAATTGAAACTGAAATAGGTACTGCACCAGAAAAATTAGCGCCAAAAAATTGGTACTGAAAAATGAAAACTGAAAGACTGGAACCGAGAAATTACAACTTAGAAATTAGAACTCAAAAACGGGAATAAACTGAATAAAACGGGAATTAAAACTGAAACCTTGAATCTGGAACAGAGACTGAGACTGTGACTGGGACTGGGACTGGGACTGGGACTGGGACTGGGACTGGGACTGGGACTGGGACTGGGACTGGGACTGGGACTGGGACTGGGACTGGGACTGGGACTGGGACTGGGACTGGGACTGGGACTGGGACTGGGACTGGGACTGGGACTGGGACTGGGACTGGGACTGGGACTGGGACTGGGACTGGGACTGGGACTGGGACTGGGACTGGGACTGGGACTGGGACTGGGACTGGGACTGGGACTGGGACTGGGACTGGGACTGGGACTGGGACTGGGACTGGGACTGGGACTGGGACTGGGACTGGGACTGGGACTGGGACTGGGACTGGGACTGGGACTGGGACTGGGACTGGGACTGGGACTGGGACTGGGACTGCAAATGAAACTGAGACTGAATGTGAAAATGAAACTGGAACTAACGCAAGCAATTTGGGCTAAAAGTGGCTCAAATATTATAGACAGAAATTGAGACAAATATTAGGACTGAAACTGGTAGACGTATTTGTATCAGGAATGGGCCCAATTTTTTGCAACAAGTATGGTTCTAAACTGGCCCTCCATTACCTAATATTTCGCTCTTTCTACCTCATGCGTTGTCCCGTTCTGTTTGGATACTATCAACATTCAACACCATTGAATCGACTAATCTCAAGTTTTTAGTCTTGACCTTGGAAGGAGGTCATACATATATTAATATTTTTTTTTTGAAACGATGGTTCTACAATTGATGAAGGGACGGTAGGGGAAAGAAATGGAAATTTTTTTTTTTGGTGAAGGAGGAGGGGGAAGAGCGGAAAGGAAAGGGGGGGGGGGTATTGGTAGGTATGCTTGACAAGTAGTCATTTTGACCCCCCCTTTCCTTTCCGCTCTTCCCCCTCCTCCTTCACCAAAAAATTTTCCATTTCTTTCCCCTACCGTCCCTTCATCAATTGTAGAACCATTGTTTCAAAAAAATACCATTGAATCATTACTTACTTCTACCGTCCCTTTTGTCGATTGGGAAAAACTACCGTTATAAAACAAAAAATTGAAATTGAATGAAAATGGGGTTCATATTGCAGTTGAAATTGTATTCAAAATTGATCTTGAAACTAGACTTAAAATTAGACTTGAAAGTGTTGAAATTGGCATACCCAATTAAATTTAGAATTAAGCTTGGAATGATTCTTCCATTAGGCTTGAAACTAAATTGTAAATTTAATTTATAACTGGATTTGAAACTGATGCTATTTTCACACAATTCATTTACTTATTGCAAAAATAGCAAAAATTTGGGTTACAGAAATTATTTTGTTTATTAATACATACCTAAATTTTAATGAGATGCTGGGGCACGTGAGCCAATGTGCCCCAGCCTGAGCACGCCAGTGACTCATCAACCGCTATTAGACCAGATATTTTTTTAGCCTGCAATTTGATGATAAAAAATCATTCCCGAACGGAAATAAGGGCAAACGATTCAGCAACGAGCAAAAAAAACGCAAACCATTCCAAACACTAAATGAAATTCGGCTTGCGAAAAAAAAATTACTTCCATTAAATGCAAATCTACAGTCACGGTGTGTGTGCCTCTCCGATTGATATCGCGCAACGCAAAGGATCAACGGGTCGATATTTAAATGAAATTATGAAATTTCAGAATATGCACAGCAGATAGGCGGTCGGAAAGGGAGAGAGGGGAGGGTGGTTTACTGACGTCCTTGTGCGCCCCGAGGTAAGCAATTTTGCTTCATTATTGTAAAAAAAAAATCCCCACCCATCCTCAGCCGGCTTTCCGGGCCGACCTATTGACTACTCATGCTGGAGGCTGCTGCATGGAATCAACAAACCGCACTCCAGTAAAGCCCAAACGAGATGCTTCCCGGAGGATGCGAACCGGTCAATGGCGCTCGGTACGGTTCAGTACACGCCTATCACAGCGAATGTGAGCTGAACTGGCAAAACCTCACATTTGAAATAATTTACATAATGATCGAAACGACTATTATTAGCGTCCGTTCGGCTCTGCTGAAAGTCACGAACGGTGCTGTTATGTATTGCACCAGAGCCTCCGGGAATCAAGCGTGATACCTACCAGCGAATGTTGTTGAAACAACGATCTTGGCAATCACGTTGCTAGTAGCGTACGAAGATCTATCACAGCATGTTTCGGAGAAACATCATTGCGGCATTTATAATCTGAATTATTAATGTACTCCGTTCATTGCTCCAATAAACGATATTACCCATGCATTCAACTAATTTGGTTCGAGATATATTCCAGATGTTGTGCGGATCCATGACTGATAATATCCCGGCAATAGACTGCTCGTTGAATCGTAAAACAAAAAAAAAATTGGCGAACAACCGGTGAGAAATTGCCGCGCATATTTTACAGCCAATAATGCCTCATTCCATCTCGGGGCATCGAATTCGAATGGCAGAGCCAGTTGATTTTCGCTGCCAACCGGTGTGATGAAACCGGTTGTCGTCATTCATTGTGCGGTCTGTATGTGCGATATGAATTCATAATAACAGCACGAGTGCGAATTAATTGCCGTTCAGCGACAATGAATGAATCATCTCGACGAGCTCGCAGTTCAGTAGCTTCGGTAGACCCCAAACTGTACCCCAGCCTCACAATCTGATTGCCAACTGATAAGCACACTTGACCTGTCCGGCCCCTGCATCGGTCCGGTCCGGCCGAGCAACGGTCATCGCCTCATTCGGGCCAGGTGAATTTCAGTTGAAAATCGGCGTTCTACATTGATCGTTGAGGCTCGTCCGGACGATTGCGATTGCGAAATTTGTTTGGCAAATTATTCTTGTTTATTGTTCTGGAACTTTTTTTTAATGCCGAACCACATACTGCGGTCCCTGGGTCCGTCGACCGAACCGATTCTGAATTCAATTGAGAAAAATAACTAGATGAAGCATCAATTTTATCGATTAAGCTTTCATGATAAAGCCAAATCAGACGGTCATTAAATTCCAAATAAAAGAAACGATTTTTCCATATTTATTAATATTTTGAACGGTAAATCGGTGGTTTTGTTTTGACTTTTCAGCGGGTAAGCACGATTTCCCGCTTGAATGCGCCGCTGGATCTCCTTACTAGTGTTGTTTCCCGCGCTCACCAACATTCCTAAATACACAAACTCATCTACCACTTCTAGTTCGTCGCCGTCAACGATTACCGTCCGTTGGAGGCATGCGTTTGTTTTCTTTGAGCCTCTGTCTTTCATGTATTTGGTCTTCGACGCATATATTTTTATCCGAATCCTCCTGGACCAGCGCTTTCCAACCTTTTTTGGTTCGCGAATCCCCCGGTGGAATTTAGCTGCGGGCAAAATTTTTGACAATCCTTCGGGGGCACACGAACCCCTATTTGGAAAACTAGACGCTGTTCGAGACTATGTCTGGCGTAGATTATCTCAGTATTCACAAAGTTCCTGGCTTTGATATCAAAATCATTTGTAAAGCCTAGGTTTGGTTACCCTTGATGAAAATCGTGTCTCTCGTTTCGATACCCACACGTCGGATCACGTCCTCAAGAGCGATGTTGAACAGCATGCAGGATGACTCTCGCCACGTCACGAAGAAACTCGAGTGTCCACGCGATGCGCACAAAACACATCACCCGATCCAATGTATCTCGGATCAGTCGTGTCAATTTATCCGGACAAATGGGTTGAAGAATCCCAGTGATTCTATGCGAATCTTTTTGGTTCGTCCGGAATAGCTAGTCTCGATCGACTGTATAGTATGCTGCTTTGAAAGCTATAAAGGCATGATGCGTGGCCACATTGTACTCCCAACGTTTCTGCAAGATCTGTCGGATGGTAAAAATTTGGTCCGCAGTTGCACGAGCTCCCTTGAAGCCCGCCTGGTATTTTCTACAAGGTCGTGTGCTATCGGTGACAGATGGCGTAACAGAATCTGGGAGAGTACCTTGTACGGCGCGTTTACCAAATTTATGCTGCGATAGTTGCAACAGTCGAGCCCATCAGCTTTTTTGTTGATGGGGTGAATCACATCTTCCGTCCATTCCTCCTGTAGCTCCTTCCCAAGCAACAATATAAGCTTTTTTTGCACTTTTATCACAGTTTTTGGAGCCAATTTTAGTAATAAAAGCTATCATAAGAGCAGGGATGGCACCTCCTCAGAAGAAAAAAAGAGAAGAGAAAAATTCAAACTGTGCTCAGTCTTCAACGCGATTTATTCTGCTCCGTTTCATTTTAATTGTGCTCTTTCTTGCTGAACGCAGTTGTATGAGCAACCGCACACTGTGCTACTCATTGAGGAGAATGTTAATACACTTTGAATACGTTGATGCGATGCGCTGACGTATGACAACTACGGGTAGTTTTAAAATGGCTAGTGCGTTGAGAAAAAACGACGATTGTCAGTAGCGGTCATTGCCATCAGAAAAATATTAATCCATTAATGCAGTTGAATCATGATTCTTACATTTAGTATATTCAGTTGAGTTTGGCTGCCCGTGAACGCAACTGCATCATATGGTTAGGCATGTCACAACGGCAACAGTGCGAAAAATGTTATTTAGATATGGCAACATTTGAATTCCCATACATTTGCTTCTTGACGCGTACCAACAGGAAAGTCCCATTATAAACAAAGGCAATTCTCCGCTAAGATTCAAAATTTAACGACTTTTGATTGTCTTGACGCCTCTGAGTCTATAGTTGCTGTACGCGCACCGGTTGTTTTGTTTCCACGTTTACTGCTGTAGCTACCGAGAGGACCGGGAGCAAAACCGAAAGTTGCTCATCTAAAGAGCGCATTAAGAAGTTTTTCTGCGCGTCAGTTTTCCTCATTGTGTTTAGTCTGTTTCTCATTGTGTGGATTTATTTCTCATTTCTGAAAGCAGTTCTGCTCATTGTGTTGAACAAAAAAAGTTGCACTTTTTGCACAATGAGTGAGGAAATAACAAGCCTGCATAAGAGTGCTATAAAACGCAGATTGTTAATTGGGTTCTCCTCCCAAATCATGGAAGTAACCCAGTGTAGAAGCGTTGCCAGCGTTTCTCGGCCATGTTTATAAAACTCTGCTGTTAGGCAGTTCTTGTGTTCGAATTGACTCAAAACCTGATCAAACAACTGTTCAATGCAAATTTCCAAAAAGTCAAATAATTACACTTTCAACAAAAAATATTCACATTTGGATAACACCAACTATTTATTTAGGAAGTAATGTACTCACTGATGCATAAAACTGCAAATTGTATTTCTCAGTTCATTTAAGCACTTTTCACTTATTCTCCACTTCTCATTTCTTACTTCTTACTTCTTATTTCTTACTTCTTACTTCTTACTTCTTACTTCTTACTTCTTACTTCTTACTTCTTACTTCTTACTTCTTACTTCTTACTTCTTACTTCTTACTTCTTACTTCTTACTTCTTACTTCTTACTTCTTACTTCTTACTTCTTACTTCTTACTTCTTACTTCTTACTTCTTACTTCTTACTTCTTACTTCTTACTTCTTACTTCTTACTTCTTACTTCTTACTTCTTACTTCTTACTTCTTACTTCTTACTTCTTACTTCTTACTTCTTACTTCTTACTTCTTACTTCTTACTTCTTACTTCTTACTTCTTACTTCTTACTTCTTACTTCTTACTTCTTACTTCTTACTTCTTACTTCTTACTTCTTACTTCTTACTTCTTACTTCTTACTTCTTACTTCTTACTTCTTACTTCTTACTTCTTACTTCTTACTTCTTACTTCTTACTTCTTACTTCTTACTTCTTACTTCTTACTTCTTACTTCTTACTTCTTACTTCTTACTTCTTACTTCTTACTTCTTACTTCTTACTTCTTACTTCTTACTTCTTACTTCTTACTTCTTACTTCTTACTTCTTACTTCTTACTTCTTACTTCTTACTTCTTACTTCTTACTTCTTACTTCTTACTTCTTACTTCTTACTTCTTACTTCTTACTTCTTACTTCTTACTTCTTACTTCTTACTTCTTACTTCTTACTTCTTACTTCTTACTTCTTACTTCTTACTTCTTACTTCTTACTTCTTACTTCTTACTTCTTACTTCTTACTTCTTACTTCTTACTTCTTACTTCTTACATCTTACTTCTTACTTGGCTTACTTCTCATTTGGCACTTCTCATTTGGCACTTCTCATTTGGCACTTCTCATTTGGCACTTCTCATTTGGCACTTCTCATTTGGCACTTCTCATTTGGCACTTCTCATTTGGCACTTCTCATTTGGCACTTCTCATTTGGCTCTTCTCATTTGGCACTTCTCATTTGGCACTTCTCATTTGGCACTTCTCATTTGGCACTTCTCATTTGGCACTTCTCATTTGGCACTTTTCATTTGGCACTTCTCATTTGGCACTTCTCATTTGGCACTTCTCATTTGGCACTTCTCATTTGGTATTTCTCATTTGGCACTTCTCATTTGGCACTTCTCATTTGGCACTTCTCATTTGGCATTTCTCATTTGTCACTTCTCATTTGGCGCTTCTCATTTGGCACTTCTCATTTGGCACTTCTCATTTGGCGCTTCTCATTTGGCACTTCACATTTGGCACTTCTCATTTGGCACTTCTCATTTGGCACTTCTCATTTGGCACTTCTCATTTGGCACTTCTCATTTGGCACTTCTCATTTGGCACTTCTCATTTGGCACTTCTCATTTGTCACTTCTCATTTGGCGCTTCTCATTTGGCACTTATCATTTGGCACTTCTCATTTGGCACTTCTCATTTGGCACTTCTCATTTGGCACTTCTCATTTGGCACTTCTCATTTGGCACTTCTCATTTGTCACTTCTCATTTGGCGCTTCTCATTTGGCACTTATCATTTGGCACTTCTCATTTGGCACTTCTCATTTGGCACTTCTCATTTGGCACTTCTCGTTTGGCACTTCTCATTTGGCACTTCTCATTTGGCACTTCTCATTTGGTACTTCTCATTTGGCACTTCTCATTTGGCACTTCTCATTTGGCACCTTTCATTTGGCACTTCTCATTTGGCACTTCTCATTTGGCACTTCTCATTGGGCACTTCTCATTTGGCACTTCTCATTTGGCACTTCTCATTTGGCACTTCTCATTTGGCACTTCTCATTTGGCACTTCTCATTTGGCACTTCTCATTTGGCGCTTCTCATTTGGCACTTATCATTTGGCACTTCTCATTTGGCACTTCTCATTTGGCACTTCTCATTTGGCACTTCTCATTTGTCACTTCTCATTTGGCGCTTCTCATTTGGCACTTATCATTTGGCACTTCTCATTTGGCACTTCTCATTTGGCACTTCTCATTTGGCACTTCTCGTTTGGCACTTCTCATTTGGCACTTCTCATTTGGTACTTCTCATTTGGCACCCCAAGTAACACACAAAACAAGTTAGAAAATAATCTTCATGGAAAGTAGTCGTTTAAGAGTACTATAAACGTACCTTGAAAACATGTGTCGTTATTATTAAGGTTTTGAGATGTTTTGTGATAACATGAATTTATTTGACAGCTCATATCTAATGAATAATGTTTGTTTTTGTCAACATGTCAACACGAAGTTTTTATTATGTCTCCATTACTAAATTTAAACTACTGGAAGAACAAGCTGTAGCTTATGCTATAATAACGTATTAGAATGGTATGAAATAACCTGATACATACTTCTATCAATTGTTGTTTCATTAGACTTCAATTTTTTGCGCTTTTCTGGTAATAGAGAAGTTCTGATGTATGTAATGTTATACTATTCTATAACAAGCTGTGTTGCTTGGGACTTCTCATTTGGCACTTCTCATTTGGCACCTTTCATTTGTCACTTCTCATTTGGCGCTTCTCATTTGGCACTTCTCATTTGGCACTTCTCATTTGGCGCTTCTCATTTGGCACTTCACATTTGGCACTTCTCATTTGGCACTTCTCATTTGGCACTTCTCATTTGGCACTTCTCATTTGGCACTTCTCATTTGTCACTTCTCATTTGGCGCTTCTCATTTGGCACTTATCATTTGGCACTTCTCATTTGGCACTTCTCATTTGGCACTTCTCATTTGGCACTTCTCGTTTGGCACTTCTCATTTGGCACTTCTCATTTGGCACTTCTCATTTGGTACTTCTCATTTGGCACTTCTCATTTGGCACTTCTCATTTGGCACCTTTCATTTGGCACTTCTCATTTGGCACTTCTCATTTGGCACTTCTCATTGGGCACTTCTCATTTGGCACTTCTCATTTGGCACTTCTCATTTGGCACTTCTCATTTGGCACTTCTCATTGGGCACTTCTCATTTGGCACTTCTCATTTGGCACTTCTCATTTGGCACTTCTCATTTGGTACTTCTCATTTGGCACTTCTCATTTGGCACTTCTCATTTGGCACCTTTCATTTGGCACTTCTCATTTGGCACTTCTCATTTGGCACTTCTCATTGGGCACTTCTCATTTGGCACTTCTCATTTGGCACTTCTCATTTGGCACTTCTCATTTGGCACTTCTCATTTGGCTCTTCTCATTTGGCACTTCTTATTTGTCACTTCTCTTTTGTCACTTCTCATTTGTCACTTCTCATTTGGCACTTCTCATTCGTCACTTCTCATTTGTCGCTTCTCATTTGCCACTTCCCATTCGTCACTTCTCATTTGTCACTTTTCATTTGCAACTTCTCATTTAGGCCATTACATATTTTAGAAAGTTTTTGTCCTTCCGATGTTGGGCCACTGAGAGGTGGGGCGAAAAAAAAACAAAGAGATTTTTTTAATCAAGCAAAATTTCCCGTAGTAAATTTTCCAAGTAAGTAAATTTAGCAAATAAATAGTAAATTTATAAATAGCAAATAAATAGTAAATAGTAAATTTAGCCATGTAAATAAAAGCAAGTAAATTTCCCATGGAATGACCCATATGTTACTCTTGTTGACTTTTTCGGTGAGAAATAAGATTTCTTATCTCTCACCGAAAAAGTCAACAAGAGTAACATATAGAATTTCACGGTGACAAACCCCAACAATCTGTAAAATAATGTTATAAAATATTGTTAATAGATGTCACCAACATTCTAAAGTGCTCAAATTTTGTTAGAATCTTGTGTACTTGTCTAGAAATTTACAACTTTAAAACCATTAAACCAATTGTTCGTCTTCGACTGAGTTTCATATCAGAAGAGGATAACCCTCTAAACACTACGGAACTTCGTCCCAATAGTTTAATCATAAATTAAATTGATTTGAAGGAAGTGTGATTAAAAATATTTAAATAAGCCCGCCCTGTCACAACTTCAAATGTGATGACAGTGCAGTGAAGGCAAAGTTACGGGCGTTTGGATTGCAAGAAGAGCTTCAATAAAATAATTCATGCCGAATTTAGGAGATTTCTTCACGTTTCTCGGTCTTGGGCTGCCGCTGTCCAGTCGCCAGTTTAACACCCGCTGCTCTAGCATCCACGTCAACAGCGCTCATCCAACGGGTACGGGATGTGCCTCGAAGTCGCCTCTGTCGGATTCTCTGCTTAATATTATTTTCGCTAGTTTCTCATGCGGCATCCGTGCTACGTGGCCAGTCCATCGCTTCACAATTTCCGCTCGTTTGTATACTTGGTATATTCCATGATTGATTTGCCTGCGCCACACTCCTTCATCTAATATGCCATCAAGAATTGATCGCAGGATCTTACGTTCAAAAACGCCAAGATCTCCCCTACTAACACAGTAGTTACGAAGTAGCTGTGGTAACCGATATATGTCTAATTCTGGTCATAATTAAGTTTTTGCAACTGAAAACGCTAAATTTGTGCTACTTAGGTCGTCGGTCGGTCTCTACCAAGGTAAACAAATTCGTCAACCGCTACAAAAGTATCTCCAGCAGTTCCAACACCCGAAGGACTACCACGCTCTCTACCAAACACCATGTACTTTGTCTTGGTAGAATTTATGGTAAGCCCTATCCTCGCAGCTTCCTCCTTAAGATGCGTGTACGCTTCTTCCACAGCTCTACGGTTAACACCGATGATGTCAATGTCATCTGCAAACCCTAGGAGCATATGAGATTTCGTTATGATGATACCGATGATGGTTCTCTGTACGCCTGCCCTTCGAATAGCACCTTCCAATTCAATGTTGAACTGTAAATTCGATAGTCTGTCGCCTTGCTTCAAATCATTTAAAGTCATAACCGAGGTCCGATGCCACACCCGCTATTCTGACGCTTGATTCAAAACCTTCAAGGGTAGCACGTATCAGCCTAATCAGTTTTATTGGAAAACCATGTTCAAGCATAATCTGCCACAGCTTATTTCGTTTAACTCAATCATACGCCGCCTTGAAGTCTGCAAGTTGAATTTCCGGAATTTAGGAAAAACATTTACAGACTGCTTTATGTGTTCATTTCTTTCGAATACAGTTTTCGTAATGAAAAATTTAAAGCCGCTATTTTTCCCAAACAATGATTAACACCAAACCAAAAGTATTGAAATCAAGTCCGCAGTTTAAATGTTATTAAAACTCGCGAAACTTTTCAAAAGGACTTAAGTAACAATGAGAGATTCTCTTCGGGTCTCTCCTCTTTCGCTTATCACGGCGATTCAAAGGCACTTTAATACATCAGCTTTGCATGAATCGGTTGCTGGCGTCACAAGCTAGCTATTCGTTAAGAAAACTTTGGTTAAAATGCATTTATGTCGCCGCAATAATTAGAAGAGAGGCATACGAAAGAGAGTCTCTCAATGTTACTTAGGTCCTTTTGAAAAGTTTTGCGAGAAAAGACCTAAAGCACAAATCTCAGACACTTTTTCAAAAGAGCGTAAGTAACAAAACAATAATAAATTATCCTCGTGTTTGCGTTGTTTCACTCATCACGGTGGTACAAGTGCACTTTAAAACATCAATTTCACATGAATTGGTTGCTGATGTCAGAGGAGGACAATGTGCTAAGAAAATTTTCTTTGAAATGCAATTATTTCGCCGTAATAATCGGACACAGGGACACCAAAGAGAGTGTCTCAATGTTACTTAGGTCCTTTAAGTGCCCGTAGTACCCGAGTAATGTTTTTTTTGCGTCTATCTTAAATCAAACAGGGCAACCCTAAACGTCAAATAATAAAATGTGGAATCCTAAATTTTCTGATAAAGAATAAGCACACTAGGTTTGGACAAAATCGAGGCATTTTAAAATTTCTATAGTATAGTATTACTGTAATGACTATAAACAATCCGGAATTTGTATACGTACAGTAACAATCTATAAACATAACTCGTATCACAAAACAAACAAATCGTAACGCAACATTTCGCAGCTCAACGCCGTCAGCGTACAATACAACTGCAGCCAGGTGTCAATAAAGCACGGATTCCGCAGATTACGGAACTCGTTAATTTGCACAACTTTTAAGCTAATTAATACTCGTTCGGATTGATGGATATCTCGTCGAGGCCCAAAGTGCAGTGCAGAGTTCGAGTGCAGCGGTCGTTCGTCGCACACGAGATCCGGAATGTTTGAAAATAATTGGCTAAACCCATCACCAGGACACAGGGTGATGATGCTGGCTGGTGGCACTGCTCGCACGCTATCGCTTTGACACGTCCGTTCCACCGCCGTGCCCGTTCCGTCCGTGGTTGCAGCCTGCAGGAATGGAATGGGTTGGCTACCCGAGCGTGTCGGAAAATTTGAAGCCGAACAAGCTCATAAATTTTCCATCGTCATAACATATTTTCCTCCACTTAATCCTACTATATAATCCAATTCTCCAATCCGGTGCACAGTTTGTTAACACAATAAATACTGTTATTTATTGTATTCATCTTTTTCCCGGATCGGTAGTGTGCGGGTAGGGCTAGGAATCATAGGGGAAAAGGAGAGGCACGATTCATTTTATTCGAATTGGAAACGTTCGAGTGGCCACCGCACGTAGGCTACTTTCTCCCCAGGCTAGGCATCATCAATTTATTATATGCTATTCATAATATTGTAAATATAATATAAAATTATTAATGTTATCAACTTAATACCGTTTCGCAACAGCACAGCCATGCGGGCATCCGAAAGTGGGCACCCGTTAAGCTGCAGTCACGTTCACAACGCAGCCGACGCGTTCGCTCGGTTCGTTCTATCACGCAACAGTCCTCTCGTGAGGATTATTTAGAGCGCACTCGCAGCTTCCATAGCGTATGCACACTAAATATAAAGAACCACCGGAGTGTCAAGGTAGCTGCATAATTCGTTTAAAATTTGAAAATTATACACTTAATCACAAAGACAGCGTTACCCTTAGGAGGACCACTAATTAACAGAGCGGTCGGTTGTGATTTGACAATTTAGAATATTTTTGCAGAGAGTTGCCGAATCTTATAGTGAGATATGCCCTATAAGCTTCACGAACACTTCTACCGAACAGATAAATTTCTGAATCAACGCAATGATTCGACATCAAAGATATAATAAAAATCACTATGTCATGAATTAATCCTATAATGAAATAAAACATTTCATTATGGTTTTCTATTAGCCTCCATTCGAGGTTGTACTGTCACAATCAATTATATCAATCGAACAATGTCGAGACGATTTTCTGGTTGACTTGACCTTTGTCTACGAATAATATACCGATTTGCCGGCATTAGTCAACTTAAGCAAAAGAACAAACACTTCCAAGTTAAACAATACAAGAAAAACACAACTCATCCCGTCTGCTACGCACTCGAAGATAATAGTGCAAGCGTTCATCAGATATTTATTATTTCATTATCTGTCGGCGAATCGTACCATTCACACTTTGACCTTAGTTAGCTACCGAATCATTGTTTTGTCAAGCATCAAACCATCCACACAATGACTCCCACTCACATGTACCGACTACAATGTACCATCCTGCTCCATCAGACGCTGCTGGCTAACAGCATATTTTTCCGACCAACTCTCCTTGACTCCCATTTATCGAAATATTCTATGAAACAAAATAACAGCACGTTAGCGCCACACCACACACCCCCAACTCCGAGGACGTTCGGCTGGAACGGCTGGCTGGCTGGTGCTGGTGACTTGTCGAGCTGATAGCTTCTCACCGAGGCCTAACTAACCCCATTTTCTCAAATGATTGTTCTCTTTGTTTCTCTTTTCCGCATGCCTGCGCCCCACCAGGAGCTGGACTACGGTACCATCATGTGCTGGGCGGACAACGCCGTCGGACAGCAGCGGGAACCGTGCGTATTCCATCTGATTGCCGCCGGGAAGCCGGAGATGCCGTACAACTGTTCGCTCGTCAACCAAACGTCCGAATCGCTGGAGGTGGACTGCACCGAAGGTAATTAGATGGTCATTTATCATCCTAGGGACGACGGGTACGAAAGTCCCGAAGTGTGAACACGATCAAAGATTAGTTACGAACCGTAGGATTGGGACTGGTATCGGGAACGGTTTGGGAGCCCGAATGATTGGACTGCCGTTCCACGAATTTATTCTGAATAGAACAGTATAGTATAATTTGTCTGTTATGATGCCCGTTGAGGGATTTGGACTTATTTGTTTGTGTGCTAACCGGGGAAAGAAGTTGGAGAGGTCAACCGTGAGCTACATAACAAGCCAAATTGAAAATTGCTTCGTCATAATTAAAAAGGGTGCGGTTGATAGTTTACGGGATAATCGTCAGAAGACGACCTACATAAATGACACTGATATGACCAGGCAGAGGTTGAAAAATATCACGCAAAACGTGAACCTTTTATATGCTAATTACTATAATACTACGCGATAAACAAATAATTATTACCCTGTTGATGCAACTAGCAATTTCTAGCTATTAAAGTATTAGGTATTTTAATACAAATTTACTTCGGTGGCAAAGGTCTTTAAAAATCGCACTTGCTTCAAATGCCGTCTTTCGGATTATTTTCCGAATGTGAACTGGAGACTCTCTCGTTTTGTGGGAAACACCTTCTCTTCGCCGCCCAACGATTCGACGAAAATGCCGAACAACGATCGTCGTGGCACTAAACACCAACCAACCTCGCAGCCGCAGCACGCAAGGTCACCGAGGAAAATTACCCTGCAATCAATATTGCTCCATTCGTTCGTTCGTTCGTTCGCACGTGAGATTGGTTCGCGTTCGCGGTTACAGTACCGCACGACGACGTTGTTATTATTGCATGACCCGTCACTTCAAAGTGCTTACCGAGCGACGATAACGAGTTACGAATTTGAGCCTGTCAAACGAAGTGCCAATCATCATGCGTCTCCATTAAAGAGTTGCAAGAGCGGAGATGGAAGTGCCTAGTGATTTGTGGAAATGAAAACAGTTTGCTGTAATTTTATCGTTTAAAGCGCAGATTGTTGTGAAACTCTAACATTTTAGCAAAAAAAAATTAAATGGCTTTTAGAAATTTGTGAACTGTTATTTTTGAGCGATACACTTCCGCCAGTTAACTATTGTTGCTTAGATAGTTGAGTGAGAGGCCGGATGTCACTTCGATTTTTAGCAGCCAATTGCTAGAGTTTAGAACCAAAGAGTTTAATTATTTTTGTACCAGTTTATTGTTCATCGATGTGCCACCATTATGATAATAAAATCTTAGAAATCTTAGATAATACCGACCGTCATTTCAGACGGACACCTCAACTACCAATAATAAAAGAGGTTGACAAAATTATATACAGAGTCCAATTAAATAAGCCATACTGAGTAACACCAGACCGTTCGTACCTTCCGCCCAGAAGAAGCCTAATTGGACGTCTGTGTAAGCTGTAAGCCATTCGATTCAACGCAATGGTCTAGACCTGCGTTTCCTAAATGGAGGCTCGCCAAAATTTAAGTTACAGCAAAATAGTATACGGAATTCCGCCAAGAAAGTTTTCGATGATAGCGGTACTATTTTCTTCAATTTCGGATACACGGCATTTCTGGCAAAGTCTAATAACCATAAATTTGAAGGTTCTTTCGTTGATCACAGTTCAATTTCACATTCTCTCGGCCGCTGACAAAAAGTGCTCAAGCTCATAGATATAGGTCTTAATTGCTGAATACTATTGCAACGGCAAGTGACCAGCCAAAAACCTCCAGTGAGCCCATCTGCATCTTCTACCAGAACGTCCGTGGATTGAAGTCCAAGATCTCCGAAATGTTCCTGAGTACCTCAGAGTTCTCGTACGACGCGTACGTTTTTACTGAGATGTGGCTTGACGATCGCATCGCCTCTCGCCAATTGTTCAGCAATAATTATAATGTCTTCCGGGTTGATCGTGGTGCGCATAATAGATTACGGCATAGAGGTGGAGGAGTCATAGTAGCCGTTGCAAAAAACATAAATACGGCCCCTGTTCATCTATCCTGCGGACAAGCCGTTGAAAATTTATAGATCAAAATCACTTTTCATGACAAGGTCATTTTCCTTGGTGTTGTTTATATTCCGCCGAACAATAGCAAGGATTGCAACCACATTCAATTGCATTTGGACACTGTTGTTGAAATCGTGAACCGTTCTGACCGTAATGAGATAATCCTCTTTGGTGACTTCAACCAATCTGGCGTGGAATGGAGTGCAACTACAGGTGGTTACCTATTCGCTGATCCACTTTTATCGTACTTTACACCAGCTTGTCGCACATTACTCGATGGTTTGTCGTTTTGCCGTTTGAGACAACGTAATGCAGTTCGCAACTCCAGGGACCGAATTCTTGACTTGATTTACACTTCTGACTCTATCACTAGTAGTAGTACTGTCGAAGAAGCTCCCGAACCGGTTGTGCGACTGGATCCTGATCATCCTGCTCTTTTGTTAACCATCAAGGGTCTGCCCGCTGTTGCTCATACCAATGACGTTGATGCATCCGTATACAACTTCCGTAAAACTAATTTTGACGCCCTCAATGGATTGCTCTGCCAAATGGATTGGTCTGATGTATACGCCACTCTGAATGTTGATGACGCAGTCACTGCTTTCAATAATAAATTGCGTCGCTGTTTCTCTGAGGTGGTACCCCCATTTAGACCTCCGAAAAATCCACCATGGTCTAATGCACGGTTAAGGTATCTGAAACGACAACGTTCTAAAATGCTAAAGAAATATTGTCTGCTTAAAAACCAGTTCTCCATACGCCAATTTGAGGAAGCGAGTCGAGTATACCGCTGCTACAATCGACTGCTGTATAGACGACATCTCAATCTGACAGAAACTAGCTTACGCAGGCACCCGAAACGGTTCTGGACGTTTGTAAACTCTAAGCGGAAGGATTATGGTCTGCCTACGTGTATGAAGTTAGGTGATCTAACCGCTTCCACTGTCGATGGCAAGTGCGAACTGTTTGCTTCACATTTCGGGAATGTATTCAACTCTACCGCAGCCCTCCATGATCCAGATATAAGCAACGCTGTTCGCTATGCTCCCCCCGAAGTTGTTGACGTGGATGTTTTCAATATTCATTCCGAGACGGTAGTTACGGCTCTCGCGAAATTGAAGTCATTATATATTGCTGGGCCGGACGGCATCCCATCGTGTGTGCTGAAAAAGTGTTCCGGTGCTCTAGTAGAACCTCTGCAACCGATTTTCAATCTCTCACTGCAACGTCGAACATTTCCTACAATCTGGAAAAGCTCGTGTATGACGCCGGTATACAAAAAAGGAGACAAAACGGATATTGCCAACTATCGTGGGATAACTTCGCTGTCTGCCGGGTCGAAATGCTTAGAGACCATACTGAACAAAGTGATTTTTGAAGCATGCAAAAACTACATTACACCATCTCAGCACGGATTCTTTCGCAAGAGATCTGTGGAGTCGAACCTCTGTGAGTTTACTTCCTTCTGTATCAGTAAGATGGATGCTGGTGTACAAATTGATGCAATATACACGGATATCAAGGCTGCTTTCGACACAGTGAACCACGAAATACTTTACGCCAAATTTCGACGTCTCGGCTTCTCAGGTAGACTCTGTGATTGGCTGAAATCTTACTTAGCAAACCGACAGCTATATGTAAAGATAGAATCGGCTGAATCAACAATATTCAGCCCGCAGTGCGGGGTTCCTCAAGGAAGTAACTTCGGATCACTTTTATTCGCTCTTTTCTTCAATGATGTCTCTTCGATTATACCGAACAGTTGTGTGTTGATCTATGCGGGTGATTTGGAAATTTATCTCGTCGTCCGCAAGCTAGATGATTGTTTCCGTCTACAGGATATGCTTAACAGCTTTACCAGGTGGTGCCGGCTGAATCATCTCGTGATTAGTATAGTAAAATGCTGTGTGATTTCTTATCGGTGTCTGAAGAATCCCATTCTGTTCCACTACTCCATCGACGGAACTGTTTTGAATCGTGTCGATCAAATTAAGGATTCAGGCGTTCTGTTAGATTACCAACTGTCCTTCAAAGCGCACTACTCTGCTACTGTGGACAAGGCTAATCGCCAACTTGGTTTTGTTTCGAAAGTTACTGCTGATTTCACTGATCCACTGTGTCTACGCGCATTGTACTGTTCTTTAGTTAGATCTATACTCGAATTCGGGAGATATGGATTTCCCGAATCGAATCTGTGCAGCGTAGGTTTGTTCGATACGCGCTACGTAACCTTCCATGGACGAATCCGCAAGACCTGCCTCCTTATAAAGACCGGTGTGCATTGATTGGCATCGAAACATTGGAAGATCGACGAAATGCCAACCAAGCTGTTTTTGGTGCAAAAATTTTACAAGGTGAAATTGATAGTCCCGCCCTGCTTGGTCAACTTCACATCTACGCACCACAGCGCATTCTAAGGCCCAGACAGTGGCTACGACAACCTCCTAGAAATACTGTATATGGCAATAATGACCCAATGTTGAGTGTGAGCGGACGATTCCAAGAGGCTTATCATTTATTCGATTTTAACGTGTCTACAAACACCTTCCGTCAGCGAATTTACAAAAGCATGTGATATATTACGTTACTTTAGATCATTAAGACCATATGCTGTCAGATGATTTTTTATAAAATAAACAAATAAATACTTTAATGTTTTGTTAACGAACCGACACCTATATTACTTTGGGCATGAAGAAAATCTATAGAACAAGCGCGCAGACACAGAATAGAAGTGATATTTTGAACAACACGACGATTGTGAGTGGCGAAAGAATCTCTTTAGATTTTGTCGTCCCTTTGGAAGGTTTTCGCAAAAAGAGGACACCAATATGAGCAAAATGCTCCCTTTCTTTCGGTCAAACTCAAACGTCAAACTGCTTATTTTGCATTATTCATTTCTCACTGCTCCCTTTTCATTACACTCTACTCTCTACTTACTACTCACTACTCACTATTCATTACTCGCTTGTCCTTTCTTACTACACATCACTCACTTCTCCCTACTCGCTTCTTTTTACATCCTACCTACGTCTCCCTATTCAGTCCTACTCCCTTCACCCTACTCACTGCTCCCTAATCACTTCTTTCTTTTCATCTCTTTCGACTCACATTTCCTTACTTAATTCTTCGCATTCACTGCTCTCTACTCACTTCTCCCTACTCATTTTAGCCTACTCATTCCTACTTACTTCTTCTTACTTACTTCTCCCTATTCACTTCTCTTTAATCACTTTTCATTATTAAATATAAGCATTACCGATGTAAACGTTTTATGGATGATTCAAGGCGAGACGGTTACTAGCCACGGGTGTTGTTTGCAGTCGTCTTGGCCACTACAGGTGGGATTCTAGTTTAGATTTATTCGTTTTCCTGGGTCTACTGGTTATTCGTTGACCTCGCATCGACATCGGTGGAGTCGCTTTCTGTTACTCTTCAAACTAAAGCTCCAAAAACGGCATCGAAATGATACAAAACAACAATGCCACAATAATGAAGAAAAATAAATACTTACTTAATTGGCCTAACGTCTTAAGGCAAGGCTTGCGCAGTATAGTTTCTCCATCTATTTCGGTCCATGGCAGATGGCAAGTGGTCTCCAGTTCCGCGGGCACCCAGTGCTCGCCAGATCTCGCTCCTGCTGGTCGTGCCACCTCACTCGCTGTGCTCTTCTTGGTCGTGTTCCTAGCGGATTCGATGCGAAAACCATATTTGCAGGATATAGTTATCCGGCATTCTAACAACATGTGCTGCCCAACACTTTCTGAATACTTGGTTCGCCGTTGAGACGCACGAGCTCGTGGTTCATTCTTCGCTTTCATACACTATTCTCTTGCACGGCTCTATGCGGCTTTGAAGTAGATAAACAGGTGATGCGTTGGGACTCGGAATTCGCGGCACTTCTGGAGGATCTGCCACAGGGTTAAGATTTGGTCCGTAGTAGACCGACCCACCATCAATCCGGCCTGGTAACTTCCCACAAATCTATTGGCTATTGGCGATAGTCTGATGGAAGATGACTTGGGACCAGCGTTGCCAACCTTCCAGATTTGTCTGGATTTTCCAGACTTTTTGATGCCTGATCAGACAAAAAAAGACGATTTCCAAACATTGTCTTCCATTGGAGCAAATGGCAGCCAGACTTTTCCAGACACTTTTATTCTCGTTTTCCAGATTTTCGTAAAAACCGGTTGGCAACGCTGCTTGGGACAGCGCTTTGTAGGCAGCATTCAGGATCGGATAGTGATCGCTCCGGAGGGTAGTCGTACCGTCGTATCCCAAATCTTGACAAGCAGACAAGTGTTGCCGCTGTTTTTAAGAGGTAAAAAGTGACTTTTCTTTTGTAAAAAACCCTGGGAAATCGATTGGTGATGGTATCAACGCGCGGAAATGACGGAAAATAGCCCATTTTGTCCCATTTACTCCTATTTTCTAAAGGGTGTCTCACATCAAATTGCACCACGGAAGAAACGCTCTAGAAAATTACCTAATTGACCGATCCTTTTCAAACTTCCAGACAACAAAATATAACCCATTAGTAAGCTTTTGGCATATTTGTTTCATTCAACTTCAATACCATAACCGTATGCTCGCCCCTTACGCTTAACTCCACTCAAAAAGTTTTGTACAACCTAGCTGCACCTCCTTGGAAGGCTTCCGTAGTGCCTGTGTCATAATGGCCTTTTTCGAAGGGCCTTAGTTCCGGTACGTTGGAGGCGTTCATGTTTTTGGGTACGACAGTGACTCCGTTGGCTGCGTACCACTCCAATACATCCTTAAAGGATGATCCTTTGAATATTGGCATGAAGATAGATCCGGCCAGAAGATCGTAGGGCCCTCGTGTTGCTTCGACAGAGAAGGCAGATGCTTCTGTAAACACTCTTTGAGGTAGATCTGCCCGTTTACAGCCCCAGTAGTCACGAACGGCGC
Organism: Sabethes cyaneus; assembly: GCF_943734655.1. NCBI lineage: Eukaryota > Metazoa > Arthropoda > Insecta > Diptera > Culicidae > Sabethes > Sabethes cyaneus. The sequence continues at coordinate 53,980,472 of NC_071355.1, forward strand.
ACTCCGTTTGCCACATGATATATTTCTTGGCAAACTATGTAAGTTTCTGCATCCGATTCTTCCCGATTAGAGTTATTATTACTTACGGAGTCCATTGCTTTGGTTTTTTTAGTGGTTCAGGCTTACAAAGCCCGCAACCAACCCACAGTATCGCAAGAGGGCCAACGTAGCTCGAAGAAGCCTTCCTCCCCTGTCAGTATACGACCTTAGTTTCCACCGGGATTGGTTACCCGATCTCCAACGAGGTTGCTTGTATCCCGGCTGGTACCACGAGGAGGTACCCAGCAAGCATTTTCATATGTATAAAAAAGATGAAAATCAGCATTACGTACAGATATATATGCTAATAAATCGTATTTGATGCGCAAAATTGGCTTATTCGTGCTATTTTGGAGGCGATATACGTGATTACGAATAGTTTTAAGCGTTACGACTATATAAGTATTTATATACGATAATATCCGATTAAGCGCGACTCGCTCCGTACTGTTATGCGATTTTGTGCTGAAAATCGTATGTATGTCAGTTATTATCATTATATATGATAGAATCAATCTTCCATTATACGAAGCACGCTGCATAAATAAATAAATATACAATCATTAAAAGAGCGTCGTATTTATGCAATGGTCTCATTTGTAAACGATATCGTTTCGCACCGTATTGACTCAGCAACACTTTTATCAAAACTGAACTTTTATACACCTACCCGGCAACTTCGTAATCGAAATCTATTTGCCATAAGCCATTATCGTACTAATTATGCAAAATTCGGTCCACTAAATCGTATGATGGCAGCGTACAATCAATACTGCGAAACCATTGACTTTACAATGTCTCGGCATAGACTTAAACATCACTTTAATTCAATACGTAATCATAACGCGTAGATAACGAAACAAAGGAATAAGAACACTTTTTAATCACCATCTAATTATAAGACTTCTATATAAGAAACTGTATATGCACTATACTAGTCTACATCGGTTGACGAAATAAATAAATAAATAAATAAATAAATAAATAAATAAATAAATAGAAAATCAACTAGGTCCCACTTTATCAAGGCTTAGTTACGATTTCGTAATTGTTAATAGTTATTTACGATAATTTCCGTACATTGATATACGAGTTGGTGCTAGCTGGGTAGCCCAAGTAACACAATTGGTTTTAAATATGAATTGATAACAGATTCACTTACTTTACTTTAGTGACAACGATCCGTTACCGATCCTGCGCCGAACGAATTATGGTCCTCCAGCACCGTCGGTCCTGGGCTGCCGTTCTCCAATCCCCACGAACACCAGCTGAACGTGCATCGTCTTCGACAGCACACACACACCGGGTGCGGGGTCTGCCTCGGAGTCTACAGCCTCTTCCTGGTTCTCTGCTGAAAATAGTTATGGCTACTCTTTCATCGGGCATTCTGGTCACGTGTCCAGCCCACCGTAGCCTGCCACATTGCACTACCCTCACTATATCAGCATATTTGTATGCTTGGTACAGCTCGTGATTCATGCGTCTGCGCCACACTCCATTTTCCATTTTGCCACCAAATACAGATCGCAGAATTTTACGCTCAAAAACCCCAAGCACTCGCCGATCAGCTTCCTTTAGCGTCCATGATTCGTGTCCGTAAAGGGCCACCGGGAGGATTAGTGTTCTGTAGAGCACCAGTTTTAAGCGAATTTGCAAACTACGGGACTTCAGCTGGCTACGTAATCCTTAGAAAGCCCGATTCGCGGCTGCAACTCGTCGTTTCACTTCGCGGCTTACACCGTTGTCACATGTTACGAGTGTACCAAGGTATATAAATTCCTCCACTACTTCATATCGTTCCCCATCTAATTCCACCTCGGCACCAAGATCACTTGGGCTCCCACGTTCCCTATCAGCATCCATGTACTTCGTTTTGGCGGTATTAATGGTAAGTCCCAATCTCGCAGCTTCCCTTTTAAAGGGCTGAAGGCCTCTTCCACTGCTCTACGGTTGATTCCGATGATATCGACGTCATCCGCAAAACCAAGAAGCATGTGAGATTTTATGATGATAGTTCCATTCCTTTCCACGTTTGCCCTTCGTAATGCACCTTCCAAGGCAATGTTGAATAGCAGGTTAGAGAGTGCATCCCCTTGCTTCAGTCCATCCAACGTCATGAAAGCAGCTGAGGTCTCACCCGCTATTCTAACGCATGATTTGGATCCGTCCAGCGTTGCACGAATCAGCGTAGCTAGTTTCATCGGAAAACCATGTTCTAGCATTATCTGCCACAGCTCATTTCGTTTAACTGAATCGTAGGCCACTTTAAAGTCCAAAAACAGATGGTGTGTCTGCAAGTTGTACTCCCGGAACTTGTCTAGCAACCGACGCAGGGTAAACATCTGATCCGTCGTGGAGCGACCCTCACGAAAACCAGCTTGGTACTTGCCGACGAAGGACTCCGCTAACGGTCTCAGTCTGCAGAACAGGATACGGGAAAGCACCTTGTAGGCAGAATTGAGCAATGTAATTCCTCGATAGTTTTTACACTCCAGTCGATGTCCCATTTTGAAAATTGGACAAATGAGGCCATCCAACCACAGCTGTTACGCTATCTTCCACGTGTCGTGCCTACCGACGATGGCACCATGGATGTTCCTCCACAACCCATTTATATCTTCTCCTTCTACCTGCTGTTCTGCGATTCGCTGGTCAAGCTTCCTGGCGTACTCCACTGCTACGCCGTCTGCCGTTAACCGTTGGATGTTGAAACGCAGCGTCCTCTCAGTGCGAGCTTTCGCCGTGTTCGACAGCCTTGCGCGAATCTTACTCACTACGAAATAGTGGTCTGAGTCGATATTTGGTCCCAGAAAAGACCGTACATCGATAACATCCGAAAAGTGTCGACCGCCAATCAAGACATGATCGATCAGAGATCTGGAGTCTTCATTTGGATGCCCCCAGGTGTGTGTCCGAATATTTAAACGTGGAAAGTAGGTGCTACAGACGGCCATTCCTCTGGCCGCGGCAAAGTTTAGGAGCCTCAGACCGTTATCATTGGTCGACCTATGAAGGCTACGTCTTCCAATAACTGGACGGAAAAATTCCTCCCTCCCGATCTGCGCATTTGCATCTCCGATGATGATTTTCACGTCGTGTTTTGGGCACTGTCCATAGGTTCTCTCAAGCCTGTCGTAAAACTCGTCCTGAGCATCATCGGATTTACCATTTGTCGGTGCGTATAAGTTGATTAGGCTGTAGTTGAAGAATTTGCCCTTAATCCTCAACACGCATATACGGTCATCTATGGGCCTCCACCGGATAACTCGTTGCTTTTGTTTCCCCAACACTACGAAACCGACTCCATGTTCTGCTTTCTGGCCGCCATTGTAGTAAATGTGGTACTTGAAAGAAGCGCCAGCAATACGGTCTACTGCACGGAACTCCCTTTCTCCAGAATTTGGCCACCGAACTTCCTGAATAGCAGCGATCTTCACTCCGAGTTAATGCAGGTCACGAGCAAGCAAGCCAGCCCTTGCCGGTTCATGGAGAGTTCGGACATTTCAGATACCAAGTTTCCAATCATTATCCCTTAATCGTTTACTTGTACCTTGCCGTGTCCTATACCGATTGTTCCGTCCTGAATTTCTTTCTTCGTTATTCGTGGTAATTGAGTTTTTCGGTATACTATCTCACCGGGGTCGCGATACCTACATCCCGCTGATGGGTAGGGCTGATACCTAAGATGGCAGTTAGGTATAGCTTGCGGGATACAGAATTTCATATTCAGACGCCCGCTCTGAGACAGACGCTGTGCGAGCCGCCCCTCACCTGGAGAACCGGCGCTCTAGTTCGGTGCGAACTAGCTTAGCTGCTCCAGTAAGTGCATAAAGCATTTCCGGGTCATCGACCGCCATCATTTAACTTAGATCTACGTGGAGGCGATAGGTGGGAGCTTGAGAGAGCCAGAGCTATATTTGATGCTCCTTCCAGGTAACTCTGTCCATTTCATACCCTTTACCCATACCTCATTTCATCTGATTCCGATACCACGAATAAAATCATGAAGTTTGAATTACGGTATGAGGCAACTCAAAATTATGAATAATAGTTCATGATTTTGCATTGTGTTGTACTGCAAGAAGTTCGTGATATCAGGATTATTATTCATGGTGCATTTTCATGAAACATAAGCTAGAAACCTGAAATCATGAGCCATTTTGCTCATTTTGGAGATTAGATTTCTACCCGTGCACTCAAAACTCTAATGCGCACGTTTTTTTGGCTTTAGACCACTGTGCGCAGTCTGGTTCATTTCCGTTTTAGTTGCACCTTAGTTAATTTGATTTAGATTTTTGGTTTGATTTAGGACATTGTTCGAATGTTACCAGAGTAAAGTTTCATGCTGTTAAATACTGCATATTGTTCGACTTCCAGTCATTTTTCAAAAGTTTAAATTAATAAATTACAACTTCTGAACTATTTTGTTAGATTATTTCTGAAATTCAATTTATTCAAAACAATCTATTCGTGATTTCGAGTTTTTCTGTCAAATAAACTACCGAAATCATTAATTGTACTAGAAATCAAACGGTGAATACTGAATCGATAGTGAAAAGCGCATCTCTTAAGTTTTTTTTTTTCATAGTAAACTGATTTTTGGACCATATCACCAGACTAGATTAAAACTTTAACTAATATCAAAAGGCTATAAAAAACCGAAATTAAGTATAGCTTTCCCTATTGTTATATTTACCTACTCAACAATACCTCCAACGCTCGCAGTGAGCTATAACTGAAAACTGAAAAATGAGGCGACTATACCTAGACAATTGGCGGCTGTTAAATTTTTCGCGACTGAGAAAAAGTTTTCTTTCTTCGCATTGATACGTGCACATTCTGGCAAGCGAAAGAACCACTTCTTTTGTGTTGGAAATGATGAAGATGTTTCTGTCCATTGTATTTTCAAGGATACTTACATTTGTACCTACTGTTTAGTGTAGGAAAAAGAAATGGTAATCACCGCAAGTAGCGATGCTACTCCCAGCACAAGGGATGATTTTCCATATTTACATTGCAAATTTCAAGCTGAAATTATATTCGATGGGCAAGCATTCAGCAGCCTGTCAAAAAAAGATGAATACTACTGTGCCTAATCAATGCAAGCCTAGTGTACAAAAGAAAACATCTTGTTTATGTAGGAGAACAATCGAAATATTGTTCCTACTGTTGTAAATCTCAAATTAGCCGCGCTGAATATTCAATAAAACGGGATGATATATTGCCTTCCTGCTGTTGCGAAACGAAACTATGTGCAACATTCGTAGGTAATTTTTTTTACCACCTGTACTGTTAAGTGGGACAGCAACGATGCGTCTTCACCTACATTTTAAAATGAATGGAGGCGCGTTGTTGGTGTTCATTTGAAATTATCGCCTGTGTCAGTCTCACGCCACTTCTTGCAACGATGCGGTAAAAAAGGCCATTTAGCTGAAAATTAACTGTAGTAAAATTATGATTTATTAACTGTGTCTCATATTGGGCACATAAAAATATGATTTCGTTACTTTGTATGCAAATCATTTCTTTTCTATAAATAATTACTACGTCATTCGAACTAGGCCATTCGCAAGGTACATCATATTCGTAGCACAAGTTCAACCCTGACCTCGGCAAATCAAGTACACTGAAAGCGAGTAGACGAGAGCGCGGAGGAAGAAAGCAAAAATGCAGCACGTTGTGGTTTGACTCGGCATATCTCGTGACATTTTTAATTTACTGTAAAGTCGCTGAAGTATGTACTTCCTCCCGTCAGCTGCCGTGCAACCGACCAACCACCAGCCAGCCAGCCAGCCAGCCAGCCAGTGCATTCCTTTTTCTACCGCAACAGATTCACAAGATCGCTAGGCTGGGTCGGACCGTGCTGGGTGCACTCGGAAACAGAGCCTCGCCACGGTGGTGCAGCAACATGAGCATTCCCATAATGTGTGCGGTAATGGTAAATAACATTAGTCGATTTTTTTCTCGTTTGGTGGGACCTTAAGCGGCAACAGTGTGCAACGGAATCAGGTCTGGGTCCCGTGTGCCATTCGTCTGCAATTGCATCAGCGACTGCATGGCCAGGTCGGGGTGAGTTATTCAGCTCAGCCCTGCCAGGCCGCCAGAGTGCCACTGCTCTTGAGCTGCTTCCGGTGCTGTTGCCCGTTTGTAAGTGGGAATTTTAGCTGTAGGATTTTTTTTTTCGACTTGCTCCTCCGCTGCGCTTCGTTCCTGTGCTGCACTTTGGGAATTATTTCCACGCTTAGGTCTCATTTAATGCTGTGACTGCGACGATGCTGGCGACCGAGAACGAACGAAGATGCAGAAGCAGAAAAATCTAGAACGGCATTCGTCGTCGGTCGAAGGAAGGAAAGATTTGCTACATTTCCTTCCCGAGAGTTGAATTCGAGCCATAAAGTTACTGTTTTATGGGCTCTTTAAAAGCATCACCGGTTTCCCCCGGCCGAAATGGGGAATGTTTTGCTACACGATGGATACTATTTGTTAAACTGGGAAAAGTGTGTTTAAAAGGGGCGATTACTTGCGGCGGTAAGTGGGATTGATGCGTTAATAAAATAGATTTTTCTGCTGCTTAACAAGTTGTAAAATAATGAGTGGTCCATAAAGTGTGCTCTGCGGTTCGTGTTGTACCGGTAGCTGAAAGGACGTTTGGTTTACGGATCCTTCCAATCAGAGTTAATCCAATTAAGATGCTACATCTGGAGTAGCAAATTTTAAATAGGGGGAAGATTTTTGAACATAGAAATAAGAAAAGGTTAAGCTCACTAATGGACCTACATTTACCGCATTTCGGTCACGTAGGTGGTTTTGTTGCGAAAAAATATTCAAGTTGCCATTGTTAGTTTAAAAATGTTTCACCCTCCTAAGTACATTTATAATGCGGCGTAATTTTCCCACAAATCCAAACTGTTCGATAATGTCAGCATTTGATTCCAACCATGAAAACAAGTAGCATACAATAGGAGCTATATATATCGCATTGTATGAATTGATTGCAATCCCTCAAACACGAATGATGAGTGGAAGCTTGCCGGTACAATGCGCCATAATGAAACAAACAGTTTAGCAGCTTGAATGGAAATCCAATTAGCGTGTACTCACTCAACTCGGTTCCAAGAGCTCGATGGAAATACACACACACAATCGAGAGACAGGCAGAGTAAGAGAAAGAGTGAGAGGTCCTTTCCGGCGCTCCGTTGGCTAGCTACAATCGTCGCGATTTCGATCGATAGTACCGCGTTGCAGATCGAGCCAGAGCGGCAGCAGCTTGAAATCCCACCGATTCCATTATTGCGTTAAACACGTGTGTGACATCTTCAGCAGCTGTGCATAGCGATAACCACCGCACCGGCAGCTTCGAAAAACTTTGTCCTATCCCGTGGCAAGGCAAGCACTGCGTGATACTCGACCGTTAGCAGCCACAGGGGGGCCGGGAACTTTGGTTAGTGTGGTTTGACTCCACTGGCGGACATGTTTATTTCATAAGATCCATCGACTTGACCGTAATTCCTGTTTTCCCCGTCAGCATAACAATGCGAGGTGCGCTGAACGAGCAGACTAAGCTAGCCGGCATCAGTTGCGTGGTAGGTGAAAGTCATTTTCGTATAAATAGTTTTTTTTTTCGAATCTTAAAACTGCGCTCAAAGCGATTTACCGGTAAATACATCAATTCCTTGAAATGTCAATGGTTGTTGGAGTGTATTTTAAAACATCACAGCAAAAGTTGGTGCAGCTTGACCCTGAATCAAACCGACGCCACTGCACTGCACTGGCAGTAGTAGCACTCGAGAGCATCGGAGAAGCTTCGAAAGCACTCCACTATTTTCCCATAACAGGGATGATTTATGACCCACGAATCACGAGAAACCGATGGGGCATCGCCTATCAGAAGTGCCAAGGAACTGTGCCACGAGCGTAGGGCCCGTAAATTTAATAAGCGGTAGCGATGTATTTTAGAGGCGGCCGAAAAGTTTTGCGTGTTTCTCGTAACTGCGCACGTACCGGTAATACCATTGCGTTAGATATCGATGTGCCGGGTGATAAATGGCAATCACGATTGTAATCGAATGTGTTGCTGTTAGCTCGACAGGTTCGGTGCCGACTGCCGGCCCGCCCATCAGCGCACCGCCCTGGGCTGGCGTGGTGGGTGGATGCTAGTCAGTCGTGAGGTGCGAAACTAATTTGATGCTGCCACCCCGCAAAGCCGTGGCTTTGTATTCGAAAAGTCAATAGATTTTGAAGAATGACGCGCTCCGCTGATTTGTGCAGCATAAAAGAGGCTTTGTGGGGATGAATCAATGCTCAATGATGTTTTGTGTTCTGCCATTCCTATTGTTCGGATGCAACTCCTAGCAAATAGGAGGTTTTTTGCGTTGTTTATGATGAACTTGGCTGAAATAAAAAAATACGAAACACTATGGATTGCTTCAAATACGGCTTGTGGTAGTTGGAATTCACGATTCGAAGGTTGTTTTTACTCCACAAGTTTTGTGTGTATAGTCTACTTTGAAAAGTTGCTTTTCAAATAGAATCGATAAGCAATATCAGTTCAGTTCAACAGTTCTTCGATGAACACGTCAAGCGAAGTTGCAAGTGACGGATTGAAAGCTAACCTAGGAGTACCTACAAACGGCAACCACATGCCGGCTCCCGAACTGGAAGAATTTCGGTGAGCAATCGGTCTGCTGAAGAATAATAGAGCCGCCAGAAAGGATCAACTCCCGGCAGAACTTTACAAAAATGGCCAAGAATCGCTAGCAATGGCACTTCACTGGATAATTTCCAGGATTTGAGAGGAGGAGAAACTACCGCTGGAGTGGATGGAAGGTTTAGTCTGTCCCATCTAAGGGCGACCGGCTAGATTGCTGTAACCACCGCGGCATTACGCTATGGTCAACGCCGCCTACAAGGTGCTCTACCAGATTTTGTTGCGTCGTCTATACCCAATAGCAAGAGAATTCGTAGGATAGTATCAGGCTGGGTTTATGGGGTCCCGTGCTACTACGAATCAAATTTTTACTCTCCGCCAAATCCTCCAGAAACGTCGAGGGTACAACGTGCCCACGTACCATATTTTCGTGGATTTACAATGGTCCACGTGGACGATACAGTTGAATGCGAACAGCTATGGCAGATATTGCACGAGGACAGTTTTCCGGACAAACTGACGCGGCTTGTCAAAGCTACCCTGGAGCGAGTGATGTGCTACATGCGCGTTTCGGGGACACTCTCGAATCCTTTCGAATCGCGCAGAGGGTTGCGGCAAGGTCCTAAAATGCAGTAGTATATGAGATATTAAAAAATCATTTTATAAAATATTTATAATCTAAAATCTCGTTAATCAATAAAATTTTTTTTATTAAATATATCGAATGTCATTTTAAGGCCAAAATAAGATATGATAACAAACTCAGTTATTAAATTCATTTCACAACCACTGTTTTAAATATCTACTCAATAACAAAATGTGTTATCAATATATCTCCATATCTATTCAATAACAAAATATACCATTATAACACAGTTTGATATTGTTTTTATATTATTTTGCTCTTCGCTCCTGCTCGGGAGTCTACGCTAGCCTTAAAACGGAGACGAGGAGGATTGGGTTACAAGTGGCTCCAGGGAAAATAACGTTTATCTCCCACGGACAGTGACGCTTGACGGCGATGAACTGGGAGTGGTTGATGAGTTCCTATATTTAGGATCCCTGGACGCTGATCGGTGACAATAATATGAGTAAAGCGATTGTACGACGCATTCAAGCTGGAAATCGAGCCTACGTTTCCCACCGCAATGCGCTTCAATCAAGGAGCATATGCCGCTGTTACAAAGCTGTCGATGTACAAAACGCTAATCAGACCGGTAGTCCTTTACGAACAGTAACGTTGCTTGCGAAAGACATATCTGCACTTGCCGTATTTGAACGAAAGGTGTTGCTGACTTTGGCGGAGTAGAAACAGATAGCGGATAGCGGCGTAGGCGTATAAACCATGAGTTATAATAGGTACTATTTGGAGAGATTCCAATCATACACCTGGGAAACGTTGAAAGACTACAATGCACTATGGTCCAGAAAGCCAAATTAGGTGGAAAAAATTGTTTACTCAGTCGTTGATTTTAGACTATTTAAGTGTTAGCAGCAATATCTTGATTTAGGATGCCGCTTTCTTGGCATGAGCTATTTTAGGGTGACCCTTAAATTAACCAAGATCCAAAATCCAAAATCAAAACGAAACAAGATAGAGCGATATTCACTTCAGCAATTTTAAAGGTTTAAGTATTTTGAGTAATATTGCAGAAGACGGAATCCCTCTATCTCGAACCGTTTCCATATTAGGGCGATTTTCCTGAGTCAAGTTAGGGTGACCCTGCTATTTTGCGATTTTTCTTCATAACTTTTTTGTTTTGCATTTCTCCCAAAACACTTCTTCAGATAACTTTTGAGAATCAATAAGACGCAACTTTTTGTGAAAAAAGAAACTGGCTATCTACTTTACTTCTACATTTATATTAAATTTTGTGATAAAAATAGGCCGTTTTTAAATGTGAGTATCTTAGAAAGATGCAAGCAGAATTAAAATCGTTTGATTGCGTTTAAAAGAACGTGATTTTCTGTGCATAATCGAAGTGGAGCTATCGACTGTTTATGATTCCAAACTTTATGTTTTCGGCAGGACAGTTATACGGCAAAGCAAAACGACACTTATTTATTCTATGCCCGACGTTTCTATGTATTTAACATCTTTCTCAAGGAGTTCTACAATATAAAATAACATAGTTAACATCATTTCTAAGATATAACAATAGAACGTCATACAGAACCACGTATCGTATTTTGTCTGGTGGCTTCTGTAGAAGGTTTGAACTAGTCACATTGATAAGTAATACTAGCATTAACCGAGCTTAAAATATAATAATGTTGAATACAAAATTATTATTAAATCGATTTGTGCATAATGCAACGAACAAATTCAAAACTCACTGTATTCGAACGAAATTCTTGCGGATCGTTTTAACATACAACATGGCTGAATCGGTACACTATTTGGCTATGGCGACTGTGATGGTTGAATATTCTGTGTAAAGGGGTGTTGTGTATTGATGCTGTTGCTTGTTATTGCGTGTGTGCGTGTTGAGTGAGAAGTTTGTTTTGCTATGTTAATTTTGATAATGTGTAAGATTGCAGCGTATGTGGAGCTAAGGCAGTCAACATAATATCAAAAATTGGAGAGGGGATTTTTGTCTATCTCAAATAAATCAACTTTGAATATGTGGGGTTTTAACATATTTAAGTAGATAAAAGTAGACGAGTTGCGCCATAACTCCAGAATGCCTTGATTGTTCTTCATCAAACTTGGCGTACATGTTTCTTGACATAAGTAAATCAGCACAGGGGGTTGACAAAAGGGGGGTGGTCGCTAAAAAGGGGAGGGGGAGGTACAAATATGTAAAAGTGGCTGTAATTATCTTGCATTTAGACCGTTATAAGTTGTGTGAGTGGTCCAAATCAAAAAGAGAATGTATAAACTTAACCTCATGTTTGTTGACTTGAATTTTCTAATAAAGTTAGACATTAAAAACGGTGGACTTTCCAAAAAACGGAGGGAACGGTAGACAAAGTAATGAAATCATATGTGTTTCATAGTATCATAGAGTGGAATACGACGTGAAGGGGAAATAGCGGAAAATTAGATGAAGCAAAGTCATTGAAGCAACACTTACAAGGTTTGTAATTTATTTCGTTTCACCAAGCTAAGGGATCCGCGCGTTACAGCAGTTTAGTGTGCCACCATCGCTGGCGGAATTGCGTTATTTTGAGACACAAACTGTGTCTCGTCCACGTATATTGTAGTCAACTACCGAATGAGAAGTTTAAATAGTTTTCTACCCGCGACGTGGATTTCCGTGATTCGCACCTCTCCTTTCATCAGAGGCCACCATCCTTTTGTCTTTCAGCCACTTGTACATCTGTTTTCGATAAGGTTGAAAATCTCAGGCGAGCGAGTGTGAGAAGCATATCATCCAAAGCTTACTTCACGCAAGCCTACGACAAACAACTGCTGATACTGTGTGCATACATTCTGCTACCTACACACTCGCGAGTGTACAGCCTCATAGCAACTTTCTGCACATCTCGCCCGCGAATCTAAAGCTCACGAACAGTCAATAGGTCGTAAGCACGAGCTAGGATGTATGGATACGGATTTTACTTTACTTCTTTTCTTCTTCATTTTACACCCTCGCTTACACACGCGGGTAAGTGTGCGGGTCACTGCGAGCGATGATAGGTGTCAACTTCTGGGTTGCAATGACGAGCGTAGGCAACGACCGTGGCTGACAACTAAATAGCAAAGCAAAGCAAAGCCTAGGTGCTACATTCCGTTATCGAAACTTGACCTTCTGTTTTTTTATACGACAGACTTCGCAGCCAGCTGTTAGAGTGCAGGACAATTGCAGGGCCAGTTGCGATCCTATTGACTCTAACAGCCTCTCCCAGTCGGGATTCGAACATATGACGACTGGCTTATTAGGCCAGCATCATACCTCGAGGCCAACTGGGAGGTGATAACTAAATACACTATGGCAAAAACTTGTTGCAGTGCATGAGAATATCAGAAAAGAAATCCGAAAGAAATGCTCATGCATGTGTGTTTGTTAGAAGAAAATCGTGAGAGAAAATTGGACCACACGAATGCGGGCTTCACAACTTCACAGAACCTAGAAGCCGCTGGTTTGGAATCTTACAAGATATCTGTTTTTATGTAAAAAAAATGCAGGAAATCGAATGGTGATGATTTCATTCTGCGCAGACTTCGGAAAGTAATCCATTTTGCCCTATTTTCCCCAAAAATCATGATAAAAGCTAATTAAACAGTATAAAAACTTAGTTGCCGCCCGTGAAACGAACTCAAATAGCTTCCAAATTTTGTCAAAATATCAGAAAAATCAAATTCCATCCATTCCATACTGTGCGAAATACAAGAATAGTCCATTTTGCCCAATTCACCCCCATTTACATAGATAACCTAATTAAAGCGATTAAAACTAACTTAAGGGTAAAAATAGTCTTCAAAAAAATGTGTATTTTATCATACTGAATAACTTTGGAGAACAATAGAAAGCAATAATTAATTGGATGCGGAGTTATTGTGCAGAATTAATTTTTACGTGTACTTTTAAAATAAATCATTATATCTCGCAACTAGCAAAAGATAGATAGTTACTATATTCAGCAAAGTTGCTCATTTTGGTATGTTCTATAATTTTTCTGAAGAAAAAAATTTTTTTGGACGTATTTATAAAAACAAAAGTTTGTATCACCCTGATAGATAAATATAAGATCACCTTGATAGTTCGAAAAAATGCGCTGTATTTTATTAATAAACTTCTCCAAATATACTATCGTTGAAAAATTACGATTTTTACGCAATAGCAAATGAACGTATTTTTGTAGATTTATTTATTTATTTATTTATTTGCTTCATCCGACAAACTGTCTTAATGAAAATTTGATTTGGCTGGGAAAAGCCGCCTAGTGCAACATGTTACTCAAAGCGGCATAAAAACCCAGCATCTTTTAATTGAACAGAGGCAGCACATAGTACATGGCATAACTACATACATTATTCAAATTACACACAACATTCACTAAAAAGAAAATTCATTTTCACGTCGATTATATTCCAGCGCCATCTGCCGAATAGGTTCATGAAGGCCATAGTTGGTACGGTGCGGGTCAACACGTAGAAGCCGTTGGTTCCGTTGAGGCCGGAGAGGGCAGTATAGATGCAGTTGTGACAAAATAGCAGGGCAGTCCAGAGCGCCCGACAGAATTTTATAAGCAGTCTTGGCTACAATAACTTTTCGCCGCTGCTCAAGAGGTAATACGCCAACAAGCAGACAGAGTTCCTCGTATGGAGGCAGAGCATCAGGGTTTCTCCATGGCAGCATGCGACAAATTTTGCGGATAAAGCACTTCTGAATTCGCTCAAGACGAACAATCCAGTAATCGTAATGCGGATTCCAGACAACGCAGCCTGTCTCCAGAATAGAGCGAACCAAGGAGCAGTAAAGGGTACGTAAAGTACCAGGATCACTAAATTCTCCTCCGATTCGGAAAATGGTTCCCAGCTGACGATACGCCTTGTTAATAATAAAATCATAATGCTGCCTGAATGACATTTGGCTATCCAATACGATGCCAAGGTCCGTCACACTATCACTGCGCTGTAGTGGTATGCCGTCAATACAGTAATCAAAAACTATCGGGTACTTTTTGCGGGTAAAGCTGATGGCAGTGCATTTCTGAATACTGATTAGCATATGATTGGAGCTGCACCATTTCACGAACATATCAACCAATTTTTGCAGACTCAAACAGTCAGTGGTTGTCTTAATTTGCAAATAAATTTTTAGTCGAGTGACATCATTAACGAACAGTGAAAATAATAGTGGTCCTAAAATGCTACCTTGAGGTACTCCTGATCCATTCTGAAACCACCTCGAATGAGAAGGGCCTAGTTTAACGGCAATTTTGCGATTGCGTAAATAAGTGCTCAGCCAGGAAAGTAAACTAGATGAGACAGCTAATTTGTCCAGCTTGGCTAGCAAAATATCATGGTTCACACGATCGAATGCCGCTTTCAGATCAGTGTAAATGGCATCGACCTGATTACCCTTTTCCATAGTGTGTTGACATAGCGAGGTGAACTCCAGTAAGTTCGTAGTAACTGATCGGCCCGGATAAAATCCGTGTTGCGAGGTGGAAATATAACTTTTCACACGGAACAAGAGATGGTCATAGACAATTGCCTCAAAAATCTTGGAACATGCGCATAGGGAGGTGATTCCACGGTAGTGCTTCACACTATGCTTGTTGCCTTTTTTAAATACAGGAAACATGAATGACGACCTCCAACTTTCGGGAAATTTTTGCGCTCGTAGAGAAAGGTTGAATAAAGTAGCGAGTGGAGCTTTCAGGGTATCACAGCATTTTTTTAACAGGGCAGCAGGAATTCCGTCAGGTCCAGGGCAATACGATTGTTTCATTTTATGAACAGCATTAGCAACGTCTTCTGCAACAACAATAAAAGGTCCAACCGAGAATTCGGCGTCAGGAACATAAAACAGGGCATCTTCCAAGCTATCAGGCAAGACTGACTCCGTACAAAACACACTCTCGAAGTATTTAGCAAATAAAGCACATTTACTACTAGTGGAGGATGCAACATCATTATCCAAGAAAATAGTAGATGGAAGGCCGTCCTCTTTCCGTTTACTATTGACAAATCGCCAAAACTGTTTAGGGTTACTTCGCAGTTTACGTTCGGTGTAGCGTACATAGTTGCGATAAAGACTTTTGTTCAGAGACTTATATTTTTGACTAGCCAATTTGAAATTTTGACGATTGCGTGCACTACTGGATGAGTGGTAAGCACGAAGGCAACGATTTTTCTGGCGTTTTAGACGGTTTAGTTCGCGGTTTCCCCATACTGGCTTACAGCGCGGTCGTACTCGGGGGACATGTTGCAATATAAGCTCATGAATTTTGACAATAAAGCTAGCAACTGCCTCATCAACATCAGTATAGCTGGTTAAAAAGGACCAATCAGCATTGCGTAAAGCCACATTTATTGCATCGAAATCATCTCGCCGAAAATCGTACGCATTAGAGTCAAATTCGTCATTAAATAGCGAACTGATAGGCTTGTCATATCTAATCATAACGGGAGGATGATGAGGATCAATATTGCAAAGCTCATCAACTGCAGTGGTCACTGAGCAGGCTGGCAGAGCATGACTGTTAACAAAAATTAGATCCAAAAGCCTGCCATTATGATTGAGCACTGGGTTGACCTGGTAGAGGCCATTTAAGGCAACGCCGTCTAGAAGGCAAGAACTGCCAGAGTTAATATGAGAATGCAGAGTGTTGACAATCAAATATCTGTTGATATTATGTAGCTTCCAGGTTAGACCAGCACGGTTGTAATCGCCAAACAGTAAAACATCATCACTGGGACCGAGAGAATCGTTTACCTTATTAATCGTTGAAATATGCCGTTGGATCACTTCAGCATCATTGCGTAAGTTAGGAGGAACATAAATAACACCGATCGCTAACTTTGTAGTTCCAGTAGAAACCGTTATCCATAATTGCTCCAGTAACTCATCAACATTTCAGTAACATTTTGGAGAGAATCAGGCGAAACGAACCGATTGTGAATTCATCACGGTACTAAATCGATGACAATTAACTCTCCTGATCATACATGCCATTTTCACAGATTTTTTCACACGCATAAATTTGGGACCCACCAATTATGACCAATTATTCCTGTAAGTTCTGGTTCTACCAATGTGTCTGATAATTAAAGTACGTCATAAACTATGTATGGTACAGAAAAAATATACTAGAAAAATTAAATATTGCGGAGGAAATGATAGGGTCCCAAATTTATGCGTGTGAAAAAGTCTGTGCAAATGGCGTCTATGCTCCTGATCTGATGTCTTTTGAGTAAATTGGTACTATTCGAGTTTATTCCCCAGTCTTTTAATTATTTTTAATCGCTCTAATTGGGTTTTACTATGTATGTATTTAGGGGTGAATTGGGCAAAATGGACTATACCTGCATTTCGCACAGTATGGAATGGATGGAATTTGATTTTTCTGATGTTTTGACAAAATTTAGAAGCTATTTGAGTTCGTTTCACGAGCGGCAACTAAGTTTTTATACTGTTTAATTAGCTTTTAACATGATTTTCGGGCAAAATAGCCCACTTCTCGAAGTCTGCGCAGGATGAAACCATCACCAATCAATTTCCTGCATTTTTTTACATAAAAATAAGTAAGGGAACTGTGGGTAAGATGAACAGGGGGGGGGGGGTAAAATGAACAGGCAGCCAAATTCCCAGTAAACCGATTAAAATCTATTCCAGATCAATAGGTAGCTTCTCCTAGAAGTATTTCAAGCTGTTTGAGTGATATGTGACAATATCAAAAAAATTGAAAACGTAAAAAATATTTGCTGAAACCTGACGCCGATGCTGATTTCCACTGTTAGTAAATAAGCTATTTCGGCGAAACAAATTAAATTTCGACTATTGGTATCATTTAGTGTTGTTTGCTTATCACTATCCTGCTGATCTGTAGAAAATTCCAAATATTTTTATCAACTGTTTGTTTATAATAAACACTTGAAAACACTTGGGGGTAAAATGAACACCTCACCATGGGGGCAAAATAAACAGGGTGTATAATGATGTTTTATTTTCCATTTATCAGCAGCCACGACCTAATTACAATTCAAGCAATAAAAATGATCGAGTCTCTCGAAAAATGACGGAAAATGGTCTACTGCTGGAAAATCATGCGAGTTAAAAGTCAAGCATTGTATGAACGTAGCGAAGTTCCCCTATCTTGTAAGATTCTAAACCAGCAGCTTCTAACTCTTGAGATTATAAGCTCGTTTTTTGCCGATTGTGCGTTGTTTCAATTGGGCACCACTGTGTATGTGTGGAATAGCAGTTATATAATTTTTGAAGGTGTTTATGTCTTCAGTATTTTTTATTTCTATAAAAAGTTTCATGTCATTGGCGTGAGTACTAATTTTGAGCTTCTTAAGGATGAAGTATAAGTCGTTTCCAAGCAGAATAAACAGTAGAGGTCCTAAATGAGAGCCGTGAGGGACACCCGACTTGGCATTATTACAGTTTGAATGTTTTCCTATGAATCTTACTATTGGTTGGACTCCCGTCTTTTGCAATTTATAAAAGCCATGTTGCGCAGTGGTTATTCTATTTTAAATTTGGTTAAACACCTTAACATTTACTATTGCTTAAAAATGTTTCGAGACACAATCACAAGTGATCGAGAATCTGCACAGCCTGCACATCTGCATAGTTACCCAATCCACAGTCTAATTTTGTCGAAACGTAAAATAAACTGAACCATCATCTACCCACATAAATTTCAGAGATAATAATTATAAAATGTTTCCTGTTAAATGCCGTGGCTCGCAATCTGTTGCAACAAACACTATACTCTCGCTCCCGTCCTGGCCGATCCGTGAGTGGCTGCGCTGCAATAAAACTAATTTGGCAAACGTTCCTCGCAATAGACCCTGTGCAGAAACCAACTTGCGAAGCCCGGCCCGGACTCCGGACTATTGCCAGTGCAGCCAGTGTGGCATTAGCACGGCCCAACCCGCAAAACACATACAGCAGCGCGCGCGTGCAACCAAGCCCTGGGGGCGGCGGGCGTGGGTCCGTCTTCCAACCCAACAAGGTGGTTCGCATTAAAACAAATAATAGCACCCACCAGCGCTGCTGGCTGTGCCTGTGCTGCTGCACGAAGAGTGAAGTGCCAAGAACTTTACCACTTTAATGATGTGCCGCCATAATTTACTCGGGGTGCCCGTTTCTGAGTTTCCGTCCGCATTCGCTTTATTCGTAGGGCGTTGTCTCAAGTGTCGCTTCCCGAAACGAAGTGTAGACGATGTTCACGCCCGGCTCGGCTGTAAGGGCAACCGGTGCTGGGCTGTAGAACTGCAAATGCATCGGCAAAGCAGATCGGTGCACGCGACCTCGGTGCCAATTGGACTCATATATTTTATGTTTACCGCTCTGCGAGGAGATAGCTGCACGGGACCGAAGACGGAATCAAGCAAGAAGCGGTAGGAAGTTTTCGTCCAAGCTGTTCACTGACGAGATAAAGCGAGCAGTTGCACCGTCTGCTCGTATTTGTAAAGTTTAATTTACTGCCTAAACTGTAGTGATAACTTGTTGGCTTCATATATTTACTATCTAATTCCCGGTCCGACAGCGGTAATGTCTAGCACCGAGGGATCAGACGGAGAAGTTTTTCCGTTTTTGTCTCGAGGCATTCGAACTGCACCGATCCACTGGGCGTCTACGTTGAATGCAACCAAAGAGGGAGAGAAAGGAGCACCAACAAACCGGCTAAAGGACAGAGTTTCCAATCCAATTCATTGCGGTCAGTTTCGTTCAATTACGGCTATGTTGATTTCATTCCGATGGTCGCCTAGTTTACGGAACAGAAGAAGATGCGGTTATGTTTTATGACGTTTCCGTGTCTGATTAGCGATTGCATGGCGACATTATTGTTCGGAAACAATGTGACAAGTTTAACTTTAATTGCTTATTGCGGTCAGCCAAACGAACGTGTTCGAATATCCATTGGTTGGGAAATTGGTATTTCGATTTACACAAGCACAACATTTCACCAGAGTTATCAAATATTTATTGAAAGAAACATAATATTCGCTGATTATCCAGTTTATTCATTAATAATACTTGAAACCCAAATCTGTTCTCGTTCTATGTTCAAACGCCATAAACCAACAATTATTTTTCGAGTGCCGAAAAAAATCTCATTTTATTGAATAATTACGCTCTATCGTAAACCAACTGCACTGATCCCGGGTTCAAATCGAACCTACCATCAAAACCAATTGATACATTATGCCGCAGCTAATTATGGATCGCCAATAATCGCTTCGCTCGGTGTAACAATTGATGGAAATGCATTTTGCGAATTAGACAAAGCCATCGCTGCAAATCACAAAGCAATTGTTCCATTGAATTGCCGTCGTCGGAACGAAACCACCCATTCACGTCGGCATGGGCCGAGCTGGTCGGTTTGTTATGTTATGTTTATTGGATACCGCATAAACCAAATCCCAATTTACGACCCACAGACCGACAATTCGTTGAATTCTTATTTTTCGTTTCGAAGCTCACACATGAACACACACGCAGACACTGGCACAGTGGGTACTAGAAAATTCTAACCCCAACATCGATTTTAGTTCAATTTTCTAGTTCAGACAAAACATTTCGTTATGGTCAACTAGTCGGGGACAATTTTACACCGTACGTACCGGTGCGTGTTAGGCCGACTGAACTGCAATACTGGCAAAATGTAATAATTTTTCCCATCTACCTTGATGTTACAGGTTTCGACGGTGGTCAGCGGCAGTGGTTCGTGATGGAGATCTATGACCAGCAGACGCACATGCTGCTGGCCAATGTGTCATCCCGGATACCGACGTTTACCGTCGGTGGACTGGATTCGGGCCGGTTACTGAAAATCGTCATTTACGCAACCAACATGCGTGGCCGCAGCGAGCCGATCCTGATGCACGCCTACACTCTGAAGCCAGCGGAAAAGCAAACGGGTAAGTTTCCATTGCAATTGGGTAGGAGGGGGAAGGAGACCGTTGTAGCAGAATTGCTACCCGTGCAGCTTTCTAACTGAATAGCCATTTTGAAATCGTTTGAAATTGATTCTAACCCAGATACGCGGGCGCTCGGTTTCGGATTGACCGCACGCAAGTGCCAGCGCCCGGGTGTCACACCGGGTTAGCCAAAGTGCAGTCATCCGCAATAGAAATCGATCTGCGGGCAACAATTGACACAATTGTTCCGGTTTAAACATATGCGAAGCAGAACGTAAATTTGCACTGGACTTGAAAACTTTTAATTACAATGTCCGCAGCAAAGGGAAGGGCAACAAATGCGGGAACAGAGTACACTCAATTTAGGATACCGAGCACAAGAGTGCAGCAGAGGCAAAACCACCACAACGCAGACGAGAAACAGAGAATGCACTAGCGGGCGGATGGCGGACGGGGTAATTAATTATGCACCAAAGCGCACTTTCATTTTGAACCGGTAATTGAATGACGACGAGCCGGAGCAGGCTTGCTCCCTCTGGAGAGTTCGTTTAGCTTGTTGGTAACCGGGTTGGGCGGATAGAATTTAGTCAAATAGTCTAGGTAACGGGCGTTCTTTGTTCTAGGAACATATTAATACGCAATGATTGCCAGACAAAGCGAGCGTTCATCTGCTTGAGTCAATCGATGAATTATTAATCATTTAAAATAAACGACAAACAATTTGTTACTCGGAAAAACAAAGGGTTCAATTTAGTGGATTTTAGAAAATATAAACATAATGAAATAGTTACTGTTGCGTTACGATTTACCATTTGGGATGTTTTAGCCACCTTGTTTTTGCTCATAAAAGCAGTTTTTACGAGGTGTACAACTTAGAAACCGGATTTTTAGGAGTGCACACCTTTATTGCATTAAAATGAAAGACTCTAATTAGTAGCAAAAAACGATACTATTTAAAAACTATGCGCCAAGATAACACTAGAAATTAAACTAAATAAAAAAGAAAACTTTTCCAATTAAATTCTACTATTTATATTTATTCGCGACAGATACGCGTGTCGTCTACAACTTGCAGGCATCACAGTTTTGAGAAACGTGCGTTCAAAGCAGTGATGCCCGATTTACGGAGTTGTCCATCCATTATTTCTAGAAATTAAACAGCTGTTAATACAGTACTACTGAACAATTCTGCTTCTTTTTATCAAGGAGGAACACAAAAATACCCCTCTGATATGAATAGGCCCTTGAGTAGTGCTGTTTGCTTATCGCAATTTCGCAGGTTTCTTCCAATAGAAGCAGCGAATAATTTTTTTCTGAACAGCTTCGACCCTTTTGATCCAGATATCATGATATGGACTCCACACCACGGCTGCCGTTTCGAGTATTGATCGCACAAGCGAGAAGTACAGTGACCTCAGACAGTACGGATCGTTAAATTCCTTAGAGATCCTGAAGATAAATCCAAGGTTCCGATTAGCCTTTGTTACAATATAAGAGTATATAAGAGGTCTCTAAACGAAAGTTGTGTGTCGAGCAGGGTTCCGAGGTCCTTGAAGGTTGAGACTCTATCGATCAACTCATTCCCAATCCTGTACTGCCAGTGTAGTGGATTCTTTTTACGAGTGTAAGAGATAATTGCACATTTTTTCACGCTGATTTCCATGAGATTCGCAGAACACCAATCTACAAACAAGTCTATCATCCATTGTAGCTGCTTGCAATCCTCAACAGACTTCACCCTTAAGTAAATTTTCAGGTCATCAGCGTAAAACATCCTGCATCCAGTAGGTATAGCGAAACAAACATCGTTGATGAATATAGAGAAAAGTAGCGGTCCAAGGTTACTCCCCGGTGGTACACCAGAAGCACTGCCAAAATCATTCGATTCGTGGGATCCCAGTTTTACACGCATTCGACGATTGATTAAACCAGTTTGCAAAGATCTAATCTATTTTACAAACAAACATTGTTGGTTTTTGGCACAATCTCATCTCCTTGTCACCCCGGATGGCGGTAATCTATACCTATAAAAAATCAGAGGGGTTGTGTACAAGACACGACCGCATATATAAGTGACGCAGGACTACGTAAGTCATTTTGTAGTGATAGTAGCATGTATTCATGCTTGTAATCATTCGATTCTTCATGTATACATGCTACCGTGGACCCCCGTTCGTTTGACCGTTTTTAATCTGAACACTTTTTAATTTGAACCCCGTTGGTTTGCACGACGTGCAAATTAAAAATGGTTCAAACGTCATACTCAATATGACATCATTTGCTTATGCAGACAATGCACATAAACACGATTTGTTTGTGCTGATCTAGCGTGTTTAATCTGTTTCACATTGCGTTTTCCCAACGATTATGGTAGAAATCCGATCAGAGAATGAATATTCACTGCTTGCAACTGCCAACTGAATCAAACCACCAAAACAATAACAAAGAGTAGGGCAGCCAGTTCACACAAGTTCCAGCATATTTAGGGTTACCAGTTGTTCAAATTAAAAACTAACCTCGTTAGTTTGCATGAGGAATCGTTCAAACGAACGGGGGTCCACTGTATATGCAACATACATACATGCTACATGCGTTGTATGTAACATTTATCAAAGTAGTAACATTGCATACGTTCAATTCTCAAAAGATTGTGCATTTGAAAACAATTTAACAAAATCAAGTACACAAACTATTCCTTTCCTGCTACCTTACTGAAATTAAAGATTGTTTTTATTACCCATGGTTCCCCACGTTGAAGGGATTTTACCAATTCAATCCTATTTTATCAACAGCACATCTTTTCACTACACTTCTAATGAAACGGCAAGCATGCGTAATCATACAGAGTCGCATTATAACCAAACACCACAGCTGTAACACATTTTTCCAACACAGATATAAAATTCGCTGAGTTTTAATCGTCTCGCAGTAAAGAATTTGCGATCTGGTGGGACAACGAACTTGTGTTATTTTTTCTGGCACACTTCCCTAACACAGACATCAAATTGGACTAGGTTTAATCGCGTTCGTAAAAAAATCTGTTGGCATGAGGGGGCTTTGTCACTATTTCTGGCATACTTCCCAAGCAAGGACATCAAAATGGTTTAGGTTTAACCGCGGTGTTAAGAAATCTTGTTGAAATGAGGAAACTTTGTCACTTGTTTTGGCTTACTTCCCAAGCACAGATATCAAATTGGTATAGGTTTAGATCATCGTAAAGAATCTTCCAACCAATCACGTAGCGAGAATTCTGATAAAACATAGGTTCATTATTTTCAATTTTTCAATAGTTTAACATCAAGAATCCATACTTTTCTTCATTTGGGTCAATTCTTAGAAGATTTTCCGATCGATTGGTGTAAGAATATTGAAAATCGATCGGAAAACTGCGGAGCTATTAGCGCTCGAAACCTTTCATTTTTCGTGACGCTCGCATTTTTCGATTTTTTGGAATGACACCCTATCTCAAAACTTGCCGTAAGACGTAGTCCTACGTCAAAAAGGATTTCTGTCTGTCTGTCTGTCTGTCTGTCCGTATGTTCCTTATAGAATCGAAAACTACTGAACCAATCGGCGTGCATGTAGTGGTTTTGGGGCCAGGAAAGGTTTTAGTGATGGCAGTTCGGTATGGGAAAGCAGAGAGATCGGACGCGTTTTCGTGAGACGCAGAATCGAATGATCAGAAGTTTTCGCTGTGATTTAATATACGCGAGTGCCTTTAGTTGGAATTCGTATACCCAAGAGTGATTAACGACGAGTTTATACTCTGCGGATCGGAATGAGTGATGTTTTGGGCTAATTGTAATGTGATGAAAAGTGCGTTTCCAAAGCAAGCTATTTCAGCTTTTTCCTTTGTCGGTTATGCATGTCTGTGTATTCAAGCAATGACATTGCCCGCTCAGTTATGTGCGTCGTTACAGAGCGCAAGAAAATTCCGTTTCGGCAATTCGTGTAACAATTTGTTTCGAATGCAAAGTGCATACGTGTTAGTGAAGCAGTTGGGGATTGTTAATTTTTTTTGCTAGCACATAGTTTCGTGCTTTCCGTGTGTGCATGTCGCTGTGCTGCTTCACTTGCCGTTGAAGCCGCTCACGAATAAACCGGATCATCGCCGTTCGTCTTTTCGTGTTTTCGCTTGCTAGTGGTGGGAATAAGAGATCATTATGCAGTTAGTGTGTACGGGTACCAAGACGGGTGCCGTGCTCCACATGTGTATGGTCTGATGTGTAGTGTAGAGTGGACAGAGGACGTTCCGATCCGACGAGTGCTTAGATAAGTAGTGGTTTGACTGTTTGTTTTTTAGGTTAAAGACTGATGTGTGGCAATGATTTTCTTGTGTGCTGTCCGTTTTAAACCTTACACAGTCGCAGACTGATGGCCTATCGGGTGGCTGACTCGGTTAATAATACAGTGTACAGTTTTATACAATTGGATACACTTTTAAAATATAGTTTAATAATTAGTATATGACTGCGATACATAAACAAGTGTATAATCATTGCCACTATAATAGATATTCTTTACTTATATTATATATTCATATTACTCATTATTTATTACATTTACATATACATCATTAAAAGGGAGGGGAGGGAGCATCAGGGTACCAAATGAATTGAAGACTGGATGAGGAATGTGGTAACCAGCCCAAGTCATATAAGGTCGGAGAGGATTTTGACGCGCCCTTCTAGCACACAAATCATCACGCAAGATAAGTTTGCACGGCGAAGTTATGTATCTAGAAACCGGAAGGAGTGTCTTATATTCCCGTGGAATCATATAAGCGACATTGCTTATAGATCCACCCAACCCCTTTTGGTCCTTCGCGAACAGCATTGACATGAAAGTTGCTGGGTAGATAAATTCGATTCTGCAGTAATTCTACTTGCATACAATGGGAAATCCTTGAGGTGATGGTGGCTACCCCCATACATACATACATAGGAAAGGTTTTAGTGATGGTTAGAGACCCCTCCCCCCACTAAGAGGAGGGGCTCCCATACAAATGAAACACAAATTTTTGCATAACTCGAGAACTAATCAAGCAAATAGAACAAAATTTGGCATGTGGGTGTTTTCGGTGACAAGAATTTATTCTACGGTAAATTGAGACCCCTCCCCTCCTCTCCCCTTTAAGAGGGGGGGCTTCCATACAAATTTCCTCATAACTCGAGAACTAATCAAGCAAATGGAACCAAATTTGGCATGTGAAGGTTTTCGACGGCAAGAAAATTTTCTATGGTGAATTAGGACCCCTCCCCACTTTAAGAGGGGGGGGCTCCTGTACAAATGAAATACAAATTTCCTCATAACTCGGGAACTAATCAAGCAAATGGAACCAAATTTGGCATGTAGGTGTTTTTGGAGGCAAGAATTTTTTCTATGATAAATTAGGACCTATCCCCACTTTAGGAGGGGGGGGGGGGCTATACAAATGAAATACAAATTTCCTCATAACTCGAGAACTAATCAAGCAAATGGAACCAAATTTGACATGTAAGTGGTTTTGGAGGCAAGTTTTTTTCTATGGTGAATTGAGACCCCTCTCCTCTTTAGAAAGCGAGTTATGACCCATTTCCCCTTTAAGAGGGGGGCTCCCATACAAATGAAATACAAATTTCCTCATAATTTGAGTACTAATCAAGCCAATGGAACCAAATTTGGCACCGCTTTCTGGCTATGCAATGAGGAAAAATTGCAAATTTGTATATTAAACTACCCATTCCAGGTAACTAATGAGCCTTAACGTAAGCAGCAAATCAGCGTATCCTGCGTTTTATACAGCACGTCATTGTATGTTAGCTTTTGACTGCATAGGTGTTGTAAATTGGCATCCAAAATTGTATTCAAATTCTTCGTGTCGGTAATTAGCTGTAAATTAGCATTGTCAGCACTATAAGAAGATTATCAGTAAAGTAGCTGTATATTTTGCCAAAATAGCATTTAAGTAGCATTTAAGGCGACTTGCTACTTGCGAAATGCTTATTGGCCTATATTTGAATAGCATTGGTGATGCTTGTTGGTTACCTGGGATGCTTTCATAGTTACGTAACTGCCGAATTGAATCATCTAAGGTTGAACTCCTCAGAAACTTGCAAAACTCGAGATTGTGACAAAGATCATCCGAGATTCATGATTTCTGTACAACACAGGTTAATTCGTGGCAATACGAAGTTTGTCGGGTCAGCTAGTGCAATATAAGTTATCAAAATATTGTGTCTCCTAGTAAGAAGTGCAAGTGTATTAATGTACACTGACGCATTTTTGTTGTTTATATGAATTTCACACGCCGAACCGATCGTCTTAGCACAGACTAACAGACGTAACACTTCGAACAAAATCTAACGAAAATCGTTTCAATGAGACTTCCAAAACTTAGAAGAAAAAAAACTAACATCAACATGCCAACATCAACATGTGGAAAACATGCCAAAACATCGACAAAAATGGTTGAAAAACGTCAAAAAGGCACATTCATAAACATGTAAAAAGACAACATTTTTGTTGTCAACAATGGAAACAAATAAGACGACGACAAACGAGAACGAAAAGACAATAAAGAAACACAGTGAAACGACGATAAAAGACGATGAAAAGATGGTCAATACTATGAAGGTAAGATAACAAAATCTCAACGAAAAGATGCCAAAACACCATCGAAAAAAGATAACAAAAACGACAAAAAGGCACCAAAAAAAGCCACAAAAATTGTCAAAAGCAGGTATGACTTAACGAACAGACGAACAGACGATGTAAAGATGGCCATGAAAAGAGGACAAAAATACGACAAAGAGATGAATATGAAGAAAAATAACAAAGAGATAACAAAAAGACGGCGCAAAAAGAAAAAAAACACAATCAGATGACAAAAATGATGACAAGTAGCTACCTACTTGGCATTAAAAAAAGATGACAATGACAATGACAAAAATACAATGAAAAGTCGCTGACAAAACACCAAAAAAGGAAGAAAAAATAAAAATGACTAAAAGACTATAAATAGATGTAGAATAGACAATGATGAGACGATAAAAAGACAGTAAAACATCGACAAGAAATGCCAAAAAAGAATACAAAACTGACAGAAAGACGCCATCAATCCAATGATGCCACAAAAGATGGTACAAAGTGACAACAAATCGCCAAAAAGAGACAAAAAGACAATGTAAAGATGCCAGAAAGACAGATGTTAAAAATAACGAAAAATGACTAACAGACGTTAAAAACGCAATAAAAAACGCCAAGAAGACGACAACAAATATGATAGAATACACATAACAAAAGACTACGACGAAGACAAAAAATAAAAACGAAAAGCGAATGATGGAAGATCAAGAAAAAAATTCGAGAATAGGCGTCCTTGAATAACCGAAGTCAAATATCAAACGGACTTGAGGAACAGGAACTGATTTAATTCAATAAAGTGCTCATTTCCTCCATGTTCAGTCAAGAACAATAGGTACTAAGAAAATAAATGTGGAAATAAAAGTGCAAGCTTTTAGCTTAAACCTCTTTCAAAACCTTGACTCATCTTTATGGATAAACTTCGCCGATTGCTGTTAAAGTACAAGACAATTACGAGGTAAATTGGAACGATCCTATTAGCTCTACCGAACAAGCACCGCCCAGCCAAGAATCGAACATACGACGACTGGGTTATTAGACCAGTTTCGAAACGAACGGTTCGAATACGAACAGTTGCCATATGTACGAGTACGGTAAAGACTAATTTCATAATGTATGTTTGACATAATGGACGGAAGCCATAATGTACGTTTGCCATAATTCATATATTCAACGTTTTTTTGTATACCAAAAGGGCATTGGATTAAAATACAAATTGAAAAATTTAATTACAAATTAATTTACTTCCCAAGTAGCAATTGCTTTTTATGACGGCAGTTTTTTACAATCGACACAGAGAGTAGGAGAAGAAAGTAATGTAACAAAGATGAAGAGAAAGGAGGAGGAATCCTCCTCTCAGGAGAGACAGGAGTGAAGCGGAAAATTATAGAAGGGATGCAACGCTTATTAAGTTTATATAACATTCCTGTTTACTTAAGCTAGGGGATTCGTGGTTCCGAGGAGTTACGACGCACGCTTAATAAGGGGAGTTTCCTTTTTATCCAGTCCCCTGTGGTTCAAATATTCACCGACATCTGTGATCCACAAGGCCTGAGGGAAAATTTGAGTTCAAATCTGGTTATAATTGGCACCCATTACCGCCTGGTTCTATCTGCGGATCCCCCAGCTTGGGTATCGAATTTTCCGCACTTTTTCCTTTATGCCTCATCGCCCCTATGATACAATCAACACCTTTGTTTCTTTACTTACTTCTACCGTTCCCTCGGTTAAATGTAAAAAAAACTACTGTTATAAAAAATTGATTAAATGTCTGACCTCATTACAAAGGTCAAGACAAAAACACGAGGGTGATCTGTGGAAATTGGAATCTGTGGAAATTGTTTGAGGAATACATTAACTCTGAATGCATGACTAGATATCCATTATCCAAATACCATGTTGCATACCGCGGTGGCAAAGCTACAGTTACACACGCTTGTGACAAAAATTGAAAGATCTCTTTTAGCGAATGGAACAGCATTATGTGCATTCCTCGATATCAAAGAAGCCTTTGGTAATGCTTCTTATATATCAATGGCACAAGCAATGAAGAAAATACAAGATAGCGTTCATGGCTTTAACGGAAGCAATGAGAAACACATCTACAAAGGCACTAGAGGCTATCCTGCAGCAAGTTCAGCGGTGTCATAACAGGATATTGTCCAAACAAAGGGTTCTTGGCGGTGTGAGGTATTCACTTCCCAACCCCCAGCGAGATGGTGACACCTTGAAACATTTCCTCGATGTTTAGAAGTAGCATGCAAGTAGTATGCATTAAGTGGCATGATGCTGCTTTACAGTAACCTTCTAAGCCGTAATCATGCTACTGGAGTTACTGTCCGATCACTCCTTCGGTTGTTTGTACTCAGTTGAAACTTCACATTGACCGATGGCAGTTCTCGAACAACCGATTCAGAAGAACCTTAACTTCTGAACCGATTTATTTTCATGGTATCCTTAAAATAGTGTTGTTTGCATAATTTATTTGATTTAATCATTAAATCATCCTAGATCCATTGCAACAGTGGAAGATTTAGAAATTTCCAGAAAATTCGTCAGGTTTTGGATGGAAATTGTATAATTTCACTTGATTCGTCTCCGGATTGTCCCACGCACTTGTGCAGTTTGAGCGGTACATGTGTACCACTCCCGACGTAGTCATCTAGCGTTATAAGCTCCTGAAATTGTCTTATTGTATCAGGAAATTTCACCATATTCAAGATCCTCACAGTCCGCGACGAAAAAGTTCAACAACAGCTCCTCGCAACACATTCGGCATTCAGTTCACATCTAAATTTAGTCGCAAAATGTGTGCAATTTGCAATGAAATTACTCTAGAACTTTCATTTTTAGCTAAATATCTAAGTAACCTCTTAATTGTGGTTTTCAGTAGTAATAGATTTAAACAGTAGTTGGTTACGATTCCATATACGGCAAATAACTGATAACGAGAACTAATATTCACACTGAATCAGTTGATTAGTTTTCCTACATCCTACGAACCAGCTTGAGCAAAACATCGATGTAAATAGCAGCATCAAAATGAATGCCTTTCCAAGGAACTTTCGAGCGCATTGAGCCCCATGTGGCGACACTGTTCCCAACTAATCAAACTTCTGACTATAAATTAATGCAGATCATTGAATTTGCTAGCTCCTGAACCCACCACTCACATCTCTCCACCAACCGTCTCGCAGACCCCAAAGCCGGAAAGTCACACTGACACTATTCGTCACATACAGCGCAGATTATAGCAGGAGATCGGAACATAATACGTACTCTCTGTTCGGCCATTTACATGCAACCGACGGACGAGCCGTGCCGAGCCGGCAACCGGGGCGCTCGCTCTAAGGTTCAAATCTAATTATCCTAAGCGGCACAGATGTCATCTCGAATTCGCTCCATTATGGTACCGTAGGATGCCACTTCAGGTCCGCACGTACACAGATGCCTGTGTGTAGAAGAGTAAGGCTCAGGGAGGATGATGCAGAAATCTACTTTACACTCCCTTCGCTGGCACTTTGTCTCCACCACCATATCGTCGTCTTGATGATGATAGGAAGTAACTCGGCCGGATGCCCCGTCGCGGTTTGTGTGGTGCCTTGCACCAAAACTATTTTCAAACTGCACTTCTTTTCAATTTCATTTTTAACGAGGAAAGCCTCTAAACCTTATTTGGATTGTTCGGTGGCTTATTCAATTCAACTTTAGCTAACAAATTACAAACAAATAACTGTTAAATAAGAATTTAATTCAGAAGGTTACTCAGAACTGTAGATTACTGGTGGGGTATTTTGCTTTTATTTGGTTTACACCTTGTGTGGCGAGGCTGAACCAAGCAGTCACTGGACCGACGATATAGTGCAGATGGAACTAGTTGCCCAGTCTCATCGCTAAGCCGGACGTGCTGGG
Organism: Sabethes cyaneus; assembly: GCF_943734655.1. NCBI lineage: Eukaryota > Metazoa > Arthropoda > Insecta > Diptera > Culicidae > Sabethes > Sabethes cyaneus. The sequence continues at coordinate 54,011,245 of NC_071355.1, forward strand.
TAAAAAGCTGTATAATCTTAATTAATACCATTATACTGTATTAGATTTAATCCGTGGTAGGATTCAAAAGGTATAAATTTCCGAACCACTCAATGTGAACTATAGCGAAGCCGGATGATGATTCTCTGGATTGGATATACCTTTCCGTGCGGTGGATGGCAGTATCACTGCCACTGCAAATTCCCAATGTCATAGCGGGCAGCTTATCGGGCTGAAAGCTGCCCGGGAGAGAAAAAAAGTTGTTCTTTCGAAAATTCGACCCCGCATGTTCCGGTTGCAAACCGCCTAACCGATGTGGTTGACACTTGTGCTCCACCCGGGAAGAGTGACCAGAACAGTTGGATCCTCAGAAAGCTGAACAGTCTGTGCAGTACTGCTGTTATTATTGTAAGACTTAATCACACCGGCAGAAGCAGCAGTAGGATGCGGCAATAAGACCAGCAATTCCGACAGTTTCCCACGGAGCCATAATGTGAGGATTGGATTAGGCCGAAGACTGCGGTAAATAGTTTTACTGCCTGGCCAGGGATTAGGGTGCTTTTCAATGAGGAAAATGAATAGTGGGCTGAGAAATGATAAAGTATTAGAATATGTTTTAGGGCAGATTGAAACTAGCATTGGATTACTTACTAAAGTGATTCAACGAAATAATCCGATTGAAAAACTTTCTATTAAAAATATAATAGCTGCCTATAAGGCTGAGTTGAATATTTCTTCTTTCATGTAAATAAAATCCCAGCATGAAAACATTTGATTTGGCTCGTTATTTGCAGAAAGCCTGCCTTGAGATGAGGATTTTACTCTTCTGATGATATTGAATACATACTTTGCTATAATTTATTAGATCGGATTAGGAACAAAAGCGCAAAACATTTTTTAATAGCAGTTCCATTTTGCACAGTTTAAAATTGGTTAAAATTCGGAGATCGCCAGAGTCTCTGATGGCAGTGAATGTAACCTTAAACTTTTGCGCGTCTTCTTCCACTTACCCACCTTTCCCAATTAAAGCATAGCATACGGCACAAAAACTGCTTAAAGGTAGATGAAATATTCCTATGTATATGTGACTAAGTACAGTACATCCTAGTTGCTACACAGTATCTTTATCGGCTGAACATTGGAAACCTTGAATCGGCCAATTCCAAAGCCCAGCAGGTTCTTAACGGTTCGACCTGGACTACACCGTTAATCTCTACTTCCTGAGCAACAGTGTATATTCGCTACTCACATGTAAAAAAAACTCACGGTCAGCAATCTCATATGCTTGCTTGAGGTTCAAAACGGAAACACGTAGCTTGATTAGCAACCGACTTTTCAAATCTTGGTAACGGATTGAAAAATGCTTTGAAAATTCCGAACTTCCGTTACGGGGCGGAAGAATTAAGCCCAAAACTATGCCGATCCTTCCGGATCTCAAATCTCTTGTGAAGTGGATTTATCTCTCCTCAGCACTTTTACAAAAATCCGAGTAGAATCCGACAAGAAATCAAACTATGAGTCTCCAGAAAGATCTGTATTAAACCCCGCATCACACCAGTAAATACTTCAAATATACCCATATGTATTACTCAATTGTTGCAGTTTCTGTTGAGTAGTTTGCTACTGTTTGAGCTGGCATAGCTTGTGTAGGGAAGATCCTATAAAATAACCCAACGTGACCCGAGCAGGAGCGAAATGCAAAATAATATCAAAATGTGTTATTGGAAATCGAATAACCCATATCAAAATTTGGTATTGTTTTGGCTGACTTAGTTGGTAAAATAACAAAATATAATATCAAAATTTTACTCCTTTAAGGCCAAAAGAATAACTACTTGTGTTATTTGAATGACAAAGCAATAACATGACTGTATTCAGAGTTTAGAATAACATATTTTAGTATTGTTAAGGTATTGAATAACAAATGTAGTAGTATATGAGATATTAAAAAATCATTTTATAAAATATTTATAATCTAAAATTTCTTTAATCAATGAAAGAAATTTTATGAAATATAACGAATGTCATTTTTAAGCCAAAATATGATAACAAAATCAGTTATATAACTCATCTTACAACCGCTGTTTTAAATATCTACTCAATATCAAAATGTGTTATCAATGTATCTCCACATCTATTCAATAACAAAATATATCATTATAACACTATTTGATATTGTTTTTATATTATTTTGCTCTTCGCTCCTGCTCGGGGAGCAGTTTCAAGTCTCTTAAAGGTGCGAATTCAAACAGCTCCTTTCTTGCGTGACTAGCGTCTACAAATCTTTGAAAGATGCATGCTGTCTTAGAAGCTTAAGCAAATTAACCTTTGTGCAGCGCACGGTCACTTCCCAGAGTCCGCCCGAATGGTGCGCACTTGGTACTCTTTCTTTCTTAATTCTGCAGCAGTTCCACTAGCTTATTTTTGCAACTACAAAATGAAATTGCATCTGTTTTCGGAGAACATGTCACACGGTTTTCCCATTCGCGCTATAAATCGTCGTGATGTTTTGTATAAGTCATTCGGTTGATAAATCCATTACGAGTTTAAAATAACCACTTTTGTTATTGAACAAAAGAATATCAAAAGCCACTTCTTGACCAAAACTTTCCTCCTGTAAATTTTACGGAAGATAGATTTCAGCATCACTTGCGTGGATGCAAAAGCAAAACAAAGCAAAGCCTAGGTGCTACATGCCGTTATCGAAACTTGACCTTCTGTTTTATACGACAGACTTCGCAGCCAGCTGTTAGAGTGCAGGACAATTGCAGGGCCAGTTGCTACGATCCTACGATTTACTCTAACAGCCTCTCCCAGTCGAGATTCGAACGTACGACGACTGGCTTATTAGGTCAGCGTCATACCTCGCAGTCAACTGGGATTTTGTGTGGATACATTCAAGGCCTTTTCATCAAATTTCTCCTAAAACAGTGTGATAAAGTGGGTTGCCTTTATCTACTCATTTAATGCTCTGGTACCGTTCTACAATTCGTTCTTTGACGTGAAATGACCAACTCTTTTAATTTTGTTGTTATTTAATTTTAAACGTATCATTTCGGGTATTGAATTAGTATTTGAAACGAATTTGAAACGAAAAACTGCACGAATTTATGCAATACGCATACCACACTAGATCACCGCGTGCGACGGTCAAGCTGTGACACGTATGGAAAACAACAATGAAAAAGATTTCTTGGGTCTCTCTAGAACGTTTCTGAATACGATTGCAGCATCGAAATCTGTAATTAAATTAAACAGAAAACTTTCCAATTAAATTCTACGATGTAGGGTACGGGAGGGTATTTTCAGCAGGTTTCTAAATTCAGCCTATTTACCTTTTCTTTCGCCAATAAAAAATACTACGTAATCTACTATTTTTAATTCAAAGAAGGTCAAAACCACCTGTTCTTCCACTAGAACTGGGCCATAGGCTGAAAAAATAGATGTTATCGCTTAATGAGCTGAAAATACCCTCCCGTGCCCTATATTTATTCTTGACAGATACGTATTTCGCTTACGACTTGCAGGCTTCATCAGTGCCTGTTTTCGAACTACGAAAACAAAGCAAAAAACTTGCAAAAAGACGCGTTATAAAGCGTCCAAAAGGCATCAAATATGCAAAAAAGGACGACGAAAATATGACAAATATACGACACAAGACGACGAAAGAACGACGAAAAAACAACATTATGACTGTCTTGACAACGAAAAGAACGACGAACAAATGGTAAAAAGTGACAACAAAAAACGGCGAAACGACGACAAAAGACTTTTAAAAAAATACAAAGAAAAACAAATAAAACAGGACAAAATGTCGACGAAAAAACGGCAAAACAGTAGAAGGATTTCACGCCAACTCTTCTTGGCGTTGGCAGCACCCTCTCAGATTTCAATGAAACTTTTTGTGTGTAGAGAGTTCAGGTAAATAAACAACATTGCATACTTAGTTTTTCGAAAATTGGTCTAGACTAACTTTTGGAAAGGTCTTAATTTTTATTCTCTTGTTTTTAATTCTATACCTATAAAAATGGATTTCTGTCTGTCTGTCTGTCAGTCAGTCCGTATGTTCCTTATAGAATCGAAAACTACTGGACCGATCGGCGTGAAAATTTGCATGTAGAGGTCTTTGAGGCTACGGAAGGTTCTCTCGATGGCAAAAGACCCCTCCCCCCATTAAGAGGGGGGGGGGGGCTCCCATACAAATCTATGCCTATAAAAATGAATTTCTGTCTGCTCTATGTTCCTTATAGAATCGAAAACTACTGAACCGATCGGAGTGAAAATTTGCATATACGGGTTTTTGGTGCCAGGAAAGGTTGTTATGATGGTTAGAGATCCCTCCCCTCACTAAGAGGGGGGGGGGTTCCCATACAAATCTATACCTATAAAAATGGATTTCTGTCTTGCGTGAAAATTTGCATATATGGGATTTTGGGGCCAGGGAAGGTTCTTATGATGGTTAGAGATCCCTCCCCCCACTAAGAGAGGAGGCTCTATACAAATGAAACACAAATTTCTGCATAACTCGTGAACTAATCAAGCAAATGGAACAAAATTTTACGTGTGGGTGGTTTTGGAGACAAGATTTTTTTCTATGGTGAATTGAGATCCCTCCCCACTTTAGGAGGGGAATAATGACCCCTCTCCCTTTTAAGTGGGGGGGGGGCTCCCATACAAATGAAATACAAATTTCCTCATAACTCTAGAACTAATCAAGCAAATGGAACTAAATTTGGCATGTGGGTGTTTTTGGAGGCCCCTATTTAGGAGGGCAATTATAACCCTTCCCGCCTATAAGATGGGGAGATGAATTTTAGAGGCATGAATTTATTTTATGATGGTTTGAGACCCCTCACCCCTGTGGTAGTGAGGGAGGACTCTCATAAAAATGAACGGGATATTTGCGTAACGACTCTTCCATAAAACATTAGTCAATAACAAGGCCTCTAGAAACTACCTATAGTAACACTAGATGATTTAGGACGAGACTGCCGCAGGCCGCGAGTGTTGTCATCGACCTGCCGTCGAAAGTGCTGGCCACTGCGGGGGATTACCCCCAGGATTTATGTACAGCACAGTTTTATTGTTGGCAATACGAAGTTTGTCGGGTCAGCTAGTAAAAAATAAAACTCGAAAACTATAAGACCTACAAAAACTATGGGTGAGTTTTATAAAATCCTCTGAATTTTCATAAAAAAATACTGAAAAAAAAAATTAATTTCTACACTGAGAAAAAAGCACTTTAAGGGGGCATAGTACCTTTTACACCTTATTTTTTGTCTTATTTCTAAAATTTATTTCTCGATAATGCGAAAAGCCAATCCAATCAGGCTTTTTGCATTCAAAATATTGCATTTTATACTAATATTTACAATTTTTTTTCATATGCGAACCTCCTCCCCTTTCCTCTAGGGCTCCTTGAAGATACACATTCAAAAAACACATGAATTGCGGTACCATGGATTGGCACTCGGGGGCTTATCCGAAATGAAAAATTCCATAACGACATGAAAGTATATTAAATTATCTCGTGTTTGACCTATGGCTTTTTTAAAATTCGATCGCATAAAAAAAAGGGCGGATATTCAAACATTAAAGTAAGCTTTTTGTCGAAAAAATTGACTTTAAACATTTCTAAAAAATACAAAAATTGATATCGAAAAAAGGATAGGTCAAACACTAGATAATTTGGTTGGCTTTCAAACAAAAAACGAATCATGAGAATTGCTTGAGCCGTTCCTGAGATATTTACCCTCTCAACCTCTGGTCGAGTTGGCGTCAGTAACAAAAAAGATGCCCAAAACAGTGCAAAGCCACCAAGATCAAAATATGGGAACAAGTGTACGAAAAGACGACGAAAATACGAGAGAGTGATGACAAAAAGATGATGAAGAGCAACTTTTTATCATTTTTGATATTGACTTATACTGGCCAAGTTAATTTGTACTTCTTATTAGGGAGTAAATGAGATGGGAAAAATGCTATGCAAACTGTAAAAAAATAATTAACTGTCCAGGTGGGACAAGAAAAGGCGATGGAGAGATGTCGTATAAATGATGAGAAATAGGCGAAAAGACGTTAAAAAAAGAAAGAGAACGAAAATAAAAAAAGACGCCAAAAAACTGCTAAAAAGACAAATCACTGAAAAGCGACAAAAAGACGATGTCAAGATGCCAGAAAACGAGATGTTCAAAGAACGAAAAACGACTTATGGACGGTAAAAAGACAACAAAAACTATAGATTACAGATATCAAAATCAGCTGAAAATTTATCGTATGTGTGCGTGTATGGAATGGTTACATTGGAGAGACAAAATTAGATATGAAGCCATCTAATACAAGGATGCGGTAATAGTTTAATTGCCAAAACACTCGGGTACCAACCGAGGAAGTATGGGTTGGAGTCCCACTTACCATTTGAACGACCCAATATAATGTTGGCCTCATATCGAAATTTCCCAGTTTCATCCAGTCTTCAGACAGTTTCAGACCATTCTTCTCACCAAACGCTCCTCTATTTTACAAAAAAAAGTTTACTCTGGATCGCGACAGAGTCTGAGATAAGTAAAACCGAACAAAAAGAAAGTTTAGAGACTAAAAAGATGAAAAAACTAAGCGACGAAAAATGAAAGATAAAAGATGGAAAAACAAAGACTAGAGTCCAGTGACGAAACATCAAGAACGAAAGTCGAGAGTAAGTGTCCTTGAATAATTTCGGTCAAATCTCAAATGTACCACGAACTGATGTGAGTCACAAAAGGAATTAATTACACTCAAATTGTAACAAAAAGAGATCACACGTCTTGGCGAAATGGTGAATGAATGGAAAGATACTTTAGTTAGTATATTAGAAAACAGTGTATGGATGTCGAATGTTTCAAAAGTTTCAATGTATGCTTCAAATGAAACATACATGCCGATTAAACGTTCATTTAAACTTAAATTTGATTTTAATTTTACCCAATTTCGCTTATTTGTAAATTTTGAAATAAATGTCCAGCGCCTCTATGGTTCAAAGGTACAAGTACCAGCGAACCACATGCCCTGGCGGGTGTTGTGGGTTCGAATCCGGTTGTAATCTCAGATTACAGCTTGGTTCGACTCATGCACCTACCAGCATTGGACAAAAGGTAGGAGTCAAAATGACTACTTGTCAAGCATAGCTACCAATACCCCCCCCCCCCTTCCTTTCCGCTCTTCCCCTCCTTCTCCAAAAAAAATTTCATTTCTTTCCCCTACCGTCCCTTCATCAATTGTAGAACCATCGTTTCAAAAAAAAATATCAATATATATGTATGACCGCATTTCAAGGTCAAGACTAAAAACTTGAGATTAGTCTATAAAATTATGACTTTTTCTTCGATGATAAAAACACTCACTATTGACGAATTGTTCTGACGCGCCCGCTATAATTGTTTTTTTAATGTTTTTAAAGCAAGGCAATAAAATAATACTTAAATATTTCGTTTCCGAATTCGTTTACCCACCATAAAAATAAATGGAATGTTTTTCTTGTTAATATATTCGAAATTCGATTAAGATATTCGCAAAAGTTTGGTGCACGTTGAAAGAAATGCTCAACTTTAGCAAATATACAGCAAACACTTCTGCAAACTAATGCATACATATGGTGTGAAAGTTATTTGCACTTATAATAATGCTTCCATCGTCAACGACATTGCGCTCTTTTGAACCTGGAAGCAACGCCAAACTGAAACCAAAAGAACAAGTTTGAACTGAGTTTGAACCGAGTTTTTTTTTCAGCTTAGCTAGAAAGAAGTAAAAATTGTTGTTACACTCACCGCCACAACTTGTCCCGGAAGGCGCTGTACTGTACTGTTCTGCACAATAATTCTTGTGAATTTTTGTTTTTCTGTTTTGATCGAGATCACATGCTGTGCATGATAAATGAGTGAAGTTTTGTTTTGTTCCACTTCTGAATGAATTGACTGCATTAGAAAAAAAATAACCCGTTGTCGTTTGATAGTATAAAAGCCAACAAATAGGATTTAAATTGAATTGTTTATGATACATTCCAAGTGCTCGAACTCATCCTGTTCACTCCTTGCTTACCCAGTGAGCATTGTAAATTTATTATCAAAGAAGTCAACCGCACCGACGGAATCGAATTGCAGCGATATAGAGAGCATATATCATGAAAGCATCTCGCCCGGACTATCTGATTACAGTTATATTAGTTCGCTAATAACCTTTCCAGTACATTTAACCGGTGACAGGTCTTAATAACCGGTAAACGATTGCTACGGCAACTGTAACATTGGCCGTAATCTTCCGGTTCTGAAAATTGCCTATTAATCGCCGCCGTACAATCAGTCCTGACATCCTGGCCAGACCACACCCGGAGCCGCACCCATTCTCTTGCGCAAAGCCAGACCGGTGTGTGCGGTCCATAAAGCTACCGCGTTGTGGCATTTTCCAGTCCGTGACAGCAACATATAATCTCAATTTAAGTTTATCTCCCCGCATTGCATCTAATGGCCGATAATGAAGTAAGCACTAATTGAATGTATGCGGACTGGGAATCGCCACTTTGACCCATAGCGCAGAATGTAAAACCAATTCCAGTGGCAAACATTATGGAAATGAGAGGAAGTCCTACCGACTGTGCCATGATGTGGCAACAACGATCGTCGTTAGGATACGCATCGGTCGGAAAGATAGCATGAGATATCGGTCGGCAGCCAGAACCGTTAATACGGCAACTATTGTACAGCAATCGGGGCCTGCCACAAAAGACGATCATTAAGACTGTCGCAGTGGCCTTTTAACCCAATGCCCTTCTGGCATACAAAAAAAAAAAAAATTGCTCCCACAGTCTAGCAGCAACAGCAGCGCCACCATCCGGTACATGCAACAATGGTGCCGATACGGAAAACGAGAAAACCCGGTCACCGTGAAACCGGGGGTGGAAAAAATCCCCGGCTTTTCGCCACTAACTCGCCGGTCACTCTGCTGCTCTCGGCTGACTGCAACTGTAATTCTAACCCATTTGAATGCGGTTACAGTTCCTGTTTAGTCAATTGTCGCTGCTTGATTCGATTGTGATCCCCGTGAACCCCGGTGAACACCGGCGAGCGAAGCACCTCACACTGTGAGGGAAATGTCACTTGCAGTTGAATGGCGTTCGGTGTCCGAAACAGGAAATCTAATTTAAAAAAAATTTCAATCAATTCAATTTTTCGGTGAGAACAATTGTTAACAAAAAGAGGGGAAACGTTAACAAGATAACACAATCTAGTTTTTTCAACTAAATCAATAATGAAATAGAAAAAGATTCTGATTTACAAGGCAAACTCAGACATAACGACCTTTTGGTAACCACTAAACCAGTATGCACAAAAAATAGTTTTCTATCGAATCACTTTTCCATCGACGTGCACACTAAATTGTCTCTCCCGCAGCCCCTTCTTTTCATGGTGAAACTGAGTTTAATTGAAAACTGATTCTCGCCCATCCATGGCCACCCTCAACGGCCGATCGGTGCCCCTTTTCCCACAATAAATGGAAACCATTTGATGAGATTGTTCGAAAAGCGAGCGTGGCACGCCATCCATGCCACAACACTCAAACGCGTACCGCCCGGCCGTGCCGTCGTGCCGCAGCAATTATCCTATCATCAAGTACAAAGGACTGTTATGGGAAAGTGGTTGAAAACAAAACAAACCGTTTCCCAGACCGCGACTGCTGCCGATAATTCTCCCCCAGCTCAGAGGCCCGGCCGAAACGTGGCCAAGTGCAGAATAGCTGGTGCGCATAAAACGATCGTAAAAATAAATTACTCCACTCGTAATCATAAAAATACACATTTGCACATTGGTGAGACTATAAAGGCTAATAATGCCTTCCCCAAAATTACGGCATCGCTATTTTATGCGCCAAAAGTGGCGCTCGAATCGAATCAGTCGTTGTCGTTGAAGAGCATCATCATCGATGAGATAAGCTCCTCTTCAGACTCCTTACCACCTTCGTTTAACACGGTCGGTGGTTAAGCTTCACATATCAAACGCACATGGGCGACATCCATTAGCCTAATAAAACATGCTACCTACTCCCACGGCAGTCGTTTCAAGCGATCTGCTATGCGCGTAAATACAGATGATGTCCCTGATCTCGTGAGCATCTGGTGAATTGCGAATGTGCACTACTTAGAAAGTCACCCGGCACTCAATCTGGCAATTACTCGACAATTGAAATTCCCTCGAAAACGTTGCGGCTTTTATGACACGAACGAAGTCGGAAACCATCCTTACCCGAACCTTTGATTTATAGATCGCCTCAAACAACGAAAACCTTTCTTGCATGAAAAAGTTTCCTTTTTTAAAGTTTCAATCGAACAACTATTTTTCTCTGCTCCCATTACGGACCATGTCACGATTTCAGCTCCAAATTACAAAGAACCCGCCATAATACCCAGCACGTCCCACATAGTTATGATAACAGTTTCGACCAAAAAAATCTACGGAAAAAGCACCCATAACTTCGTTGGAACATCAAAAAATGTGCTGAACAATGATGGACTAAAACGCAATTGAATTGATAAGTTCCATAGAATACTTTATAACCTAGTTCCTATCCGACCTCAACTAAATATCAAAATTAATGCACGGGTTTTGACTTTTGTGTGTAAAAGAATTTCATACATTCGTACAATGGCCACGTACATAGGTACTTGTTCCAACCCACCCCAAAAGCTGCCGCAGGCTCGTCCCGATAAATTACCCTTGAAAGCAGAGGTAAAGTACAGAAACACACACACACAGTTCAGATCGAACTCTTTTCCGCTGTTGGGTCGCGAAAATGACGGCACGGCCGAAATTTTCCACTTTGATCCAATTCCATTCCATGACCTTCATCCCGGGCGGACGAAGCCGCACGTGAGCAAGTACCTACAGTTGTAGGTACAGGCCATTGTTCCGTCGTCGTCCTTGCCGTTGTGCCTGGGCTAACTGTGCGTGTTTGTTGCTAATATCGCGTAAGCCGGCAACTTTCATGACTCGGCTAGGTACGTACCCCGTTGTTGGACTAAATACGGCGACGGTGACGAAATATATTCATCACCACAATAGAAACCACCGTACATGTTAGGGAACCTATGTCTTCTTCAAAAGCTCTGCCGCCGTGAAACATGCTGCGAAATAGAAAATGAGTGCTGGTGGTGGGTTTTCAAATCGGAATGGCAGACAAAGGAAACAGCATATCGTACCGTTTCCTGTTGGGTAATATCAGTTACTTGACAACAAGATTTCATTCACGCACACGCACAATGCTACTGTAATGAAATGTAAGGACTTGTTGTTAATTATTATAATTCCGTAGACCTCCATTAGCTCGGGGGTTTCCCTTAGCCGTAGAAAAGCAGAGGGTAATACGGGAGGATGTACAACAATGCACGAACGAGAACCTCGGGTTTTCCCAATTTTTACCTCCGAAAGTATTGACATATAACCATGTGAAATTTTCCATAGTTTTCATCTGCCATATATAGACACAGTTTGCTAGTACACGGGAAATTATGTGTCAAAAATAATGTATGTGACGTTTATTGGTATAGGGGTATTACAGATAGGCTCTAACATTGCCGTGCTACCAAAATTCTACGTAAAAGTGAATCTGGATGTACAAACTTACATTGAACTGACATATTTTATAACGGTAGTTTTTACAATCGAAAAGGGAACGGTAGAAGAAAGTGTAATGAAACAAAGGTGTTCATAATATCTCAGAGGAGATAAGACGTGATGGGTAACGAGCGAAAAATTAAGTCAGAGAGCGTCGTTGAAGCAACGCTTATTAGGTTTGTATAACGTTTCTCTTTACCCAGCTGGGGCGATCCGCGGATCGAACCAAGCTATAATGGGAGCCAATAATAACCAGATTTGAACTCAACTTTTTCCCCAGGCCAATGACACTGACATTAAATCGGTGCTTTACCAAAGACGTCTCTTAAAACTGACCTGGATTTTGAATATGTCGAGGTTGAATATTAAGAATGGCCTCAGGGTCAGCAGTAAAAGATGCAGTGAATACTCCAGACATTGTCATTAAACACATCTTTTGAAAATGGTTTTGATTGGCCTGGCAACGATCTTGTACAACCAGTACAGTATTTGGGTTTACGCCCCCAAGAGTTACCAATTGATTGTCTACATTACCCGAAGGCCATGCACGCTTTCTTAATTCGGACATCAATATTAGTAGACCAGATATGCTTGGAATTGTAAATCAATCCCCTGTACTTCACTTCATCGCCAACATCAACAAAAGCAAAGCCTAAGTGCTACATTTCGTTATCGAAACTTGACCATCTGTTTTTATACGACAAACTTCGCAGCCAGCTGTTAGAGTACAGGACAATTGCAAGGCCAGTTGCTACGATCCTATTGACTCTAACAGCCTCTCCCAGCCGAGATTCGAACATACGACGACTGGCTTATTAGGCCAGCGTCATTTTTAGGAGCCAACTGGGAGGCAAAACATCAACATCCAAATCAACAAAGCGTAGAGCGCAAGTCTAAAATATTACGGGAGCCATCTACGGACTTTCACGAGGTGGATAGTAACAAAGTACTTGAACTGCTCTTACTTAAGCCTAAAAAGGGTTGCCAAAAGAAATTGTCATCAGAAAAGGCGATAGCCCGAAAGGGGTCACATTGATAATACAAAGCTCATTGTTTAAATGGTTTGTTTTATTTAGCAAAACGTTTCCTTTTATACTAATTTTGACTCTCGAAATAATCGTTACTATGAATCGATATTTTACTGATCCTAATATATTCTTAAGGTTAAAAAAAAAGGATAAACTACTGGGACTGTATATAAAATCATTCTATGTTTAGTGTATTCGATGGTTAAGCCATCCTCAATGATTGTAATTGGAATCCTGACTGTTCGCGACGCGAACTTTGGTCGACACTGAACATCAAAAGTGCAATTCAGCACTTTGTGTGCACTTGATGAATCATACGGTCGGTTCCCAGCCAGCACCAACTCGTATAACAAAGAACCAAAGTTATCGTAAATATATGTTAATATACTCGGAATCGTAACTAATGCTTAATAAAGTGTGACCGAGTTGATTTTCTATCGTATATAATGACAGTAACTGACACACATACGCTATTCAGCACAGAATCGTATAGCAGCACGGAGCGAGCCGGGCTTAATCGGATATTATCGTATATAATTACTTATATAGCTGAAACGCGTATATTTATTCCTCATCGCGTATATCGCCTCCACAATAGTACGAATATGCCAGTTTTGCCGTATCAAATACGATTTATTAGCATGTATATATGTACGTAATGCTGATTTTCAACTTTTTTATACATATAAAAATGCTAGCTGGGTTGTTTGTTTTGATTTGTTACGTGATGTTTAGTTTTCATGATGAATAATGTTAATTGAGTAATGTTAGATTCGGGTGCGTACTATTATACGTACTCTACGTACACTAGCTCCATTGGACTTTCTACGTTTCGAAAATACAACGATAGATATTTTGTACGGATTTACCGCTCCAGCTTCTCGGCACCATGTGTCCACAATGCGTAGTGCTTCCTACAGTAAGTCAAAAAAAAATGCCTAAGCATATTCTAAATAAGCGAAAGGAATGATCTTCGTCGAAAGTAGCCAAATCTTACGTTTTGCGGAAAACCATTGCTAGAAACCTTGGCAAGGCGGAGGCAATCCACACCAGACTAAAAACGGATTAGGATGCGCGACGTTAGGCATGCGGACGGTAGGCATTCGACATTAGACATAATGCACGTTAGGCATAATGGATGATAGGTATAATTATAAAGGCGAAAGGCATAATGGACATTGAGTGCAATTTACAAAACTTCGATTTCCTGTGAAATGACACTTGAGCCAATCATATCTCCGTCACAATGTAATGAGAACCGGAGTCGTACATTTAACATAAATTCATTTGCCATAATGCTGTTTGACATAACGTCGTTGGCCACCACATCATTGGTCTAAACAAAAGGGACTCATTGGCAAAAAACATTTGGAATAACGATCTTCTGGCATATCTATACCTATAAAGAAGGATTTCTGTCTGTCTGTCTGTCTGTCCGTATGTTCCTTATAGAATCGAAAACTACTGAACCAATCGGCATGAAAATATGCATGTAGAGGTTTTTTGGGGCCAGGAAAGGTTTTAGTGATGGTTAGAAACCCCTCCCCCCCACTAAGAGGGGGGGCTCCCATACAAATGAAACACAAATTTCTGCATAACTCGACAACTAATCAAGCAAATAGAACAAAATTTGGCATGTGGGTGTTTTCGGTGACAAGAATTTATTCTATGGTAAATTGAGACCCCTCCCCTCTTTATAAGGGGAATTATAACTCCTCTCCTCTTTAAAAGGGGGGGGGGAGCTTTCATACAAATGTGAAAGTTTTCGAGGGCAAGAATATTTTCTATGGTGAATTAGGACCCCTCCCAACTTTAAGAGGGGGGGCTCCTATACAAACGAAATACAAATTTCCTCATAACTCGAGAATTAATCAAGCAAATAGAACCACATTTGGCATGTGGAGGTTTCTGGAGGCAAAAATATTTTCTATGGTGAATTAGGACCCCTCCCAACTTTAAGAGGGGGTGCTTCTAAACAAATGAAATACAAATTTCCTCATAATTCGAGAACTAATCAAGCAAATGGAACCATATTTGGCATGTGGGTGTTTTTGGAGGCAACCATTTTTTCTATGATGAATTAGGACCCCTTACCTTTTTAAAGGGGGGGGGCTCTCATACAAACGAAATACAAATTTCCTCATAACTCTAGAACTTATCAAGCAAATGGAACCAAATTTATCATGAGGGTGTTTTTGTAGGCAAGAATAATTTCTATGGATTTCCCCACTTTAAGAGGGGGGGGGGCTCCTATACAAATGAAAAACAAATTTCCTCATAACTCAAGAACTAATCAAGCAAATGGAACCAAATTTGACATGTAAGTGGTTTTGGACGCAAGATTTTTTTCTATGGTGAATTGAGACCCCTCTCTTCTTTAGAAAGCGAGTTATGGCCCATCTCCCCTTTAAGAGGGTGGGCTTCCATACAAATGAAATGCAAATTTCCTCTTATCTCGAGAACTAATCAATCAAATGGAACCAAATTTGGCATGTGGGAGTTTTAGATGGCAGAAATTTTTTCTATGGTGAATTACGACCCCTTCCCCTTTTAAGAGGGGAGCTCCCATACAAATGAAATTCAAATTTCCTTATAACTTGAGAACTAATCAAACAAATGGAACCAAATTTGGCATGTGGGAGATTTTGGAGTCTTGAATTTATTTTACGATAGTTAGAGACCTCTCACCCCTGGGGTAGGGGGAATGGACTCTCATACAAATAAAACAGAATTTTTTGCGAAACTCAAAAACTAATCGAACTCGAGAAATTCGAGACTCTTCCATAAAACATTAGTCAATACAAGACCACAAAAACTATCTATAGTAACACTGGATCATTCAGGACGAGACGGTAGCGAGTGCTGCCGGTGACCCGCCGTCGGAAGCGCCGCCCACTGGGGGGCTTGCAAAACTCGAGATTGTGACAAAGATCATCCGAGATTCATGATTTATGTACAACACAGGTTAACTTGTGGCAATACGAAGTTTGTCGGGTCAGCTAGTAATTCCATAAAAAATATTTTATGATTTTTTATAGACGTTTCAAAGCTAAACGGGCAGAGGCCGCAAGTGTTGTCGGCGATCCGCACATCTGTCAAGCAGGGATGGTTCGATCACTTTGACTCAATTTTGATTCTTTTAACAGTATTGTCTAAACCGAGCAAAAAATTGAAATTTCAATGGAGCATCTGTAGAACTAGTTATTATATGCAATTTTGCTAAATAATGCTAATCTGTATCTTTTGCATTTCTACTGCTATAAGGTTACTACCCTGTTGGTAACCAAGATATAGAAAAAATTTTTTCTGCAATATTTTAGATAATAACTAGTTCTTCAAATGTTCTATACATAACTTTTTCAAATTTTGCTTGGCTGAGACGGTACTATCAAATGAATCAAAACTAAACCAAAGTGATCGAACGATTCCTGCTGTCATAGTTTATTCGCTTTTCTTTACCAGCTCTTTTCAGTTTAGTTCCTAGCCCTCGCATTGACTCATCGGGCTGGTACCGAATGACCCAATAACAAATACCCGAAATCCAAATGGCCGAATTTCATCAACTGTCACAAAAGGCTGAAATTGTATTTGATCGAATCACAACAGACCGAACCCACATTTGGCGAAAGAAATAAGTATCAACCATCTATAGAGTAAGGAGGGGTAAAAGTGCGATGCGGGTAAAAGTGCGATTCAATAATTCATCGGTGCAGATTTCGAGTAAATTGACTACAGTGGCATGGATGGGTGAATACTTTGACAGCTTAAATCTAACATAAACTTTGGTTGCTTACGAAGCATAGTTGCTGAGTTATGTGCAAATGTTATTTTAGGGCGGTTTTGATGTAATTTTTCGTTATACGGCAAATACGATTTCAACAGGAGGATATTACTTCTTGAAAATTTGTAGCAGCGTTTTACATCACTCACAAATCTGTTTGGAAAATACGGTGAAAATAATTTACGAGATATATTTCGCTTTTCCGTAATTTAATTTAACCCCGTCAAGCGCCTAGCGGGGTGAAGGTGCGATTCACGGACGGGGCAAAAGTGCGATTCATGGACGAGGCAAAAATGTATAGCTAATTATATACAGCTTTAGGCACTATATTACAGATACTAGAAATGGAAGATCTGAAGAAAACTGTGTGCTCTACAAATGTTGGTCTAAGGAAAACAATGTTTTTCCGCTGATGAAACAAAAAACAAACGTTTGGAAAAGTTTCGATCTAACGGAGGCTGCAATACACCAGCGCAAAATAAGAAAGGTGCAAATTGAGAATATTCCTTACCGAAACATAACGCCGATTGAAGATAATATGGTTTTGTTGACTACTGTTGTGCTAATTTCATGGATTCGAGCTTCGAACTTTTGCCCCGCGGTATTCGCACTTTTGCCCCGCTAGTGGGGTAAAAGTGCGAATCTGCACTTGATCAGAAGAAAGAAGAATTTACTTTGCAAAACACTATTACTGCAGATGATTTATAGTTGAATGTGAAGACATTGAGTTACTGCATCACTATAAAATATATTATGTTGTTGTCCTTCTTTAAATCTCACGAAAATTGGGTCCCAAAATTTGTGATAAAAAGATGATTTTTTAGAAGGAACGATAAAGCTTCCCATTATGACTACCAGAGTATAGTTTTTTCTTTTTTAAAAAGATGCAGAGCACTAAAAAATTAAAAAACAATAATATTGTAATTTATTCTCCCTTGACATTAGAGATCTTGCTTGACATAACGAAAATAACACGTTTCTGGCAACAATGATAACTTTTTCTCACTGGCAACTCTGGTTTGACATTAGAGCAGCTGATCGTTTTGACAGTTACAGCTTACAGCTTCGCAGTTGTCTCTTGTGCTTGTCTGCGTTTTGCTGGTCGTGAGGAAGTGGAACATCAAATTTGTACTAGTTATCGGATAAATGTTTTGTTTCGGGCAATGTATTCCAATCCATCGATTCACGGTGCTAGACTTTGTCCAAATCTAGTTTGCGCTAAGAATGACTAAACGATGTCAAACTGATGGCCAACAGTATAATCTCGGTACAATCGACCCCGCAGAACAGTATGAAAAAAAAACGCCAACCGAAACTGGCACCGTATTATCAATCAGATTGGTATGTTCTGCTACTCCGATGTGAATCAGCAGTAGGGCGAACGGCAGACCAAAAATTTCTGTGCGTTTCTAACCAAACACGGTCGCATCTCGATGGCGGGTGTTGCATCCGAAAACTGAAGCCATCCACGCTGTGACCAAGTGCAGTCACTACGCTTATTGCTGATTTTGACAAAGGCCTTAATTAAACTGAGATGACCGGAACCGGAAAATGAGCTGTAAACTCAGAAAATGTTTTAGGTCGCGATTGCCAAGCCATTTCCTGACTTTGCAACTTTTGACTTTTTGACACACTATCACATGAGCGTGAAGGTAAACAAAAAGTTTTCCGTGACATTTCAAGACATACTATGGTTTCTTTTTATAATTCGTGTTGTCTAGACACCGCTTGACACAACCATGCACAACTATAGTTTGTCTATATAAGGTTGCCCAAATGTTTATTTTTTGTTCAAAGTTTCACAAAATTAAAAAAAAGGTCTTTAACTGGAATAGCCTAAAAATATAAAATTGAATATCAAAATATGTACCCTAACCTCATCGATTCAAGCTAAAAACGACATAGGGCTTTAGGACCCAATTGATGACAACTTCAAACATCGCACTTATGCCCCACCCTACTCTATTCTACTGTTTGTGATAGCATCAAAATAATTGAAAGATATTTTCCTGCGTTTTAAAAAATATCAGACAATGAAGAAAAAACACAATCCGTAAATTTCACCTTAGTCTCAGAAAAACAAGACACACAAACTCAGCGCTTAATTTTTTACTTTGGAAAATATTTGTACTACAAACAGTAGAGTATAGATGATTCATACTTCTTCCTTTCACTGAGCGGGAAACTAGCAGTCATTAACTTATCGTCGGAGAGCTCAATTTCAGAAGCAGTTTTTGGGTCCAAAAGCGTGGTTTTGTTTATAGAAATGTATTCATTGTATTCTTCTCGCCAACCTGAACACAGCGAATATATTTTCATGAACAGAATTTTTGTGTTAACCAAAAATAACTGCTTTTGAAATATTCAAAATTGATGACGACTAATTTCACCTTAAGCGCAAATGAGTTACACTCATTATAAAGTGCGAGACCAATTTACTAAGATGATTTAGGAGAGGGGGGGGTCCGCTATTTAAGTACATGTATTTTCCTAGGTTTCTGATAGTAAAGGTTATTCCTTAGTTAAGTCCGAACGAGCGACAGCGAGTAGGGAGAGACAGTACATAACCAACATTTCGTAGGTCGTCATTCGTAGGTAATCCTCTATTGTGCCTACCATACATTATGCCTTTTGCACATTATGTCTATCATCTGTTATACATATAGTCCACTATGCTCAACGTCCGTTTTGCCCGATACCGATGTATTTATGCCTAACGTCCATTATAGCTAACATTCGTATGCCTATTGTCCATTATATCTATCATTCATTATGCCTGTCATCTATTATGCCTATCATCTATTATGCCCAACGTCAATTATGCCTAACGTCAATTATACCTAACGTCCATTATGCCTATCGTCCATTATGCCTAACGCCCATTATGCCTAACGTCCACTATGCTTAACGTACATTATGCCTTACGTCCGTATGTCTAATGAGGTACGCCCTTCGCCTCCCATGAACAGTGACTAATGAAGGCGATGAACTGGAAGTGGTTGACGAGTTCATATGTTTGGTATCTTTCGTCTTCACAAAACGCTTCGCTCAAGGAGCATTCGCCAGCACGGTGATCATCTACGTATTTGAGACGTTAACTTTGTCTACGGAAAACATACGTGCACTTGCGGTATTTGAACGAAAGGCGTTGCGAACTATTTTTGGCGGAATACAAACGGAAAACGGACTGTGGCAGAGGCGTATGAACCACGAGCTGCTGCTAGTACTGCCAGGGGGATTTCCATCGTACACCTGGCAAAAGTTGGAAAACTACGGTAGGCCGGCCACCTCGCAAGGATGCCGAATGACAGTGCAGTGAAATCCGTTCTCTTCAAGAACCCCACCGGCACCAGGAATAGAGGGACGCTCAACGAATTGACGAAGAGTAGCCCAGGGTCGAGTACAGTGGAGAGGAATTCATGAAACAGCAAGAGCCACTCCGGATCTAAGAAGTACTTCGGCGCACTTATTTTTACCTCAGTCCTCTTAGATTCTACTTACAGTTTGGCGTAGATTGCCTCTTAACTATGACATCAAAGTCAACTGGGAAACACAGGAGTTGGCTACTTTTGCTAAAAATCGTACCTCTCGTTTCGATGCCTGCTCTTCGGATCATACCCGCACACGCAGATCAAGAGCGATTTTGAACAGCGGGCTTTCACGTTGACTCAACCCCCGCCGACCCGCCTGGACTATTTCATTATCTGCTTTAGAATGATACTAAATGTGCTGTTTTATTTTCATGTTCTATCCATTCCGAACTGTTGAGTTTTATTAACATGTATTTGAAACCTTCCTAATATAATTATAATAGTCTCATTATTCGTCCACTAAAAGCAATGCCAATATGAACTTTGCATCAAACGAAAAACTGGATGGATACGGCAAATGGATTAATTATCGACTGGAATGCTTAAAAACCATAACCACAACTTCGACGAAAATAGCCGAACTCGCAAACACTTTTGCTTTATTTGTTTGGCATTTAAAATCATTATCACATTCACTCCGATTCGGCATATACCCATCCGGGTGGCGGTAGCGACGTGCGGCGGTTTATGTAAGTGCTATTATCGGTAAAATATCCGATCACAAGCAGTGCAAATTAATACTACGAATTTTGATGAGGTCCTTCCGGCCTTTCTCATTTTATCCCCCGAAAAGTCCCTCAACAACGACAACGTACACGGCGTTCTAAGCTTCAATTATTCAAATGTCTCCGCTGCAAATTCAATCCATTATATTTATTCCATTCGTATCTGTATACATTTCATGTTTATTAACATTTCAAAAGAGTAATGGAACATAATTAATGGAAATACACACATCGACGCTTTTTCGAAGCGGCATCCTTATCCTACAATGCGGCTTAATGCAATCTGGGGGGCGCGTCACGCTACAGCGCCGCCGGTGTTATGGTCCTGACCCGCGAGGCCAGAGCCACTCACGGGCCGTCAATGTTGCAATAATTATCTCCGCTGCAACAAGAGTATCGCTCGCCGATGGATGCAAAACAGGGGGTATCAATATGTATGTTTGTGTATGTGTTTGGAAGTGTGTAATATCGATTGCATCGAAACTCGGTACCCCGCATCGCATCGTGTACACTAATCAAACAAAACCGGGTAATGATAATTGTGCAAATATTTGTAATATATTCGCTACACACAATTGAGGTCTCGGATGAATCGACTGGCTGCCGACCGCCTCCCTCACAGTTCACGTAGTCTACAATTCGTTCGGACAACATTTCCGGCCGATTTGCACTGCCGTAACAGAGCGGACCGCTTTAGGCTCGAAACACGAAACTATCAGCAAAAAGAATGAAGCATTCGAAATGAATAATTTATTATCACCACTCCCCATTAATTATTCATCTGGGAGCCCAACAGACGAAACGGGACCGATGAAAATAATAGGCTCTTCCAGGGAACTTATTATTCGAAATGCGACAAAAAACACACACACACACATATTTTCATGCAGGATTATTAAAAATCTTCCTTCAGCAAATAACGGGATCCGTTTCGGCAGTGGTTTGCACCTGTAGGTGGATTACTGCAATGTTACAACAAATTCGAAAAAAAAACAATCCACCACATACATTGTACCGCTATCTAACAACCGCATGGGAACAATTTAAACTGCGAAAACACTTCAATCGTATTTATTATAAGGTTTCACAGTACAATATGCGCCATAAATTAATTGCACCGCAACTAAATTATTGATGAAGCTCATAGGAAAATTTCCGAGCTATCGCACACATATTTTTACACAAAAAAAATATATGTAGGCAATATTTTCATCCACGGGAAGAACCCGTGTGTCCCGAGACACAGGAACCGGTAACCGCCGCTGTTGTAATAAAAAGTTACATCCACTATCATAAATCATTAGCCAGGTAAACACAGCCGAACGTTCCCACTTGACTAAATACTGTCGGAGTATTAGCTATGGACGGATTAAATATTAGCTGCACACAGGAGCAGGATGCTCCATCGTTAACTTGCGCGCTAAATGCTGATGTTGTTAACCGTACTCGGAGTGAGTTTGATCATTTAAACGCGTTCTGCTTGAGGACAACATTAGTAATTGCAATGATAGCATAGTTCACCAACAATTAGAATCGTTTAAACAATTTGAAAACTCATATGGTGATAAAACTTCAACTAACACTTCAACCGGAGGCCAAAGACACCCCATTCCATGTAGGTACGGCAGCACCGGGCGGGAACCCGGGAAGTTCAACTCCATATTCCGACGGACAAGCTCTTCAGGAGAGCTAACAAAGTAGTGCATTATGCGGGTTGGTACAAAGTAATAATTCAAATTGGACGAACACCGACGCTGCTGCGAATTCGTCGGATCGGCACCGGAATGCTCTCCGGCACTCGCTGCAAAGTTTAATCGAAGCTTAATCACTATTATGACTGAGTAAACAGCAGTGGCAATGTACACCGACAGCAGGATGTCAGCAAACTCGGGCGGCTGCACAAAGTGCGCTTCGTAGTTTTGCACACACATGCACAGTCTTGCTCGACTGAAATGGATTGTCGGATCCGTTGCAAATGCTACTTTTGCATACATATTTCTAAATTTATCAAGCAAATATTTGAACTTATGACTATGAGCTGCTTGCTGCAGTCGTCGATGCCTGAATAGAGCCGGCACCTGCAAACGGCCCGGCCCGGCCCGACCGGCCGTTCAAATCCTGCAACTAGACGCAGACGGGACCATCAGCCAGAAGTGGAAAGTTATTGAGTAGTTAAGCTCAATGTAATGTGGTTCAGCTTCCGGACAGGTGCACTACGTATTACAAATTGATTCTTTTCGGCATTACATCTATCTCGAGCAGTTTAACCGATAAGATTAAATCTATAACCTGTGTATATTTGAACGAAAGTAAAGTAAATTTTAGGCATCAGTCTAGTGCCCTACTCTCATCTATATTTATTTTTCGAATCCTATAAAGTCCCATCCTTCGAGAGCATCGTTCGGAACTTACATTGATTTGTAGATGCAAACAAAAGGAGATATCGCTGCATTTGAGCTTGTTATTTATAATATTCTGCATGTCAGCTTCAAGCAATGCTGTTTTATGGCAAAGAGATCTTTGAAGTCTCTATCACATGCTGACGAATTTAGTTTTACTCCTCTCAACTCATAAATCAATGTTGACTATATTGAAACACTGCCAACAGCAAGCAAGTAAAATGTAACTAGATCAAATAAAGCATATGTTTCGAAAGTTTGATAAATATGTTTTCCAATTGGTACAATATTTGCTAAAAATGACACACACGCAAAACTTGTTCAACTCAATTCCATTATTTCGCATTCTTCTCTTGAGAAATGAAAAATGTTTCTCCTTCTACTTGACCTCGAATTTTCGAATGTTCTTGACTAGGGTCGTCTATTAGAGCGTCTGTTCAGTAGTTAGTAGTATTAGTAGTGAGTAGAATCCTTAGTCCTTGGTAAATCTTTTCTGTAGGTAGCTACTCTGCGAATGCGAGTCGATGATTTGAGATCCAATAAAGTAAAATTTCCCCAACTTGCTAGTTCGATTATCAGTGCACGTGACATAAACAAATATGAAACATTAAGACCGGTTTGCAATTCAATCTTCCTCCTACCAACCACTGAGCAAGAAGCTGTTTTGAAAATTAAGGAATTGGTAATCGGCAAAGCCTGCGGCGTACACGGAACCTTAGCTAAGTTCGTCAAGAGACATCATCAGATTTTTGCAATACTCCGACAAGATTCTTTCAATGAATCTGTTTCAACTGGACGTTTTTCGGATTGCTAGAGTAATCTCTATCCATAAAGGTGGCAACAAGTTGGACGTTAATAACAATCGACCAATATCAAATTTGCCGGTGTTACTTTCTACGACACGGGGTACTCTACAGTTGCCAATACGGATTCCGAGAGGGATCCAGCACATGGACGGCAGTATATTAGCTGCTAGATGAGATCTACGATGTCAGAGGGTCGCGTAAAATTGGAATGCTGTTTCTGGACTTTAAAAAAGCTTTCAACGCGATAGATCACCAAGCTCTACTCCTCAATGACCTTCAGGCAAACAAAAAAACTAGACTGTTATGACATCTGAGAAATATCCAACAATCTATTTAGGGACTATTTAACTGATAGAAAGCAGAATGTGCTAATCAATGGATCTAATAGCTCGAACCACTACGCAATCGTAAACGTTCCACAAGGAAGTAATGTAGACCTTTACTATTTCTTCTTTATATCAACGATATGGCAAACCTGAAGCTTCATGGAAAGCCTAGATTATTCGCAGGCGAGAGAGCACTTTACGATATTCAGATATCATTAGTGTTAGAACCTATCGTGGTACAAACATCGATATTGACCACTACCTTTTGATAGTTAAAGTGCGCCAGCGACTTTCCGTTGGTACCAACATTCGGAACCGTCGCCCGCCACAATACAATCTGGAATGACTCCAGTAACCTAGTATTGTAAGTATTGTGTACGCGCAATACCTTGAGGCTGCGGTGCCAGGTGAGAGAGCTAAACGAAAACCCTCTCGAGGACCGCTGGGATACCGTTAAAGCAGCCATCAACAGGGCCGCGGAAGATTCCATTGCGCAGTGGTCCAAAAGGGCGAAAAGTAGAACTTTTTCCTAGTGTTTTGCTTTCATTTTACCATTTTTTATAGTCTTTAGCACTTTTATTCGTATGAATATCTCTCTTGATCTAAAATTGTCAAAAGTTAGTTATTGCTTACTATAATGAAAATATAAATAATAACTTTTTTGTGTTAGGAAATATAAACATAGTTTCTTCGGCAAAGTTGTGAATATTGTAAAAACAAGCAACTTTGCTGAAGAAATAAAATTTCTATCTTTATCGAGTGCTGACCTACAGGGCATATTCTTTGAAATTTCTTCAAACATTATTTTTTCATTCTTAGCTTTTGTTAGTTGCATTTTACAAGTATATAATATTCTAGGCAATTATCGTAGCTCCCAGGCGTGGTACACGGGGATAGTGCAACGATCCTACTGGCTCTATAGCAGCACTTCCTAGCCGATATTCGAACATACGACGGCTTGTTAGGCCAGCATCGTACCCCGAAGCAAACTGGGCAGCCTGGAATGGTCTTCAACCGTAATAACTGGAAATTTAGTAGGATTATCTTCATCAGCTACAAACCATAATGTTGTATCATAATGTTCATTAGTATAAACCGATTCACTGTTTTCCACCTCCAACACGTCCTTTCCTCATTTGGCAACTGCCTTTTTGGTATTCATATATTTGTTACGTAACTATTCTCATGACCCCCTCTCCCCCCTATGTAACAACAAGTAACGCTAACTCGACCCCCCTCCCTCCCCTCTAAGCGTTACGTAATTTGTATACGAAGCCTCAAAACACACGTTTTTGCAGAAGACCGCAAATCTCTGGGACTTCTACTTTCTAAGTTATCATATATTCAAGCTTTAAATGTCCGTCGCTTCACGAGCCCATGGGGTAAAATGGGGCAAGCGGATTTATGAAAACAACGCTTCATCTTAAAGCTTAAGTCGAGTACTATAAACTTGTATGACTTCCGCTTGTCCCCAACCACCCAAATGAGAGTACGGCAAGCATACGTTTTATGTATTTCGCGTTCACGAAAGGCTCGATACACGTCCAATTTTTTTGTATTAGTAGATAGACACATGGTTTCATTGGCAAAGTTATAGAAAATATAAAGGCAAACAACTTTGCTAAAGAAATTACCTTTCTATCTCTATCGAGTGCAGAGCTATAGTGCATTTTCCTTGGAAATTCTTTAAAAATAAGTTTTTCATGCTTAGCTTATGTTGGTTGCATTTTACAGGAATATATGGTTCTAGGCGATTATTGGAGGACTCCAAATACACGTTTTTGCAGAAGATTGTAAATCTCTAGGACCTTTCCTTACAAAGTTATCGCATTTGGCTCGTGAAGATAAGAAAAAATAAAGCTTACATAAGCGATAACTTTGTAAGGAAAGGTACGCTAAATACGGAACACTTATTTTTAAAGAATTTCCAAGGAAAGTGCTCTATAGCTCTACACTCGAAAGAGATAGAAATATCATTTCTTCGGCAAAATTGTTTATCTTTAGATTTCCTATAACTTTGCCCAAGAAATTATGTGTCTAACTACGAAAACAAAAAGAATGGGCGTGTATCGAGCCTTTAGCGAACGCGAAACACATAAAACGTATGCTTGCCGTATACTCATTTGGATGGTTAGGGATAAGTGGAACCCATACAAGTTTATAGTACTCGACTTAATGTCAAGCGCTGATTTCATAAATCCGTTTGTCCCATTTTACCGCATGGGCTCGTGAAGCAATGAAAATTTAAAACTTTAATATGCGATAACTCAGCAAGTAAAGGTCCAAGAGATTTGCGGTCTTCTGCAAAAACGTGTATTTCGAGAGCTTCAATAATTGCCTAGAACATTGTATTCTTGTGAAATGCAACTAAGAAAAGCTAAGTATGTAAAACTAATTTTTAAAGTTGTTTTAAAGAATATGCCCCATAGTTCAGCACTCGATAAAGATAGAAATTTTATTTCCTCAGCAAAGTTGCTTGTTTTTACAATATTTACAACTTTGCCGAAGAAACTATGTCTATGTTTTCTTACACAAAAGGATTTTTTTTTCATAATAGTAAGCGATGACTAACTTTTGACAGCTTTAGATTAAGGGGGATATTCATACGAACAAAAGTGCTGAAGACCATAAATGATAAAATGAAAACAAAAGACACTAGGAAAAAAGTTCCACTTTTCGCCCTTTTGGACTACTGTGCATTGGGTTAGCTGAAAGGAGTCGACGTAACGAACTTCGACAAGGAAATCCAGAGGATGTTAGACGAGAATGTTGCAGCAGTGGACCTGTCAAAACGTACAACGATGCAGACAGAAACGGAAACAGTAAACCCAGTTTTTTTCGGGATAAGATGTACCGCCTGAAAGAAATTGAGAGCGAGGATGAAGAATACACCCAAATCTCGTTTTACGTCCACTATTGGGGGATGTAAAAAAATCGGTCGTAAAAAAAGTGGACGTTAATTAAAATTTTGGACGTAAAACGAGAGGACGTCAATTCAAATTTTGGACGTGAAACAAGAGGCCGTCAATTCAAATTTTGGACGTAAAACGAGAGGACGTTAATTCAAATTTTGGATGTAAAACGAGAGAACGTTAATTCAAATTTTGGACGTAAAATGAGAGAACGCTAATTCAAATTTGGACGTAAAAAAGTGGACGTTAATTCAAATTTTTGGACGTAAAACGAGAGGAAGTTAACTCAAATTTCGGACGTAAAAAAGGTGACGTTAAACGAAATCACGTAAAATGAATGGACGTAAAACGAGACACCTTAATTCACCTAAATTCACGCTAGAATTTAAAAACTAGATCAATGGAAGTCACATCAACAAGATGGTTACATCTGGACAAGTTTCGGGGACTTCCAGGAACACCCAGAGAAGTAGCCCGTTTCGTCCATGAATCACACTAGAATACAAAAACTAGATCAATGAAAGCTAAACCTGCTATTTGGGGTCATGTTGGTCATAAAAGGCGATAAAAACATGAGTAAAATACTAAGAAAAGACAACGAAGAAACGAAAATTCGATGAAAGTTTGACGAAAGAGGTCAAAAATGTGACGGAATTAAGATGAAAATACAATGTACGCCAACAAAAAATAAAAAACATGACAAAAAACGACAAAAGAAACGTTTACAAACCGTCAAATAGAATTGTGAAGAAGACAACGAAAAGATAACGAAGATGACAAAATGTCAATAAAGACACTAAAACAGTACCAAATAAGACGACATAAAATGATAATAAACTGTCGAAAAATGCCACCCAAAAACAGAAAAAAAAGACATCAAAAAGGCAGCGAAAAGTCGTCGAAAAGACAACCATAAGATGGCGAAAGGACAATGAAAGAACTATGAAAAGACAGTAAACACATGACAAAAAGTAAAGATAACAGGTAAAGGTAAGAGATGACGAAAAATTTAAGATGAAAGGAGGAAAAGAAAGACGAATGATGAAAGATCAAGAACGAAAGTCGAGAGTAAGCACTCGTGAAAAATCTCGGATGTATCATGAACTAATTTGTTCCAATAAAAAGTGTTAATTTCCTTCAAATACAATCAAGAACTATACTTAGCAAACCAGGCTTATCCCTTGCTTTAAAAATAATCTCAATTATCAACGTTTTACTGGCAAAGCTCAGAAAACGAATTGATCTGCTCTCTTTCTCAGTCGGATGTTACCTTCTTCGGTGCTTTTCTGTGCCCCCGAATGAACGTCAGTTTTGTTTCATCATTCTTTTTCTGTCGGAACACTACCGAATGCATGCTCTCAAGGTCACTGAGCGAGTCGTTGCAGTCCAAATAGGTTGCCTGTTCGATATTCTTTGTTTTTGGCAATCGGAGCAAATAGTCTCTAGTCTCCAGTGTGTAAAAATAGCTCTGCTTGTAGTTGTGCTCTAGTAGTGCAAGGTTCGTGGTTGTGAGAGAAAACCGTATCATTCGGAGGCAGAGCAAACGGTTAAACAGAAAACGAAAACTCTTTGTCACTGTGAGAAGCAAATTACTCTTTTTATAGTTAAGATGAGCAAAAACAAGCCTGTAGTAAACAAA
The DNA here is from genome assembly GCF_943734655.1 of Sabethes cyaneus. Classification (NCBI taxonomy): domain Eukaryota; kingdom Metazoa; phylum Arthropoda; class Insecta; order Diptera; family Culicidae; genus Sabethes; species Sabethes cyaneus. The sequence goes on from NC_071355.1 coordinate 54,039,850, forward strand.
TGCGATAAAGATTGATCACTCGAGTAGGCAAATGAAGCGGCGTATAAAAGAAATTAACTGACATTTAAACTAAAATTTGATATAATTTCGCTTCTTTCTTAATTTTGAAATAAAATTATAACAAAAAACTACGAATTTTTCTTCAGTAATAAACTTGGAGCTATCGACTGTTGAAGATTCACGAATTTTATTTTTTCGGCAGGACAGTCACTTTATCTTTTCTATGCCCATCATTTCGATGTATTTGACATCTTTTTCAAGGGGTTCTACAACATGGAAACATTATTAACATATAATTTTTACATACAACAATTAACATCATACAGAACCACGTATCGTCTTTTGTCTGGTGGCTTCTGCTGAAGGCTTAAACTAGTCACATCAATTCGCAATACTAGCATTAACAGAGCTTAAAATATAATTTTGTTATTAAAATGATTTACTTTCATCAGTAAACCCTGGAAACGCTGGTAAGAACCCCTGTTTTCAGGAGCTAAGCCGCGATGCGAACTCAAACCACCGAGGACAGTGCCTACCATATGGCGATGAAAAGGAAATAGGGTGCATCGACTCCGCAGGAAACCTGCCCATAGAAGCTAAAAATCATCGTGAAAGGGTTATTCCCGCAGCATGATCCAGCGTCGTGACCTCTGACCCCGTACGATAAAACTAAGGACTCTCTCACTCCTGTCACGAATGAATTTGCCAGGTGTAAAAGAGTAAAGAATAAAGAGTAAGGACAAAGACAAAGTCTGAGATAGATATTCAGTGAGTAATTCTCGCTGAAACGGGGCCACTACTGACACGAGGTTTTCGAATATTGGAACTTTTGCGCTTAATTGGTTGAAAATGATTAAAAAATAAGAATTACACTTTTGACCTCGAAATAGTGGACCCCTCGTTTGCCAAGGGGCCTAACATGTTCAAAAAGAGTTGAATTTTGAACAAACCTTGAGATGAGATACAACTAACAAATGGACCGGTTCTGTAAAGAAGAAGAATAGAGCTTTCAAATGGAGTAAAAAAATGTTTGGCGGCCATCTTTGATTTCATCTTTGATAAATTCCATATTGGATTTTATCAAAAAATCGCCGTTTTCTCGATGAGCCCCCAACCGATTTTCATTTTTAAACCACCATTGGAAAGCTGAGGAAAAGTGCTACAAGAATTTTAAGCATTTTTTCTCAGCTTTCCAATGGTGGTCTTGAAATTAAAACCGGTTGGGAGGATCATGGCGAAAACGGCGATTTTTGGATAAAATCCAATATGACGGCCAAATCCAAGATGGACGCCGTTTTTTTCACTTTATTTATAAGCCCTATCTCTCCTTTTTACATAACCGTGTCGTTTGTAGTTTGTTTTATAGCAAATTTTGGAAATGTCACATGATATAGATTCAAGGTTTGCTCAAAATTCAACTTTTTTTGAACCTGTTAAACCCATTGGCGTACAAGGAGTCTAGTATTTCGAGGTATCAAAAGTGTAATTCTTATTTTTTAACCATTTTCAACCAATTAAGCGCAAAAGTTCCAATATTTGAAAACCTCATGTCAGTAGTGACCCCGTTTCAGCGAGAAATACTCAGTAAAGTTGGTTATTTTAGTAGGTTCTATAACATTTCTGAAGAACAAAATTTTTTTAAAGTATTTCAGAAAACTGAAGTCGCAAAGCTTGTCCTTAACATCGTCGGGTTTCTCCTGTATCATTTGCTTCCATTAAAGCTTACTTAGAGCTTACTTTTGAACCTTTATCACGACTGCATGCCAAGATCGTCTAAATCGGTTCAATTGTTTTAAAGAAACATTAGATACAATATTTTTTCCTTTTTCTTATTAAATTCTTGAGAAAAAGAAAATAAAACTAAGAAAATATTTGCCTACGGTGTGAGTAGTCAAATTATAATCAATGTTTAGACTTGTATAACTTTGTGAAGATTTTGTAAATCAATAGATGTCCTGAGGATGAAGGCATACCCTTCGAAACGTCGACTTTAAATGAAAAAAAATTAATATTTTCGAACGAGACCCGTGACCGTTACCAAGAGCCAGTACCATGTATTAAACAAAACAAACCGCCGTTTTTATTATCGTCGTAAATTCTTAAATTCAATAGACTAATCTCAAGTTTTTTAGTCTTGACCTTGAAATGAGGTCATACATATATTAATATTTTTTTTTTTTTGAAACGATGGTTCTACAATTGATGAAGGGACGGTAGGGGAAAGAAATGAAAATTTTTAGTGAAGGAGGGGAAGAGCGGAAAGGAAGGGGGGGGTATTGGTAGCTATGCTTGACAAGTAGTCATTTTGACTCCAGCATTGGACAAAAGGTAGGAGTCAAAATGACTACTTGTCAAGCATAGCTACCAATACCCCCCCCCCTTCCTTTCCGCTCTTCCCCTCCTTCACTAAAAATTTTCATTTCTTTCCCCTACCGTCCCTTCATCAATTGTAGAACCATCGTTTCTTAAATTCAATTAAAATCAAGTACCCTTTCCTTGAAAAAGAATCAAACTGCACAGTGTATGAGCAACCCGGTGAAGTTTTAATTGGAAATGGTTCAGCTCAAACCTGTGATCAATAGTGATGCAACCTTGTAAAAGAAAACTAACCGAAAATCATAAATTCCTGCATTCTAAAACAGATTTTGATTCTAGTTTGCTTCAAATACATTCTCATCTCATCTGGTTTTGTTTAATTTTTGTTCCATTTACATCTCAATGATGTTTAAACCTGATCCGAAACAGTGTTCCATAAATTTGACATTTTAGTGCTGGCTTACAATTTCGTTTATTGTAATAACAAAAACAATTAATACAACAACTGCATATAATATAAATCGTGGTAAATCTAGCTTCAAATACATGGACAGTAAAAAATTTTATTAACGTTTGGCACATTTTTTCCGGATCGGGGTGGGCAATGAGAAGAACTTTCCCAAGTCCATATTTCGCTTGGACAATTTTCGTTCATTGACGAGTTTAAACTCAACAATTACCTACTTCCTGCGTCGAAGTACTGCAATTAATTTTTACTATTTCGTATTGCCATCAGACAGCCCAGATTCTGGAGTGTCAATTTTCGAATCGAAATGATAAAATCTTCTTTTTTTTCAATCAATGATCCGCCTCGTTGCCGTCGCGGCGTCTGGTTGATACGAATAATGTCATTTGATGAGCTCGTCAAATAGTGACGAAACGCAATAGCTCGCGCATTGATGACTTTGATGTATCAATGTTCTCCAGCAGTGCATCCGATGCGGCGATTTTCATTTTTATTTTAATTGCCCCACAGCAGGCATTAATTTGAGCTTTACTACTTTTGATCATCGCTTCCACCATAGCTTTTTGCTTTTTTTTGGTTTATTTAAGCTCTCATACCAGCCAGCGCGTTGATATGTAATTCCCTGATTTACTTGAAATGTGGAATCATGCAAATTTATTATGTTACTAATTTATTCAATAAATATCAATATTTTTTAGTAAACGATTTGTATAATTTTAGCCCTCGGTTTTCCAAAGTTTAATTTCTTTTTTATATTAAACTGAATTTTACAACTCAAATCCAACAATTCAAAATCGATCGTAGGTCAACATCATCTACAGCCCACTTCAAACGTCGGTACTTGCAAAAGTGTCACACCGGGAATCACTCTTAAAATATGGCTATTTCATTCGGCAATCATATTTCATACTTCGCTTTCCCTTCGACCCTTCAGACCTACTATCTATCAGCGCGGTCAGGGTAACAGCTTCGACCGCATGTGGTCAATGATGCAGGCTCAAACAGAGCAGTCGGTGCACACGGGATCAGGTGCTATGCAGGCAGACACGAGGCAGGAGATTCATATGCGGAATGTATTTAAGATCATGTAACGACGATAAATCTTTGGCAGTTCGATTGATTTATCACAGAAATGCAGGATGACTGTGACCCAGTTCCTGTAACGGTTCTGATGCTGCACTTTTTAGCAGCAACCGCAAGAGATTACCTCACACTTGGTCAGAAATCTCAATAGAATTTAATAACAATACTAGCGAATATGTAGCGACCTGTCAAATAGACGCATCTGATCAGCCAACACGATGAGATAAACCGACAAGACAGCCCTTTACCGCTCTGGTATTGTTCCGCTATTATTTCAGTCAATTGAATTCAAATGAAATCCTCGCACATAAAACCGTCCATCAAACCCGATGGCGCTGCCGTGTTCAATAAAATGAAAGAAATTAACCATCAACAGCGCTTATCGGCGCCGTTCAATTTAATTGAAAATATTTAATAAACGAATGTACACATTCAATTAAAAACGAGTGCAAATAAATAACGCCGACGTGATGCAATTATTATTCCTATTTTCAATGGGACGCGGTCAGTTAATTTATATTGCGACTTACCGCCGCCATTCGAACCGGGTAGCGGCCCCCCCGCCGGGACACTGCGCAGACACTGACGTTTTCAACTGACTGTCCTCCGCATAGGCATAATTTGATTTGTCCTTTGCACCACTCGATGTGTAAAGTGGCCAACAGACGTGTCCAGAATAGGCGGGATATGTGTATTTTTTCTCCCTCTCTTTGAATCCAATGGGACATTGAATACGTTGGGATTTTAATATTTCAGATGAAACTACTAGATTTATGTTTTGTTTGAATAAATTAGTGAATATGCTAGACAGTCAGTCGACAATTTTTTCAAATACGTATCGTTGGTTCCGTGCTAAAACAGATTCTGATTTAAATTTTCTTCTGAACGTTTATTATTGGTGGAACCTAAATGGCTCTTAAATCATAACACAGAATACGTTTACATTATTTTAGGTAGGTACCTTAAGGGTAAATATTCTTCCTAAAACCACAAATTAAATCCGTTCCAAACATTTCAAAATGGCTTCATTAATGTAACTTTTTTGCTAACGAACCGAATACCCTCTCAGCATACTCTGCCCCGATTAACTTCCATTATGAACCTTATCACCATCTTTTACTTTTACTTCCCAGGTCCGCACGCCGAGTTCGAACTGTCGCCGGCACTATCGATCGCCATATTTATTGGCATTCTAATGGCGATAATCTGCATAGTAATCGCCGTGGCCGCAGCCGTCAAACTGCGCACCAGTCAGACGTCCAAGGCGCACCACACCGGCGGTGGCGGTGTGCTCGGCAAACGGCCCGGTAATCTGCCAATTAAGGAGAAAATCTCGTTACCGCTTAGCCAGTCGGAGGACATGTACGACGAGAAAAATCCGGACGTGGTGCCCACGAACGAAGGTAGGTAAGCTATGCGCTGCGGGGTGGACCGCCCATAGGCAAAACGCAACAATGCCCAGCTCCGGTCTCAAGCGGTGCTGCTCTGCGGCCAACTAATTGCATATTGATCAGCTTTCTGACGTGTAAAATGGCTAGGAGAAGAAAAAAAAACAATCGATGTCAGCAGTAGCAACCATCCCCAGCCCGGTAGATGGTTTGGCTAGCTAGCGTCATTCCTGTGCGTTACTTGACAAGCATTGCCGGTTCCTATGAATGCACAATGCTTGCTAATCTCGTTTATTAAGCCGTTAAGACCTAGCAGCTGCAGATTGAATTTTGCGATGGAAAGCTGTGATGGGCTAAACAATTATTGGCAAGGTTTATCGTTCAAAAAAAAAGGACACTGGGGTGTAATTATTTTAAATTTCTAATTAAGATCTAGCCGAAAATGTACATCGCTTAGAAAAACTTTTCTCTGTGTGGGCAATAATTGTTTCTGCTAAAACCGAAACAAATCTAAAAACTTAAAATTTTCAAAAGTTCTAGTTTGCAATTTGTTTAATACATTAACAACATGATAGGGTTTATTTCTAATTCCCGTCGTAGTAAGGAAAGCCACTCTAATTTTCATCATTTCTTAGGTGAATTTAATGAATACTCCAAAAGCTCTGCTGCTGATTTGACTTAAACACACTTACCTTCCGATCCATGCCCTTTGAATTCAGTAAAAAGCAATTGATAAAACATTTGATTGAAATTACGCAACTGACTTTATATCTTAAATTCGTCGTACCGTTTTAAAATCCATCAATCAAAATTTTTCATTGTCCGAACTAAAAATCACAATAATGTTTACGAAGCTAGCACGCATGTATTTGTGTAGGACAGCACGACAAATGTTTTCCTGCAAAATGTTTTCCTCCTGTAGGTTATGTAAGTTTTCCCGGCTGCAGAATAACAACAATGCGTTGCGTGAGTTATTTTCATTTTATGAATGACGGAAATTGAAACGATTAGTCGACATTTTCTTCTTCGTCGCACGAAAAACCGTTGGAGTTATGGCTGCTAGAAATTCTTTAATAAAAAAAAGCATTTAAATAGATCTCAGCTCACTTTGATTAATCGCGTATGAGAGATAACAAACTAAAATATTAGGGAATAACTAATTTTGCATTGTGTGTCATAAAAATCGCTGATATTTTAAATAATTTGTGTTGGATAGGACGGGAATAGGCAATTACGACGAACATACATACCAACATACCATACATAATTTCAGAACCAGATAACGAGATTGTAAAACATTCAATATAATTTATTGGGCACAGTTGAACGAAACTATTGACCTTCACTGTTTCACGTTATGTCTGAAAGGTTTGATTATGCAACTTTGATGTACATAAAACAGTATCGTCATATTGAAAATTTGTTTTGAGAGAATTAGAATTAGTCTTTTAAAACTTATTCTGAAATGGAGCAATGTTTATTAAAGGATTTCGTAGGACAATGACCATGCCTTCGGACTCAAAATGCAACAGTATCGGATCTTTTTTTCCAGGAGAATGTGATTACAGAGGACATTTGCGGGTTAACTATTATACGTTTTATGTCGCACTAAATGGCAAAAAAATGAACAAATTTTGAATAAAGTGATATTCGTTACTCGAACAGATCCGGAAGTACGTTTCAAGATGTATACGAGAGTCGTAGGCCTTCAAGACCAGTTTTATGTCTTTGAAGTCAAACAGAATTATCAGCGGGCTTATGGGACTTCCTAGAGATACCTGAAAAGCCTAGATAGCATGACAGTCTTCAACGGCAACCATTGCCAACCATTGCAAAAGATTACTGCTAACACTCAGTCTGTATATAGTTACACGGTTGTTATGGTAGGAATTATCCTATCAAAAGCTGTTAATAAGTCGGTATGTACAGGGTGTTAGATAGCTTAGTGCAAATATTTCAGGGGGGGTAGAAGACCACATTTGACGAAAAAAATTCTTCTATGGACATGGTCAAATCTCAATCGTTACAGAGTTAATAAACTTTTCTAGTTTACGGCTCTATTTGCCTTAAATCAGCTCTAGTACAAAAATAATGCTAGCTAGCTCAATTCTGTTGATTTCATTCGAAAACTGAGAAAATTGTACACTAGAAACGGCACTTAAACCTCCTATTTCATAAAATTTAGAATCTTGTCAGAAGCAAAAAACTTTAAAATAGGTGTTTCTCCTAAAAAGGCGTGATAAAGTTGATTGCTTTTATTTGCCATTTTGCCACTTTAAAGATCTAGGACCGTTGTGCAACTCGTTTTTAAACGTGAAACGCCTGTCTCTTTTAGTTTCGACGCAATTTAATTTTAATCGCAACGTGTTGAGTGTTGTTGTTGTTGTTGTTGTTGTTGTTGTTGTTGTTGTTGTTGTTGTTGTTGTTGTTGTTGTTGTTGTTGTTGTTGTTGTTGTTGTTGTTGTTGTTGTTGTTGTTGTTGTTGTTGTTGTTGTTGTTGTTGTTGTTGTTGTTGTTGTTGTTGTTGTTGTTGTTGTTGTTGTTGTTGTTGTTGTTGTTGTTGTTGTTGTTGTTGTTGTTGTTGTTGTTGTTGTTGTTGTTGTTGTTGTTGTTGTTGTTGTTGTTGTTGTTGTTGTTGTTGTTGTTGTTGTTGTTGTTGTTGTTGTTGTTGTTGTTGTTGTTGTTGTTGTTGTTGTTGTTGTTGTTGTTGTTGTTGTTGTTGTTGTTGTTGTTGTTGTTGTTTCACACTTTAATAGATTGTTGAGTGTTGAATTACTATTTGAAAGCTGCACGATTTCATACATAATGCATAGCATACTAGATTACCGAGTGCGATGAATACGGTCTGACGCGTATAGAAAACAACAACGAAACAGATTTCCCGGACCTTTTTAGGACGTTTCAAAAAACGATTGCAACATCAAAATGTATTTTTCGGAAGAACTTGCGGACAGTCTCCTTCGCTATGGCGTCGCTGATTGTTAAGCAACGACATTCTAGCAGCAATATGGTTGAAGATTTTGGGACCGTTGACTACCTAATGCAAGTGTGCGAACACTCCATCCAGAAGTTCTCGTTTTGTTACACAATGATTATCATTCAGGAACTTTGGCGTCAACGCACTATCCTTTCCGAGAAGGAACGCTGTTTCAACGTGGCTTCGAGGAGAGCAGCATCAGCAAGTGGCGTCAGTGGTTCACCATGAAATTTGGCGGATTGTGAGTAATAATTCCAAGATAAGCATTAGTCAAAGCGTGCCACACACCCGTGTCACACTGCAAGGTATGGAGGGTGCTGAACGCTCGAGTACTACCACAAGCACCGATTATTTGTGACCTGCCTCTGCCTCGCTTGGCTGCTTACGCGCGTCCGTTCACTTATATGGGGGTAGACTACTTTGGGCCATATATGATTGTTCTTGGACGTGCGTTGCCACGAAAAACGCTGGATACTTCTTGTCACTAGTTTAACCATTCGAGCCATCTACTTGCAAATTGTTCACACTATGACTGCCGATACCGAGGAGCAAGCAAATAACTCAAAGGAGCTATAGCAAATTTGAATTCCTCGTGTCTTGCAGCAAAGTTTACCTCGTCTCATACTTCGTGGAATCCCTCCTACCTCACCACATTTGGGCGGAGTGTGGGAGAGTCTCGTGAGAAACGGTCAAGCAAAACTTCGTAAAGCTGAAATTTGATAAAACACTATCGCTAAGTTCTCGAAAATATGCTAGCAGCAGCGGAAAACATCGTAAAATACCGCCCGTACTATCCCTCTCGATAACGACCAGTCACCAGTACTAACCGCCAACAATTTTCTGCTGAGAGCATGCAACGGATAACGATTCTGGGTTCCATTTCACGATAGCTCGGAAGTACTTAAGAACTGCTGGAAACTATCGCAAAGATTAGCCAATCGATTTTGGAAGCTGTGGCTCCGAGACTATCTTCCGTCAATCACGCACCATACGAAATGGTTTAAAAGAGATCAAGCCCATCAGCATCAATGACATCATGATTAACGTGGATCCAAATTTTCCTCAAAACACTTAGCCTAAAGGACGAATTATTGGAATCAAGAAGGGATCGGATGGACAGGTGCGAAGCGCCATCGTGCAAACCTCCAGTGGTTTCTCCGAGCGATCAACATTGAAGCTTGCCACGGTCGATGTAGGCGTTGGGGGGATTGTTGGTTGCGCTACTGTACGAGCCCGCTCAATCCCACCCACTACCCAAATTCGACGTCGAATGCCAAACCCATCCACGCCTTGTGCTCGTTCGGAGGATCGTCTAGCCTAAAGAAAAATATCCATGTCTTGTCATGTTATGTCATGATAAACCAGCTAACTAAACTGCTGTGACCGAATCAATCATTGTTACTCAGAAACGTGGATAGGATTCTGTTTAAGGCTTAAAGTAAATTATATAAAGTTTAATATACATTAAATCAAATTTACTATTACATAATTTTTAGAAGTGCTTACAAATTGCTATAAACAGTTCACAAACTTTTTAATTTTTCACTGTTAAAGTTTATACTGAAGGTAATATTTTTTGGTAAATTAGTGTAGCTAAATATTAAATTTAGATTCCATTTATAGTTGAATAGTGGCTCAAACTGCAATTAATTCGTAGAGTTTTCAAAGAATCGAATACAAAATCCATGGCAGGCGGTATAGAATCACAACAAGTAAAACAGTTTATATTACAATGTTTACCCAAATCGTTTACAAAATACTCTTTTGCCAGGAATTTTGTAATTTTCTATATTCGAACCGTGGAAATAAATTAACAAAATTACGATTCTTTTATACCACCCAACAAGAAGAGAGAACTCCACAATGGGGAGATTTCTATGACATACCAGAGTATAGATCATCGATTGGAGGAAAACCGGCGGCTTTGATTTTTTTTTATCGAAGAATTTTAGAGACTCAGTCCACTGCATCCGCGACGGCAACGGCTCTACATTGGGCTGTTTCCAAGATGGAGTGAGGAGGAGAAGTTACCGGAGCAATGGATGGAAGGAGTGGTTTGTCTTATCTACAAAAAGGATGATCGGCTCGACTGCTGCAACTATCGCGGCATAACGCTGGTAAATACCCCCTCCGGCTATCACCAATAGCACAAGGTTTCGCGCGGAATTACCAGGCGGGCTTCATGGGGGGTGGGGCGCGGCTACGGACCAGACTTTCACCATCCGACAAATCTAGCAGAAATGTCGGGAGTACAACTTGCTCACGCATCACATCCTTATTGATTTCAAAGCAGCATACGATACAGTCGATCGAGACCAGCTATGGGACATAAATCACGAACACGATTTTCCGAATAAACTGACGCGACTGATCAGAGCTGCATTGGATCGAGTGATGTATTTCGTGCACATCTCGGGACACTATCAAGTCCCTTCGAGACGTGGTGAGGGTTGAGGCAAGATGACGGTTTATCCTGTATGCTGTTGAACATCGCTCTTGAGGGGGTGATCTGACGGGTGGACATCGAAACGAGTGATACGATTTTTACCAAGGCTCGAACTCTTAGGCGTCGCAGATAACTTTGATAGCATAGCCAGGAAATTTTAGACCCCCCCCCCCCCCCCCCCCCCCCCGTACGGTTACCGTTGCTGGCAACACACTAGAAGTGGTAGATAAGTTCGTGTATTTGGGACCGCCGGTAGCCACGGACAGTAACTTTACCCTTCACAAAACGCAATGATCAAGTAGCATACGCCGCCGTGTGAAGCTGACTATGTACAAAACCCTTATAAGACCAGTGGTTTGTTATGGAATTGAAATCATGACGCTGCCCATGGAGGGCACACGCGCCCTTGCAACGTTCAAGCGGAAGGTACTGCGGATGATATTTGACGGAGTACAAACTGAATGCGGAGAGTGGCGAAGGCGTATAAATCACGAGCTACATGCACTACTTGGAGGGATTCCGATCGTACATCTGGTGAAAGTCGGTAGACTACGGTGGGCCGGACACATCGTAAGGAAGCCGGACGACGTGGCGATTGAGTTGAATGGAAACGAGTAACTGAAACAGCACATGCCATGCCGGCTCTAAGCTGTTGATGACGAACGAGAGTGGCATGGGTGCCTTACGGGCAGTAAACGTTTGATAGTACGTCAACCATTGAGCAAATTGTTAAAAAACTGAAGCTACTAAGATACATCGAACCATAAGCAGAAGTTTGGAAGCCCTGGTTTCCAGGCTCAAAGTGTACGGATTAATGTAGTCCGAGACACCTCGGCATCGCGACAATTTGTAAAATTGGATTTCGCCTTCCACAGGATTTTATGCAATATCTTAAGTTGATGGAAGCCCTAAGGAAGCTGGGGAGGTGAGCTTCGTTGGAATGACAGCAGAAGAGCCAGTGTTATTAGGAGACTCAACTTCTGGTTAAATCTGTGATCACCGGGTGCGGCGGTAGTTTAATTGGAAAAACACTTGGTACCATCCGAGAGAGTGTGGGTTGGAGCTCCAGCTGCCATTGAACGACCTCATTTTGAAATTTCCCACTTTCATCCAGATTATCATTTTTCTCACGTTCCTTTAGTTTACAATGTTTACGTTGGACCGTGGCTAAATCAGAGACAAGTAAAATGAAAAAAAACTTTCTGTCTTGTAAACTTTTTGTCGTGTCGACTTTCTGTCGTGCCAATTTTCTCTCTTGGTAACTTTCTGTCTTGCCATCTTTGTGTTTTTTATTTACTCGTATATGACTAAACGCGGTCATGACGAAAACTATTTTTTGAAAGGAGTAAAAATGGGGCTAGCACCCACACTCTTTCGGCCGGTACCCGACTGTTTTACTCACTAAACTACTGCCACCCGTTACATTAGAAAGTCTAATTCCTAATTTTGTTTTATTCGCCCAATTTTATTATTCCCCGTATTCGCACCACACACTTCCTAGGCGACGAGATTATTTTTGTATGACTGGTCTTTATTTCTACCGCCGAGAAGATAGACTGTTATCTACTCGGTTAGTGCGGTAGAAACAAGCAGTACGTTGCCGACAGTCGCTTGTGCCCTTGAGCCTTGTGATTAAAACCAGCACCATGCTTGTATTTTCATTTTTTATTTACTCGTATATGGCTATATGCAGTAATGACTACCTACGACAGTAGTTTGGTGTCTAAAAATAGCCCAACCCATGTTGCTATGGTTAATAAGGGGGGTTGTGCAGACTTCTTTTGTCCAGCGCCTCTATGGTTCAAAGGTACACGGGTACCAGTTAGCCACACGCCCTGGCAGCTGTTGTGGGTTCAAACCCGGTTATAATCTCTGATTATAGCTTGGTTCGACCCATGCACCTTCCAGCATTGGACAAAAGATAGGAGTCACAACGACAACTTGTTAAGCGTAGCTACCTATTACCCCCCCTTCCTTTCCACTCTTCCCCTCCATTCTCAAAAAAATCCTTCTTCATTACTTTCCCTTACCGTCCCTTCATCAATTGTAGAATCATCGTTTCAAAAAAAAATATTAATGAGATAGCTACCTATAAGTTGAAGCAAGGTAAATCACATAATCGGACATCGACATAATGAATTGACTGTAAATAATCTCTCTAGTTGGACAACGCACGACAACGGGCTGAATTATGCAGATTTTGATAACCGGCCAGTAACTGAAAGTTTCAAAGTTCCTCCGTGGAGAAATTTCGTCTTAAACTAACGAGTGCTACGCAAACGACAACACGTAGGTAGCAGAAAATTTGTTTATTTAAAAATTTTGACAAAGTATTTAAATACGCATATTCTAATCAATTCAGTCAAAATCGACAAATCGTTCCCGACAAATCGCCGTCAATTAGAAACACAATCTATACCTTTAAGCAGCTATCTTGAACTATTCCTATCACAAATAAAGCCAGTCGCATCATACATGACGACGAGGGTAACAGAAAATCAGTCTCTTTTATTAGTTTCGACGATGTCGAAACGATGTCACAAATATCGTAATACATTTAAAAACAAGTCATGTTTTGGACCGATGGATGATATTAAAATTATCTACTCGAATGGGCGTTTTCCATTGATTTCCCTTTTGTCTGGTGAGTTTAGGTTGAACAAATAGTTTCAAATAGTTATAGTATGTCATAGTATGTTTTGCTGCTATTTATAACCTTTGTTTCACCATAAGTTGTCCAAAAACAGCTGGTACATGCAATTATTAACTATTCAAAAGCAAACAAACCGTCGAACACTGATCAAATTGTTTTCCACTGTCGGTGGTCGTATCAATCGACCCTACGAAAAACACACACAAACCCGAAAGCAAAAAATAAAAACCTAATCACTCTTTGTTTTGCCTTTTCACAGATCCCGATTACAAACTGATATCCGCCAACCAGACCCCGACGGCGCTGCATAATTCATTGTGCAACAGCAAACATGACATTATCGGCCGCACGATATTGGACGATAGCCGGAAATCGTACCTGACCGGGGTAGGTTCTCGTTTTTTTCACTCCCGCTTGTACCCTCACAACCATTCATTATTGTTATTATCATCATTATCATTCCACGGTAGACGCAGACAGAAAGAGTTCGATCGTTATGATTCACAGCAGCTGCTATAGCGAGAGCCGCTGTGGTCTGGTCCGGGTTGTCCGGGCAGGACCAATAAACGTTCGTAATAGATATTGCTCACCTGTAGCCCCCATTTGTTCCGTTTTAGTACTGGTCGCAACAGATTAATCATGGCATTTGAAATTTTATAACCGGTTTCAATTTTGAATATTAGTTATATACCTAGATAAAAAGTGTATGTAATCCCAAAATTATGTCCTTAAATTTTACTTCAAAGTAACTGCTGTGCAGTTTCCCTAAAAGTTTTTTTTACCTACCTACCTGTATTCATTTCAAACTTAATTGTGTCTGGATACCTTGACAAACAACCGTCGATTGCCGCCGTGAGTGCCCGGCGTTTCTTTCATTTGAATGGGTTTCAAATTGAAATGGTATGATGCTGGAACGCATTCATCGCGTCTCATCATTATTCATCAACCATCATAAAATATCCGTTTGAGTAACGCCGGCTTACAGAAGCCTGAAGCATGAAAACCTATAGAAACACAAACCCCTTTGAGGGAGCCGCCTGGTCGTTCAGCGGGTCGCCCTCGGACTCGGAAACGAAACGCACCACGTAGTAATAAAGAGCAACACTGATTGAATAGGTCAATCAATGGTGATTAGTTTTTGCTGTCCAAACAGAACGAAGCGCGGGCCCGGCCGTCGCGTCGGTTCTCTCGCCAGCAGGAGTAACGCACTACCGGGTTCGAGTGCATCATTCACCGGCTGTACCACTGCCACTACATACACTACACGGGTCACTTCCGTGCACGTGTGATGCTCATTTGCGAAATTGCATTCCACAGCTAGGCATTTGTTGGCATTCAGTCAGGTGTACCGAGACTAGCAGGGTGCGAATGAGCAAAAATGTCGTTGCTGTGCTGACTTGTACCATTGGGTTTCTATAACTACAACAAAACTATGGGTCATCAAAATAATAAAAAACTAATTTGTACGGGTATGACGATATAAACTGGTTTTATGATTAAACAGATTCCACATGTTTGTAGGTGAATTGTGGGTCAAGACGGTACACTGCTGATGAACATGCGTGGTAGGCAATTTATGTTCTAGCCAAAGAAAGTAATTACAACAAGCGTTTGAAATCCTACATAGACTCATGCGCCAGCACGGAGGAAAAAGGATGGACCATTTTTTGCAAAACCCAAAACATCTACTACTAGCTGCCAACGATTCTTTACAATAGATCGAGTAAAATCAATAATATCGGTGTCATTTATATGTCTAAAAATTTGTCAACTTTGATCTCCATAACAGGAAAATTAATTGCGCTGGGTGCTCATTGATTATTAGAATTAGTTTTTCCCTTTTCGTTTTTCGTCCTACGCTTTAATTAAATTCTGTTTAGTTTGTTAGGTTGCTGTCCAGTCCCCTTAAAAGCTGCGGTTCTGTAACTGTACGATACCAGGTGTATGCACCATTTTGATTTAATACTTATTTTTTATGTTATCGTAATCTCGAAAACTATCGATTGCTACAAAATTATGTCTTGGAATGATTTGGAGGAAATTGATATCCAAACACGAAATACCTAAATATCTAAAATCAGAAAAAAAATAACAAAAATAACTAAATACCGTCATCCGGGGCAAGATTGTGTCAAAAAAGCATATATTTTTGTTCTTTAGCTCAGTATACACTCAATTTAGGAACTAAGTTGATTTCAAACCTGTCAATATATACTGAATTGTTCAATTAACAACTTCCGTAGAGATGGTTTAGTATCAATGAAACCAAATTTTACTGGAAGTGCATGAACTTTGGCACAATCTCACCCCTTCTAGGGGGTGACATTGTGCCAAAAACATAAAGTTAGGCTAGAAACCTAAGCAGTGAACATTAGCATGTTTATAAACAATACACATAAATATCAGTATAAAGTAGTTCACTTGGGGCCGTCCATGAACTAAGTGGACTATTAGGGGCAGGGGGTCGGCCAAAAACAACACATCATACAAAAAGTATGAACGAAAATAACCCGGAGAGGTCTGAAATAACTGAAAATGAGTTCGTAGTCAATGGATAGCCTTTATATAGCCAGTAGCTTTTCTAGGGTTAACAAGGGGGGGATATATGAAGGGGTGTATCCTACGGGGGCATACCTATTTGATCATTGTACAAAAGTAACCATTACTTTGTTCGAGAACCCGCGGCCGCAGAACATGTGGCCTATCCCACCCCTTTTCCCTCTCCTTAACACTGGCAATTTATACACGGTATAATACATTCGTCTTATATTAAAGTGTTTATTCAAAGTATCTGAAATTTCCAGGGAAAAAGTAAAAATTAGTTTAAATTATTTAGCAGACCTACACACTTAAAAAACTCAGCAAAATTTACCGAGATTTGGACAGGCGAGCGTTCGGTGAAAATTTCAGTTTTGCAAATCGACGTTTACGGATCTTTACTAATGTTTGGCATCATAAAAAATTTTACCGAACGCTCGGCTGGTCCAAATCTCGGCAAAATTTTGCTGACTTCGGCATTTTTTTTTAAATGTGTATGATGCTGTTTGCTCCAAAATGGATGATGCAATCTAATCTGTCAAAATATTGTGCTCAATAGTAAAGAATGTGAGTGGTGCTCCAATAAGATTGCTATTATTGTTATTAGTTTATCAGGACTTTTTAAACGCAAGGCGTTCATTCGAGTCATAGGCTTCAATAAGATGTATTTGGACTTGTTGTAGAAAATTTAATGTATTTTTTAGAAATTTTATGATCAAGGTGGAGCAACACAAATAACATACGAGAAGGGCATACATAAAAAATAGGCTTTTCCGGTTTTAATGATAACGTTTTGTTCATCGGGTCTCCATCAAATTAGTTCATCTCGACAGCAGCATGACAGTTAATGAACTAGTTTGATAGATTACCGAAATCAACAGTCATTTAAAACCAAAATTAGTAACATTGATCAAAAAATCACTCTACAATAAACTTTTATCTAAAATCGCGAGAACGGCTGCATTTAGAAAGTTGGCCGTCATCCTGCTTCGGTGCCTTCCGGACGTAGAGGACAGCACGTTTCATCGTTTCCTGGAAAAACCAGAAGGAATTTTCTGCCTTCTTCACCGCATTGCGAATCAAAAATTTCGGCCGACGCTTCGACAGATTCAACATCTTCCTGGCATTTACCAGTTTGCTGCAGTTACCTAATTGCCGCTGAGTCCTTTGAGTTTCTTCTTGAATGAGAATGTCCCAAATGACATTCGTCTCTTCTTCTCTTCCAGTCTTCCTCTTTTCCTCTCTTCCTCTAGTCTTCTCTTCTTAGCTTCCTCTCTTTCTTTCTTTCTCTCTTCCTCTCTTGTTGCTATCTTTCACTAGCTGATATCTTTCACTAATTGCTGTCTTTCTCTAATTATTGTCTTGCTCTAACTCCTGTTTTTCTCCAGTTGCCATATTCCTCCAGTCGCTGTCTTTCTTCCTCTAATCGTGGTCTATTGCTCTCTAGTCGCTGTTTTTCTACCTCTACTAGCTGTCTTTCTGTCTTTACTCGCTGTCTGTCTCAGTCTACTTACTGTATTTCTATCTCTACTAGCTGTCTTTCTCTTTCGTCGTCAGCCACCGGTCACCCTATAGCTGGGTGGTTCGTACTGTTTCAAGCACTACCTTCAACTCGTTCTAGGGCCACTCGTTGTCAATTTCCAATTAGCCTCAGAAGTCACAAATCGCTTTCGACCTGATCGAGCCATCTTGCACGTTGATCCCCCTGTTTCTGATGCCGGTGGGGTCATTGAAGAGAAGCCAGGTGTACGATGGGTATCTCTTCAAGCAGTGCCTGCAGCTCGTAATTCATACATCTCCGTCACTCTCCACTTTCAGTTTATACTCAAAATATCATCCGCAGTAGCTTCCGCTTGAACACGGCAAGGGCGCGTATCCGCGCTCACGTCCTCCGTGAGCAGCATCACGGTTTCAAGTCCATAAACAACTATTCGTCTAATAAGGGTTTTGTACATCCTCAACCTCGTACGGCGGCGTATGCTTCTGGATCGCAGCGTTTTGCGAAGAGCAAAGTATGATAAAATTCTCGCTTGAATGTACCGCTGGAGCTCCTTAATAGTGTTGTTGTCCGCCATCACCAGCGATGCCAAATACACGAGCTCATCTACCACTTCAAATTCGTCGCTCTTAATGGTAACTGTTCTTAGAAGGCACGCGGTTGTTTCCTTTGAGCCTCTTCCTTTCATACATTTTGGTGTTGGATGCATATATTTTTATCCCAATCCTCCTAGAGTCCGCTTTAAGTCTGGCGTAAATTGCCTCCGCCGTCGCAAAGTTCCTGGATATAATATCAAAGTCATCTGCATAGCCTAAGCATTGTCTACTCGTGGTGCAAATCATGCCTCTCGTTTCGATACCCGCTCGTCGGATAACCCCCTCAAGAGTGATGTTGAACAGCATGCAGGAAAATCATCATCTTCGTCTCGAGGGGACTCGAGAGTGTTACCGAGAAGCGCACGAAACACATCACCCGATACAATGTAGCTCTGATGCATTGTAGCTCTATGCTTATGCATTACGTGCCATAGCTGGGCCCGATCGATTGTATCGTCTGCTGCTTTGAAGTCAATATTGATGCGATGCGTGGGCACGTTGTACTCCCGACATTTCTGCAAGATCTGTCGGATGGTAAAAATCTGGTCCACAGTTGCACGATCCGCCATGAAGCCCGCCTGGTAATTGCCTATGAAACCCTTTCGTATCGGTGACAGCTGGTATAACAGGATCTGGGAGAATACCTTGTAGCGTTACTAGCATTCTGCCGCGATAGTTGCAGCAGTCGGGCCGATCACCACTCCTTCCGTGCATTTCTCCGGTAACTACTCCTCCTACCAAATCTTGGAAATAACCCAGTGTAGGGCCATTGCCGCCGTTTCCCGTCCATGTTTATAAAGCTCTGCTTGTTGATTTTCGGAAATCCGATTTCTCGTTTGACGCCTTGGAGATCAAGTGGAGGGAATTCGTGTGTAGTTCTCGCTAGATTGCGGGTTATCTAGCTACCTGATATTCAGCTGGGGAGGACGGGTTTCATGGCCTTCAATAGTAACGTGGTCAATCTGGTTCATTGTAAGTTGGTCAGGCTATCTCTAGGTAGCTTTGTGGATATCTTAGCGTAAGAAAAAGGTACTTCGGATCACCAGGCCTCGGGAAGCTGCGAAGTTTTACATCGTCGGACGTTAGCGTTCGTGTCGTTCATGTTCGTTTCTGCCCTGCTGACCTTGACGTTCATAACCCCCATAACGATTTTGATACCCTGTAGCGTGCAGCAGTCGTACGTTGCCATTTTACCATCTTATAGTACCGAGACAACACTGTGCCTCCTTCCCTGTACATGATCTTAGTTGGTTACCTGATCTCCATAAAGTTGCCCGTATTCCGTACCATCCAAGAGGTGGTAGGGTTAGGAGTTGCTGGATAAGAGGCTAGGGATCACTATCTGGTCTGTATTACGCATTATTCAGCTGTTCGCCTCTCTCTCTCTTACCTGCTTTCAGAATCCTGAGGATTCCTATTTCACAGAAAAGGCAATTCCATTACCGAGTTATCCCGGAGATTCGCCTATCGGACTCTCATATGAGAATCCTGGTTCCATATTCAACTAATTCTGTACGATATTTTTGCAGAAAATCTGCGCGCGATTCATATTCGAGAAACTAAGCGAGAATCTGTGCAAATCTCTGTTGTTCATCCGGGGTGGCTGCGAGGCTGGGAGACTAGAGCGGGATAGAGTCTAAGAAGGCACAAAAGAGGGGGCCGAGTAACATCGGGCACCCAACTAGTTTCTAATACAAAATAATGAGTAAAATTATATCTTCTTGAAACACTGAGTCTCCATACAATGTAAGGGGTTACGTCTCTCAACGCGCTAAAGAACATTGGGCAATGCTATGATCAAACAACTAAGATATTCCTCAAATTCCTAATGTTCCTAATATTCCTTTCTAGCGTAGCAAATCATACGATTTTAATCATTGATTTTATACGAGAAATCGAAAGTTGTTTGCTTCAAAACGCTGGATTTATAGATACGTCCAAAATACAGGGTGCGTGAAGGAATTCACGGCAAATCACGGCAATTGGAAAAAGTTAAAAAACTTCTGAGCCATCTTTTTCTCTGATGAAAAAAAACTTTAACAAAGATCAAAAGATCAATCGAAAGTATGACAGGTGGCTTGCATCAGATCGTACTCAGGTTTCTATCGTCATGTCAACAAAGTTTCCGACCCATGTGATGGTTCTAGGCGTAGTCTCCAGCGACAGGGATGTAATGCCTCCGTATTTCTTTTAACAAGGACTAAAGGTAACGGGTGGCTACTAAAATTTTGGAATGTTTTCGCGGCCCTTATGCTCAACAACGAACAAGCTCAGAGAGAAATGAGAGTATGTATGTGTTAGCTCTCTCTCTCCTCTTTTTGTTAATATTTTTTGTTTTGTTTGTGCTTGCCCAGTTTTGCTAAAAATGGTGTCGAAATAAGAAGCATTTCGGAAGCGCGTTGTACACTTCTACGAACTGCTACAGAAATCTCGGCAAAAAGTATACGGTACAACATTTAAAAAACAAATATGTTGCAGCTTCGACTCTTTACCATATCCTAAGATTTCCAATAACTATTCGCAAGCAATGTAGTGGAAAACCAGCCAAAATTATGGACATCGTTCTCTTTCTCGTTTCTTCAACAAAAAGCCCTCTGGTTTGGTTATCAATTAAGATGTACCAGACAAATGTTTGAAGAAAATTATGATCCCGTTTCTACAAAAACATCATGGAGATGGACAATGTGTGTTTTGGTCGGATAGAGCATCATCGCATTACGCCAAAAACACAATCGTTCCTGAATACCCATTCGATCCCAAGTTTATCCAAAAATCACGACCCGAAAAATCTGTTTCAGTGCGCCGAATCGAAGATTTCTTTGGGATTTTGAGTTCCTTGGTGTACAAAAACAACTGGAGAGCCACGAATTGCAAACAGTTGATTGGTAGAATCAAGAGATGCATTCGTAAAGTTGACATGACGGCCGTACAACGCTCCTGTTTCGACGTTAAACGAAAGCTTCGGCGAACAGCCGATTACGGACCGTTTTCAAATGTACACTTATTTTCAACAATGGATAATGTATAATTAATTTCGGTATCTTCTACATGTATCTCTGTCTTTTTTGACAGCTTGAAAAAAAAATTCCAAAATTTTAGTTGCCACCCGTTAACAGCCGATGTATACCTGAAGGTTCTGAAGTATGTTGTTGTCCCGTGGATGAAGGAGGTTGCAGCTGGTCGTCATTTCATCTTGCAACAAGACAGAGCACCTGCTCATAATGCCACAAAACACAAAAACTTACCCGAAACCGGTCGGCAAAAAAGGTAATTTTTATACTTTGTAAGAACAAAAAAGTAAAGTGTCCAAAGACATTTAAGAGACACAAAAATGGCTTGCCAAAAATGTTCCGCAGTTTTGGGATAAGGAGATTTGGCCCCCTAGTAGTCCCGATATTAATCTTTTGGATTATTTTGTGTGGGGCGTCGTCGAGCGGGATACAAATAGGACGCCTTACACTTCGCTTAGGTCGCTCAAAGCTAAGATCATCGAGGTGATGGCGTCTAGGGATCGAAAGATGGTAAAACGTTCATGCGGCAGTTTCCGAAAGCTTCTATCAGCAGTCATTGAAAAGTTTGTTTTGATAAAATAATTTACAATTCCCATATGTTACGAAAGAAAATAAACCACAAAACATCCCTCACATATACGATTAACTTCTTTGAAAGAAGCGTTTAGTGTTCCGCAGCAAGCATGGAAAAAATCACATCAAACAGCATTCATTTTGAAATCATCGACGAACCTACTCATCGTAAGGTTTCAATCGCACTGACCATCTGTGTACAAAATTACGCACTCATACGAACGAAGCAGAACAAGCAAAGCAAAGGAAAATATGCGACAGCGTTCGTTGGTGGTTTTGTTCACGCGATGGATCTTTCGTGTGGTGTGTTCATTATAGGGTAACTGGTGGTAAAATGCCCAGTCGGGGCAAAATGCGCCGCTGTAATATTTCACGAATTACTCACTTTTAACCTGTATTTAAGGTGCCAATCGCTTCTATTTTAGATTACAAACTTGTGTTGAGCATATAAGCTTTCTACATTACATAAATCCTATGAAAAAACAAAAAAATTATTTGCAGGCTTATTTCTTACAATTTTCGCAACTTTTTTCGTAAGACATTACGCCACCAATAAACAATATTACGTATCTGTAAACGGTTCTTGTTTTGAACAATGGTCTCGGCATCCAGCAGCCAATGTAAAATTGCTTAATTGAATTATTATTTATGTGATTTAAACGATTTTTTTAAACAAGTTCTAGCGGGGCAAAATGCGCCGTGAGAAGCATGAATTTACTTGCAGTGCAACCAAACGTTAATCGATCTAGTAGCCCATACACTTTCAGGCAAATGTCAAAACGTTGGTAGAAGCAAAAGGCAAAGTGTTGTTTTAATTCTGATTCGCTCCGAAAAACCCGGTTAAGATGTCGCGAAGCTACATAAGAATAACCCACCGTCAGTCTTGGCCGGAGCCTGCCACTTGCGGCGGTAGTGAAAACCAGTGAAAAACAGTGAAAGACGCGTTGCCGGCAAGGTACCAAGAAAAACCCTTGTGTGATATGTTAGCATCGACCGCTCCAGCGAAGATGGACCTGGCGATTGCAAAACCGCGATCCGGAATAACAGATTTAATAAGTAAGTAGGTCCTCACGCTGTTCTGAGTCGTGCCGGGTATGCATTAAAATAAAACAGACAGCGTATTTTTCCAATTTGTTGTGGTGCATTTTGACCCTTTGTTGTGGTTCGTTTTGTACACACCTATGCGCATTTTACCCCTAACGAATCTGAAAACAAATTTTCAAATGCCTTATATAATTTCACGATTTAAACGTGTTTTATTGATTTTTATGCTTCAGGACGAGCATGTTAGGTAAAAAACTGTTCTACTTTAACGTTTATAGTCTAGTTTCTGGAAATGCATTCAGCATTGATGAATAATATGATATTCTTCTTAACGTGGGCATTATACCCCCAGTCCCCCTACTACGAACGCTTGGGAAAAGATTCGCTTTTGAATGCATTCACTGAGTCGCAAAGAATCGTTCAAAAAAAATTCGTTCGAATGTTTCTTCCGCGATCGTTCGAATATTTCTTGAGCGTTCGTTATTTGTTAACCCCTCTATGCGGTCGGCATCATTTTTAAGCCCCGCAAAATTAAATGAAATAATCGTAATTTTTAGTGTTTTCCAATATTGTTTCACCAAATTTGGAAATTTTCTCTTCATAATCGCTACAGATTGTGATTATATGTCATTCGGTTCTGGATAGGGTTGAGATACCGGGCGTACCGGAACCGGGAAAACCGGTAGTATCGGCTGATTTTTTAATACCGAAATACCGGTACTGGCACGGGAGAATACAGGTTGTTTCGGAACCGACCAATGATGCAATTTTTCTAACATTCGTCCACAAAAACAAAGACGAGTAATAATTTTTGCAAATTTTGGAAACTGCGCGGAATGTTTTAATAAAACAATATAACGAGATTGGCGAAATCGTTGGTAAGGCTCCGCCGAGCGTTGGTTATGCGAGTAGAACTGAAGGAAAAATTTGAAAGGCCTGCAGAAGCACAAGGCAGTGGCAGCTTAAAGGGACTCGATTAGGCCCGTATTCCAAAAAAAAGGTCATATGAATTCACTTACAGTTGGATTTTGATTTTGGCATGGTTCGATTTTGGCATGCCTCGCTTTTGGCAACAAAAGTATTCGTTTTTGGCAACACAAGATATTTCACTTCCAAAAATATGCTTAAATATCAATCAGTTTTCGCATACATCCCTTAAATGTTGAAAAATGATGCCCTTAGTATGTTCATGAAAAAAAGTTATGTGCTTTCGAACAATAAAATTTTTATTGCCGTAGAACTACGTCTTACCGCAGGGTGTCAATAACTTATTTGTACCGGACGGATAGCTCTTGGCGGACTTTTTAAACATAAAATTGTTGCAATCGTTGATTAATGATATTTAGTCAATTTCTTGGGGGGGGTCTCGATTTTGGCAACATAGGCAACACACATTTGTTGCCAAATTCGAAATCCTACTGTACTTCGAAACAAAGATTTGAAAAACAAGTATTTGACTATATGCTTTACGATACCTTGTGTACAGTCTGTCCTACGATGAAAGATTCAGAGAGAAGATTTTGGGTGTCTGGCAATTTTGTTACAAAGGCATGGAGAATAGTGTATTGAATATTCTGTGCATCTTAAAGTCGAATTTTTGCACCCGCTAATTTTATTTAGAGTCTGTTATCTTATCTACACCGGTAGTATTATTTCCGGTTTTCGGATTAAAATTTGGCAACAAATGCCTGTCGCCTATGTTGCCAAAATCGAAACCGTGTCAAAATCGAGACCCTTTTTTGATATGAAAAAATTGAATGTAAATGCGTTAGAAATTGAGTAAATATTATTAATCAACGATTGCAATCATTTTATGCTTGAAAAGTCTGCCAAGAGCTATCCGTTCGGTGTAAGTAAGTTTTTGACAACCTGCGGTAAGACGTAGTCCTACGGCAATATAAATACTATTGTTCGAAACATTCTATAACTATAACAGCTAACTTTTTTTCATGAACACACTGAGGGTATCATTTTTGCGTCATTTAAAGCATGTATGCAAAAACTGACTAATATTTAACCATATTTTGTTAGGGAAATATTTTGTGTTGCCAAAAACGGATACTTTTGATGTCAAAATCGAACCATACCGAATTCGAAATCCTACTGTGTTTCGAAAAAGTTTATCGACCCGATCCCCAATCGATTAACTTTACCGAGAGTCGTACCTCTAACCGTCACAGCTATCCAGCAAAAATCACTTTAAAATTGTTTTACTTGATGCCATACGTGACCAACATCGATCGATAACATGATAACATGAAATAAAATAATTTAATTTTTAGATTGGTCACACAAAGCCCGCACGACTAATTTGCATCATTTCATTTTTATTTAGCCTGTTAATGATGAGCGATACTTAAAACATAAAACAAAAATGGCAGGATTATTCCGTCAATACCATTACAAAATCTGCTAAAATATAAGTTTCAGTTACTGCCTTAGTTGAAAAACTGCATTGAATGTTCCTTGCATAGCTACGTATTGCGCGGTTTGCGCTTTACCAACAGCAAACATTCTTCTATTTCGTTCAGTAAGAAGATCGTTGAACGCATTCATTTGGATTCGCAATCATAGTTCGCACATGATTCTTTCCAACACAATCTTTTGATTCAAATGATTCTAAATGAACCTCGATACAAAAGTTCCGATCTTGTTTGAATCATTCGCATTCTTCCTGCAGTAGGTCGGCGATTCATCGGTGAATTAACTCTGTAGGGTTCTATTCGAGAGCTTGCATGCGAGGGAGAATGATTGGAAGCAATACTTCGAAGCAAGCAATATATTCACCAAAAATAATGTGAGTGAATGAATTTTTCCATGCTTGTTCCGCAGTACAGTTCAAAGCAAGAAAAACTATTTGAATTTTTAAATATTCCAACTCATGTACCAATTACTTACCCTCCTTGACCGTAATATGTACAATCCTAAGAACAGAACAAAAGACTAAATGATATTACCCCTTGAAAAAGACACCAACAAAGTGTCGAAACGTCGGGAAAACATCAAACTTCAGTCTTGATAAATTTCTCCGAAGAGAGCCCTGCCGAATATTAACAGTTACAACTGAATCCAGTCGATAAAAAACACAATTTATTTTTTAACTTAACGTGAGCAATCTGCCCAAAGATAATTCAAAGCGGAGCAGGCTTATACATTCGGACGCTTGATATCTATTTCGATGGATGCGCATGGTAGACAGTGAAATTGAATGTTGAGCTATAAGGATGGGATACTAATTATATTTAATGCGAAACTGTCTGATTCAAGACCTAGAAGTGTTATTGGATTTGTTTTCTATTTCTGATAATCTATGGAAAGCAAATAGAATGGAATTTCGTTTGGAAATACATTAATTTACCACCAGACTATAAAATAATCTTGGAATGAAAAAGTTGATGCAACTAATTTTCATAATATTTTAGCCTAGCCAAATATGGTGTTGAAATTTATAAAAAAAAACCCTTCGCCTTTTCCTCCCCATCAACCCCACAACTATTCCAGTCGATTCCATTTACAGGAAATACAAACCGAAAATAGCCCATTCAAACATAAAAAACTGAAAATTCCACCGATGAAAAGATACCGAACAAGGCTTTTTTACCAAAAATATATAATGATGAAATGTTTATTCAGGATGAGTTCCATCAACACGGAAGTTCCCATTGAAATGCAAAATAACTGTTACTTTCGCATTTACTGCACACTATCTGTTCGCCCTAAAAAAAATATTTACACATTCGGCACCAGGTTTACAGCTGGGCCAGCAGCCCAGCGAGCGCGAACGTCATCAAGCTAAGCTCGAAGTAATCTTTTAGATAAACATCTACGCCAACAACGCCATCAACCCGGCCGGCACCACAAAACTATCCATCGCCAGAAAATAGCACCAGCTTGGCAGCAAATTTCCACGGTGCTAGTCCGGCGACGGTTTTCGCAGCGGCCGACATTCCCACACTCACACACCCCCGGAGTGGAGTGTTTCATATTTCATCTTCATAAGCAACTACTACCATTATGTCATAGGAATCCGTTGCAGACGGCAAAAAAATCGGCAAGTGTTTTCCGGTTTCACGCATTTCCCCCGCAGAATAACCGCTCGAAGGAAGCTGTACTCAGGAAAAATGGGTCATCAGCGATATATGTACGATTGCTTTGCAGCAGCAGCAGTCCATGCAGGCAGCAGGAACCGAAAAGGACGATTTTCTCGCATCACATCGTATGTGTATGTGTTTGTATCGGTGTACGTGTGTGTAGTGTCGTGTGTAAGTATGTTTGCTAACACCGTCACTGGCCAAGGCATGGTATGGAAAGTGTAGGTACTTTGGAATCCATTCGCTTCTTCGCACCGTCGTCGCCGTCGACGCCGCTGCCGGTGCCACCGCCGTCGCGTCGTTTGGTTCGGTCACATTTCATCCCAAAGCGGATGAG
The DNA here is from genome assembly GCF_943734655.1 of Sabethes cyaneus. Classification (NCBI taxonomy): domain Eukaryota; kingdom Metazoa; phylum Arthropoda; class Insecta; order Diptera; family Culicidae; genus Sabethes; species Sabethes cyaneus. Next base: position 54,066,867 of record NC_071355.1, read on the forward strand.
ATTCCATTTCGCCCTTTTTCTGATACGGCGAATGAAAAGAAAGAAAAGACCGCCCGCTCTATCTACGACGTTTTATCGCGTCCTTTTCGCATCACTGCTCATTCAATTCTCTCTCCAACAACCATCGCATCGCATCGGTACCTACACCGGATGCCGCTTTCGATAGTGCGACCACCACCGGCAGCTCTAAAATGGATGGTGATGAATAAGGGTACCATTTTTTTCTTTTTCTTTTTCTTCTTTTTTGACCATTAACAGCGTGTGGAGTCTCCTGTATAAATATATCTTTATTTATTCATATAGAAGTATTATTATGTCGACCATTATGTTATGATCGTATCATATTGGTCGGAGTGATCGCTATTACTTGACTAGGGCGTTAACACAAAGTTTTTTATTCCCTTGGGTTTCTGTAAAGAAAATAAATTGATTTCTTGAAATAAAATTAATTCAAAATTTCTGAAAAAATAGATGCAAGTTAACACTTAAAAAAGAGGGCGTTTAAATATTAAAAAAAGCTACCCACTTTATTAAAAAATAAAAGACAATAATCCTCACAAAGCAGTGATAACAGATTGGCACTAGCGTTGCCCAGACATAAACAAACGTGGGGCATCCGACCTTTCAGAAGAATGTTATGGCCTGGTAAAATTCACTTGACGCAGTTCTAATGAGTACTAATAATAATAATAATACAAAAGACTTAAATCGAACTTGACGTTTAACATTAAATTAGACTGGAATTTGGACATGGACACGAAATTTTACTTGAAATTATGATTGACCTATTTCGTCTCACACGTTTTCCCTCCCTCTAATGTTCTCTTAATCTTATTTTCTGTACCGATTTGTTAGTTTTGCTCTCACTTTTTTTCTTATTCCTACCGTTTTTTACTCTCTCTCGTTTTTCTTCTTTTATTTTCCATGTTTTCTGTTCCGTTTTTTTCTGTTTCCTATCCAATTTTTCTTATTTTCTGTATTGCTTTTCCTCTCTTGTTTTTTGTTATTTTTCCTCCCGCTATTTCCGTCTTTTCCCTTCTCTTTTTCCTTTTTTTTTTGTTTCCGATTAATAATTCTGCTTCTCATTTTTCGTGTTCGTCTGTTCCGATTTACCTGCCTTAGATGCATGATTTTTTCTTCTCTTCTGTCACAATTTACCTTTTTTATCTCTCATTTTTCGTCTTTTTCTCTAGTTTAACCTTTTTCTTGATCCGTTTTCCCTATTTTTCTTTTCTTCTTTTTCTGTCTAATTTTCTCATCCCATTTCCCATTCCTGTTTTGTTTCATTTTCTTATTCTTCTTTAATATTCTGTTTGATAACTTTTGCCCGTTTTCCTCGACTCCCCAATCGGGTTTCTTTTTTCTCTTTTTCGCAATTCTTTTTTTCCCTTTAGTGTTATGAAGCTTTCCCTTTCTGTTCCATTTACACTTTCTTGTGTCGTTTTCGCTCTTTTCCCTTTTCGTTTTCCCATTATTTTTATCACATTTTTCTGTTTTCTGTACCTTCTTCTTCTATTTGTCATGTTCTCCCTCCTTTTCTTTCTCGTTTTCCTTTCTTCTACTAGCTGATTCCGCTTTCTCTTGTTTTCCTTTCCCGTTTTTCGCTCCTTAAGTACTGATTTTCTTCTTGTTTAACTCTTTCCTGTTTCGATTTTCATCGTTCTTCCTCATATTATGTTCTGACTGAAGTTTTTGGAGCGTCTTAGTAGAATACGAAACCTAAAATTAAAAAAGAAGAAAACTTATCCAATTTAATTCTACTATGTATATTTTATTCACGACAGATACGTATTTCGCCTACGACTTGTAGGCTTCCTCAGTGTCTGTTTTCGAACTCTTTTTTCTTCTTCTTTTTCTTCTTTTTTAATTTTTATATTATGTCCTCCATTTCTGTCACGTTCTTTCATTTTATTCTGTATGCTTTCGTTTTTTCTCAATTTTGCTTATTTTCTCTTCTCGTTTCTCAATTTTCCTGCTCCCGTAATTTATCTATTTCTTTTCCTACTTTTCTATCCTGTATTTTTCTTTCTTCCCCTTTTTTTCCTATTATGTCTGGTTTAGTTGCATTTTTTTCTCGATTTGCACATTTTTCTTTATCGTTTCTTTTTTTTTCTTGTTTTCTCCATCTTTTTTCCCACTTTTTTCTGTTTTTGTTCCGTTCTTTCGTTCCTACTCTATCCAGTATGTCTTCGTTTTCTCCTTCATTTTTCCTTCTTATCTGTTATTCTTTTATTTTTCGTTCTGGCTCTTTTGTGTTCAGTCCCCACTTTTTTTGCTTCGTTTTCTCTTATTTCTCCCATCTTCTTATTTCCATTTTTTTTTACGTTCCGTTTTCGCTTATATTGTGTCAAGATTTTTCATTCGTTTTCCTTACTTTATGCCAGTTTTCCCTCTTGTTTTCTACTCATTTTTTGTTATTTTTTTCTCTCGTTTACTATCATTTCTCTTCTTTTTTTCTTTTTTCGTTTCCAGTTTTCTCCTTCTCGTTTCCCGTGTTCATCCGTTCCGATTTATCTTTTTATGATTCCCCGTTGTGTCCTTCTCTTCGCCTTTTCTCTCCAGTTTTTTACATTTTTCTTTGAGTCCGTTTTTTCCTGATATTCTTAACTTCTTTTTCTGACCCATTTTCTCATCCCATTGTCCTATTTTGTCCTATCTTTCTCCATTTATATCCCGTTTGACCCGTATCGGGTTTTTTTCTCTCTAGCAATTCTTTTACCTTTATTTTTCTCTAGTTTCCGGTTCAGTTTCCCTCCTTTTCTTCCTTTCCCGTTTTCCCATCTTTTAAATCACGTTTTTATCTGTCCCGTCTTCCCTCTATTTGTCTTGTTTTCTCTCCCACCGAAGAAAGAGGATAGATAGTTTTCCTCTTTTCTGCCCGCTGTTTCCCCTTTTTTTTCTTCTATCCCAAAAGTCTGTATGACATTTTAGTGTGTTTTAGGCCAATTTTTATGGCTGTAAGCCCCTGGCTGTTATGCTAGCGGCTATGCGACGCAGGCCTTGTCATAAGACGTAAGGCCATCTAATAAATGAATACTCTCACGGGGTGAATACACACCTCGCTTTCTATCGTTTTTCTGTTCCGTTTTTCACCATTTCTAATTTTCCACTTGTGGAGTTCTAATTTTCCACTTGTTTTTTCTTTACTTTCATGTTCCATTCGTCTTTTTTCTACCATTTACAAGCCAGATTTTCCTGTTTTCCAGTCTCGTTTTTTGTTTTCTGTTCCGTTAACTCCTTTTCTATTACTTTGTTTCGTTCTTCCTCATATTATGTTCTGCATTTTCTCCTTTTCGGTTTCGTTCTGTTTTTATTTTATCCCGTTTGTCTTCCATTGTCATTTTTTCTCTCCATTTTCATCTTTTTCTGTACACGTTTCTCAATTCTCAAATTTTCTCATTTTCTTTTCCTATCGCTTGTTTTTCTTCTATGCTTCAATTTATTCATTTTCTGCTCAGCTCACGTTTCTTCTCATTCTTTTCTATCTCACTCTCTCTCTCATTTACTGCTTGCTCTTCTCTTTTTCCTTTTTTCGTTTCTAGTTTACCGCGCTCTTGTTTTCCCAATTTACCTATTTTAAAATGTCCCTTTTATTTTTCTCTTCGTCTTTTTCTCTTTAGTTTTACCTTCTTCTTTGGTCCGTTCTCCCTGATTTTCTTCGCTTCTTTTTCTATCCCATTTTCCCTTCCCATTTCCCATTTCCCTGTTTTCCAGTCTCGTTTTTTGTTTTCTGTTCCGTTAACTCCTTTTCTATTACTTTGTTTCGTTCTTCCTCATATTATGTTCTGCATTTTCTCCTTTTCTGTTTCGTTCTGTTTTTATTTTATCCCGTTTGTCTTCCGTTGTCATTTTTTCTCTCCATTTTCATCCTTCTCTGTACACGTTTCTCAATTTTCCTGCTACTGCATTTTCTCATTTTCTTTTCCTATCGCTTGTTTTTCTTTTATGCTTCAATTTATTCATTTTCTGCTCAGCTCACGTTTCTTCTCCTTCCTCTCTCTCTCTCTCTCTCTCTCTCTCTCTCTCTCTCTCTCTTTCATTTACTGCCTGCTCTTCTCTTTTTCCTTTTTTCGTTTCTAGTTTACCGTGCTCTTCTTTTCCCAATTTACCTATTTTAAAATGTCCCTTTTATTTTTCTCTTCCTTTTACCTTCTTCTTTGGTCCGTGTTCCCTGATTTTCTTCGCTTCTTTTTCTGTCCCATTTTCGCTTCCCGTTTCCCATTTTGTACTATCTTTCTTCTTTTATATCCCATTCTTTTATATACTTTTTTCCCGTTTTCTTTGTTTCTTCCATCGGCTTTTTTTCACTCTCACTGTGCTTTTTTTTAATTTTCTCTATCTTTATATTATGTTTCCCTTTCTTGTCTTGTTTTCCTTCTTTTGCTTTTCCGTGGGCCTTTTCTATTCGTTTTTAGGCCTTGTCATAAGGCGTAAGGGCAACTAAAGAATGAATACCCTCGCTGTTCCTCTGTCTATTGTTTTCCTGTTCCGTTCTACCCCTTTTCCAGTCTCGTTTTTGTTTCCTATTCCGTTTTCTCCTTTTCTATTAATATTTTGTTTCGTTCTTCCTCTTATTTATGTTCTGCGTTTCTTCCTTTTCTGACATGTCCTGTTTTTCATTTTATCCCGTTTGTCTTCCGTTGTCTTTTTTTTCCCTCCATTTTCATCTTTTTCTGTATACGTTTCTTAATTTTCCTGCTACTGTATTTTTTCCTTTTCCTTTCTCACTTTTCTATCGCGTTTTTTTTCTTTTCTTGGGTTTTCTCCATTTTTGTTCAGTTTTTTCTTATTTTCTTTATCGTTTTTTCTTTTTCTTTCTCATTTTTCTCCCTTGCTCTTCCGTTTTCTCCCTTTTTTATTCAGTCTTCTCTGTTTTGTCTTGCTTTCCGTTTTTTCTCCCGTTTTCTTCTTTCAATTTTTTTTACTTCTGTTTTCTCTTTCGTTTGGATTGGATAAATTGGATTTAAATTGCACTTAAAATTGTATTTGGAATTGAACTAAAAACTAGATTTAAAATAGCCTTGAATTCAGTGTTGAAATTGGACATGTATTTACAATTGAATTTGTACTTAAAATTAAGCTTACATTGGGCTTGAAATTAAAGTTATAACTGAACTATTTTTACGTAATTAATTTACTTATCGCAAAAATAGTGGCAGAACGAATTAAAAACCGCGTAGATCCGGGTCATAGGAAATATTTTTAAGTTTTTCTTTTTTTTTATGCTACTTATCTTCTACTTTTTCCTGCTTGTTGTTTAATTCCGCACTAGGGGTCAGTCCCGGCCTTAGTGGTTAGCATTCACGCCACTCACGCCGAGGGCCCGGGTTCAAACCCCAACCCCGCAGACGTCACGAATGACCCAAAGCTGGTTAAAGTGACTATAATCTAAACTAAAAAAAATCCGCAGTATGTGATTTAAAGCTTCTAATTGATAGTTCTCGGCCAGCTGCTGATGTTCGACGCGATAAAACCAGCGACGAACGATTTTTGTGATAAATTTCTTTTCACAATTGCTAAATGCAGAATATGACTATCATACCTAGCTATAACTTGCAACAATGATGCCAATTGGAGAACTATCTGGAAATAAACAGAGAATTCTCAAAACCTGCTCTCATTGGATTTAGTCATATTTAAACTAGGTACTGAATTATTAAAATGAAGGTAAAAAATTTTTAAGAAGACATTAAACTAAAGCGACAATTTTTAATTAGACCAGATCATTTTGCGTAAGATACTATTTCTCGTTCACAATTCATTACGCGCTATACTCACTCACGATGAATCCCTTCTTCGTACAAGTTCTGTATTCTGCTATGGCAAAAAGGAAAGAAAAATCTTTTCCTTCACTTTCTTGAGTTTTCCAGCAGAATAAAAAAGAAACAGGCTAAGTCAACTCACATCCCAGTAGTACAGGACGATTTAATATTTCTTCAAGGCGTACAGATACGGAATGAATTTCAACGACGGGCGGCGGCGTCTGTACATGAGTTTTAAGTCGGTGTGCATCTTTCACAGCCCTGAATAGTGCTGAAATCTTTTCACATCGCCACAAAGGCGAGATATGAACATGCGATAAAAAAGCAATTGCAGAATCGACGATGGTGTCACCGACGACAGTAATTGCTGCACGTGTTTAACGAAACTTAGTCAAAATACAAACCGCCTATCCTCTGAGGAGCGTTGTTAGAGAAAAGTTTTTACCTTGAATAACAATTTTCCGCTTGTTTCCTTTGTCAAAAAGATATTTTACTGATCGTTTCTGATGTGCCCTAAATTTTGTTTTAAATATAAAAACAAATTAATTTTATTAGTTTTCATGATTTGCTGCCGAATCTTGCCACTTAAGTTCGTAAAAAAATAATTTGACGATACATTTTAAAACTTTTGGAACACATTTTCCACATTACTCTCGCAGCATACCGACTATCAATCTTCCAGTGACTAAAATTTAGACAACCACCGAGTAATTGCTATTTTCCCCATCACAATGACTCACGATTTCCGACATTACAAGCTTCATTTTACAAGTAATCAGTGTCTCAAGCCACTGTTCAAACTACGTAAACAAGACCACACCGTCATCCAATCGAACAAAGTAATCAAGCTGATGATCGGGCTAAATTCAATTGTTAACAACTAACCACCGCCATTCCACAATGTGCGTAACGACAGAAACAATTGCACTGCCTTAACAGTCCGTCCCATACCAACGTGCACACGAAAAAAAACTTCGAATAGTCATTCGAATTCTGAAGGGGAATTCCTTTCTCCGTTCGACGAAAATCGTTGGAATCGACGACGATCCGAAAGCTCTGCCGCGGCAACAAATTTCCACGCTATCATCATCATCATCATCATCATCATTTCCATTCCATCCGGAGATAGTCATGGCAAATAGCGGATGATTAAGCTTAATTAAAATTCCTTTAAATTGAGTAATTTGTTGCTCTCTCGATGTCGACGACGACAACGACGACGACGACGGCGACGGGAAATGGCATTTTCACGACCGCCAGGCAGCCCTTCAAACAGGCGGCGGCGGGAGCAGCTCCATACAGCGATTTACGACGACGACCGGACGAGTGAGTGGGACGAGGCAGCGGAAAAAAGGTTTTGCTTTATTCGAAAAGTTCAATTTCATTAATATACTATTACACAGCAGATTCCGCCGGCTGGCCAAACTTTCGCAGAGGCTTCCATTACGGACCTTCATTACGAATTGATGGCGGCAATCTATAATGAAGCAAAAGTGCGCGCGAACGTGAAAAATCGTAAATCAGCATAAAATTTGCTACAACCGAGAGGAAGCAATTCGAACGAATGAACGAGAGGATTTGCGCCGTTTCCATTGCGATGATCTTCCGGCTGGAAAATTACAAGTGCCCCTGTGACGCCCGGTCGACTGTGCCCCGTCGTCGTGTCCATGGTAACTTCGTCTGACGGCGACTAAACGGAGGCATTTGAATAAATACAATTTATTCGCTAGTGTAAAGTTTATATTTCTCTAGTGTGATTAATGGAACACGAATGGTATAGTTCGGACTACAAGATGTATTTTCGATTTAGAATAAAATCTATGGCATCTTTGAGATTTTACATAAAAATATTTCGTATTCAATTTGACCGAAAACTACTTTCAATGCGTTGTGAATATTAATATTAGGTGCACGATTAGATTCTCGCTATTTTTACAACTTTGTTGTGAAAAACTTGTTACAAATGAATGAAAGCTCAACCTGTCCATAGCTACAACTTTTTCCCACCTTACCTTGCAAGGCTCGAATACCGAATTACGATAAAAGTCCTCATCTTTAGAAATTACCCACGAATTAAACCATTTTTTGATGTTTTTATATGAACAGAACGGCTGATTAGCCAGAAAAGGTAATAGTCGGACGGCACCGTATCTGGCGAATATGGCGGGAGGAGCAGCACTTTCCATTTCCAAGTACGTTTTACCAAGTTTGACGAAATGAGGTCGAACACCCTTGCTCGTATCGCAACCCAATCGCATTAATTGAATTCGATAACGTTCCCCAGTAATGATTGAGTTCGGTTGCAGCAAGTATAATAGGAAACAAACGAGTATTTTTGCAAAATTATCGTACAGATTTGAGCCAAAAAGTCCCGTAATCACATAATATTTTGGTTACGTGCGTTGTTAGTGGGCGTATAAGCTTAAATAGTATTGAAAAATGCGAGATTTTCTATTTTCCCAGAAACCTCCAAAGGATTTTTCGGAATTTCTCGGACATTCTCACCTACCTTGTTTTAAATATCCTTAACAAGTGACCCAAATATCGAAGAATACAACTTTTTGGATGGTAAGCGACCGGGAATTGAAACACATTTCGACAGTATTTTACAAATCTTCTTTCAGATGCTGAGCTTTTACCAATTTCACCCCCTCTCCCACAGCCCACCAAAGTGAGGAGCGGGTGGTGGAAGATATTTACACTTATTTTCCTCGTTAGCAAAGCAAAGTAAAGCCTAGGTGCTACATTCCGTTATCGAAACTTGATCTTCTGTTTTTACGACAGACTTCGCAGCCAGCTGTTAGAGTACAGAGGACCATTGCAGGGCCAGTTGCTACGATCATATTGACTCTAAAAGCCTCTCCCAGCTGAGATTCGAACATACGACGACAGGCTTATTAGGTCACCATCATACCTCGAGGCCAACCGAGAGGCGTCCTCGTTAGCACTAAAATCGAATAACAATTTACGATCTTTATCGTTAGATTTTAACAATTTGTTTGCTGCGTCTTTAAAGTTTGTAGCATTCTACGGGTGTATATCTTGAACTCTGGCGATAAATCTTCTCACGCCAGCAAGTAAGGCCGTTCCAAATGGATAGCACGTGTGGAAAAACTAACAAAAACCGCGTTGTACGCTTTGAGTAGCTCATAAGTGAACTGAGCTGTTGTAGCCCACACCGGACACCGCAAAGGATCATGACTGTGATCATGACCATGATCTTGAAACTCGATAGATCCGTTGTCGCTTGTTGAATGCATAATGATCTTCGACGAAAACAGGTTTCGTTGATTATATACCTTTTTTTTCCTTTTTATTTATTCATATAAGACTATTCGCGGTCATGACGTAAACTATTTTGGAAAAAGAGGAAGTGTGTTATGCGAAGAATGATTAATTGGATAAACTGGAAAATTTCGGTAAAGACCAAAAATATATCGGGATGTGCAATGGCAGATGCTACTCGCACCCACGCTTTCTCGGTTGGTACCCGAATGTTTTACTCACTAAACTACTGCCGGCCTGAAGGCGACGGTTGATTGTCCATAACTCCTCAACCGCATTAGTCTATGAATTCAACCGCGACGCGACGTCATCGTAGCAGAATGTTCCTCCAAGTGCCGTTTTGAAGGAAGGACCAATAATGGAGTAAACGGAGCCATCATCGGGATTAAACGACTTTTCAGCCAAGTACCAGTTGGGTTTGATGTTCACCTCACCCGAAAGATAATTCGTATGAACGTTTTAAATATTTTTCGTACTGGTTAGGTTATACCATTGTATATGTGCAAATACAATTCGCCACCGTTCTTCGTAGGGTACTGTACGATAAAAGTTATTCGAATAATTGCTGACCCAGTGGGTGTATCAGAGTTGCCAAAGCCGAAAGGCATTCTCTGTGCCCTTCGACGAATTCTGTGAAAACTACGTAGACGTAAGACCATTTCATCTGCCGGGTTGTCTTTTCCGTCCTCTACGTGACTCTATGGATTTCCAGTGTTGGCTTCCTGGATTTTCGACAATTTGTTTCATATGAACGTCTTCCAATTTGAGGTATTTGGGAGTTTGAGGTATTACAAGATATTCTCATGGAATTTATTCAAAAAAGGATTGGCACCCTATTCGATTCTTCTACGGATTTCATTACACAAAATAATTAAGTCTAGCTTTGTGTTGTCCAATAACAGCAAATATTGTTAAAAAATAGGGGAAAATGAGCAACATGACATACTTCCGAAACAAACAGGAAACGGGTGGGCACCACACAATTATTAAGAAAATTTTGCATAGGTTCACTTATAGTTTATCAGCCGGCTGGACGTTTCTGAACGTACGTTTTTGGCTTTGTTTTGTCCAAAGGATGTATGTCGTACCTCGAAGCCGACTGAGAGGAATAATCGTACTTATAAGTCGATACAATAAATGAAACAATATTGTTAAAACTCGATCCCGGTTGTTGTACACAACTTTAATGACGAAGTTCGATCACCTGGTGAGCGACCATGAATCCTACGTTAACGCAGGCTTTAAACAGCTTCCCGGACCTTCTTTCCGGACGGACTCTTCTTTCCTCTCAACTCGTGGGACTTTATATCGATAAAAACATAAATTTAACTTCAGTGAGCGTGGACGGATTAGATAATCCGTTCGCGAGAGGCGAAATCCAGAGATCTCCGTTGATGGATACAAGTGGAAGCGCCAACGTAAGCGGAACAGGAAGTGGCTCACCTGTCGTTCAACTGCATCTACGCCGGACGCAGCGATGACCAACCTGTCGCTAATAAAAGCAGCAAACCCGTTCGCGGGAGGAGACATCCAGCGTTGCATCCCTTGGTGGAGAAGGATGCATTTAGAAGCGTTAGTGTGGGTGGGAAAGACAGCGGTATGCCTACCATGCCGGGCACAGCGATGAACGGCCCAGCGCTAATCAGGGCGATGGGAAAGATTAGAGACGCGCTACCTAGCAGTAGTAGCAGTGACACAGCAGCTCGATATAATCATCGAGTTCACGTTAGGTCGCGGCAATTTCTCCAAGGACCTGAAGGAGAGCTTTCTCATGCTTCGGAGAACCTTGTGTGCAGCGACCAAAACGCACAACAACCTCGTGGCGCGTGCTGGAGAGGTAAAGAAGGGGACCGTGAAGGCGTCAAAGTCAGTACAGACGGATGCCTGCCCGTTGACAGGGTGTCGCAAAGCGGCTGAGAAAGCTACGGAGAAGAAAAAAAGAAAGAAAAAGGAAGCTCCACCTAAACCGACAGAAAAGCGAACGAAGAAGGGCGACGCTCTAACCCTGAAAACCGACGGGTCGAAATACTCGGAGGTTTTGAAGGCCATGAGAGGAGATGCCCTACTCAGGGTCTGGGTGCGGACGTGCGGAGCATCCGCCGCTCACGCACTGGCGAAATGTTCCTCGAGTTAAAGAAGGACGCCACCAAGAAGAGTTCCGCATACAAATCGGTTGTGGAAGGAGTGCTCGGGAAGGGAGTGCAGGTTCGTGCTCTCATACCAGGAAAGACTCTCCAGCCTCAAAACCTGGATGAGATCACCAATGTGTGCGAGGTCGTACAGGCTCTCAAAGAGCAAAGTGGAGTGGTGGTGGCAACCGAGGCGGTTCGCCTGCGTAGTGGTCCTGTCAGGACCCAGGCGGACGGAAACGAAACCCTGAAAGCTGCTAGGCTAAAAGTGGAGTGGTCAGTATACCCACTGAGCGTGCTCAAGCAGTCGGAGGATTGCTTCCGGTGCTTCGAGCACGGGCTTAAGGCCTGGAACTGCAAGGGGCCAGATAGGAGTCAATTGTGCATGAGATGTGGCAGTGCTCGCCATAAAGCCCTGCCTAAGACTGTGCGGAGCCGCCCAAGTGCTGGATCTGTACGGGTAAACGGGACGCAAAGCACGTAACGGGAGGTCCAAGGTGCCCGGCTGGTATGCAGGCGACCAAGCCACGAACACAACCTGAACCATTGCAGCACGGCTCACAAGCTGCTACACCAAGCAGTTTCCGAGTCGCCATCATCTCGGACCCATAACGCGTCCCTGCCGGAAACGGCAACTGGGTCTCGGATAGGTCCGGGACGGCGGCTATATGGACGACAAGCAGGTTCCCGGTTCAAGAGGTTGTGTCAACCGCAGACGAGGGATTTGCGGTTGCCAAAGTGGGTGGAGTGTTCTACTGTTCCGCCGAGATGGTCTATCGAGCAGTTTACGCGGATGGTAGACCGAGTATTAGTTGTGCTGACTGGTCTAAGGCCGGTGATTGCTGCGGGCGACTTTAACGCTTGGGCGGTAGAGTGGGGAAGTCGCGCACGAACCATAGGGGTTGGATTTTGCTTGAAGGTTGGCCAACGCCGGCACCTTCAGAACCTTCAGTAGGAATGGTGCGGAGTCTATCATCGACGTGACATTCGGCAGTCCTGGTCTGATAGGAGACTGGAGGGTAGACAGTGGCTACACTTACAGTGACCATCAGGTGGTCCGCTATGGTGTCGGTCAGATAACAAGGTGGCAGGTGGCGGGTAGAGCCGATACTCCGACCACCCGTGGATGGAAGACATCATACTTCGATACTCGACTTTCGGTACGCTCGATCCGAACGCTGATCATTTGGTTGAGGTACTGTAGCGAGAGCGTGACGCCACCATGCCTAGGAAAGGCAGACCTAGGTATGGGAGGTCACCGGCTTACTGGTGGATAGATGAAATTGCGGAACTCCACGGAGCGTGCCTTCGTGCAAGGAGAACTATGCAAAGAACTCGTTCGGGCGAAGGCAAGGCTGAATATCGAGTAGCTCTGGTTGCTGCACGCACAGCGCTTAAGAGTGGGATAAAAGCTAGTAAACGAGCCTGCTTTGCAAGGTTATGTGCTAGTGCCATTACGAACCCGTGGGATGATGCCCACAGGGTCGTAAAGGCAAAGACCAAGGGCATGATGGTGCCCGCAGAGCGATCACCAGAGATGCTTGAACAGATCATCGAGGGCCTCTTTCCTCGCCACGAGCCAAGGCCCTGGCCTCGGGCCGCTGAGTCGTCCCATGGCCGACGTTCCAGTATCTCAGACCATAGCGTAATATGGTCGGCCTCCATGCCGAACATCCAAAGTAACGTGGGCGACGGCGGTTTAGAGGTCGGGGAGGAAGCGACGGTTACGAACGAGTAACTCATTGAGATCGCTAAATCCCTAAAGGTGAGCAAGGCACCGGAATCCTTAATTTGGCCATTAAAGCGGCTATTTTGGAGGCTCCCGAATTACTCCGGGCAGTAATGAGTAGATTCCTGGAAGATGGCCACTACCCGGACAGATGGAAGTGACAGAACCTGATGCTATTGCCGAAGCCGGGAAAACCTCCGGGTGTCCCCTCGTCATATAGGCCGAGCTGTTTGCTCGATACTGCCGACAAGGTGCTGGAGAGGGTTATCCTTAACAGACTCGTACAGTACACGGAAGGTACAAACAATATGTCAAGGAACCAATTCGGCTTCCGTAAAGGCAAACCTACGGTGGATGCCATCTTGTCTGTCACTCAGACAGCCGCGGTGGCAATCGAACGTAAGAGGACGGGTATCCGCTATTGCGCAGTTGTCACGCTTGACGTGAGAAATGCGTTTAATAGCGCTAGTTGGGACTCCATAGCGAACTCGCGTCGGAACGTCCAAGTGCCGAGGTTGCTGAAAAGGATTCTGGAAAATTATTTCCAGAATCGTGTGCTATGCTACAACACGGAGGAGGGTTAAAAGTGCCGCAGTGTTGTGGAACGTCATGCATGACGAGGTGTTGAAGCTAAAGTTCCCGGTAGGAGTGGTGATTGCCGGCTTTGCGGACGACATCACCTTGGAAGTCTACGGAGAGAGGTTGAGTTGACGGCTGCCCACTCTATAAGCATTGTTGAAGATTGGATGCGCTCCAGGAAACTGAAGCTAGCGCATCACAAAACGGGGGTTATCGTAGTGAACAACCGCAAGTCGGTGCAGCAAGCAAAGATGATAAGCTCAAGTTCGGGAGCCACGCCAACTATGCCTGCAAGAGGGCTTCTACAGCTATTTCGACATTGTCAAGTATCATATCTAATAGCTCTGCGGTATATGGCAACAAGCGAAGGCTATTAGCCAATGTGCTCCAATCCATACTTAGGTATGGCGGGCCGATGTGACCATCGGCGTTAGGAACCAAAAGCTACCTAGGTAAGCTGGAAAGTACCTATCGTCTCATGCGCTTGAGAGTGGCGAGTGCGTATCGCACAGTTTCACATGATGCAATCTGCGTCTTAGCGGTTATGATGCTTATTGGCATCATCATCAGCGAGTGCTTCAACCAACGTGGAACTAGAGGCATACGAAGTACCACAAGATCGGCCTCGATGACCACATGGTAGCGGGCATAGTCTGATTCCACAAAAGGCCGATGAAAACATCGACTTATCCCGGAACTATCTGGGTGGGTCAACAAGCACCGAGGCGAAGTCAACTTCCACCTGACACAGATTCTGTCAGGGCATGGTTGTTTTAGAGAGTATCTGCATAAGTTTGGGCATGCGGAGTTCCCCGCGTGTCCCTAATGTGTGGATGTTGAGTAAACTGCGGAACATGCTTTCTTCATATACCCTCGTTTCGCGGGTGCTAGAAGCAACATGATGGTAGTCAGCGGACAGGACGCTACTCCGGATAACTTAGTCCAAAAGATGTGTTCCAGATGGATGTGTTGTGCTTGAGCTGCAAAACCGCTGGAGAGCCGACCAACGGCGATTAAACAGCCTAACTACCATAGTCCAGTAGTTATCTAAGAGAGTGCGTAAAGCACAATAGCTTCTCCTTGAAGTAATACCGATAAGATGGTGCCATGGGGAATTGAGGCTGGAGACTCGAGAAGGGTTTTAGTGGGTCTGGATCCTCACGCCCCATTAGGAGGATCGTGGTACCTAACCCCACACCCTAAGTTGTCTTCTCAGGTGTCTGATAGTACCGTATCTTCTAAGGTGCTCAGCAGATTTCCGTACTCGTAAAAAAATGCAATCTACTCATCGAACAAGTTCGAAAACGTTTTGTGAGGCTCGCGTTGAGAGGTTCATCTTAGCGTGATCCAGCAAATCTACCGCCGTACCCCGATAGATGTCGTCTTCGGAGTCTCCAAACACCCGAGCGTCGTAGAAAGGTTCAGCAAACAGTGAGTATGGCGAAGATATTAAATAGCCAGATCGATTCACTGACCACTCTGTATGTCTTAAACTTTCTGCATTCGAACTTTCTTCGCCGTTGAAAACTTTTTTGAGTTTGATGAACTGTCGTACAAGTTTGCACAAAAAGACGACAAAAACAAACCGGCCGAAAAAAGCGACAAAATGGTAAAAACAGAGGACAAAAAATGACGATTAGACGACGATCCGATAAAAGGCGGCAAAAAGACTGTGAAAACACGCCAAAATATGATAGAAAGATAACAAAACGACGAATACGAAGAAAATACAACAAAGGGATTACAAAAGACGGCGAAAGGACGTCGAAAACCGAAATCCGCATAAAAACAAAGCTTAATTATTGAAAAACAGTAAAAATAGAAATTAGTTTACAGTTTTCAGTAAAACTAATAAGCTCTTCATTGCAGGTAGGCTGCTGATGCTCGACGGTAGCAAACCAAAGAACTAAATCTTAGTGAATCTTTGTTTGAAGCACAATGTCGAATACACATTAAAGCTTCTTTCCATTCAATTAAATTCATGGTGGTCTCTCTGGCCAAATGGATAAACAAATAAAAATGAAATGAAATTTTTTGAAACTTCTGAACGTAATTAGCGGATTAGCTTCTGTCGGCTGTTAGTGGATTTAAGATGCTAGTTAAGATTAGATTAGATTATTTATTCCATTTCATTTATTTATTCGCCGTAATTCAAGCCATTTTGCAGGAGATTTAAATAAATGGAAGAAATAAGTATTTTAGATCGTGAAGAGCATAATTAGTGATTCCACTTGATTTTACGTAGTAACACTACGTTTATGTTTATATAAGTGTACTAGTTGAACAAATTTAGTACTTAATATAGAACAGTTTTAGTGTCTTGAAATCCTAGCGAGATTATTTTATTTTATTTTTTCTTACCTTTATTATAATAGTATAATAAATCTGAGTAAAGAAATCCTATTATATTGGAAATATTTCTAGTTTATTAGTATTGCGTGCTATTTAGCTAACAGCCAGCAACTAACCCAATCCGAGTTAAGACATGCAATCAAACGATGCAACATCGCATTGGCCCCTGCAATATCAAGCATATAATCCGCTTCACCGAAACGGGTTCACCACAATATGCACGATTTCACTGCCGGAGCAAAGCTTTCCTACACGAATCTGCCTGCTATGAAGCTAATTTGCTTGCTAATCTCGTTGATATTCTACCACTACACTTGCACGGGATCAGTGGTATTGCTTACGAACAAGCGCCTAGCTCTTTTTGTGGTACTGCTGGTGGGAGCAGGCGGCGAGGACCCTTCAAAATTAGACTGCTAAGTCACAAACGCCTTTCGATTCGGCCACAAACTGTGGGCGTGTGATTAGCGCGACAAACATTTCGAAACAACTGCGAACCAACGAATCGAATGCACAGTGCTGCTGGCATCAGAGACGATAGCGGCGATAATTGCAGCGACTGTGTCCGCACGTAATATGCTTTGGAAGAAACTGAAACGGGTTGTTCGCATGATCTTTGGTTCGACGCCTAATTGCGACAGTGAAAATTTAAACACGTTACAAAGTGTTGATTTCTTTTCATCTAACTTTTTTCCAAATTACGTATCCACCTGAAATTCGTTTGATTTGAAGCGTGCTTATTGTGTGCCGTTGTTTAGTCGAAAACTTGCAACCTGAAGGATCACATTTCCCTCCTACCCTCGCTCGGTTCTGCGTATCAAGAGAGTCGTAGCTCACATTCCGAATTTACAGTTGATAAATGGACAGACAATGCCGTCTATTTCAAGATGGCTTGTAGTTGTTCTGTGCCATCGTCTATTGGAAAACATCAGCAATCGAGGAGGAGATGCAACAATGTCAACAAACATTGTCCGAGCACACAGAGTCCCTCATGTCTCTTTTTGAGATATGGGAACGACACACGAATACACGCCGGCCACCGCCATCAACATCCGATAAGTGGTACGCCGTTCGTTCTGGCCGGTTCGGGCGGTCTGTGAGCAAATCCATTTCCAGCATGTTGACTTTCCACTCGAAAATGTGTAATATGTATGCACAGCATCCTTTACCCCCCTAAGCACGAGTGGATACCTATTTGAACAAAGACAAACGCGTCCTCTGCTACGTCGGGTGGCCGTTCCGTGCCTCAATGGTCATATCATGTGTCCGGCAAATGTGCCAGTAACTCCGCCGTACTGTGGAGGGAACAATGGCGTGCGCAGCGAGGGCCGTAATAAATCGCAAATTGAGCATCAGTATCATATCTCGATTTGCGAGAGAAGGCTTTTTGTAACTCGAGCTCAACAAGCAGGGCTCGTAATCTTTTGATTGCCGCAAAAGGATACCGTTTAATCCTTCTGTGCCCCTAATGTCCGTAGCATATTTCAAGTGTGATTGCGTTGTCAGTTTGTTTTGTGCCCGCCCGAAGATAACTATCTCCTACTTAGCTTAGGTCGAACAGGTGCTTGGAGTAAGTATTGGCGAAAAATTGGGTAACGACCCGTTTGTGGGTAGGCTCCTTGAGGAAAGACATACTCGAGAACAACTTTCTAGTGAATGGGATTAAGATTGTCTTCTAGTTTGAAGCATTTTCGATTTTTCGTTTCGCATAGCCGAAACTGTATTCCCAAATTTCGCTAGACTGTCATTGACGGGAGAATAGAAAGTACGGTACGGCCTTCGTCAGCCTACATCTATTTTTTATAGTCTTATTTCATCGGCGAAGATTAGAAACTGTGAATGAAAAAAGTCAGTTTGACGTAAGATTTTTTCTTATTCTCAAATTGGCATAAAAACCCTTTTTTTAATTTTTAACTAACAACAATCAAGCACAAATATAATCAAACATAAATCTTTCATCTTTTATTTAAAGTTTCGACGTTCAGTAGTTTACAACGGTCCTCGTAGGGTGGTAAATTTCGACGGTTCGACCACAAGAGATGTCTTAAGGCGTGTCTGATAGATCGCCGTTGCATGGCTTCAATCCTTTTTGACCAAATACTTGTAGACAGACTCCATACCACGGAAGCCATCTCAAGAGTGGAGCTTTCTAGTGAAAAGTAAAGAGCTCGCAGACAATATGGGTCACGGAAATGTTTAGCCACGCGCATGATAAAACCCAGATTACGATTCACTTTTGAAATAGTGTCTAAATAATGATTGTTGAAGGTCATTGTAGAATATAACTCCTAGGTCTTTAACAACTTCGACCCGCTCACGACAAGAGTCGTCGATTTTATAATTGTACATAATTGGTGTTTTGCTTCGTGTGAAAGTAATGACTAAGCATTTAAAAGTACTGATGGTCAGATGGTTAAAGCAACATCATTTTGTAAATTGGTTGATAAAACCTTGCAACACCTTACAGTCCTCAACGGATCGTATAGAGAGGAGTATCCTTAGATCATCAGCGTGTAGTAGCTTGCAGCTCGATGGCATCCCAGAGCAAACATCGTTAAAATACATGATGAACAGTAATGGTCCCAGGCAGCTTCCCTGTGGAACTTCAGATTAATTGCAAAACAAAGTCCGATTCAGTTGAGCTCAATTTAACTGAGGATAGCCGATTTGTTAAGTTGTCTCGAGGCAGCAGACGAAGCAGAATTTTGTGGTCAATGTGGTTAAAAGCAGCTTTGAGATCTGTGAAGTAGACACAGTACGTACCTGGGCTGCGTCTTCTATCTGGCGAAAACACAATGAACAAAACTGCCGTATGTTCGTATTAGTTGAGCGTTTGGGAAAAAAGCCATATTGCTTCATCGAAATACATAATTTCACTGTATTAAACAGTAGCACTCACGAGAATCTCCAACAACTTAGAACCAGCACATAAAGATGTTATTCCACAGCAGTTCGCGACGTTGCATTTATCTCCTGTTTTAAATATTGGAAAAAATATCAAACCTTTTCCAGGACTCCGGGAACTTACTTTGTCGACGAGACATATTGCAAATTTTCAGTAAAGGTTTATTATTTAGGTTTATTATTATGGAATAACAACACTGAAAAAATGCTGCCCAAACAGATCACATGTTTTCTGTTGGCTATCAGATGCAGTATGTCCAGCCGTGAGTTTAGATGGCAGCCGTTTATAAAGACCAGGATCGCTTCTGATTCTGTTTTAGATCATTTTGCATACGTCTAACGTAGCAGGAATAAAAATGTCGGTTGTAGATGCAATATTAAACGACATTTGACATAGTCTATCACGATATTCTAATCACTCACTAATCACTCACATAGCCAAGCAGTGTGCCGATTCAACCAGGGTGTATGTTTAAACGATCCGCCAAAATTTCGTTCAGATACACTCGGTTAATGCTAGTATTGCGAGTAGATGTGACTAGTTTAAGCCTTCAGCAGAAGCCACCAGACAAAAGACGATACGTGGTTCTAACCCCTTGAAAAAGATGTCAAATACATCGAAACGTCGGGCATAGAAAAAATAAAGTGTCGTTTTGCTTTGCCAATTGACTGTCCAGCCGAAAAAAACCAAATTCGCTAATCACTAAAATCGAGCGCTTGGATGAATTGGCTTTGTGAAATGGAGAGCGTCATCGAATGCTTTCGGAAAAATTTTGGTCGACCACAAGGAAGTGATCTCGGACCGCTGCCATTCTCCATATTTACCATTATCCACTGTGTTTGCTTCATAATATCCGACAGATGCAAAATGTTGTACGTCCATTAAGGATTGTAAACAATTACAATGAATAGCAGACTTGTTTGAAGATTAGGGCTCTTTGCTCTGCAAACCGCATGATATTGAGTTGACAGTGATCCTGAAGAGGAAAAAGCGCGATAAGGAGGACAAAGATCATGCATTGCTAAAATAATTATTCTAGGCTAATGAGACGTTCTTTGAGGAGGTGAAATCAATGCTAAATGCTGATATATGTAGGGACGAGGAGAAAAACTTTATCCCAAACGAGTACGAGGTATTCGGCAGGTGAAAGCAATTCTCCGATGGGCATCTGCAAGAAATCCGGCAAAAAATTGGACAACTGAACTGAAGACTAGACCCGCTGGAAATGTGGGGAGTACAACATGCCGACGCATTATATTTTCATGGATTTCAGGACAGCACACGATACAGTTGAGCGCAAACAGCTATGGCAGATAATGCTCGTGAACGGGTTTGCGGACAACCTAATGCGGCTAATCAAAGCTCAAAGGATATTCAACGACGCATTCAAGCTGGAAGTCGGGCCTACTTTTGCTTTTGCAAAACGCTTCGGTCAAGGAGCTTCCGCTGTCGCACAAAGTCTATCATCTTATCTTACCAAAGTTTTTACCATCTCTCAAGCAAGCTCAGAGAATTGTCGAATTTCGCTTAAAGAAAATGTTTCGTCTTTTGAGGTGATCCAAATTTCGAACTTCGAAAAGAAGTTCCATCATATACATATCGGACCTTCAAACCATGAATGTTGGCCTTCGATGCTAATGGCAAGGATTGACCGAGCAAAACGAAGTATTTTTTTTTCTTAGGTTTATCATAGAATATTCATTTTTCATACCTAGTCACAATCCGATGTATTAAACCCCTTTCTTCGTTGGTTTTGCACCAGCTGCTCGCAAGTGATTTTCAACACCTTCAATATCTCACAGTCTCTGTTCATATACGACCGACTACCTTGCTTTCGAACTACACTGAAGTCGCTTTTTACGCGATTTATTTTTTAAGCGACTATTTGTATGCGAAATTCGGAATTTACGCGGTTTTGATTTACGCGGGACGTGTGCTGCGCATAAAAAGCGACTTGAGTGTATTCCCTTGGATATCAAACGCACGGAAACTGCCAATGATTCAGCATTTGACATCTTTAACGAACAAGGCATGTCTTCAATACTAAAATCATTATCCTTGAAACATCGAAACCATTCCATACGCGATTTATTAATAGGCACAGTCCCATATAACAATTTTAAGTTTTATTACGTTCCTCTACTGGTTATCACGACCAATTTCATAAAACCGCAAATAAAACTATTAACTCCACCAGCACTTTTTGACGACCGCTATAAAACTGCCTTCCGACCAAGTGGCCCACTCTTCAGAAGATTTTTAAACCTTTTTAAGAATCATAAGCTATAATAAGTTATAAGCTCAACTTGTAACACGCACTGCTGAAAGCAGCAATAAAACCGATTAAGCTTTCACTGCTTGACAGCTACCGCTATAATTCAATAAATCTTTTCGCTTTTCGCTTTGGTAAAAAGCTAAGTCAGTCAAACAGCTTTGTTAACTTAAAAATGTATATCCGCGAGCATAAAAGTTAAAGTTTTACTGACAGATCATCCTGATCGATTTGATTTATAGCGACCACAATAAAATATTCCATAGAATGAATAATAAATTTTCAGCAGTCTCCGTAGTTGTGCAGCAAATGCAAATTAAATTTTATCGAACATACTGCTTTGATGGGCGGATAAAATCAAGACGCCATCGAAATTTTTCAATTTATGAAAACAAGCTGCTTTAACAAAATAAAGGTATTCAATTAGTCAATCTCAATTGCTATCAAAATCATTTTAGTCTCTTCCTGTGCCATGAAAACCAATTGATAATAAATTTCTGCAACACACTTTGCTTTGATAAACTTTCGTTTGCGAGCTAATAATAATTCTAGAATATGGCAACATGACCTAACATAAAACAATGATTTCGGTAATATAATAGCCATAATAAATCTAATTTGCCATAGTGTTACCGATTCATTAGCTCCATAACACTAACAGATTTATTACGGTTGGACAAGCAACCGCAATAAGATTAATTATGATTGGAGGACCATATTGTATTGCTACGCTCCAAGTAAACCAAGTTTTCAAGAGATATGACGCAGCCAACTAGTTTTATCGTGATAACATAGGCAACCACAACGAATTTGCATCAATAACCGTTTTATTGTGGTTTTATGGCCAGCTATAGGTAACATTTTACTTGTATCATCTTGGTATTGCGCAACACCATAATAAAATCCGAGTTAATGATTAATACTGTGATAAAACCTTTATAAAATTCAAATAAAACCAAGCGGCTTAGATTTGTTACTCGGGCTGTCGCCTTAAATATCCAAAAAAATTCTACGCACCTAGCAGTCGCTTAGGAGGTGTTTAAAACAGAATATCAATACTTCCTGTAAACCACAGAGCTCGACATTTTCATAATAGTAAACAATAAAGTTTATCCATAAAATAAAAAGCGACATTATCCAAAGATTATTGAGTGATATCTAGCGTCTCTCAAACCACCGACATCAGCCTGTCCTATGAAACACTCACAACAGCTAGCGCCATCTCTTAGGCACGGACCAGGCTAGATGCGAACCAGATTTATGCTTCCGATCAAAAAGTCTCCGTAGTTGTGCAGCAAATGCACATTAAATTTTATCGTATTATGTGTTTTTAAAACCATAGCAAGAGTGTATAGTGTAAAAACGCAAAATGTTGCCCGCAGATGATGAGTGAAAACCAGTAAGTAGCTCGAAACGTACGGAGCCGACTGTTTCCCGGCAGAACACTACAAATATGATGAAAAAACTGGCTGGTGGTGTAATTGGAAACGCACTCGACGTGAGATTGAGACTGGTGGGTTCAAATCCCACCTGAACAGTCAATTATTTTTCACAATTTGCATATCATTTTTCCCAAGTCTCCCAGTGTTCGTTGTTCACAAAAATACATTTACTTCTTTACATGAAGTACATGATAAAAAATGACTAGCATTTCATTCGACAATTTCCAAGATTTGGGAGCCTCCGGAGTGCATGGAAGGAGTAAGTTAATCCGTTTACAAAAAGGGCGATCGACGTAATTGTTGTAATTATGACTGTATTACGTTAATAACGTAACCTATAAGATGCTCACTCAAATTCGTTTATCTGAAGATAGTAGGATGATTCGTTACCCAGCCAGCACCAACTCGTATATCAATGTACGAAAATTATCGTAAATATCTCTTAACAAATTCGAATTCGTAAATAAAGCCTAATAAAGCGTGAGCAACTTGATATTCTATCGTAAAAGATGCTATTAGCTGACAAACATTCGATTTTCAGTACAAAGTTGTATAGCTGCATGTAGCTAGTCACGCTTAATCGGATCTTATCGCATTGAAATACTTATATAAGTGTATCGCTCAAAATTATTCCTCAGTGCGGAGATCGCCTCCAAAATGGTACGGATAAGCGGCTTTTGCGCGTCGAATATGATTTTGTTGGATACATATCAGTACGTAACTCTTATTTGCAATCTAATTATACATATGAAAAGGCTGACTGAGTAAGCAGTCTTTTCCGCAATGTTATAAATCCTTCAGAGATACCTGGAATACAACGAGGCCACACATCATATTTTCATCGATTTCAAGGCAGCACACGATACAGTCGAATGCACAGTTATTGCAAATAATAAACAATTACTGATTCCCGAATAAATTGACGTGGCAGATCAAAGCTACTTTGAAACGAGTACTACGTTGGCATTGTGTGGGATTTGCCGGTTTAAGATCTCTGCCAAAGAAGAGCCAGGAAAATACGATTCCACCTGCACCTGCGCAATACGTTTCAATCGCACGCCAAAATAACCAGTATTTTTCCAGCAAAGGCCAGAGGAGGACAACCTGAGCACCAAATGAACAAAAACGTGCCTAAAATTTTCTTACTAGAAAGAAGCACACAAGTTTTGAACAAAAGCTGAGTGCTTTGAAAATTCAATGGTACATTTTTCATGGAGTTACTGAATATTACTTTTTTTTGTGAATTTTCCAGCCCATGTAATTTTATGCTAAACTTGCAATTCTGAGCATGCAGGGTACTTCTCTACATATGTGTTGGTAAGAGGAAATGCTTATCAACTTAGGGATTAAATGCCTCAAAAAAGTGTTTCATTAGTTTCACTGTGCCTGGTTTTTAGTGTCAGATATTGTGAATCATTGTTAACGTGTGACTGTTGTATAAAAAATTATCTTCATTAAACTCCCCAAAAAATTGAAACTGTTTCGCGGTTGCCGGTGTTCCTAATTTAATTTTATCCTAATCATTCATGAGATCAAATTATTATTCTCAATTTTCTTTGCTGGTGTTGACGTGTTGAAGTTCTGAGTAGTTCATTGGGAGGGAATTCAGCATCAGTTGCTGTCGCGCCTCGCTCGTTGCAAAAATTTAGACAACCACCTTTTTTCGAGTCCGTAAAAATGCGTAGTTTTAAATTTGAATGATAGTTTGTACTATTAGATACACGAACTAACGGTATGCAGTAATTTACAACATTTGTCTCAGCTGGTGCTACGAGTATACGAGCCCGTTGCGTATCATGGTGGCCGGGCGCCCAGTTACGTGACAGTTCTCAAACGAATTTGAAGGCATGATCTAGTATATGATTTATCGTGATAAATCGTTAACCTCACCTAACAAGACGGATGCCACATTTTCCGTCTTTGGTACAGTCGATTCGTGTGGAACTAGCCTATCTGTTTTACTTATAGAAGTGAGTAAAATAAATAGATTTAGCTTTCAGGACTAGTTATATAACGTAATGAAAGAAAACTAAATACTCGAGTCGAAACGTGATTTTCCCAGCTGTTTAGTTAAAAGAAAACAACTCTTCTTAGATTTGATTTTGTAAAAGTATTATTTTAAGCGAAACCTTAACATATATTCAACTGATCACATTCTCTTCTAAATAAAACATAAGAAAACATTAGATAACAAAATAATCCTTTTGAGAAAAACTTAATAAGAATGATGGAAAATGGGTTGTACAAACAACAAACATTACCTTGCATGCAACGCCAAAAATAAAGACCATACTTTTGCTCAAATAAGCTTTTGTTTGAATTCTTTTGTGCATCGCACAAGAACGCACTAGCTCGCGTTCGATTTTCAACATAATCACAAAATACAATCAGGATATTATCTCTATCTTTCGACGTCTCCTTCCGACTTAATTTCCTTGCGACGCTAGCGCTCTGAGGAAAAAGTTTACACTGACTCGCTAGTAGCAACGCGCAACGATGACTCCAAAACTACGTTCCAAAACTCCAAACCATCCAGTAGGTACCTACGACCGGTCGGTGTTCCTGCGGCGAAGGACACACGTCACTTTTGTTTATGGGATGCTGGGCACGATAACGAAATACTTTCGCCAGCCAGGTTGAAGCTGCGATAATGCTTGCTGCACCTGCACCTATCACCATCCAGCAAGCGAGGACATAGGGATAGGTAGACAGCAATTCCAGGCGACCGGTTCTGATGATGGCCCGGGAGGGACTCGTTAAACATTTCTAAATGAGCTGACCGTTGTTATAGTGCGACTAGTTGTATACAACAACTACAGCTCGATTGCGTTGCGTTGACTGCTGCATAGCCGTGCATGGCTGGACGACGTGAGGCAACTTGTTATCGGATTACCATTTCCGGATTGGGTCATCATCATCATCATTCGAAATGTGGGACTGTTCCCGGTGCCAGCGCATTCGGCGGCCATCATTCTCGTGCCGACTGCTGCTGTCGCTCGTGATCGTGAGATGGATTGCTCTTGGATGGAATTGGGCCGAGCACCCGATTGCGGTCATTATTCGATAGCGCGCAATTTGAAAGTATTTTCATTAGGTACGATCATGGTTGTGCGGAAAATAGTGGTAGCAATATTTTTGTTTGAACAGGGTGACCAATTCGAGTTCGAATGACTTCAAAACAAAGTGAATAGCTGCAAAACTGAGTAAAAATACAATTTTATCAAACTAGCAAAACACCCTTAACAGGGGTGGTAAGTTTTAAAATTTCCTGAATTTGAGTATTATTCAGACAAACTCTATTTAGCTCACCAAAAAAACAGGGGGATCACACAAAGGATGGGATCGAATTTTTGAACCAATCTAACATCTGGTATGCTAGGCACGGCATGCGGCTGTCCTGTTGCTGATACATCTAAACCAATATTCCGAGGTTGAGCTATGTTGTGATGATTGTGGTAACGATTGAAGATAAACTTTAATGCAATCGATATTAGTTGCCTACGGACAGAGAGTTGATATCAGTTTTTGCTGTATCACCATAGTGCTTGCGTGGTTATATAAATATTTGAATTTACAATCGAACACACAAGTTTTTGTTCAAACGTTTTTAGACTGAATTTGTAATTGACTGAAATGTAATTTAAGTTGCTGAACTATTGGTTCTTTCGGTTGGCTTCTAGATGTCCAAAGGATTAAATTTGTTGCGAAACTTATTGATTGTGCGGTGAATTTGTTCAATTAATAGTTCATAGCTTCCTTGGAATAGATGATAAAATGGCAATTCATGCCATTGATCTTTTATTATGTCCAATTTGATCTCTAGGGCTAGAACTAAATTCTTACTAATTAGTGCATCAAAAAAGCTTTATACAATGAAGACTTCTATTATTCACATATTTACTCATAGCAAAAGTCCGAAACCCGTACAACGAAACTGATATAAAATGCAGGCTAACATCAACAAACTAACCCAGAAATTTGCCCCTCAGCAAAAACGGACTAGAAAAAGTGAAACATTGTTGTCCTAGCATTGTTTCGAATACAAAAAAACCCTGAAGCATTTCGTCAATTCATGCATGTTCTACAAGCAACGGACTTGTTCCATCATATACATAAAACAACACTTCAAATCTCCCTGCATCATCCGCATCAAACTAATGACATTTTCTCTTTTTTTCATGCTGCGGAACCGAACCTGTGCGGGCTTAATCAACCTATTTGGACACCGAAACATAAAAACCTACAACGTGATTCCGACCGGTACGCCTCTCTCGAGCAGTCCTCTAACGAAGTCCACTATGCTGAATTAGCACTGGCAATACCTCACGATGACAATAGCAATAAAAATCATTTCAATCATCTGAAAAAGCTCCCGCCCCCTCCGGCGTACAACTATTTCGACGAGCCAACCATTTACGCCCAGATAGACCACGGTAGTGGTTTCAAAACGACGTCCACGTCGGCATTTCCGCTGATATCACCGGCGTCACAGGCGCCGGCTCAGCCGGTCCTAAATCAGTCACAATTAACGTTACAGCTGCAGCACCAGGATCATCAAAGTCAACAGCAGCAGCAACAGCAGCATACGCCAACGTCGCTGCAGAACCATCATCAGCAGCCTACACCGACCTCGTTGCAGCAACTGCATCAGTTGCATCACCAACAACAACAACAACAACAACAACAACAGCAGCAGCAGCCACAGCAACAACAACAACTGCCTAATAATAATAAACAATACCTGCGTGAAATAGTGACAGTACGGACGCCACTGGCGTTCTCGCAGCAAGAGAGCTGTGTTTAATTAAAATTTACTTCCAAACGGCCAGACCGGTCGGCCACCTGTATGTAATGTATATGTGTATATGTACACGCACCAGAATGTAGGTTATTTGAAAAACCATTCGGGCACCGGAAGGGAAACGCTAGCTGACACCGTAGGTACACAGCGAAATGACCTGTCCGATCCGTGCAAAACTGTAACCGAGTCCGAATCCGTGTTGGGTAGGAAATGTTCCGAAACCGAATTCTGACATCGAGGGGCTGTATCTCTGTTAGATTGGTAGGCAGGGAGAAAGTTTAATGTTGAATGCAGTCCTACTCTCGAGAAAATATTTATCGATTTAATAATAATGTCGAATGTCACATTTTTCCCTTAATCAGCATGGAATGCCATTCTAGATCTCAGCGCTTAATGTGAAACATACAACATTAAGTGTACTACAACTCGGCTACCATGTAACTCCTTAGAATCGGATGCAAATACTTGATGGATTAAACACACCACACAACGCATATCACATGCCAACGCAACGGTTGAAGCATTGAATCTAATGAGGTTTCATCACATTTCCTGAGGAAAAGTGTCCGGCACGCAGCGCAGTGCCCTGCTGTAACCAGCCAGCAGCATCAGGACTGATTTTCCTTCTCAAGAACTTAGCAAGCATTCTCGGTATAAAACATCATACTTTGGATCGGTTAAGTTGAGTGCTCAAGTATTTTACAGTAGAGTTAATTGCTCGCAAGTACTATATAGCTGCCCTGCCATCTATTCAATAGTGCTGCAACAAGACAAGTCTCAGCGCGTATCAGATTCCTTACATTGATGAAGCTATTTACTCACCGCCGTTTACCATTTCAACCAAGAATCGTTGAAATAGGTTTTGTAACTTGATATGAGCCACACACTAAATGGAGACTGGTTTTCAGATTGCTTCTTGAGAAATCTAAGTGGGATTTCTATTCAAATAGTATACTCACTCTAGAGGACAGTCGGTAACTAAAAAAAGTGTAAGCAACTGCAGACTTTTTGTGACTTCAAAATTTTTCAGGAGTACTTTTTGACGATAATTTGGTAAATTACTTTCATTTTTTGAGTTTTTTGGAGCATTTTTTCTCTTTTTCTTGTCGCGCTATGATTTATTATGCCAGAAAAGATAACAACTTGAACTTGAATGAGCGAACTTTAAGTATTTTATCCAAATATCCATACGTTAATCTGACCGTGTGATAAAAAAAGTTCGATATGACCAAATATGAGTGGAATATTTCGGTACGTTAAATATGTCATTAATTACATGGTTCGGTACAACCATAGATGAACTAAATGGTTCGTTTTGGCGGTATTAATGGTAAGTCCCAATCCCTTTTAAAGGGCCTGAAGGCCTCTTCCACTGCTCTACGGTTGATTCCGATGATATCGACGTCATCCGCAAAACCAAGAAGCATGTGAGATTTCGTGATGATAGTTCCATTCCTTTCCACGTTTGCTCTTCGTAATACACCTTCCAAAGCAATGTTGAATAGCAGGTTAGAGAGTGCATCCCCTTGCTTCAGTCCATCCAACGTCACGAAAGCAGCTGAGGTCTCACCCGCTATTCTAACGCATGATTTGGATCCGTCCAGCGTCGCACGAATCAGCGTAACTAGTTTCGTCAGAAAACCATGTTCTAGCATTATCTGCCACAGCATATTTCGTTTAACTGAATGGTACGCCGCTTTAAAGTCCACAAACAGATGGTGTGTCTGCAAGTACTCCCGGAACTTGTCTAGCAACTGGCGCAGGGTAAACATCTGATCCGTCGTGGAGCGACCCTCACGAAAACCAGCTTGGTACTCGCCGACGAAGGACTCCGCTAACGGTCTCAGTCTGCAGAACAGGATACGGGAAAGCACCTTGTAGGCAGAATTGAGCAATGTAATTCCTCGATAGTTTTTACACTCCATTTGATGTCCCTTTTTGAAAATTGGGCAAATGAGGCCATCCAACCACTCCTCCGGCATTTGTTCTTCCTCCCAGATCCTAACAATGATCCGGTGGATTGCTTCGTAGAGCCGCTCGCTCCCTGCTTTTAGAAGTTCAGCCGGGATACCGTCCTTCCCAGCAGCCTTACCGTTTTTCAGCTCGCTGATTGCCTTCTTAACCTCCTCCTGTGTCGGTGGCTCCACAGCTTGACCATCGCTTACAATTTTTATCCTGTCCCTGCTGACCTCCGCATTTACCTCTCCATTCAATAGTGTCTGGGTGCTCCTCCCACCTGGCTGCTACCGCCGTTTTGTCGGTAAGCAGGTTGCCAGCACTATCATTGCACATCACAGGCATGGCAAAATTCCTGCATCTCACCGTTTTATAGAAACTCCGTGTGTCGTTGCTGGCGTATCGCTCCTCTGCGCCGGCAAGCACGTGCTCCTCGTACTCGCGTTTCTTTAGACGATGGATTCTTTTTTCCGCAGCTCTAGTCTCTCTGTATCTCTCTCTGTTTTGACGCGTTGCCGCAGTGAGCATGCGACTCCTGGCCTGGTTCTTTTTGTCTGTCACTCTCTGGCATTCGGCATCAAACCAGCTGTTACGCTGTCTTCCACGCGTCGTGCCTACCACCTCTCTCACTGCTGTTTGGATGGCACCATGGATGTTCCTCCACAGCCCATTTATATCTTCTTCTTCTACCTGCTGTTCTGCGATTCGCTGGTCAAGCTTCCTGGCGTACTCCACTGCTACGCCGTCTGCGGTTAACTGGACAATAACTGGACGGAAGAATTCCTCCCTCCCGATCTGCGCGTTTGCGTCTCCGATGATGATTTTCACGTCGTGTTTTGGGCACTCTCCATAGGTCCTCTCAAGCTTGTCGTAAAACTCGTCTTTAGCATCATCGGATTTATCATTTGTCGGTGCGTATAAGTTGATTAGGCTATAGTTGAAGAATTTGCCCTTAATCCTCAACACGCATATACGGTCATCTACGGGCCTCCACCGGATAACTCGTTGCTTTTGTTTTCCCAACACTACGAAACTGACTCCATGTTCTGCTTTCTTACCGCCACTGTAGTAAATGTGGTACAGTGAACCCCCGTTCGTTTGAACGATT
The DNA here is from genome assembly GCF_943734655.1 of Sabethes cyaneus. Lineage (NCBI taxonomy): Eukaryota > Metazoa > Arthropoda > Insecta > Diptera > Culicidae > Sabethes > Sabethes cyaneus. Next base: position 54,097,184 of record NC_071355.1, read on the forward strand.
TCTCATGCAAACTAACGAGGTTCGTTTTTAATTTGAACAACTAGTAACCCTAATTATGCTGAAACTTGTATGAACTGGTCGCCCTGCTCTTTGTTATTGTTTTGGTGGTTTGATTCAGTCTCGTTTAGTTGATAGTTGCAAGCAGCGAATATGTTATTCTCCGATCGGATTTCTATCGTAATCGTTGGGAAACGAAATGTGAAACTGATTAAACTAGGATTAAACACGCTAGATCAGTACAAACAAATCGTGTTTATGTGCATTGTCTGCGAAGGCAAATGATGCCATGTTGAGAATGACATTTGAATCAATTTTAATTTGCACGTCGTGCAAACCAACGGGGTTCAAATTAAAAAGTGTTCAGATTAAAAACGGTCAAACGAACGGGGGTCCACGGTACTTGAAAGAAGTACCTGCAATAGGGTCTACTGCACGGAACTTCCTTTCTCCAGAATTTGGCCGCCGAACTTCCTGAATAGCAGCGATCTCCACTCCGAGTTGATGCAGCTCTCGAGCAAGCAAACCAGCCTGTGCCGGTTCATGGAGAGTTCGGACATTCCAGGTACCAAATTTCCAATCATTATCCCTTAATCGTTTCCTTGTCCCTTGCCGTGTCCTATATCGATTGTTCCGTCATGAATTTCTTTCTTCGTTATTCGTGGTAATTGAGTTTTCGGTATACTACCGCACCGGGGTCGCGATACCTACATCCCGCTGATGGGTCTGCCATCTTAGGTATAGCTTGCGGGATACAGCATTTCATATTCAGCCGCCCGTTACGAGACAGACGCTGTGTGAGCCGCCCCTCACCTGGAGAACAGGCGTTCTAGTTCGCACCTCCTAGCTTAGCTACTTCAGTAAGTACATGAAGCATTTCCGGGTAAGGCCATCGACCGTCATCATTTGACTTAGATCTGCGTGGAGGCGCCAGGGCTTGAGAGAGCCAGAGCTATGTTTGACGCTCCTTCCAGATAACTCTCTCCATTTCATACCCATTATCATTATATAATTTTCGGTTATTGATGTACGATTTGATGCTAGCTGGAATGAATTAGGCTCAATAACATGCCTATTATTATGCAAAGTTGTAAATAATGTAAAAACAAGCAACTTTGCCGAAGAAATAAAATTTCTATCTTCATCGGGTGCTGAACTATAAAGTAGGGGAAGAGCAGTAAAGACGGACACTCCGGGAAAGACGGACACTTATCATATTTCATAAACAATAATTTTTTGAAGCAAACCAATGATGGGAAATGTTTCTATAGACTGAATAAACACTTTTGAATTAAACTGCCGATTTCTAGCAGCGCAGCTGTCAAATTTATAAGCAAAACAAAGAAAAAATGCCTAAATACGCTAACCGATGTAATTTTGTGTGTGAAGAAAATAGCTGGTAAATCGTTAAAAAGCAATACTTTCGTGCTATATCGACGACATTACGTTAGTTTGACCCTTCACTGAATGTCCATTGGAAATCTAGTGAATTTTTGAATATTCAGTAAAAAGTTATTAAAGTTTGAAAAAATGGTATCCAAGTCGGGAAAGACGGACACCCGAAGGTAGGGAAAGACGGACACAAAGATTCCGTATTCATTTTGCCTAACAACGATTTAAATTGCAAATACTTGCATATTATACATGTAAAAGTATCCAGAAGTCATTTAACAGTTGGAATAGGCCAACTTTTAGAAACGATTAATTCATCACCAATTAAAATATTGAAGATTATAAAAGGGAACCATTTTATTTCCTCGCTCAAAGGGGGAATTGGGTAGGGGGTTTTCTCAAGCCAATTCTTTCCTAAATACATGATGAAATATGTTAATCTTTCTTAATACTGATAATTCGACGACGCGTGACACCTTTTTGCTAGTGTCCGTCTTTCCCATATCAAGTGTCCGTCTTTCCCGCCCATGCGCAGAAACTCTGATTTATACATAATGTTTATAATATCAAAAAAAGTATAAATTTTGGAAGAAATTTTCTAGTACACGATGTAACTTTATTAGACAGAGACTTAAAGTTTCAGTTTGTATGAAAATTGCAATCAATACAGTTATATTTGAGTAGATATTGACTCTTGACCTTAAGGTGTCCGTCTTTACCGCCCTTCCCCTATATTTTTTGAAACTTTGAAAAGAAAGGTCCTAGAGATTTGCAACCTTCTGCAAAAACGTATGTTTTGAGTTCTTCAATATTCACCAAGAACCATATTTTCTTGTAAAACGCAACCAACATATGCTGAGTATGAATAACTTATTTTTAAAGAATTTCAAAAAAAAGCTCTATAACACTGCACTCGATAGAGATAAAAATATAATTTGTTTAGCAAAGTTTTTTTCTTTTATTTTCTACAATTTTACCGAAGAAACCATGTTTCTATCTAGTAACACCTAGAAGTGGACGTGTATCAAGCCTATAGCGCGCGCGAAACACTTAAAATGTATGCTTGCCGTCCGCATCTCATTTGGGTGGTTGGGGACAAGCGGTACCTATACAAGTTTGTAGTACTTGACCTAAACTTTAAGGTGAAGCACTGATTTCAGAAATCCACTTGCCCCATTTTACCCTCTAGGCTCGTTAAGTTATAGAAAATTAAAGTTTGAATATACGATTACTTAGCAAGTCAATGTCCAACAGATTTGCTGGCTTCTGCTAAAACGTGTGTTTTTAATGTTTCGATAATTGCCTAGAGCACTCTTGTAAAATGCAACTAACAAAAGCTAAGTATGAAAAACTAATTTTTAAACAAGTTTCAAAGAATATGCTCTATAGTTCAGCACTCGATAAAGCTAAAAATTTCATTTCCTTAGCAAAGTTGCTTGTTTTTAGATTATTTACAACTTTGCCGAAGAAACTATGTCTGCATTTCCTAACACAAAAAAAGTTGTTTTTTAATTTTTATTATAGTAAGCGATGATTAACTTTTGACACTTTTATATTCATACAAACAAAAAATGCTGAAGACCATAAATGATAAAATGAAAGCAGAAGACACTAGGAAAAAAATCCACTTTTCGCCCTCTTGGACCACTATACACTGCACACTGCGCAGCGATCTCTTGACTAACACTTTCGCATAAAAGCGTCCATTTTGGCTAGATGGCTCCTTCCCTGTTTGGCACTCCTAACTTTCGACACAAGGCACGGAATGATAATGCCACTTTGTTCTCGGTCTTCCTCTTCAGCTTCTGCTGCACTTTACGGTCGCCAGGCTTCCGTTCGACGATCTTGACTTTCTCCAGACGGGAGAGGATGTTGCCGAATCGGCTATATTCGACGGACAAGAAGTACATCACGATATCCAACTTCTTCGCTCCGGGGTGCAACTGACAGTATGGACAAAGCATCGAACGTAGTTGCTTGACTGCTGCAAATTAATTGATAAAGCTGCCAATTTTTTTTTCTGTTCACAACAGAGTCGTAATTGCATGGAAAATCACTGAAACCAGTAATTTTTTAAAGTATGCGTTATTCTTATCTTTGACGAACTTTGAACATCAAAACTTAGTGGTCGGATTCAATTTTTGCGCTACGTAAGGTTCTAATGTCGATGATATCCGACAAGCACCTTTTATCAATCGGGTTACAACTCGTTGGCGATCTTCAAGTCCACCTGTATAAGGGAAGGAGGCTTTCTCTAAAGAAATTCTAGAATTAAATGTTGCAAAATATTCTAGAATTCAACGAAAAATTCTGTTTCGTAATGAATCAACAATAGATTGCTGGGTTTTACGAGATAATTCTTCAACCATACCTCTTACTTTACCTTACCTTACCCTACCCGAACTTATTCTGATTACTTACTTACTTAATTGGCCTAACGTCTTACGACAAAGCCTGCGCAGTATAATTTCTCCATCTATTTCGGTTTATTTTGATTACATTTTCGCTTCAATTTCTTGACGTCGCCGGCAGTTCCGCCCTCCTGCTTCAATTTTCCGTTCAAAATCAACCAGGTTTCCTCAATCGGCCTTAGTTCCGGGATGTTGCACCTCTTCAAAAGAACAGTAACGTCATTGTCGTTGTACCACTGTTGGGCCGAACTTGAATAGCGACAGTCTACCAATTCGGGCTAAAGAAGACAGCCTCTTTGGCTGTTTTTATTGCCAAAGCAAAAAGAAAAATTTGTCAATTGCATCACAGAAGCGCAATGTTTTGTCTTCAATGCGCTGTAAAAAAGGTGAAACTATAATTAGCTGGCCATTTTGCTACCGACTATAGATATATATGAGTTCGATTTTCATATTACTACTGCTACTACTATTGTACCAATCAATTGGGAGGATATTCAAACATAAATCGGCAGTTAAAATATAAATGGCCCATAATTGTGACTGTATTAGCAATTCGTATCATATTGCTTTGTCTACAAAACGTTTCAATTAAGCATTTGTGCCTGATGGTGTACTAATGTGGTTCACTCTTTATTACGTTTTTACATCGTTTACGGCTTTAATCCATTGAACTTTTCACTTAAGGCTGATGTTTCAGCAGCTATTAGTCATAATAGCTCTTTTTTATTATTAAAGTGGAGAAGCGTTTGGTGAGAGGAATGGTAGACTGGATGAAACTAGGAAATTTCGATATGAGGCCAAAAATGTATTGGATAGTTTAATGATAAGTGGGACTCCAACCCACACTTTCTCGGTTGGTACCCGAGTGTTTTAGGCATCTAAACTATTACCACAACCTTACCAGATATGATATCTAATTTTTTCCCACCAGCTCTTCCAAGCAAGCAAATTCTATTAACTTTACTTTTAGGCATGAGAATTTTCGAGTTCATTCTTTTACTTCTTCAGAGAGTCAAGCGCTACCGTTTTCGAAAAATTTCTATGATGTAGGACACAGGTATTAGGTATTAGTAGGTATTACCGACTTTGGTTTTAAGTTTGAACGCCATGGAAAATTTCGTGAAAATCTTTTTCTACCTTATACTGTACAACGATAGCTAAGAAAATTTGGTGGAAATTTTAATTAAAATATTTTTGTTTTGCGTTGCTTGGTTCGAAAGCTAGGGTGATGGAGGTATATTGAACCATGCTTTAAGTGGTAACTATTTTGGCGAACTCCATTTGATTTTGCCGTGGTGGGCCAAAACAGAGACCGCGTAACGCATGGTCCTAAAAACCTAATAACATTACCTGGTGTATAGTTATTATTTTTTGTCATATTTATGATGATTACATAAATGAAACTAATGTAAATGATGCTAATTTCAAAAAGCTACTGTATTGATGTAAAACAATGTAACGAGTTTTATTGTGTTATAAATTATTACTACCAATCTAACGGTAATGGTTACTGAACAGACGCCCGCGCGTTCAAATTCAAACAATCGAATCAACATCGTTGATTTAAATACCGTTTAAATGCAACGATATACCAGAACAAAACAATTGACATAACTGACCATGCTTAGTTAATTGCACCATAATGAAAATGAAATTCTATCAGTACGAATGTCAGTAATGCGCATCAGAATATCAATAACTGTTGAGCTGAAAGTCTACTTTAGTGAGTGCGCTTCATTAGGTGTTTGATTTTGTCGGATTCTTAGTTGCAAAATTAAAATTTCAATTACAATTTTAAAACCAAACTTTCAAAGTGACAACTCCTCTGACGTTCATTGCAGTGAGTGCCAAGCCAATCAGCATCAAAAGTAAACGAGGAAAAGTCATCACCAAGGCAAAGAATAGCAAAATTAAACGGGGTAGATCAAACAGCCATAATTTGGAAATGTGGCGCGATAGCACATGCTCCTGCATGTTTTTCCAACGTGCACAATAACACGCACACATCAATCGGAAAATCCAGGAAAAAGCTGAATTAATAGCGCAGTTCAAATAAAAGCTTTTCCGCTTCTACTAGCCCGCACATTCCCCTGTTTGAACCATCGTCGTCGTCGTCATCGTCGTCGTGGCAAGCATGACCGAAGAGTGGAAAGCGAATATTTAACTAGTTTCCCGCTAGGTTTCCCGCTCTCCCACTTCGCTGCAAACCACGACACTGGATATGAGGGAAATTTATCAACCATCCGTGTGAGTCATTGTCGCACTGTCAACGCCGCCAACGCGTCCCCCGAAGCCAACGGCGCTCGCGCTGGCGCTGGTGCTGTGGATAATTATTTAATGTCAGACCGGATGTCCTAAACGCATGTTCCACGATGGAATATTTACCGCTTCCGCAACTGTTTACGATGTTGCCGTAAATTCTGCTACTTCAGGTGCAAATATTGTGCAATGTAGCTAACTGACATATTTTCGTTTAATTCCCAATCAAATGAAAATTTATATTACCAATTCGTACTGTTTTGATAGTGGACAATACATACTACTGAAGAACTATGACACGAATCAGTTTAATGGTTTAATGTTTGTTTTTATTTTTTATCGCTCACTTGAGGGAACATTTTACGGTGGATTGCTTAATTTTCAATCAATTAGTTTTTAAAAATTGTTTAAAACAATTCAAACGTGTCACATTACAATGAAACTTGTGGGGGGGTTTATCACACCGCAAAATCTATGGCTCCCATGTATGGTAGCACAGCAGTCAATAGCAGTCAGTGTGCCAATTACCGAACCTGACGACGAACTGAGCTGTTGAAAATTTTATTTGGCTTCCAATGTCGCGGTGCCACCGGGGAAACCCACACGCACAAGTTTTATCTCATAATTGCGAGGAAAAAACGGACATATCAACGACCTGCACCAAACATCATCGATAGCCCCTATGGTTTGATTGTTGATCCCAATAAAAGGGGTAAAAGAAAAACACAATCAAATCCCTGTTGACATTTCGGACAAATTAAAAACTGCCGTAAAGTTTTGCGGCAGAAGCTGTAGCGATGGCGATTGTGATTTATGTAATCGCGCAACCGTCAATTGGTTCAACGTCAAATTAAGGGCTTAACTTTAATCATTTCAAGGTGCTTCCTGTAGGGATTACAGCTTTCGAATTGGTTATCCTCAGCCAGACGGATACAGAAATGCATGCACAAACTAGCCTCCCAGGTACGCTAATCTAACAAGTCAGTCGACGTACGTAGGTTCGAATTATCAGAATCGATGACGACTGATTTCACCTTAAGTTCATTTCTAGCCTTGACACGATCAACGTTACTCTTCAATGTTCCTAATTGTTTGACCATATCTCGAACAGCAGTATATTTCTCACGGGTGAAAGCTTGTACGAAGCTAGACCAGAAGCTTTTGGCCTGCAGGGCCCAGCTTTCGTCCAGATTTTTTCTTGTCCTGGAAGGTACCCTCGCCATACTACCCCGAATTGAGTTACGAACTGCTGCGAGGTTTATATTTCCAACTTTTGCCAGCTTAGCTCGTGAACCGACACTTGATACACAGACTTACAGATTGAAATGTAAACAATGATAATGAAAAAATGGTCAGCTGTTTAAACGTCATCTGGAAGCAACAGTGGCGTACCAAAATCTAACTTAGTCATTCGGGGACATGCTATAGATGGTATTACCAGCTCTATAGGGATGGTAAAACCATCATTAACTACTGATAGTTAACAGTAAGCAATAATATCACTAAATATCAGTAATGTTTCGCTGTTATTGATGTTTACTGATATAGTTACGTCGTCCCGTTAGAAAAATTAACTAGATCAAATTTATTGGTCGGTAGTTGTGTTTCATAGACGAGGATGACACAATATGTCGTCGTCATCGTCAGCAGCTTAGAGCCGGTGCGGCTCATGTTGCTTTAAGCAGTCATCTCCATTCAACTCGACCTTGGGTCACTTACCGCCAATTTCCCAGTCGTCTCAGAACTCGCAAATAACTTTCAGCTTGGTTGAGCCATCTTGCACGTTGAGACCCCATGGCCGGTGGGGTTGTTGAAGAACTGTTTTTTCATCGTACTGTCGTCAGGTACCCTCACGACGTGCCCGGCCCACCGTACACTACCGACTTTCGTCAGATACACGATGGGAATCTCTCCATGCAGTGCAAGTAGCTCGTGATTAATATGTCACCGCCACCCTCCACTGTCAGTTTGTACTCCACCAAAAATCGTCCGCAGTTCCTTTCGCTCGAACACGGTTTCAAGTTCATAAAGAACTGCTAGTCTAATAAGGGTTTTGTATATTGTCAGCTTTGTACGGCAGCGTATGCTCGTAGAATTTTGCGAATGGCAAAATAGGCCCGCTTTTCCGCTTGAATCCTTACTAGTTGTCCGCGGTCACCTGCGATCCCAAGTACACGAACTCATCTATCATATGTAGTTCGTCGCTGTCAAAAGTTACCGTCTGTGGGATGCGAGCGTTTGTTTTCCTTGAGCCTCCTTTTTTCGTGTATGTAATCTTCGGCGCATTTAATTTTAGTCCAATTCTCCTAGCCTTTTCTATCAGTCTGCAAAGTTCCTGGCTATGAGATCAAAGTCATCTGCAAAGCTTAGGAGTTGGCTACGCTTGATGAAAATCATCCCTCTCGTTTCGATGCCTACTCGTCAGATTACCTCCTTAAGCGACGTTGAACAGCATGTTGGAAAACCCGTCACTTTGTCTCAACCCTCGCCGCTTATCGAACGTGTCCCCGAGACGCGCGGAATCAGTCACATCCGTTTATCCGAAAAACCGGTTTTGTGCTGGTCTCGATCGACTATATCGTATGCTGCTTTAAAACCAATAAAGATATGATGCGTGGATACGCTGTACTCTCGACATTGCTGCAAGATCTGTCGGACGGTAAAACTTCGGTCTGCAGTTGCGTAAGCCCTCATAAAGCCCGCCTGAGGAATTACTATTTCCTATTTTTTTGCTTCAGTGCCATGATGGGTAAAATTACTGATATTTACTGATAGTTATCAGTAACGATTTTTAATGATAGTTCCCATCCCTACAGCTCTATATTATGCATCGTTCCCTTGCAACATACCTCCGTTTCACGATGTCGAGCTACTGGCTGTTCACTTCTTCGAAAAGCACACGCGTACTTCCTAGAACATTTAGACTGAAAATTTCATGTTCCGGCTTACCAATCCAAAGTCCGTTTCCGTCTACAGCATCTTTACTGATTGTTCTAATTCGAATTCCTGGTTACGTTGTTCGTTGCTTGAATTTTAACTAATACCAGCTTGCAACGCCCGCGACCAACTCCACTGGTTTCGCAGGAGGACCAACGTAGAGCATTACCAAAACCCATACAGAGACCAAAGACTCGCTTCGGAAGGGAAATGCCCTCTGTCAGCATGCGACTGGGAGTTCCCAACTCCGATTTTCTTGTTGGTTCGGTCCCATCCAGGTTAGCACCACAAGGAGGTAGCTGAAAGCCTTAAGGTCTGTTAGTAACACACATTATAAAAGTCGAATTTTTACGTACTTAGCCTATTAATAGTATGGAAAATCACACAGATCTTTGATTGAAGTTCCTTTGATGAGCATCTTTGTAAAATCTGAAAATAAAGTAAACAATTAGTAGAATTTAACATGCTTCCATCTACAGGATTTAAGTAGTAATTTCTTGTTGATTCCGGAACAATCGGGCTATCGAGAAGATCATTCTTGTGAAACCGCATTGAACTTGGTGTTAGCAAAATGGAAAGACTACCTGGAGCGTGAAGACATAATAGTTGTTGTTTTCTTGAATTAGAAACACGCTTTTGCGGCCATTTCGAGGCCCTTATTGTTGAGAACCATCCAGTGCCATTTGAATTACGAGTACTGCGCATTCAAATGTTTTGAAAGCTATTTGTCTAACAGAACACAAACGACGGGTTTTAATGATTTTGTATCTAGTCCGGTGGGTAACAAATCTTGGTGTACCCCAAGGTAGTGTATAAGAGCCCTTTTTGTTTCTTATGTAAATTAATGATATGCGACAGGTTTTGCGTTGTTGTGACATCAATCTTTTTGCAGGTGACACCGTGTTGTTCATTGCAGCCAAAGATTTAGATGAAGCCGCTTTCACTTGAATGAAGATTTACGTTATAAAATTAGATGGTTGAAGCACTGACGAACTGACATAACGCATAGGAAAAAATCTTTTAAAAACTATCGTCCTACATATTTTGCTTGCACACTAGCACCCTCTGTTATGCATGTTGCGGAGTAGCTTGTGTTTGTAGGCTTTTATCAGAAACATTCCATCAAGAAGACTGGCACCTCTTCCTCGCTTCCATACAAATGACAAGTAACATAAGGAACAGCGCACCCCTCCCGTCAAAATTTATAGCTACGCGTACGTGTATTGGTGGGAAAAGGAGTATGCGAGCGTGGCAATGCATTGCATGCGTGTTTATGTACATCCATATTCTAATATACACACACTAGTATGTGTTAGTTAAACTTTAAGTCGGTAGATAGCATTGCTGTTACTGTCTGTCGACTTTCGGCCGAATTGCCAGTCTTATTGATGGACTGTTTTTGGTTTTATACTGCAGAGTATTTGTATGGTTTTATACTGAAAACTCGAGGCAACACTCGAGCGCTGCGGTGTGGCCGTATTACGAAACTCGCTGTTTTGAACAATGAGTGTTTTTTTAATGGACGATGGAATTAACGCGAGTGCCTTGTCTGTTTGGCTATGGTTGAAATATAAGCAGGTGAAATTGAATATAACTAAAACAAAATTTTTGGTTATTTCGCGGAATCGATTAGATGAAAATGTCGGGAGATTAAATACCTCGAAGTGATTATTGATGACAAACTAAAGTTCAATGCTAACATTGACGATTTGCAGTAAAATACAGCAATATAAATCAATCTTCTCTCCTCATTTGGACTTTGAGTGGAAATGAGATAGATTTACTTCCTCGATTTACATGCTGGACGCCTTGCACTTTCGACAAATTTACGACAAAAATGTTTAACTGTTTAACAAGTTTTACTATCAGATTATCCTGACCCAAACCATTGGGTATAGCGACCATAATAAAATAAAAGGGTGTCCCACATCAAATTGCACCACGGAAGAAATGCTGTAGAAAATTACCCATTGGGTATTTTCTCTTGAAAATTTGATTAGAAGTAGTTTAGAGTGTATTATGTACACTCTATTTTTATCCCGATCAGTTTTGACGTAGGACTACGTCTTACGGCAAGTTTTGAGATAGGGTGTCATTCCAAAAAATCGAAAAATGCGAGCGTCACGAAAACTGAAAGGTTTTGAGCGCTAATAGCTCAGCGATTTTCCTATAGATTTTCAATATTCTTACACCAATCGATCGCAAAATCTTCTAAGAATTGACCAAAATGAAGAAAAGTATGGATTCTTGATGTTGAACTATTGAAAAATTGAAAATAATGAACCTATTTTTTACCAGAATTCTCGCTTCGTGATTGGTTGGAAGATTCTTTGCGATGATCTAAACCTATACCAATTTGATATATGTGCTTGGGAAGTAAGCCAAAACAAGTGGCCAAGTCTCCTCATTTCAACAAGATTTCTTAACACCGCGGTTAAACCTAGACCATTTTGATGTCCTTGCTTGGGAAGTACGCCAGAAAGAGTGACCAAGCCCCCTTGTGCCAACAGATTTCTTACGAACGCGATTAAACCTAGTCCAATTTGATGTCTGTGTTAGGGAAGTGTGCCAGAAAAATGACACAAGTTCGTTGTCCCAACAGATCGCAAATTCTTTACTACGATTAAACCTAGGCGAATTTGATATCTGTGTTGGAAAAATGTGCTACAACTGTAGTGTTCGGTTATAATACGACTCTGTATGAAGGTGAAATTAGTCATCATCGATTCTGCCAATTTCAAAAGCAGTTTTTTTGTTTGAAACAAAAATTCGGTTTATGAAAATATATTCGCTGTGTTCAGATTGGCAAGAAGAATGCAGTATATACATTTTTATAAACACAATCCCGCTTTTGGGCCGAAAAACTTCTTCCGAAATTGAGCTTTCCGACGAAAAGTCAATGACTGCTAGTTTCCCGTGAATACGCATGCTTACCGTTTCATTAGAAGTGTATTGAAAAGATGTGCTGTTGATAAAATAGGATTGAATTGGTAAAATCCCTTCAACGTGGGGAACCATGGGTAATAAAAACAATCTATAATTTCAGTAAGGTAGCAGGAAAGCGATAGTTTGTGTTCTTGATTTTGTTAAATTGTGTTTTGTTAAATGCGCAATCTTTTGAGAATTGAACGTATGCAATGTTACTACTTTGATAAATGTTACATACAACGCATGTAGCATGTATATATGTTGCATATAGCATGTATACATGAAGAATCGAATGATTACAAGCATGAATACATACTACTATCACTACAAAGAGACTTACGTAGTCCTGCGTCACCTATATATGCGGTCGTGTCTTGTACACAACCCCTCTGATTTTTCGAAAATTGGAAAAAATGGCGTCACCCGAAAAGCAGCATCGCGAATTTATTTTGTGCAAACACTTGGAAAATCCTCAATTCTCTCATCATGAATGATGAGACTTACGTCAAGGCGGACTTCCGGCAGCTTCCGGGGCTACTGTACTTCACCGCCCAGCACAAGTTTGATGTTCCGGAGGAAGTAAGGATGTAGAAACTTACATAGTTTGCCAAGAAATACATGATTTGGCCAAGAAATACATCAGGTGGCAAACGGAGTCCGCCGTTCGTGACTACCGGGACTGTAAACGGGCAGATCTACCACAAGGAGTGTTTACAGAAGGATCTACCATCTCTCTGTCGAAGCAACACGAGGGCCCTACGATCTTCTAGCCGGATCTACCTTCGTGCCAATATTCAAACGATGTATTGGAGTGGTACGAAGCCAACGGAGTCACTTTCGTACCCAAGGACATGAATGCCTCCAACGCACCGGGACTAAGGTTATTATGAAGCAGGCACTACGGAAGCATCCCAAGGTGGTCAAGTCTGAGGAAGACATGAAGAAAAAGTGGATATCCGTACAGATGAAGCTTCAGCTAGGTTGTACAAAACTGTTTGAGTGGAGTTAAGCGTAAGTGGCGAGCATACGGTAATGGTACTAAAGTTGAATGAAACAAATATGCCAAAAGCTTACTATTAGGGCTATAGGGCACAATATGTGTCGATAACCCAACCAAACGCGTCGCTATTCTTGAGAAATGGATTTTGCGGTCTCCTTTTGTCCAGCGCCTCTATGGTTCAAAGGTACAAGTACCAGCGAACCACATGCCCTGGCGGGTGTTGTGGGCACAGAGAACAGATTAACAGGCTCGAAGGAAGTAATCGATTTTTTGTGTGTAAAATCTGTCAGTAGCGCCCTCCAGAAATAGTTTGCCAAACGCATCAAAAAATATCCATGTACCTTTATCAATATTTCTTTGTGCTGGAGTTACATAGCAGCGACGGCAGCGACATCAAGATTTAGTTTGCCACTTACTGCTCGAGGGGTGGTCTATTGAAGGATTACTCGTAGAATACATAAAAACCTTTTACACACTTTTTGTCAATTACCTGGTAGTCTGTTCTCTGTGTTGTGGGTTCAAATCCGGTTATAATCTCAGATTATAGCTTGGTTCGACTCATGCACCTTTCAGCATTGGACAAAAGATAGGAGTCAAAATGACTACTTGTCAAGCGTAGCTACCAATATCCCCCTCCCCCTCCTTTCCGCTCTTCTCTCCTTCACCAAAAAAATCATTTCTTTCCCCTACCGTCCCTTCATCAATTGTAGAACCATCGTTTCAAAAAATATTACTATTTTGTTGTCTGAAAGTTTGAAAAGGATCGGTCAATTAGGTAATCTTCTACAGCGTTTCTTCCGTGGTGCAATTTGATGTGAGACACCCTTTATCCCATAGAATATTTAATAAATTTTAGGCAATTTCATTGGTTTGCAGCATGTGCGCATTTAATTTTATCGTGCCTATTGATATGGTAGGTGGATAAAATCAACGCGCCACTGAAATTTTGCAATTTTCGAAAACTAGTTGTTTTAACAATATGAATATATTCAGACTAAATAATTCAGTTAGTCAATATGACTTTCTAGCAAAATCATTCTAGTTGCTTCCTGTGACAGGAAAACCGATTGATAATAACTTTATTTCTGCAAAACACTTTGCTTTGATGAATTTTTGTTTGCGAGCTAAAAAAAATACTATAATATGGCAATATAGCTTCGCGTCAAAAAAATGATTTTGGAGTTGAACTTTAGTATTCTTCATAATAGCAGCAAAAAAACTGTTTGGTCAGGGTGTTACCGTTTCAATAGCTCTTTACAACAAACAGATTTCTTGCGGTTTGACAAGCAACCGCGATAAGATCAATTTTGATTGGTGCGCTATTTTGTATTGCTACGCCACATTTATGGTAAGTTTGTAAGAGACGTGGTGCAGCCAACAAGTTTTAACGTGGTAATCTAAGCAACCACAATAAATTTGCTTTATTAACAGTTTTATTGTGGTTTTGTAGCTAGCTATAAGTGTGTTTGGACTCTTATCCTCTTGGTATTGCGCAATACCACAATAAAACCAGAGGTAATGATTATTACCACAATAAAACCTTTACAAAATTCAAGTAAAACCAAGTGGCTTTAGAATTCTTGTTTGGGTTGTTATAAACTAATTGTGGTGACCACGGATGGTTCGGTCACTTTGATTCAATTTTGATTCATTTGACAGTACAGTCTCAACCGAGCAAAACTGGACAAATTGATGTATGGGACATTTGTAAAACTAGTTATTATCTACAATCTTGCTGAATAAAGTTTTGCTGTATCTTTTGTATTTACGGTGCTACAATGCTAGTACGTCATTAGTAACTAAATGAACGTTCATTTAGTCACTAATAAGTTACTAGCATTGTAGCGCCGTAACTATAAAAGATACAGTTTTGCTCGGCTGAGGCGGTACTGTCAAATCAATCAAAATTGAGTCAAAGTTATCGAACCATTCCTGGTGCAGCAACCAGAAGTGACAAAACTGTGCTACTTAGGTAAAGGTCTTGCTAATTTTCAGTCAGCTCAAACTAGTAACATTGCCCTCGAATGGAAAAGGCTAAACCGGCTTCGGTACTTAGAGAACAACTAACTGATAAATAGCAAAAATCAATAGCCCAAGTAGTGAAGAAACAGTTTCAGTACAGCACGGGACGAAGTTTTTTAAAGGATTTTCTTTAAAGAGTTATGTCTGTTTATCTGTGGTAAAAATGTGCCATACTTATCTTCGCAATTTCGAAATCTTGGCAATTTATCTTTTGATTTTGTTTTACAGGATGTCTGGCCAGTAACGTTTTATAAACCTTTGCACGGTGCCTAACCTCAACTCTGGTTGACGTTTTTGTGTGTTTTGTTTTGATTCCCTTTGTAACTTAATTTTATTGCTAGTTGGTTTATTACTTGTAATTCGTACCACTTGTTTGCGGAAACCAGAAATACCCGACTTTTCCGAAGCAGGAAAATGATAACAGTTCTGTACAACATACATTTTTGTCCTTTTTGCAGTTTTTTGCTTCTGGGTCTTGCGAATAAGTAATCAAAACAAACCCCACAACACTGTCAAATCTGGGAGGAAAAAAAACGCACTGACATCTGCTTGCAATGCTTTATGTTTCAAAAATATGGCGACGTGCCGAGGGGTCATTTTTAGAAAATATTACAACTATTGTGTGAGTTGTGAAAATGATTTCGTAATGTGGTTTTAACAGAAATGCGTTCAGATACCAAAGCCGTATATCAAAAATTGAAAAATCTTTCATAAAATGTTAGGAATATTGATCGAAAACAACACTCCATTGATTTATAATCCAACCAGAGTGCATCCCCAAGGAACATTTTTGTTGTATAGCAGCTTGTCCAGCGCTTGTTCCATTGGTTTGAGCTATACATTAGTTGAAGAGGCTACTCTTACACAAATATTGTTTATTGGGTCTTATTCATTGTAATTTACCGACATCAGAAAAGTAAGTTTCCCCTTATTGACGGTCAACCGGGTGCAATCTTGTATGGATCTAATCTATCCAATGAGCAGCAAAGGCGTTCAGCAGCAAAGCGTTTCCCTACTTCGATTGTAAAAACTTTTAGATAAAAAACAAATAAAAAATGCAAACAAAACTGAATTGATCGACACTAAAGAGGAAAAGAAATAATAAAAAATTGACAGAGGGGGATGACTCACAAAAAAAACATAATCGCAAACCAATATTAAAATGCCATTTTATCATTCAAACAAAACGAAAAGTAATATATTAAAGCAAATCAATACACAGCCTTTTGATATATGTTTTTAGGTGTACTAATCATGTGCGATTTTTTTCTTTGTCAAAAACTTTTTTCCTTTCGAATATTTTTGAGATCAAAAAGAGGCATTTAATCAGTTTGTAGCTAACAGAAATCCATTTCTCTATAGATAAAAGCCAATTCGAAACAGTCCTTCACATCGCCAATTTTCCGAAGTAGTAATTTTTCCAAATACAATGGGTGTATTTCAAATGTGTAAACTGCTCGATTCGCTAACAATTCTGTCCAGAAAAAAACGAGTTAATTTAAAACGCTTGCCATCGACAAACGACAAACAAATGAACCAAAAAAACACATACCTGAATGCTAAAAAACCCCTCGCGATGTTGTTTGCTAACAAAGCAACAACAACAAACATGGAAGAAAGGAAAACCACAAAACAAGCAGCCAGAAATTGACAGTTCTACATAGGTTAGTTAGTTTAGAGAAATTCTGTAAATAGATAATGCAATTATGGAATCCATTCACTAGCAGCAGCAACAGCAGCACCACCACCGGAGGAATCACCAAACACTTTCCTCCACAAGCTGAAATCGTTTCCATGACAATGATGTGTACTGTTTCTCGGTGGCATTGGTCGATCTAATGAATAAGTAGAACAAGTCGAACATGAAACAAACAAAACCAAACACAAACACACACCCACAACACAACACGCAAATCTGTGAAATTCCATAGATTTTAGGATAGCTCCAATCGGTTCTAAGACTACAACTTTGTGAAATACGGCACACAGCGGTGCTGCTTATTGGTAATCGTAAACCAAACTTAAAAGATTGTTTATTATTGTAATGAAAAAGAATCTATGAGAAAAAAGAACTTCTTTCCTGTTTGTTTCCGTAATTTATATTAAATGATTATAAGGAGAAAAAAAATCAACGACACGATACTGTACATACAACGGCATCGCTGCCACGACAGCGGTAAGTTAATCATTAACTATTCTAGGGAAAACAGGATTACGGACGTTTTTTATATCGATTGTATTCAGAGAGCGAGACGAAGAAGTTCAGGGTGCGAGAGGGAGCGCAAACACGTTTTACTAGTTATCATTTTATAAAGAATTTAATTTTCTACGACAGATTAAGAAAAGAAAAAAAAGATCTACATAGAAAGTAAAACTGTTACTGAATTAGTTTTAATCAGTTTCAATAAAGACGAAAGTTTTTCTATATTTTACCGTCGTTTGCATTGCTGTTCGGAACTGAAAGAAAGCCTGCCACATACTAGCTACAGTAGGACAGTGACTCAAATTCGTTTTTCTATGTAGTTTAAGGTCATTGTACAACCTTCTCACTTCATTTCCATGATGAACACAGTGATCTCTGAAACTGAACCACGCGGTATAAAATATGACATCTATTAACCTGTCATCTGCCAACATAACTGCCCACACAGTTATAGATCAGAAGTACCTATGCATCAGCCATTTCTCGTCGCTCTCGTTATTATTATCATTAACATCATTATCATAATCATAAGCCAGCTTAAACATGAAAACCATATGCTGTACCCGAGCCGAGAAGCGTTCAATTAGAGACATGTGGGTGAGATGAATTTTCCGATGTAAAACCACACCCACGCTCCAATGCTGTGAGTGCGTGTGCATTTTTTTTATTAAGTTTAAATTACGAAAAGCTTAACTAAATAAAATATTTACTTTTTTCTGCCTGTCCGCTCTGTCCTTTGCGTTGGTAAAATTACGATTAAATATACGAGTGGGAGGATTTGATTGCAGCTTAACCCGTAAGTGGATTATCCCCGGCCGAAGTGCCGATAACTACAGGTGCCTGTCTGTAATGTTTACAGGTAATGCGATCATTGCGGACGAGATAAAAATTAAACACTGTCGATTTATTTAACCCTGCCCTGGCAATGCGCACAGAGAAGGTCTATTTGTCTATCAGAAATTAATTGATATTATCGATGAAATACCCTTGCAAAACAAACGGAGTGCAGTGCAGGTACCATTATTTATCATCACAGTTGATTGCGCCTGCCAGCCAAATGTGGGGTGTTGACTTTGAATACATAAAACCTGTTGAAATGATATAATTTTCACAGATATTAGATTACTTTGCATATTGCAACACGTCCCGTTGTTTTTGATTTCGGAAATATATTGCATGTTAATTAAATTGTACGACCCCAAATCGATACGATACCAGGCTTTGGTGATTAGCAAAGTAAATAAACATAATTCATATGAAAATAAATTATTTTCACCAATTTAGCCAATAAATCAACTTTATTCAATCGAAAGTTCGTATATTTGCCAAATTTAATTATTTTTTTTTGTATATCTTGGAAAAATCAGCATTTATTAAAAAGTAAATATTGCTGCTAGCATTTAAATCTGTGCGCTTCAAACGCATGCCATCACTTTTCACTTTTAGCTATCTCCGAAATAGTTCAACATAAAATAGCACTTTTATCACTGATAGCGTATTTCAAGAGTTTTCAATTTTAAATATAAACAGCAATAGTCAAAGCCCGTTAAGAACAATGATGAAACAAAAATTATTTGTATATCCTAAACATATATGTTTATTTTTCAACGTTTTATTATCCCAGAAAGCCCTGCCAAATACCATGCATTTACAACAAAAATCATTCGAATGCATCCGAATGTGAGAAATATATATGATCTAAACGACTAACCCCCGGCCATTTTTCTGTGACTGAATCTAAAAAGTCATAGTACCACTCCAGGACAGCTTTTAGATAGTGGCACGAACCTAAATCCGGTCAGAAAATCGCAGGGCCCTCGTGTTGCTTCAACAGAGGAAGCAGACGCTTCTGTAGACACTCCTTGAGGTAGATCTGCCCGTTTATAGCCCCGGTAGTCACGAACGGCGCACTCCGTTTGCGACATGAGCAAATCAAACTTTGGCAAACTTTGAAACATCAAACTTATGCTGGGCAGTGAAGAACAGTAGCCCCGGAAGACCGCCTTGACGTAGGTCTCATCATCCACAATGAGACAATGAGGCTTCGTCAGCATCAGGATGTACAGTTTCCGGGCCCGTGACTTTCCCACCATATTTTGTCGTTCGTCACGATGTGGAGCCTTCTGCACTTTGTACGTATGCAGTCCCTACCGGTCCTTGACTCTTTAAATGAAAATCTTGGACAGATTCTACTTTTCGTCCCTATTCCTGACCGAATCAATGGGATTCAGCTTGAACGCTTTCACGACACGCTTGTGATAATGATCACTAATAGAAAATCCATTATCCATTCTGACCGCATTTCGCAGTAAGGTTTAATCACACGACGAGTTGAAGATTTTTTAGGTGCTTGCGCAAAATCAATTCGCGACGTTGCTTTTCGGCCCGCTCAGTTAGCTCCAGGGAACGATGCTGGCTTAACAATCCAGTCGTCGTATGTTCGTATCTCGACTGGGCGGTGCCGCTACAGAGTTAATAGGATCTGTGCACTAGCCCCGTAATTTTCTTGTACTCTAATAACCGGCTGCGAAGTCTGACGATAAAGAAGGGTCAAGTTCTAAAGGACGTTCATACCCATGGCTTTCCCACCAACACCGAAGCTGAATTAAAATGCTTCTGATTTGGTTACAGCTGATTTAATTCTGAATACTGAATTCTGAATCTGAATGGCAGACGCTGAATAAATTTAAGCAAAGGCCTCTGTATTCTATAGGTGTTTAAGCAGCCAACGAATGCGCTGTAACCTGTAAATCAGCTGCTTCACATAATAATGTCAAGCAAATTAGGCGCATCTTCAACCTCTCCAAAACCTGTCAATATTCTCAATAATTGTGCTATACTAGCTGAAGAAATGATTTGTCATCTTAATAAAAAGCCCTCCCAAGAAACATTTATACGCTGATTAAACATTTTAGTAATCAGTCGAAATTAGATAACTTATACAACCTATTTCGTTTGAGGCACAAAAACACTTGTTAAACAATTATATTACCCTTTATATAACCTCTGTGTGCCTTATTTCCAGCTTTGCTAAAATTGGTTATTTAAAAACGCACGAAAGCCTCTATTAAGCTTTATTGCAACTTCGAAAGCAGATATTAGCAAGCTCGATAAAATCACCAAATTTAGATGTTTAAGAGCTGAAAAAAGGTTTTTATTTCTAAAATTAAACCATAGTTCAGCCAGAGGTTGAAAAAAATCAGCTATAAAAACATTTGATCAGCCAGAAATTGTTACTTGGGTAGCTGCTTTTAAAGCTGCAATGGAACTTAATAGAGGCTTTTGCGTGTTTTTAAATAACGAACGAGAACGAGAAATAGTTTTGCAATGCTTTTTCAGTCGCTTAATCAGAGACGTCAATTTCTATGCAGCCAAAAAATAATCTATTTTTAAATTTAAAAAGAAATAGAAAGCGTCATGTTTATTTTGTTATGGTGTCGTATGCTATATTTTAAATTTCGAATAACTTGAATTCGTATATGCAAGCTTATTAAAAATCGCGAAATGAGAGGTGATTCAACTGAAGGAAAGCAATAGAGGTCAGTAGATCTAGGAAAATAAATAAACCTAGATAGAGGTGATCTCTACGGGGGGTGCCCCTCGCAGTGGCCGGCGCTTCCGACGGCAGGTCGGCGACTACACTCGCGGCCTGTGGCCGTCTCGCGCTGAATTATCTAATGTTACTATTGATAGTTTTTGGTGATCTTGTTATTTATTAATGTTTTATGAGTCTAAAATTTCTCGAGCTCGATTAGCTTTTGAGTTACGCAAAAATTTCCGTTTTATTTGTATGAGAGTCCTTATCCCCCTACCACAGGGGTGAGGGGTCTCAAACCATCATTAAAAAAAATCCTGCCTCCTAAACCCCCCACATGCCAAATTTGGTTCCATTTGCTTGATTACTTCTCGAGTTATGAGGAACTTTGTATTTCATTTGTATAGGAGCCCCCTCCCCTCCTAAAGCGGGGAGAGGTTTCAATTCACCATAGAAAACATTCTTGACTCCAAAAACACCCACGTCAAATTTTGTTCCATTTGCTTGATTAGTTCTCGAGTTATGAGGAAATTTGTATTTCATTTGTATGGGAGCCCCCCCTTCTCCTAAAGTGGGAGGGGTCCTAATTCACCATAGAAAAAATTCTTGTCTCCAAAAACACCCACATTTAAAATTTTGTTCCATTCGCTTGATTAGTTCTCGCGTTATGCAGAAATTTGTCTTTCATTTGTATGGGAGCCGCCCTCTTAGTGGGGGGAGGGGTCTCTAACCATCATAAGAACCTTCCCTGGCCCCAAAAACCCCTATATTCCAGTTTTAACGTCGATCGGTTCAGTAGTTTTCGATTCTATAAGGAACATAGAGCAGACAGAAATCCATTTTTATAGGCATAGATTTGTATGGGAGCCCTCCTCTTAGTAGGGGGAGGGGTCTTTTGCCATCGAGAGAATCTTCCCTAGACCAAAAACCTCTACATGCAAATTTTCACGCCGATCGGTTCAGTAGTTTTCGATTCTATAAGGAACATACGGACAGACAGACAGAAATCCTTTTTTATAGGTATAGATTAGCTACATTCTACTGGGTTCTTTCTGCTTGCTCTTATAGGAGTAATGTACAGGAAATTTCATGTATGCATTTGCATATTTTGAAAAACCACTTGCTGTAGAGATAGAACAAAAGCATGCTTAAAAAGTCAGAATATTTATTTCATCCCAGGAAACCTTCCATTACTTTTTTACCGGTTTCAGTACATAAGAGAAAAAAAATCGCACAATTGAAAAACCATCAAATTTCAAAAAGGATATTACATTTCGTTTTAAATGAAAAGAAAGAATTCTTTTCAGAGTATTTATATTTTTATGTAAAGTTCATTGGATCAATAAGTGATTGAGTTACCATATGCCAAAACACATACAGGCTTTTAAAAAGTTAGGCGTGTGTCGCAATAGTCTATTGACCTGAAAAAACATTATTTCCTTCACCAAAGACTGAAGAATTGAGAAAGTCGTTCAAATCAGAGAAGGTCATGCAACATTTTCCACTTTTCTAACAGATTTCACGCGGCAATGTTCCAAAACAGTTTTCGGTAAAAATATTCTCCAGACATAATCCGCATTAAAGAAGAATCAACTGGAAATGGAATTAATATCCTTGAGAAACTTCTCTAAAGCTTATTAAGCTTCAGCTCCATAATCACTTCAGTAGCTTTCAACGGCAACAAGCATAAAACATTGTATACGAATCCTGCCTGCTTGCATGCTAGCTTCAGGACAGGCTTTTATCAATCCATGGGGGCTAATTTGGACCGTTTAGACACATTTAAATAATAAAAAAATTAAAAATAAAACAACTCGATACAAGACAATTTTTACTTCGATATAGGGAAACTGTAGGTAAAGCCGACAGCCTAACAATTTTCACAGTAATTTCATATTTCTATGTCAATAATCGACTAACAAACCTCACAGAATCTTAGTTTGACTCTTGATTCTTCGTTCCACGCGGTCTGTTAGATAGAACCTATAACCGAGCCTCGTGTACAATTCCGGTATTTATTAGCTTGTATTTCTTATTTCCGCCCATTTAGCTTCGGGGTACGATGCTGGCCTAACAATCCAGTCGTCGTATGTTCGAATCTCGGCTGGGCGGTGCCGCTACAGAGTTAATAGGATCTTTGCACCAGCCCCGTAGTTTTTCTGTACTCTAATAACCGGCTGTGAAATCTATCGATAAAGAAGGGTCAAGTTCTGAAGGGCGTTTATACCCATGACTTTGCTTGCTTTCTTATTTCTAAGGATATATGACATGAAACCGAAATTACTAAGCAGAAGCATTTCAGGTTATAAAATTTTAGCTGCATTTAATTGCCTTAAAATAAACGTTTTCAACAAGTGAGGGTCCATTATACGGTTAACAATGCAAAATTCACTAGAATTCCTATAATAGAGGTAGATAAATGGTTAGATAATGCGCAATACACACCCCATAGTAGTTCTTAGGCTTAGCCTCTTATCCAGCAACTCCTATCCCTATCTCCACGTGGTGCCAGCTGGAATACGAGCAACCTTAGCGGAGATCGAGTAACCAACCCCAATGGAAATTAAGGTCGTATACCAACAGGGAAGGAGGCACAGTGTTATTTCGACACTATAAGATGGCAGCCCCATCCCGAGATTCGATAGCGTAGGCCCTAGTAGGACTGCCTATCTAAATCCAACACACTAAAGAGTCAAGAAAAGTCTACTCGGAACATTCGGACAAAGACGACTAAGTAAGGAAATGGAACGGAAACTTGGTTAGAACCCCGAAAGCTCGGCATCGTGGCATTGCAGGAGATCTGTCGCAAAGGCAAGAAGGTGTGGAGTATCCGTGGCGGCCAGAGCGGTGGACCGCCGATTTTTCTCGAACATCACCAACGTACGCTACGGGGTGCGGATATCGACTCGTACCTCCCAAGTAACAATTTGGGTTTTATTACACTCTTATGATGGAATTTAAGACCAAAATTGGTCATGAAGACCGCCATAAGAGTACAATAGACCTCACATTGTTGCTTGGGCTGTGTAGTATAGAAGTGAGAATAAATATACATATTCAAATATCCAACCGTAGTAGGCATCCCTAGGAAAGTCGACATAAAACTTGACAGTTGTCGACTCAACACGTGGAAGACAACCAAGCAACCGTTGCCTCAGAATAACAGACAGTTCCCAATTTTCACACGACCGGTTAACACGTGTTTTCCGAAGTACAATTCCAAATACGTGGGATTTACCAATTCAACCCGTTAGCAATATTCACAGGACCATTACTTAGTAGCAGTAGATGTGCGCTCAAAACTATCGACGGTTTTATGAGCTTTTTGTTTTCTGTTTTTCAAATTCCTTATTTGCCCGGTAAACCAAACTGGTTTATATCTCGCGACAAAGCCGCCCTCCTCGGTTAAACGTTCGGCAATTAGACAACCTGCGAGTTGTCGAAAACTACGCGCGCGTACTGGATGAAGCTCTGCCTTCCTCTGTGGAGCTAGACACTTCGACCCTCGGTGCTGGGTGAGGATACCCCGAGCGCACGAAATGATTGCTTTGAGAGGGAATGCCAGCAAGCGAAGGATAGGAAGAAAGAGCTTGGAAAAACTATCTAAGCATTGCCACGAGGGAGAATTCGGCCAAGTATCGACGAGCGCGGAATAAGTTAGAACAGAGGGGTCCAACGCGCTAGATGGCTTGACCAAGTTGAAGCCGACTTGCGTGTGTCGAGACGCGCAACGATTCGCAAAGCCCAAAACTGAGTACGGTGGAAAAGAATTTATGATACGGCAAGAGCCACCCCGGCTCTCTGTTGGTAGAAGTAAGTACTCACGACTATAAATAAATCATAATCTGTATAAGATGCGTTTGGTGCGGGAGGTCCACGCTTTCTTTTTTCCCATTGATTGCAAGGAGTTCAATAGAATATTTCTGGTTCCGCTTGGTAACTGGTAAACGACTGAATAAAGAGTACCGTCGCGTCGGTGCCTAGCGCATCTGTAGGCATAAAAAACCCCAATGGTCACCCAAGCAACCAAAAGTTCGAATTTCACTTAAGGAACAAACTTGAGAGTTCATATTTGGTTCAAATTTAGTTCTGCAGAACTTTCTTGCTGAACAACCAGACACTACATTTGTAAACCGAGCTTCATTCTCATTAAAGTACCGTTAATATCTGTAGCAACTTGAAAGTCCAACATGCAGCTTGAAAGTTCAACATACAGCTTGAAAGTAACTTAGAGTTCGGATAATGGTGTCTAAGGAAGGTTAACAAGCTTTATGTCTATGGAGCTATAGCTTGCTAAGCAGCTTTACCTGTAATTAGCCGAACTTCGAAGTTGCCTTGAGCTCGCTGCATAGAGCGCTAAGCAGCTTTTGAAGAAACTTTGGCAAAAGTTTATAGAACAGCACTTGTAGTTCTATTTTTATACTTTTCCATTTTCTGCCTCCGCCTACTCCTAACTTTTGTAAAGTCGGTTGATGCGATTAAGATAGACCATTTAAAAAAAGCCTAACTAACACCGGCCGCTACTGGATTTGAACCCGAGCGTTCCTCGTTGCAAGCCTATCCTGATGCATTGTGCCATCTCTGACGCCGCTAGTGACGCTAGTAAGTTCGTTTCGGGGCTGTGATAAATGAGAAATTAGCACATCGAGTAAAAACGATACGAGTACGAGTAAGCAACGGAGCAGTGGTATGCGCCTAAGTTACCGAAAAGAAGTACTCGAGTTCAAATCCCCGAGGTTTATGTTGGTGGTGTGTGGTAAGTTACAATAAATTAATATTTATAAAAAAAACAGTCGGATTATTAACCGAAATTAAATACCTTAGTAATGAGAAATGTCATGAATCTGCAAAAACAGGAAGAAGTGGGAAAATATTCCCCCAATCTTTTTTTTATTTTGAAAATTATTGGAGTTTCTTTTTGGGCTGAACAGTGTTCTATATAGCGACTTAAGTGAACTTTTTGCGAACTTTCTAGTTATGTTAGAAGTTACTTTATATTCCCTTCGAAGTTTAAACATCAAATACGAACTTGAAAGTACGGTTAATTACTTAAAAATGAAGTTGAATAGAGTTCTATTCATGATCATTTCATTGGCTGATTAAGCCAGAAAATCCCCTTTTATCGGAACTTTTGGCTACTTGGGCATAGCCTCTTATTCAGCAACTCGTATCCCTGCCTCCTCGTATTACCAGCCGGGAAACGAGCAACTTTGGTCGAGATCGGGTAACCAACCCCGGAAACTAGGGTCGTGTGCTGACAGGCACAGGAGGCTCTTTTGAGCTTCGCTGGTTCTCCGGCGAGACAAAGAGTTCAAGCCGTAGGTCTTGCAAGTCGCCACCATGAAAAACTAAAGCCCCAAACCCAATGCATACGGATTTTACTCCGTTGCGACAATTTGAGTTTTTCCATGGGTTTTTTGTCAAATTTCCGCAACGTAGTTAAATCCGTATGCATTGTATCTGGGCCTTAACAAGCAATAAACGATGAGTAAAGGAAT
This sequence comes from Sabethes cyaneus, assembly GCF_943734655.1. NCBI lineage: Eukaryota > Metazoa > Arthropoda > Insecta > Diptera > Culicidae > Sabethes > Sabethes cyaneus. Next base: position 54,123,366 of record NC_071355.1, read on the forward strand.
TCAGACTGAAGAAATCCGAATAGACAGATGCGACGAAAAAGATCTATGGATTGAAAACTCGGGATATGAAGATGGCGATCTCTCAACTTCCAAGGGAGCACTCGAGTGCTCTCCTATACGTATTGAAGAGTTGCAAGTTCTACATCGTAGTGCTGTAGGAGGTATGCTGGATGGGCTCAACCATGTCAACCAAACGGGTGATTGGGTAGTGGCCAATCGATTCTCGTATATGCAGGTTGAGAATCATGGATCAGTTCTTGAACGTAAGGATCAACAACGCGCATAGCCCTCACCTCGGTAGTACCGATGACGACAAGAAGGAATTCTTGTCGGACGCGCAATTGAAGCGTGAATGACGTGAAACATGATACGACGATCATCATCAGGGATTCAACGCTTTGTTCGGCCATGAAGAGAAGAAATACACATCGGTGATTGGAGGGTTCAGCGCCCGATAACTTCCGTTATCTGAAAGAGCAGCGGAGTATGCGGAGTTAGAGCATCTGATCTGCATCATTCCCAGGAAACGCGAAAGTTCCACCAGCAACTGAACGCTCCCACGGAGGGGCTTGTGCCGCGTGCCGAAATATATCAAGATAAACATGAAAGTATTTTAACGGACGAGTGTTAGGTTACCAACAATTGGAAGTAGCAGTTTGATGAACACCTGAAATGGCACCCTGGCGGACAATCATAGTGGCGGAGGAAGCAAATTCGACAGTACGACGGGGGGTGCCAGCCTCAACGATAGGGGAAGTTAAGAAGGCCAGGAGGCAGCTGGCCAGAACTATAAAGTGACTGGACTGGATGGCATTGGAGTGGTGCTTATTAAAATGGGACCAGAAAAGCTGGCCACTGGTCTGCATCGGCTGATTTTAATAATTTGAGATACTGAACAGCTACCGGAGGAGTAAAAATTTGGATTTATCTGCCGACTGTCGTTCTTAATGGCGTCTACAAACTGGTCTCCCAAATCATTTTTCACCGACTATCAACGATTGTGAACAGATTTGTGATAATTTAACAAGCCGACTTTGTTGCAGGACGATCTACGACGGATGAAATATTTATACACACAGTTCTGTGGAGAACTTAAAAAGTATTTAAAAGATATTCAAAAGCCGAACGGTACGATAGGCAGAAGCAACTATCCTAGAGGCGGTATAATAAAGTAATAGGGTATGTTGCTACATCGTCGTAATTGCCTATTCCCGTCCTATCCAACACAAACTATTAAAAATATCAGCATTTTTATGACACGCAATGCAAAACTAGTTATTCCCTAATATTTTAGTTAGTTGTCTATCATACGCAATCAATCAAAGTGAGCTGAGATCTATTTAAATGCTTTTTATCATTAAAGAAGTCCAGGCAAATTTCCTACATTTTTTCGTGCGACGAAGAAGACAATGTCGACTAATCGTTTTAATTTCCGTCATTCATAAATGAAAATAACTCACGCAAGGCATTGTCGTTATTCTACAGCCAGGAAAACTTGCCTGACCTGCAGAAATTTTGTAGAATAACATTTGTCATGCCGTCCTACACAAATACATGCGCGTAAGCTTCGTAAACATTGTTGTGATTTTTAGTTCGGACGATGAAAAATTTTGTTGGACGGATTTTAAAACGGTACGACGAATTTTAGCAATAAAGTCAGTTGCGTAATTTCAATAATATGCTTTAATAGTCGCTTTTCAGTTATTTCAAAGTTCACGGATTGGAAGGTAAGTGTGTTTTAGTCAAATCAGTACAAGAACTTTTGGAGTATTCACTAAATCCATCCAGCAAATAATGAAAATTAAAATGGCTTTCCTTATTACGACGGGAATTAGAAAAAGACCCTAAATAATATTCTAAAACGATTCTCAAACGACATCTGAACATTTCACCAGGAGACACGAAAATGACAGGAATTTTGCATAGGTATCTATAATTTTTTTTTTTGAAACGATGATTCTACAATTGATGAAGGGACGGTAAGGGAAAGTAATGAAGAAGGATTTTTTTCCGGGAATGAAGGGGAAGGGTGGAAAGAAAGGGGGGGGGGTAATAGGTAGCTATGCTTAACAAGTTGGTTCAAAGGTACACTGGTACCAGTGAGCGACACGCCCTGGCAGGTGTTGTGGGTTCAAATCCGGTTATAATCTCTGATTACAGCTTGGTTCGACCCATGCACCTTCCAGCATTGGACAAAAGATAGGAGTCACAATGACAACTTGTTAAGCATAGCTACCTATTACCCCCCCCCCTTCCTTTCCGCCCTTCCCCTTCATTCCCGGAAAAAAAATCCTTCTTCATTACTTTCCCTTACCGTCCCTTTATCAATTGTAGAATCATCGTTTCAAAAAAAAAAATATTAATATATGCCTGACCGCATTTTAAGGTCATGACTAAAGTCACGAGTTTGGTCAATAGGTATCTATGCCTAGAAGTCACTGTGAAGGGCTGATTTGACATCCCAGCGTTACTGGAAAACCATATTTACTGTCAGGACCGAAAAATATCTTGGATATAAGTGAACAGCCTAATAGGAGAAAATATTCTCCATCATATTATAAATGCACAATCTAATAGCGTTGAGCCCATTGTCTATCTAAAAAGCTCTATCGGTCACATAAAAAGCACGATACCTGCACGGTTCGCGCACCATCGACGAAGCTTTCGCCACCCAACAAGTGTCAGTCATATGATTGCCGTAGTCAACAGTAAGCACCAATACCACCACCACAGGGCTAAGATATCAGTCTGACACTTCGCTCATAATCATATTACATCCACGACAAATCAACTCGTGACTTCAGTTCGCACAGTTCTCCGCTTAGCTCCCTGAAGCAGTCAGCAGCTAGGGCAGTTTGATTTTCATTTTAGTTTGTTCCTTTGATTTTGTTTCCGCCTTTTTTGACGATGGCCAGCAATACCCAGGGAATCCAGCAGCTGCTGGCTGCCGAGAAGAAGGCCGCCGAAAAGGTTGGCGAGGCCCGCAAGCGTAAGTACAGATAAAAAAAAGTCTAAGCAAATATAAGCTGCAAAACGCAACACGGTAGTCACATGACCTATGCCCAGCTGGTGATGGTGTAAAAAATTTTTTGATAAGTTAATTGTTTCACCAAATTTCGTTGATGACTAATTTGAAAAGAAAACTATTTCCAGGCAAGGCACGACGTCTGAAGCAAGCGAAGGATGAAGCCACCGAGGAGATCGAGAAGTACCGTGCCGAGCGCGAGAAGCAATTCAAGGATGCTGAAATCAAGGTATGTACGATACAAGTACACTTAACTTGCATTATCTTAAGGACCAAACTGATGTTTTTAAAAAAAAATCTGTGAAAGAAAATAATCTACGTGTAGTGCGATATAAGTCATAATTAATACCCGGCACGTGATGTCGTAACAGTTAGGAAACATATCTTTCGAATTAGAACTTTTTTCATTACTGTTTTTGCATTGTTAAGCCGTTTTCATGCTCTGTTGGCAATTGCAGCTTTATTTCAGTTGTCTATTTTAGAAATATTCATTGCATAGTGATCTTTGGTCGATCATTCGAATCTATAAGTCTAAGTCTTCTAAGCAGGTATATAGAAAGTGCAGCGTTTGACAAAACAGTTTAATTGTTCAGATGTCGTAATACATAGTTTCTAAAAAAGCTTTCACATATTATTTGTTATGAAAATTTGTCATTATATAAGTATCACAATTGGTGTATAAATATTCCTTAAAATATCATTGATATATCGGTAAATATGCATATATTGATATATACATATAACTGTGCACAACCAGTCCAGTAACCAGTAACCAGTCAAAAAACAAAAGTGTTCACATAATTAAAAATTAATTTAGCGTAAAAATAAAAATCATTGAAAGCTTTAAAATAAAAACTACCAATCAATAAACAAACAGTTTAAAAAACGAAAAAACGATCGAACTTTCGCCGTAAAGAAAATCAGGTTGTGAAAAATTAGTAGAAGTCGAATAAGTGAGTAAACAAGAATAAAGAAATTACGAAACCTATGAACCTAGCGCGTATTGAGCCAAAACATTGCAATTTCTTTACTTTTTTGTATTCGTTGTCTAATGGACAACAACGTTATGAGCAGTAGTTTATTGAGTTTATGCAATTTTAATTAGTTAACGTATTAATTTTAGTTACCGCATATATGCATGGCATAGTTAACGCAAATAGGCCTACAAAAAGAATAAAATTAAAAAACCAAATATCTTTTCTACCCTTTCCAGCACATTGGATCTCGCGAGGGCGTTTCTAATAAGATCGACGCTGACACCCGAGTTCGTATTGACGAAATGAGCCGAGCCCTAAGCACACACAAGGAAACCGTCATTGTCAACGTACTGGAGCACGTGTATGCCATCAAGCTGGAACTGCACAAAAACTTCCGCCAGTAGAAGCGTCGCAGGTTCGAGGAAGTAATCGCCGAACACTTTCGACAGTTTTCGCCCGTTCATATCTGCCTGAAATCTACATTCCTCGTTTATCTTAGTTCATGCTGCGTTAAACCATGCGGCAATCAGATAATTCGATTTTCCTTATTACTTCTCTTTTATTATTTCAAATATTTTAGCTTCAATCGGAAGCAAGAAAAAAGGAACTGCTGAGAATTTTTATGATCAAAATATCGATCACTTGTTGTTCATTTATAAGAACATGTTAAAAGGAAACGCTATAGGTTAACAATAAAATAAAGGAGTAACACAATATTGTTGTTTTCAACTTCATCAATGCCCAACAACCCGAACTTGCGAACTAGCAATGAAACGGCAAAGTAACTGGACTTTCTTTTACTACTGTTCTGACAAGTAAGATTTTTATCGAAGCAGTGTATTTTAAAAGTAAAATTATAACATAAGTTGCCTATTGATATTGACACTGGACTAACACTATTAACACTATATTCACAGTCACTATTAACACTATATTCACTCTACAAAAAATACGGTTTGAGAATAGAGCTATATATTTACACGCAGAAACGCTCCATACCGATAGCTAACGGAACACATTCACTTACTTTCATCCTCACCTCGCACGCAAGCAGTCGTCAGTCGTCCGGTTGTGAGTCCCTACCCGCCGGCTATCCTACAGATCAACTTTGTTGTTCAGAGCTGAATAGCCAACCGGAATTTCCCGCAGTTCCGTTTTCAGACATAGAAACTCACCTCCCACGCACATAAGTGCCGTACAGACGGCATTCAGAAGCCACCAGCTGATGGTAGCGGGAAAGGCACTGTTGTACCACCAACAGACCACCAGATGAATGAAGTGAAAGGTGACGCTGAAATCCAGACAAAGCTTTGTCCGCCGCACCACAAACCAAAGCAGCCCGGAACCGACCAGCGAGTTGATAACGAACGCAAAAATCACCAGCCGTCCGCCCAGATCGGTGACGTGGATTTCCTGTAGGATGTTCATAAGTTCGGAATAATAATTTACCGGACAAGCACACAAAATACATACGTGATACTCAAACAGATGGTCCAGGGTGTGATTAGCCTCCGCCAGGTAATCCATTAGGATCATGATGAAACCGAGACTAGCGTACAAAAGGCCCTGCATTGCAACTATCTGTGCGATCAGCAAGTACGGATCCCACTGAGTATTTCGAAAAGTTCCGGTTAACTTTTTCATCTTTATGAATGTTTGGATGTGAATCAAAAATATTACTGCATTATTATTGATGTAAAATACTGGAAAACGTGAATTACTAGCGACACAAATCTGATTTCATCACAGAAAAATTTAAAATGTTTTGATTCGATTCGATTTCTCTTGTCTTGGACTTATAAGTTTGACTTGTCATATTAATAGGGGTGTCTCTGCTCCCTGTGTCGAAATTCGATATTTTGCAAGCCAGTTTGAGTGTCATTCACAAAGGACGACCATCAAATGGGGAGGTATGGGAGGTATCCACTACAGACGGTAGATAATCTACAGACGCGCAAAGAGCGTGGCATAAAACACCAATCGAACCGTCAAATCGAGACACCAAATGAGCAAAGTAAACAAACTTGTGTTTCGTATAGGCAGGGAAGACTAAGTTTTGTAATCTATCAGAGATGTTAAAACTTTAACTATTGATTTACTAAAAACATATGGATTAGTTACCTTGGATATATCATATAATGCTTTAAAAAATTCAATTGGCTTGTTCACTTTGCAAAATATGCGTCGTAATTCGCGAAGTTCCATGGAACATACCAGGTGATTCACGCAACTTACTGCTGATTATAGGAAGATTGATCCAATTCTGACTAGTTGCCAAAACTGTTTAAATAATATAAACAAAAAAAAGTGTTGCCGAATTGGTAATTTTTCTCTTTGCGCGTCTGTAGATTATCTACCGTCTGTAGTATCCACCTTTTCGCGTGCGTAATGGCGACTAGCGGGTAATACACTAAAGTCGCTTTTTACGCGGTTTGTTTTTTACGCGACTGTTTTTACGCGATTTTCGGAATTTACGCGGTTTTTTTTACACGAATTTCGGAATTTACGCGATATTTCTACGCGAATTTCGGAATTTACGCGATATTCGGAATTTACGCCGATGTGCTCAAAACGTCTATTCTTTCGCGTAGTATAGAAATCCACAAAGTTTTTTTTACGCGAATTTTCGGATTTCCGAGGTTTTTTACGCGAATTTTGGAATTTACGCGGTTTTGATTCACGCGGGACGTATCCCTCGCGTAAAAAGCGACTTGAGTGTATCCACCTTTTCACGCGCTTAATAGCGGGTAGTGGGTACACTTTTCGAAAGTGTGTATTTGCCTTTGGAATCTCCGCTCACGTACGCTTGATAGTTCTATAACAACAATCAAGGGTGGAAATGTCAACTCGACTTGAATAAAGTTGCTAAAGGCAAACTAACGTTTTCCAAAAGTTGTACCCACTAGCCGCCATTACGCACGTGAAAAGGTGGACAGGGATTTGGTGGGGGCCTTGAAAAATCCATACAGAGACTGCTGACAGTTATCTTACGCACACTTCGCCGCGTATACGTATACGCGATTTGTATTCATTGCGAATTCGCATTTTTTCCATAGTGAAATCATTTTCCGATGCACAAAAACCACCAATACAGTTGAACGAATCAGTTTCACTAGTTGGACCGAGGTGGTGGCCCAACCAGCGAAGTATGACTGTATATTGATTCTATCCACCTTTTTCCCTGCGTAATGGCGGCTAGTGGGTACAACTTTCGGACAACGTTAGCATGCCTTTGGCAACTTTATTCACGTCAAGTTGATATTTCCAGCCTTGATTGTTGTTGTACAACTTTCAAGCGCACGTGAGCGGAGTTTCCAAAAGCAAATAAACATTGTCGAAAAGTATACCCACTACTGTGTTACCTGACTCACTGCGAATATACGTGTTATTGCAATAAAAAGGTATTCTACCGATATATTCGCTTATAACGTATATGCAGCTAATAACAAACGATTTTTTGTAAGTTGTGCTTTTGTTATTGCATTTAACTTGTAAAAAGTTGCAAAAATAACAATTCAGTTTCACAATAAAATTATTGCGTACTGCTGGCACGTTGAGGGTCAAATGAGTTGTCATTGATTTTGTATATTTCAAAAGCAATTTTTTTTGCTTAAAACAAAAATTTTGTTCATGAAAATATATTCGCTTTGTTCAGATTGGCAAAGAGGATGCAGTGAATACATTTCTGAATACAGAACCCCTGTTTTGTGCCCAAAAACTGCTTCCGAATTTGGATTTTCCGACGAAAAGTTAATGACTGCTAGTTTCCCGTTAAGTACGTTATTTTTAGATCAAAATTAACGATATTTTCGATACAAGGGCGATATTTTTCGAAACCTTTCGAACCAACACGAATCCCACAAACACAACGCATTATTCGCAACGAAGCAGGTATCACGGGTATCACAGTAGCCGCCATTAAGCGCGCGAAAAGGTGGATACTGTTTTCCTGTCTGCACTCAAAATAATTTTCACGTCGAAATTACGTGAAAAGTTATGTGATTATTCTCCATCTAACTTTTCCCGTTCTATGTACGTGAATTTAACGTAGTTTGCATTAGTATGCGTGCATTTACGTGGAAATCAGATAAATGTTATTGTATTTTCCAATAATGTTCAACTGAAAGTCACGTAACTCCCTGTAGAGAAATTTACGTGATTTTTCACGTGGAAAGAACGTGTGGATTATTTTGAGTATGCCCTTGTGTCCGCCGAAAAATACTGGACGTCCTTTGTGAACGATGCCTTTAGAGTAGTTTCAAGTTTCATTAATTTTCCGAATAACTGGCATCTGTGCACAGCGATGCCAGATCAGCGGTTTTCCCGCTAGACTTAGCGGGATTTCAAGCCGGATAGCGGGACTTAATAACCAAACGGCGGCTAGCGGGAATCTAGCGGTTTTCTTAAATAACTCAGCGGGATTTTAGCGGGATCGCGATTTAGCGATATTTGGTAGGCAAGAGTGCTGACAGAGAGGTTGACAGCAAAAAACTTCGTTTATTGACAGTCTAATGTCTGCTCATGCATTGGCAGATGGTTCAGTATATCCTGCTGATTAGAAAACTCCGTAGTTTTTGCCTAGAATGGGATCAGTTCTGACAAATACTCATTAGAACTTACTGAACAAGAAGACCACCAAACCAATCCGTTTTGCGTATTCCTAATTTTTCCACAAACTAATTCGTTGCCAATGGCAAAATCCAACTGATTCATGAATTGCAAACAAAACAACACAAACAACTTATGTATCTATATACATCATAATTTGCTATATACCGTAGCATTTGTATGATAACAAAACCAAAAAAAATCGGCTGATGAGCCGATAAACCCTAAGTCTAAAAGGCAAATCGGTACATTTTTGCTAAAACAAAATATCAGCGAGAACAAAGAGCCGATGCGCTTTTCAGATATTTTTGAATTTGGGCTGCTTATAAAGATTGAAACATATCTTCTTTTGTCACCAAAAACCATAACCATTTGCCAGCTTTGCTGAAATTTTGCATTATTTTTATCATAGCTAGACACAGAAAGAGAATTTGTGCTAAAGCTTTTTTCGAAATTTTCGCATGTGTTCTTAGACTCCTTAATTATAAGATTAAGGAAAGACAAGATTAAAGATAAGATTATTCTTGCGAAATGTCGTAGTAAATTGTCATTATATGAGGGATAACAAGATAATTCTTTTTCTGTTTCCTGAAGCTTCGTCAACATGAATGCAGCAAATTTGCATAATGTTCATTTAATTGCAACTTCTCAATTTCAGCAGATCATCTTGATTTCAAATGCAAGCCTTACTGAAATGAATATTCTGCACCAGAAACGAAGGAATAATATGACTTTTGGTTCAGCGGGATTTCTAGCGGGAAATAGACTAGACAGCGGGATTTCAGCGGGAAATCAACCTCTGGGCAGCGGGAAAATGGGCAATCGACCTGGTAACACTGTCTGTGCAGCGAACACATGTTTTGTTTACATTATCATCGGAAAAAAGTCGAATTTATTCGTTCTTTTAATTTTCCTATTAAATTTACCGGTGCCAATATAAAAATATTAAGAAAAACGAACTGCAGTATTAATTCTGTTAATATTCTCGGGAGATATAAAATTTAATAAGTGGTTTAATAAACGTAACTACTAACTACGTTACATTATTGCTTTGCGTAAAAAAATTTGATTCAACTCGCAAATTTGAACTGCATAGGCATACCTAGGTATTTAAACCTGAGAATTTGAACATTCTAAACGTGATCGACGTCTGCTATTTTAAACCAATATCCTCATTCAAAGCTGTGATGGAAGTACCGTTGGAAACGCAAGAACACCATATCCCAGAGATTAAATATGAATGTAAGTGCACGAGTGCACGATCTTTCTACTAACATACCAACTAATTTAGCTCTTCTAATAATACAGATTTGGACCACACTGCCGATGTTCAGTACGTACTAAAACTTATACATGTTTAAATTGCATAACAAAACAAACTTACAGGTTGAACATATCGACAGGTTACACGCATGGGGAGAAACATTGAAGGAAGCTTTCGAGCAATGTGGGATGGCCATGTTCGGCTACATGACGGAGCTTCCGACGGTGGACATTCGCAAGTGTTACGAAATCAAAACCGAACCTACGGACGATTTGGAAAATCTCCTGTTCCGATTCCTGGACGAGTTGCTGTTTCTGTTTTCGGCAGAACCGTACCTGATTTGTAAAAAGTTGGAAATTACGAAGTTTGATACGGAAAATTTCTACATCGAGTGCCGTTGCTACGGGGAAGAGTTCGAACTGGGCAAGCATCCGCAGGGAACGGAAGTAAAGGCGATCACCTACTCGGCCATGCAGATTCATCAGAACATTGAGCCGAACAGGAGTGAGGTTTTTGTTATAATAGATATTTGAAAATACCTATATGTACAAGATAATATACGTGCTGTTTGGTTATAAATTTTGAGAATAGTTTTAATTATAGTTTAATATACAAGGAAGTGCCTGACGGTACATTCTAGAGATACCATTTAGTAATTTTTTAAAATACCGTCTATTACTATTGCACCTTGACAGTGTTGGGCACCGCTAATTCGCTAACTGACCAATCGAGAAACACTAATTACACTTTATAATTTATACTCAGACTAGCCAAATTGTTGCTGGGCCATAATTCCAAATGAAGTGCCGCTGTTTATTTTGAAATTAATAAACTGTAAAGCATTTTATCCATTATAATAGGTTTTGATCTTATTTTAATAAGAAAAGCCGTGTAATATATACAAATTAGTATTTATTTGTAAAGTGATAGATTATACTGAAATTTGTTGAGATATGTTCAAAAATAAATAGTGACTGTTAATTTGCAGTTTACGGTTAGTGATTAGCGAAATTTCCACGATTATCGAGCAAATTAGCGGTGCCCAACACTACACATTGATGGAACCAGAGGGGGATGGGGAGCTTAACTCCCTTTAGCCATCTATTGAACTTTAAAAAAACTATGGGCCTTATTACAGAAGAGTCGACTCGACTCGCCATCTATTTCAAATTAGACAAGTTGCTCGTCGAGGCGTCTGTTGTAATAAGGCCCATAGAATGCAGTTTTACTTTGTATCACTTTAATATGATTTCTTGCATTGTTTTGCTTAATATGAACATGCTGACAAAATGAAACGTTTGAAAAAATGTCGGGAGATATTGTCTGCCATATGTACTGTCGCTATTCACATAACAGTCCCATTTATATAGGAAAAACTCCATAGAAAATTGGATTGTTATGCGAGTAGCAGCAGTCTATGAGTTCCACAAATGCTATTGCATTTCTTTACCCTAAATTCTTTACCTAAATCTTATGGGAGTCTTTGCTCTAACTATTTTATTCATACGGCCTAATATTTGTTTTGTTGCCATGCAATAATCGACTAGATTGAATTCATCTAGAAATGATCTAGTCTCTACGTCAATGCTAAGATTGTCGATTCAATTCATATCCATACATATTTTTAACAAAATATTAAACATTCTTTTATATTATCAATGAAAACTTCAATAAAAAAATCAATAATAAATTTGGAAGAATTCGATAAAAAATTAAAAAGTATCTAAATTGTGCGAAGTTTAAATGATAAATTACATCAGAAAAGATGTTGAATGAAATTGAAACGAAATAAATTATGCCAATTTAAGTTAATAAGTAGCCCTTCATTTCCCAAGATAATCGAAATAAACTACTTCAGCCGCTTTAGCTGACTCACGTCTTTTTGATTTCCCTTATTTACTCAATTCAATATGAGAAACAAGGAAGACAAAACAAGTTAAACCCATTAAATAACACAATAACATTTCACGAAACACACCACTACATTAATGAGCGTAATCGCGTTCTTGCGCAGCCTTAGCATAAATTTGAAATGATCGTTATTTTTAGCGATGGAAAAAGGTAAGTCGTGGTTTCAAATATGTATTACGTTTACTAAGAGCGAATTCGGTTATTCAATCCATGTATTAATTATGAACATTATGCAATTCTAACTTGAATTGTTGTGGCCCCATGCCACGAAAATATTTGTATAAGCTTAAGTAGGTACCTAAAAGTAACATTTCTTCATCCATTCGAAGCCATTCTACTATTCATAAAAATTAAAATATTGAGGCCTAACCTTTATAAAAAATTAATATGAACAGATTGAATGTCTGCGAGTTTAAAAATATTATTTCTATATGTCAGCTGAGTAGTCAAACTCGTTCTTCTGCTTATTAAAAATTACTTTAGCATGACTAGCACCTATTTTGCTGATTCAATTCAGAGTAACGGTTTGAAAAACAATGTCTTATAAATATAACTAGCATAATGATAATGATAATATTGACTTGTTGGGTCCCCTTGAAATCATTGAATTCGATATTCGAACATTCAAATGCAATTCTTTCATTTCAATCAGGATCACCGGGATCACCTTACATCAACTTAAAATTGAACTGTTGGTGGCCCAAGCTCTCAAAAGTTTTCGTGTGGAATCCGAATGCAGTAGAATCAATTTAAAATGATATTGATTTAACTGTAAATGTATAAAATTTTATGGCAAAATTCAAATTTTCTTCTAAATTGTACTAAAACTGTGAGGCCTTCGGAGTAGATGCCATTTTTTCTTATAGTTAATTTATACTGTCATGTGTACAATTGACTCCGTATTCTCCGTATTCCCTAATCTCAAGGTCCGAAGGGCCTTCGACCCCAGCGCCTGTAATTTGAAAAGCGACTCGCGACTGTACCAAACTGTAGAAACGTAAGCACATCTGGCATCGCTGGTTCATTCAACCGTTTGCTGGCTGTAGTGTACAGTGCCAAAAGTTATGCTGTTCTCAGCCAGCAGCATTGAAATTTTGCATCACATATCGCTCTCCTCTAAGGTCACGGTTGAGCCGGTGTGGGTAAGGTAAAGTCACTTCTTTGTTGAAGTCGTCGTGAGATGCCAAATTTTTCTTTGGTGTAGAAAAGTGAAGCTTTCAAAGCGCGGACTACCGCCGAAAAGAAGAGTCGGTTTTCTTTTTTGAGCCGAGAGCAAAGATTGTCCATTTTGTACAAAACTGGAAATAGTGTAATATTTTTTTTCAAAAGTGGATAGCTCGGTTAGACACAAATGTCGAGTGCTACAAAAATTTTATTTTGATAAATGATTGCAAAAGACTGCTAGGTTAAAGAGATTGACATTGCTATGGCGCTGTATGGCCGCAAAAGTGCCAATAATAAGAAAATTAAAATATTGGATAGGTAAAATGTGGAAACAGGCACAGTAGTTTCTTTTCTGCTAAGTTTTAGTACGGTTTACTTTTGCTCGAATAGGTCCGGTGTTCGGTGTAACTAGTGCAAGTGACTTTTTCTTGTGCCGGCGCTCCAACAAAACCGGGAAAACGGACCCCACAGAAGGTGAGCGAGAACCCCTGAATGTGCCCCTCTATCATTCCTTCAGTTACCACCACCGTCTGCTTCAGCTTTTCAGTTATTACGCTTCCGCCCCGTTTCGATTCGATCATTGTCACTACTTGCGAAGAACATTAAGCAGTGGTCATGCAATAGTATGCGTTTTTTATGTTTTCCGCAGTGTTGCCGCTTTTCGTTCATTATTTCCTTAATCAGCTGTTGTTTAGGGTAATGAAGGTGATCGATAAAGAATTGGTTCTTAAATGTTTTATTAGAAAATACATTTATTATATTTATTTTAAACTTTAAATAAGAATTAAACACGTTGGTTTTTCTAAAAGCAGTGGAACCGTCCGTTGCAGTACTTTGTTATTGAAAGCTGATACACTTGATAAAGGTTGTTGGCAACACTACACGTTGCGCTATAACAGCTGGTGCGTCCTTTTCACTCTTGCGATTGCGAGTGATGTGTTTGTTTTCACGCTAATACATCAACACATGTGTAAATTTTTCAATCAGCATTCTTATAAGCATAAGCATAAGTGCCTTGCTGTAAACAGGCGGTATGCTTGCAACGCCTGAAACAATTTTACCTAACATAAGCAGAGGGAGTGTCCCTCGTGTGATCCTTTGTTGCATCACATACAATTTACAAAACTTTACAGATTCTTCCAGATCACGACTAGTTTCTGTGGCGGGCACGGGCACTCGCACACGCCGCATTCAAAAGTTAACCTCGTTCAAGGTTTAGTCACGCAATAATGTAAAGAGTAATCGATTTATATGTATGCGTATGTTAGGTAAAATTTTTGGAAACGTTCTAAATGAGCAGATGACGGTTTGCAATAGATGGAGCTTATTTTATAAAGTAAAGATGACAAAGGATTTGTTTTGGCAATGAAGTATTCCACCACGCATACATATAAAGATTTTTTGACATCAGCTGGGGTCCTCGCTGAGGCTGTTTGCAGTAGGAATAATGTCAAAAACATCAAATATCAAACTCCCGGATCCTCTCCTCCACTCTTCGCTACCCTCTCACCCCATCAAACATTTTTGTTGAATAGTAGCTTATTCAACCGTTATATGGCTAATAACAGTAGAATAATCGCTTGATAAACTATTGTACAACAAAAATGTTTGTTGGGACTCCTACATAAACGATCCGCAGCTAATGTCATTGTCGTTAGTGACGAAACCGCAAATTACTTCATACAGTGGGATTTCGAATTTGGCACACTCTTGAATGATTCTACCTGTAAATAGGTCGGATTTAGTTAAAGCTAGGCTGAAACCTGAGAGTGATTCGCGAAGAGGCAAAAATCTAACGTCAAATGCAGCCAGTTGTATCGTTGGTCGCAAATAGAAAAGTAATGATAAGTCACATAAGCTTTCTGCTGATGGTTTTTTTTTGAAAAACACATTTGGGATTGAATTAGTATTATTTTTCTTTGTTGTATAAACTTTTTTGCAAAAACTGAAATACCCGTGCACCAATTAGCACTAAAATATGTCCTTATGAAACGCACATTTTACTCATCCAATGAGGAGTCCAGTTTCAACCTAACTTTAACTAAATCCGGCCTATGTACAGGTAGAATCATTTAAGAGTGCATGGTTCGATTTTGGCATGCCTCGATTTTAGCAACAGAAGTGTCCGTTTTTGGCAACACAAAATATTTTACATCCAAAAATATTCTTAAATATCAGCCAGTTATCGTATACATACTTTAAATGACGAGAAAATAATGCCCTACGTGTGTTCATGAAAAAAAGTGCGGTTATAGAATGTTTCGAACAATATTTTTTATTGCCGTAGGACTACGACGACCGCAGGTCGCCAAAAACTTACTTGCACCGCACGGATAGCTCTTGGCGGATTTTGTGTACATAAAACAGTAAACATAAACATAAAAAGATTGAAATCGTTGATTAATAACATTTAGTCAATTTCTAACGCATTTACATTCAATTTTTTTATATCAAAAAAGGGTCTCGATTTTGGCAACATAGGCGACACGCATTTATTTCCAAATTCGAAATTCAACTGTACTTATCTTCTAAAGTCAACTTTCGCTGGTAGGGAATTCAAAACTAGGCTGCTTTTAGCTTTTTTACAAAACTATCCTTTAATAATCTAAGTTTTTAGTTAGATTTGTGTCCAAAAAAGGCTATGGCTCAACGAAAAAAGAACTGGATACTTAACTGGATATCAAAATCGCTTGTCAAATTAAAGTTGACAGCATAACATATTCAATAATTATAATAGAGTTATGTCACAGACAGACATTCACCCCCGTGAAGAAAAATGAACAAAAATTATTGCTGATTGCAAGGAAAATTCACACGCTATACCGGTCAATTCAAAGTTATTGCGGAGTTTCCACCTATTTAGAGTCCCACGCGAAAATTATTAGCGTGGTTATTTTCTGCGTTTAGCACACATGTTTGCAATTTAGCAATTTGAACCATCAGTTTTTCGTTATTGCCTCCCCACTGCACTCCTCCTTGCTTGACAAGCATAGTTTCAGTGTATTTAGTAAGTACAGGATCGTTATTATTAAACGACGGATTTGCGTAGGACTCGTAAAATTGCTGCAAGGTACAATATTGTTGGTTGGAAATATCTCCGTATTCGTCAAAGTGGCACTTTTAACCTTCCGTTACTCGCGACAACTTTTGTAGCACGGATACTCGCGCGTTGTATTTTGTGCAACACTATCTCGGAATATCTCAGAATCCTGGCTATATAGAAAGTTAGTGTCTTCAGCAAAGTTAATCAGTAGGTTAAGACCTTTCGTTTGGGGGATAGAATTTTATAAGTTTGTCACCAGGCGGCGCCAAACCCCGCTGTAAATTGTACATCTTACAATTGCGGCCATGTACAAGTTGCTGTACTCGGAAAGATCATTTTATCGTTCCTAAATGATGTAGCATTCTATTGATTAAATTTTTTTTCTAGCAGTTATCATGTTTACTTAGATATTTTTCACTTAAAACATCTCATCACATAAAGTATGATGACATTTCTGCTGTTGGCAGAAAGTAGGGCATCTGTGGTTAGAAAGTAGGGCTGATGCGGCGTTTTTTTTTGTTTGTTAGATTATAGTCACTTTAACAAGCTTGGGTTATTCGTAACTTCTGTGGGGTTGGGATTTAAACCCGGGTCCTCGGCATGAGAGGCGTGAATGCTAACCACTACGCCGGGACTGACCCCTGATGTGGTATTTTGAGTTACTTGGGCAGGATGTTTAGAAAGTTTTTTGCACAGTGATGATACATAGTGTGAAAATGTCCACTAACACATTTTCTGAAAACAGGATCTTACAAATAAACAGATTCCGTAAATAGAACACATTCAGTAAACTAGCCCATACACTAGCGCCGTGAAGTCACGAAATTATGAATTTTTGCACACCATCAACTGTTGAATAACTTTGCTGTATACAGAAACCATTTTCCCTTATGAAGAAATAAGAAAAAAATCCAGTAGGGGCCAAGTACCCCTCACACATCGCTTGCAACGTTTCTGCGATTTCGGTTTATGCTCATCTATTTTACTGAAAAGCATTAATGTAATGAATAATTATGTTATTTTGTCCATAATAAGTTTATTGAAGAGTACATTTTGGTTTGACATCGATCCGTTACTTGAAAACAAAATGGCATCCAAAAATCTACAAGCGTTGTTCAAAATACAACAGCGCGAGTAACGGAAGGTTAACAAAAGGAGACGATTACCCTATTACAAATACTTACTTGTTCAAGGGATACTCCTGTTGTAATTTGATATTTAGGAATTTCGATCATAGTGCTAACACAGACAAACGGACATAACTCTTGGAAGAAAAATCAACTAAAATTATGGTCACACACATTTTGCTTGAGCACTAGCTTATAAAACTAATAGCGTTTTTGTTTTTACTCAGGTCCAATCTAGGTTCGCCCTAGTTCCAATCGAACGGCTGTCAAAACGTTTGTTTTTTCACTCAGGTTGGACTTAGTTCCGCTTTAGGTTGAACTTTTTAGGCGTCGGGTTCGCCCTGGGTCTTTCTACAGTTTCAACTCCGCTATCAGCAATAAACTGACAACCCGAAAACGTTTGTTTATTCTCCCGAAAATCTTTGTTTATTCAATGGTCGGATTCGAACTAAGTCAGGTTACAAAACAAAAACGGTATAAGAAAAGTTCAATTACATCATAAGGTGATGGATGACATTGCATTGTGCATTATAAAACATACGACAGACTTCGCAGCCATTTGTTAGAGTGCTGGACAATTGCAGGGTCAGTTGCTGCTATTCTATTCTCTGGTAATTTTCCAAATAGACCTATGTGACAATGAGAGATCCTCTTCGCGTCTCCTCTCTTCCGCTTATTACGGCTTGCTTCTTAAATGCATAGAAAAGAAAATTTTCAAAACAATTAGCTGGCTCCGGCAACCGATTCATGCAAAGCTGATATGTTAAAATGCGTTAGTATTGCCGAGAACAGCGGAAGAGAGGAGGTACGAAGAGAAACTCTCATTGTCACATGACAGGTCTATTTGAAAAATTACCCGGTAAATTCGCAACGACAGATTATACCATGCAATTAATTCCACCGTCAATATGTTGGATAACAAAAAGTACAGCAATTTTGTTATGTGATAATTGTAAACAAACAGTTACTAAGCAGTCAGCATTGATAACATTTTTTCAGTTTTCGCATCTCAACCAATCATATGTAAGTACACTTTTGACTACATCTTACGGTAAGGCCTGGCTAGATAAGGTGTCATTCCAAAAAATCTAAACACGAAAATTGATCAAGTTTTGAACGTCAATAACTCAGCGATTTGCTTGTGGATTTTCAATATTTTTAATATAATATAAATATACGGATTGTACTACGTTGCGGAAATTTGACAGAAAACTCATGGAAAAACGGTCAAATTGCCGCAACGTAGTAAAATCCGTATGCATTGTGTCTGGGCCTTTAGAGCAAATGCTCCCATACGATTTAAACGGAAAAAGCAAAGCAAACTGTTTTATTCATACGGCCTAATGTCTTCAGGCCAGCTTTCGATGTACAAAGACCGGTGCGTCAGGAGGACCATGTTGCATGACCATTATGCATGTTGCTTTTTGTAATGTACTTACAATCTTTGATATACAAACTAACGCTCATATGTAACGAACCCGGATAAGTAGTACTGGCTTATGTCGATGATGTAACTGTGATTGTTAAGGACAGCGCTAAAATTGAGCAAGTTATTCAATGTTTTAGTGATTTCGAAATAGTTTCGGGGGCAAGACCTAACATGGAAAAAACGGTGAGTCTAGCTAGCAAAGAATAGACCGCGAGTAATGAATATCAAATAGAAGTTTATTCTTTTTAACAGATTCGTATGTTTGAAACTCTGGTACATTGCGTCGGTAATTTCATTAACTAACAGTTATGTAGCAGAATTTACCAAATACATAAGATACTACCTGTGGTCTGGAATGCCGCATTGAATACGCTTCACGTAGGTAAAATTAGATCGAAAAAAGACGGCGCACTAAGGCTTCATTGTACGAAAACCAAAGCTAAGGCATTGCTCCTAAATTGATACCTACACACTCAATCGCCACCAGAGATAGACAGCCTTTTCGAAAGGAGAGTTTTTGATGTGAAACTATCTCATATTCAGCAAATAGCAAGTACGATGGATGAATTCCCGGAAATATCGTTGGAGCAACCAACCTCAAGTCGTATATACTGGCATCTGGTAGACGCTATGCTACAAATCGAACTGGTAATACGGATGAATAAAAATTGGAAACGGATCTGGAAAAACATCAACCATCAAAAACTGAACTCTGAAGAAAAATCGCTATACTATCGTTTGACTAATGGAAAACAGGAACATACAGACCTGCGTCATAGAATGGACGATACGAGATTGCATGATCCACTATGCATACAATGCAATCAAATGGAATCAATGGAACACAAATATTCAGCATGAGGTAGAGTTGCAGGTTTGTAGAGCGAAACGAAAGCGAGCATAATAGCAATAAGTAACCGTAGTTGCACATTTGCGGAGCTACAACATCCAGAATTAAATAGTTTAAACAACCAAAAAGTGGGGAAAATATTCATAAAATATATGATGTATGTAGAAGAAATACCAAGTGAAACACAATATTGTATTACAAAGTTTAGATCGTATATAACAATGTAAATAAAGAGAATAAAAAAGCTAAAAAAAGACGACGTGAACCGGAAAGACCAGACAATTAGGTAAGGGAGGGTCATTGCAGCAACGCTTATTAGGTTTGTATAACGTTTGTACACGTATCAGAAACGGTGTCATAGTCAGCGTTTTCGAAATTATAGTATACTGTACAGGTGAAGTCTGGCGGAAATGATTTGTGGCTCGATTTTCAAGGACAGGTTAGACGATGATGAGGTGGACTGGTGGACCGGCAACTTCGAAAATTACTGGAGTACATTCAGTGTTCTGCGGATCCAGCAGAGCAGCGGTGCTTGGTGGCATCACCGAGTTATAGGTATCCGGGTATAGAAAACCGAATCGTGCAGGTTGCCATTTGATTTCCGGGAGATTAAAAGTTTCAGTCTTGAGCGTACAGTGGCAATGGAGTCCGTATGAGTCGATAACAAGTCGATGTATTGCGGATGCGAGCAATGAAAAGCATCGTATTTCCTGTCGAGCACTTGAAATGAAGAGGTACGATTGTTGAACAAAGATTCGGTTAGCGCAATAGTATCGTAGCAGCAATGAGAAATGGCAAATAGGCATTGGTGGAATTGTTTATACCGGCAACGTTTCGATGTTTGGTACAGAACATGTAGATTGGAAGGAGAACGACAATTACCAAATAAAATTCTCCCTCGTGGTCCCTCGATAGCTTTTCCAAGCTGTTTTTTCGTCTTCGATGGCTCCATCCACTATGCAGAGGAAGGTAGAACTTCATTCAGTGGCACGCAATTTTGAGATGATATTGGAAACATTTATCAGGTTGAATGCTGAGGCCGGTAGAGTTGAACCATCTTCTGTGTACAGTGTCGAGCCCTGGCGTCTTTAAATGATAAGCAAACATGAGACGAACAGAGAGTTATAGAAGTTATATTCTGAGACATTACCTAAGGACAGTTGAAAATTTTAGCAAAATTGGCAAAGAAAACCCATACCCGCGAATACGTACCCAGACCCAGCAAAAAATAGTGGTCCTATCGCATACAATATGAACAAATGAGTTGCTCGACTTCGCACGAAAAATAACTAAGAACTTTGTTTTAACTTGTTCATTTGGAACCTGATTAAACGGTTTGAATGGTATTCTTGGGTTTACTTTCTCCGTGCCTCACTTAACGCCGTCTGTGGTCTACACCAGCCGAAATAATCAACGAAAAAGCACCCCACAGAGAATCGGATCGGAGAACTACGAGATAATCTGCTTTGCACTACTGTGACAGTAAACTGTGGATCGACCAGACTAAGGGAGACCTATAGGAATCCGCTTCAAAGAAAATGAAAGCAGCGAAAGGTATAACGAAGGTTCTCTATTGAATAATTTTTAATCTGAAGTAGAGGTAGTAGAGTTTATCTTTCGTTGGGATTAACAACGATTTCAAAGTAATAAACATTGTTCTACCTGAAAGATGGACGGGACAGAAAATCGCCAAGTTAATGTCCAATCCATTCGCCACCAAGCAGAAGGTTAAATACGCGTTATATTTATATTTTTACCCACCTATACTAGAGTGAGGCGCAGCTCTACGTCAAAAAGGTGAAATGAAGCATTTCATTATTTCTCTACTATGCATTTCGATCTGTTCAGATCTTATTGACGTCTTATTGACGCGTAGGACGGTCGTCCCGGATGCATCATGTCAACTTCAGAATGCCATTTTTGGAATTTATCAAAGGGATTAAACTCGCCATAGGGAACATGAATAGTTTTAACTGGCAGCCCGTTTCATGCAGATGCAGACATGATCTCATTTAGCTTGATAAGCTTCAAAAATTATGAGGGTGCTTCGCATAGTTTCAACCTTCCCTCAAGATATCAATGTACACGTAGAGTCTGCAGCTCCGAATCGTGAATCGCCTCACATCGCATTGATTACCGCTTTTCGGTGCGATTTTGGTTACCGCTTCGTTCTCAGCCAATGAACATGATTGTTCCAAAAACAACAACTGTCAGTAGAAGTTACTTTGAAACGCACATCCTCTTATTCATGTGTCAAATAGTGCCACCGTCGTATCTGTACACACAGTTCTACTCGTCGTAGAGGGATATGGCTCTCAAACCCATAGCGCCGGTGGCACCAATACAGTTGCGCAAAAAGGGGCCCAGCTTGCCAGAAGTGATGTGCCGTCCAAAGAAGAAGCACACAGAATCGAGTTTGTGAGATATAGACAGCACAGAAACGCGGAGCAGGCTCAAATTGAAGGTAAGACCTCACTTTGCGGCGGACATTTTTGCGTGGCGAACATCAAGGTACCGAAAAAGCTAGCTTTTGTGGATCCATTTGCCCGTTAATGGGTTCAGTTGGTTCGTTGTAGGGATAATTATCAGTTCCGCTGTGTTTGATTGGCCGAAACTAAGCAGTAGTCATTTTCCATCTAGTTTGTGCTTAGGATGTTGCGGTAGGAAAAAGGAGCGCCACGGCTCATGATTGGACAGTGAAAAAAAGTAGTGATGACGGTGAAGATTTCCGCCACCACAGCAACAACGGATAGGCGATAATTGGAGTCGTGTTTCGCCAATGAAGAAAATCAATAATGTGGGTATGAACTTGTTGTTCCACCGCTGGTTCCAGCGCTAGCCAGTTTCCTGGTTTTGTCTGGTGAAGCCCGCGTTAACTGTGCAGTGCCGTGCAGTTTCGAAAGGTTTCCTTTTCCCCCGGTGCATTTCAGCAGAACGATTTGCTTCTCTCCCCTTCGTATTTTTAATTTCTCTTTTTCAAGTAATTCTTATGCGCCGTATTTTTTCAAAAGGCTTCCCTCTGCTAATCCCCCTCGTAGACGGTGGTGTACATTTAATTTGAGAAAAAATAGGGTGGTAAAGGATATTTTCACCAGCCGGCTAATCGTTCGTTGATGCCAAGCTACATATCGATTTTACGCAGAAACTTTCCTGAAACGTATGTGGGGCCATTATGACAGGAGCTGTCAGAAAGATGGCTGCATCGCTTAGTGCTACATCCAGTAAACATCTATTCTTTCAACTACCGTATCTCTGCACCACCCTATTTTTATCTCATGCATGTATCCGTGTCCGCAAGAGCGCCAACGTATGACACCGAAAGAGTTCTTTGGCTTAGTTTTCGGTTCTAGCCGGACCGAGACGGAACATCAGCATTTGTTGTTATTCGACCTCTGCTGTGTGTTCCTTTGCGTGCGTGATAGTGCTGGGTTGCCAGTGCTGCCCGGATCCGAATGCATCCTCGCGGGACACACCTCGTACAATTTTAGTTTGAACTACTACCGTCTATAGTTTTACCTCACGCGAGTGTAAGTTATGCTATCATCGAACGCTAAATCAAAGTCCTTGAACTACTCATTCGTGTTCGTCTTTACCGGATTTATTTCCCGAACTTACGTTTGAGCCACATGTGAAATCATAAACCATGTCACTAATATCTGATCAGGATCATTCTGCCCATGGATGCATAGTTGACGTAAAAACCAAAATGACCAAAATGTACTTTTTCGGTCCTACGCACTCTTAACTATGTTGTTCACATGCCCAATACTCAAACAACATATGTTTGTTCGAAAATATTCGAGAAATTTAGGAAAATTGAGCTACTCTGCTATTGTTTTCACGTGATGCTAATGGTTGACGTGATTCCCTGCATAATCAATCAGCATAGCAACCTATTTGTTTTTGTAGCTTTACGCCAAGTTATGTGAATAATCGTTCAAAAAAACAGTCTGTTTATTCGCATAAACTGGCGTTCGCATTTTTTAAACACAATAAATGATGAATGAATCATAAAACCCCATCAGTCCTGTTTTGATTAATAAACTCTACTAAATTGACAGATTATTCGATTGAAAAAGTTTATAGCAAAGATTACATGGCTTTAAACGTTTTCACGATAAAAATGCGTTTTCTCAACAATCATGATGCTGGTCGTTACGTCGACTATGCATCCATGGGCAGCATTGCAGTCAGTCCGAAAGTTTTTCATAAATCAAAATTCCCAAGCGATTGATACTCCGATGATGGCCGAATGAACAGGAGTAAGTTGAAACGTAATAATTGAAGTTTTGAATATTTCATCGATCAAAACCACCACGAATGCACATACAAAGATGGATAACGTTGCTGTGCTCCCACATCCCTGGCACGAACGTCATTCTCATACATTTTTCTTGAAGCCGTTTGAGCCAGGCTTGCTGGCTCGATTTTGACAGCATCTGTAAGAATTACGCAATCATAGGGTTTTATGGTTCAGAAAATATGTTGCATGCAGGATGTAGATAATGAACGATGTTCGTTTTTTTGTGCTATCGGCAACATAAGATAGGAAAAATTCTGACTTTTTATAGTCTTATTTTTTATGATAAACAAAAAAGGGAAACAACACGCTGCTTTCGTCATACTGCGCAGCATTAAATACAAACGTTGTCTCGTTTAAATTTTGTTTCAAAATTTGTTGTCTACCTCTATTACCACCACTATCGGAGGCGGCTTCAGCTGACAACTGTCGTGACAGGGATGTGTGTGCTCCCTAGTTTAATGCGACATAAATTCCCCACTTACTGCCGGGAATAAGCAGATCTAGAGACACTTTTATTATGCTTTTCATAGTCGTCATTATTCCTGTTTATATTTAGTGATGAAGCGGTGATCTGTTCGTCAAACGACAAAGCATGCAGAAAAATCCCCTCATGCATTCTGATCCGATAGGTACCGATTCCGTGCTCAAGTAATGCCTGCCATAACTTGATGCAATTGTCCAACGTGTTGTTTCGCAATTCGAGAACATATAGGTGTATGTCAGTGCAATGCAACTGGCAACACCGGTGGGATTACGGTTCACTCTGTTCTTCTCTCTCTTGCTCTTTGCCGTGCGGAATCGCTGCAACGCTCCTCCGTCATTCATAGCATCGGCGCGATAATCATACACATTCTCACGCACACTCCTAGCTGCACCAGTCTAACCAAAGCAAGCAGACGAGAACATCGGCAATAATTAGATGGAGGCTAGTTTTTTTTGTCTAAAAGCCTTAAACCGTACCGTACAATCGTAGCCGGTCTAGGAAGTTCAATAATGGCTCTCATCGCACCGTGAGGATGTTTCCGATGATGGTAAGACCGCATTGTGGAATGTAAATATTTCTCCGAAAGTTCAACTTTTTCCAGCCTTGCGGGCGAGCAGTTGCGAACTGCGTCTCATCATCAGTGTTCGCACTTTTCAGCTTTCTGTCTCATCGGGACGGGACGACCATATCGAAAAAAGATGGAGACCATCCGGCAAATGGCTGATAATTTTCATTTGTGTTGCAAATCGTTAACAGATGAAAATCAAGCGCGGATGTGTTTGGCATGCAGAAAGTGATCGCTCTCTGTGGTATACTTTCTGCAAAAGAACCGGCTGAAGAAAGCATGCCACTAAATTCACAGATGTGCCTTCGACCTCCTGCAAAGCGTCAAGCTGCAGGTCTAAAGATGGCATCCTTGAGAAGGGTGAAAAAAATAAACCATAATTACCAGATGCTGCGGGGTTCGAACGACAACCGAAAGCAAAAGGAAAAAAAAACGCATCTGAAAAAAAGTGAATGAATAAGATCAAACAATATGGATGCAAATTAGTCAATGGGGAGTCCACATCATGCAATGCAAACGCTACCGGTATAAGGAAGATATCTGACCAGTCCGAAAAATGACCTGCGTCGAGAGCTTCGCTTCAAAGTCTGCTAAAACAGGATTTTCGTTCGATATTAGTTAGCCAGCGATAGCACACGCATCATGGACATAGGTTGCTCGTTTGAAGTGGTAAGAGCAATCTCATAGCGGTGTTACAAATTAGAATGTTTGTACGTTCATTTGATTACAGCACTTGTTTTATTACTAATGTTTCTCAAATAAATATAATGTAGAATGTAGGAATGAACTTCACCGAGGTGAGAACAGAATGGAAAAGATATTAGAAAAAAAGAGTAGGAAACCTACTGCTTCAGGTAAAACCAACAAGCAGTGCAAACAACAACAAAAACGCGACACTGGCGTTAGTTGCGGTGTGTGTAGGACTTCAATTGGATGGAACATCCAGCTTCACGCACACAGACAATCGGCCGCCAGTTAGCTAGCGGCTATGTTGGTACGTAACAGAACGGAAACAATGTTTGCTGGCAATGGTGAGTTCACTTTTCGAAAAATATATCAGAAAGTGGATAAATCCACGGCTGAGGTGTGCGGAAATCAGCGGTATCAGTGAATAACATAATCGAAAGTGTTAGTGCGTGCAGAAGTGGCACAATTCACTGTGCGCACCGATGCCTTTGGTGGGGAAGTGCGAATGTACGCGGTCTGCCGAATTCTGTCGATGGTTTATCGATTTTGTGAAGTCTGTGACAGTGAACCGTACTGCTGGCGCTTGTATTGCTTTTGCCGATCGCAACGATAGAGGGAGCGCCCGTGCGAACCATCGCGAGAGAGGTCATCTTTCCGGCAATGTGTGTATATGTGCGTTCAATCAGTGTAACGTTTTGATCGAAACTCGGGAAGAATAAACCGGAAAAGTGCAAGCTGCAAAGTTTAAATGGTCGAAAATTGTGTATGCGCTGGCACAAACAGAGTTCGGTAGATACCGATATTCGACGTGGAATTTATTGCGCCTCGTGTGCTTTTGCTGCCGCTGCTGCAATAGATGCTGTTCGAATGGAATGTGTCCAATCCGATAACAGCGAACAAATTCATGCCCAGATTATCGAACTTTAAATTTGACTCGCATATCAATTGTGGCAAAAAAATTATTTTTATTAAATGTGAGTAGTACATTTGGAACCACATAAGACAGATGTGAATTAGTTTTTTTTATTAACAAACTATAGTCGACAATTAACATTAAATCATGATAGTAGATATGAAATATTTCGAAATAGCATCTTGGTAACAAATGCCAGTTTTAGATGAAAGTATTTGTTATTACACACGATTGAAATCCAAAAATCGGTAGAGCTTGCATTGTATTATGATTGGCACTAAAAAATTTGCTTTGGAAACATCCAGCTCAAAAAAAAAATGGAGGACTGACTACTGTCTGTATGGAGGTTGATATTAACATAATCATTCTTATGATACATCCGGCTTCGAAGTGGTTGGTGGTTGTACACTTTTTAGTCCAGTCATTACAAGGAATAATGTTACGAGGTTTCTATGCAAAAAGCGTTTTTATTACAATTGCCCTGGACGCTTGCTTCAAAAAAGCAAACTTTCAAATGATTTGCTTTTAATTCATTCAATAAGATTAGTTGAGCAATTTTGTCTGGAAGAAACCCACCTTATTCTTGGTATTGAAATAATGGCTAACTATCATGGGATTGCTACCACATGCAGTGGATCCAAGTTGCTGGGGTTTTTAAAATGCAAGCTTTTAATGTACGGTGTTCGGAATAAAGCGCTACTGATCTCTTGTGATCAGTATAGATACATTCCTGGACAATTATTTTCCGTTAATCACATAGAATTCACGTCATTCTATTTAATAAAATACGGATAATAGAGATCTCTATCGTTTGGATTACAACCTTTTAATCAAGATGGAGTCGAATGCGATGGGCACTGCATCGGGTGGATATATTGAAATTGTATCAAGTTCAAAATCGTTGCCCAATTTTGTTGCAAACTGTGGGTGGGTAGCTGTGAATTTTTTGTATCAGCCAAATCATTCAGAGACTGCGCTCAACTTCAAACGCTCATCGCTCATATTTTTCTCGTTTTGTGTAAATAACATCCTTAAGAAAAATGAAATAAATGGAACTACCTGTCACATTAGCAACGAGCTTTAAAATCGCTCGTTGTTCAAGAATTCGGAGTAAACTACTTATAAAATCAGGATAAGACTCCAATGGCTTGTCATGCAGTCCAGTTCTATTTATCTCGAAGTAGGTTTATAGGCTTGGTTTGCAGCCTGCATAGGCAAAAGTTGGGCATCGATTAATCTTGCCCGCTGCTCACTTATTCGCTCTTATTCTGTATTTCGACGAATCGGCTATTTGAAAGATGTTATTCCTTATCCTGCCAGCCAAATCACTCGATTGAGTTCCATTCGAAATTGACATCCAGCGGAATACAGCATAATGCTACGGGATATGATCGTTCAACAATCTGGGGACTTGCTTAGTACACTGTAGCTGACCGATTTTCCCAGTATAGATGCAGGGTGGTTCTCGCAGTAGTTGGTACAACGCAGCAGTGGTTTACAGTGGACTACCAGTGTTATCAGAATTGTGTGGTAATCCGTAATCCAATGTAGGCAAAAGGAGAGCCTTGGGCAGGGATGAGGAAAAAACCGCTTCTGATGATCGAGAACATAGGAGCGATCAGATTCAGATTCATTGACATTACTACTTGTAAGCGACAAATACTTTGTCGGGGTCTGTACAGGTTATGACAAACATCATGTCAGATGTGCGTGAATCTATATAAACAAAACGAGTAACCCTTTTCCTCGAAAGTGGGCGAATTGTAAAACTGATTGACAGTTGAAAATTAATAAGAGAACAAAACCTTGTGATTAAAGCTAAAGATTCGCTGTTTGTCATGAATCGTACAGATCATGATCTGTGTGTGTGGCGATAACTCGCAGATTTGATCAAAATAACTGATTTTCTATCTCTAGCCTTAAAATAAATAATGTATAAACGTCTTTATGACTTCTAGAGCAACATGTGAAAAGGGTCTATGTGCAAATGGGAGATTCTCTTTGTTGTCTCCTCTCTTCCGCTGATCACGGCGATGCAAATGCACTTAGACAGATTAATTTAGCACGAAACGGTTGCTGGCGTTATTAGCTAGCTACTGGTTAAGAAAAATTGCATTGGGATGCATTTATGTCCCGTGATAAACGTATGAGCGGAGACACTAGAGGGGTTAGTGCAACGATCTTACTGACTATAGCAGCACCTCCCATCCGAGATTCGAACACACGACGACTGGCTTGTTAAGCCAGCATCGTACCCCGAAGCTAACTGGGCATGATTTCAGTGCTCCTCATTAACTGAAGGCCCTGTATAGTTCTTTAATACATCCACTGATTTAAAATGCTTACTTAATTTTATCCAGGGTGGCAATTTAACTTGGAAAGCCGGGAAAACCCGAAAAAGACCGAGAAATTTAAAAGTAAAATAACGGTTTTTTACTATTTTTAAGCTTTTCTCGGGGATTTTCATTTTTTTGCGTATAAACCTGACGCAGACTAAAACACAACTGAAAAAAGAATCAAACAATTTCGTCCAGCCGTTCTTGAGTTTATCCCTTACAAACAAACGCACCAACTTGGTTTTATTATATAGATTATCCTGCACTTACCAAATACATTGAAAATATGCTTATCAAGCAAGGAGTGGTGCAGTGAGGAGGCAGTAACAAAAAACTAATGGTTTAAATTGCTAAATTGCAAGCATCTGTGGGACACGCAAAAAATAACCACGTTAATAATTTTCGCGTGGGAGTCTAAAAAGGTGGAATCTCCGCAATATCTATAATCTATTTTCTCGTTACTTGGAAGTTAGAGAGATTGTCAACGTTAACTCCCACTGACTTGGGCTTGCGGCTTTGACTATGAGACCTGCTGTCTTCGAGTCATCGCAGAGATGATCACGCTTGCTCTACATATCATATTTAGAGCTAAGTCGAGATCATTTAAACTACAATGTAAAAGAATTCCAGGATACGAGTACATATCGTTTTGGTTCACTATCAATGCCACCAATTAAAATCTCGTCCATAACAACGAGAAATAGATAGCAAGTGGTGAAAGTATTTCTGTTTCAGTCCTGCAATATCCCTTATAGGGTTCGAGAGGAGGCCGTTGTGCAGCACTTTGCACGATACTGAGCGTCGATGAGATAGACTAGCTTTTCAGGAACTCCTTTATATGCCTCAGTGTTCCCAAATTTTTCGTGGTTTAGTCGGTCGAATACTTTTTTTTAAATCAACCAGCACCAGATGAAGAGAGCTCTGGATTTCAATAATTTGAATATAATCCTAATAATATAATGTGGAGCGTCGTGATAGGCCGGTACGGCATCCAGCTTGCTACTGCTGGAGAGTAGAACCACTTTTCAGAATACCTTTTAATGAGCTACAGAGCTACGTGATGCAATTCTGGTCCCCACATTCAGATAGGCTCCCTTTCTTGGCAGTTTTTAGCAAGATGCCCTGCCTCCAGTCCACCGGAAACGTCACAGTTTCCTAGATATTTGCGGTGACAATATTGAGTAAGCTTTCAGCACCTTGACCACAATTTATTCCTGAATTATTCCTGGTGCACTTCATACATTTGACTGCTGCCTCGACGATGGGCCTCGGAGTTAACGTGGTTGATGCAACATACTGTGGGTGTCACGCGCTGTTGATTTTATTAGCCTGTGACATTTGATTTGGATCCTCCCAGTTGGCCTCGAGGTGTGATACTGGCCTAATAAGCCAGTCGTATGTTCGAATCTCGACTGGAAGAGGCTGTTCGAGTCAACAGGATCTTAGCAACTGGCCCTGCAATTGTCCGGTACTGTAACAGCTGGCTGCGAAATCGGTCGTATAAAAACAGAAGGTCAAGTTTCGATTACGGAATGTAGCACCTAGGCTTTGGCATTTGGGACTGATAAGAGCTGCTTAAATGTTGAGTTCAACGGTTAAGCTGGTCTGAACGGTCGATTAGTGACAGCTCTTCCCTTGGGCGGCGTCTTCGTATTGGTGCTAACACCACTAAGACGGTGCACATATCTTACTTACTTAATTGGCCTAATGTCTTACGACAAGGCCTGCGCAGTATAATTTCTCCATCTGTTTCGGTCCATGGCAACTGATCTCCAGTTCCGCGGGCACCCAGTGCTCGCCAGATCTCGCTCCACCTGACTCCACGCTCCACACTCCGTCTTGCCACCTGACCTCGCTCGCTGTGCCCCTCTTCGTCTTGTTCCTACCGGATTTGATGCGAAACCCATTTTTGCAGGACAGTTGTCCGGCATTCTAGCAACATGTCCTCCCCAACGTATCCGTCCAGCTTTAACCACTGTCTGAATACTTGGACGCGCGAGCTCGTGGTTCATTCCTCGCCTCCATACACCGTTCTCTTGCACTCCGCCAAAGATGGTTCTTAGCACCCGCCGTTCAAAAACTCCGAGTGCTCGTATGTCCTCTTCTAGCAGTGTCCGCGTTTCGTGCCCGTAGAGGACAACCGGTCTAATTAGCGTTTTGTAGAGTGTGCACTTTGTACGGGGGTCAGATTATTCGACCGGAAATGTTTGTGAAGTCCGTAGTAGGCCCGACTTCCGCTGATAATACGTCTTTTAATCTCACGGCTGGTATTGTTGTCCTCAGTTGCAGTGAGCCAAGGTATACGAACTCGTCGACTACCTCCAACTTATCCCCGCCGATTACCATGGTACTGCCCAAGCGGACCCTGTCCCGCTCGGTCCCGCTCGCCAGCATATACTTCGTTTTAGACGTATTTATCTTCAATTCAATCTTCTCTGCTTCGCCTTTAAGTCTGGTGTACTGATCTTCCACCGCCTCAAATGTTCTGCCGACAGCATCCACGTCGTCAGCAAAGCAGATAAATTGACTGGATTTATTGAAAATCATGCCCCGGATTTTGATCGCCGTTCGTCTTATAACACCTTCAAGCGCAATGTTGAATAGCAGGCAGGAAAGACCATCTCCTTGTCGAAGTCCCCTGCGTGATTCGAATGGGTCCGACAATCCACCCGAGATTCTCGCACAGCACTGGATCCCATCCATCGTAGCCATGATAAGTCTAGTAAGCTTACCCGGAAAGCCGTTTTCGTCCAAAATTTTCCATAGCTCTTGTCGGTTTACGCTATCATATGCGGCTTGGAAATCGATGAACAGGTGGTGCGTGGGGACTCGGAATTCGCGCCACTTCTGGAGGATTTGCCGCAGGGTAAAGATTTGGTGCGTTGTAGACGGACCCTCCATGAAGCCGGTCTGGTAATTTCCCACAATAATCTATTGGCTATTGGCGATAGTCGATGAAAGATGACTTGGAACAGCACTTTGTAGGCGGCATTCAGGATAGTGATTGCTCGGTAGTTCTCACAATCTAGCTTATCACCTTTCTTGTAGATAGGGCAGATAACCCCGTCTTTCCACTCCTCCGGTAGTCGTTCCGTATCCCAAATTTTGACAATCAGTTGATGCAGACGGGTCGCTGCCTCCGCTTCTGTTTGTATCGCTCCACATTCTGACGGGTGGCTCTACGCAGCATTTGAACCCACGCTGCGTTCCTCTCAGCCAATATCTGCTGGCATTCCTCGTCAAACCATTCGTTACGTTGATTCGGTGCCACATGGCCTAGGACGTTCTCCGCTACGCTGTTAATGGCTGTTTTCACGGCATTCCAACAGTCCTCAAGAGGGGTTTCATCCAGCTCACCCTCTTCCGGCAGCACGGTTTCGAGAGATAACGCGTAGTTTTCGGCGATCTCCGGTTGCTTCAGTCGCGCTAGATTATACTGTGGCGGGCGCCGGTATCGTATGTTGTTTACAACAGATAGTTTTTGACGCATCCTTACCATCACTAGGTAGTGATCCGAATCAATGTTAGCGCCTGGATAGGTTCTGACGTCGATAATGTCTGAAAAGTGCCGACCATCTATCAGAACGTGGTCGATCTGTGATTCTGTCTGGTTGGGTAATCTCCAGGTGTACCGATGGTAGAGGTTATGCTGGAAGAAGGTACTACGTATGGCCATGTTCTTGGAGGCGTGATGTGATTGTTGCATTATTCAAATTCACAAAAGTGCTTTTATTCCGTTTAAGAATAAGGCCAGTACGGGGATCTCTGATAATTAATAGATGAATGTTTCTCGGGCTCATCTCTATTTATCACAGCTATCGCAAATTTGTCCGAAAAATGCCGGATTGATTGGTTCGACCGAGGTTAGGGAGGTAAGGGGATGTAATCCGGATACCAGACCCGGTTTAGATACCGAAGAAGCATTCTTCAATGATTACGGGTAATGATAGAGGTGCTAAGGTAGCAGATAAGAAAATTGAGCCAATTCTTATATTATATTAAATTTATTTTACAATAATAATATTTCTAGCGGTGGGTTTTTGGGGCTTGGCGATGTATGGCCGTTATAAATTCTGCGCACTAACTGTTTGATCTCAGGCAGCACATCATCCTTCCTTCATGCTGAATTCTATATTATTCCGACAAGGCCTATTGACAGTGCAAAATTAAAGCCAGGGATGGCTTTAATTGAGGACAGCGCTGTCATGTGGAACGAGGTGGGCAAAGTAGAGAAAAGCATTGAAGGAAGGGTAAACCCAATTACACACAACCACGCATAAAAATTCAAAAAGAATATCGCTCACACAATAGCGATTATAGCAAAAATAAGTGCGGGCAGTGCGGGTTATACAGCAAAACACCCGGGCGACATCACAATCGATCAACGATACTGGTCGCAGTGATGAGGAAAAATACAGGAAAAATAAACTGTTTGGTCTCGAGACAGAAGGCGGGTGCGGCTCTATGGTCACTCTAAAGCTTCTGTCGACTACCGAGAAAGCCCAGGTCGGGCTGCGCTCAATTTACTTTGTAGACCTATCTTGGGATAGTGCATGCATGCCAGGGGGATGAAAGATGAAATTTGTTCTATGGGTCGAGGCCTGATAAGTTGATAACGCAGAATTTATAATGGTCCGAGAATTGTCTTCCTATTGGTTCATTTGTGGTTGTTTGTGTTGGAACATTGATGGTGGTGCGCGGTTGAAGACAACCGGTGTTAGGCGGGGCTGACGAGATTTCCACTTCTCCAGTCTCCACTATACTACATTTCAAAACTCAAGTAGAACAAAATGTCCAGGGAAAAGCACATTTACATCTATCACTTCTTCTCTCATCAACATTACCACCATCATCTTCATCATCATTATCATCATCAACATTATATTTAAAATATGACCTTTCGGCCCTTGGCGGAGAGATTTCAGAGTCAGTTTGTGGAGTCCGCACAGGACCAGCATGCTTGCGGTCATAGGCGTCTCGGCTATGCTAGGGGCTTTACCTGTGTTTAGTGGGAGACATTGCCTGTTTCGTCAGGTAGAACTGACGTTTGAGGTCTTCTGACTGATACTCTGATACGTCTCCTGTAATAAAATCAAAAAATGGTCCTCGGCAAAATTTCACGAAATTCGAAGATACCGTTTTTTAATGCGTATGGGTTTGTGAGTTAGCGGCTATATACAATTTTTATATTACAAAAAGTAAGGCCTTGGTGCTACATCCTGCTTGCGGGAATTCAATGAATGCGAATGATCCCATATTACTACCTTGCGGCACCCCTATTGTTATCAATGTCCAATTCACCATATTTGAATTCGACCATACAACTGTGTTCGTCGAGAGAAGATTAACGAAAATTTCTTTAAAAGTAATTTTTCCAATCATCGAGACATAAATAATGTTGGGAACGGTATGCTAGCTTATTACTGTCATTAGTATGTTTTGTAGACAATGTTGAAGTTAATAATAGATTTAAAAACCTGGTAATGAACCATGTCTTTCGCTGATTTATGAATTTAATTGAAACGATAGAAAAATGATGAACGATATTCAAATGACAATCATTAGTTGTAAAAATCATTTTTTAAAGATTTGACGAACGTAAAAATAATCTATTCTGTGAAGAAAATCTGCTTGCAGTCAATTCCGTTGTTGTGAAATAATGTGAGTTATTATCAGTGGTCGCAACATTCACTTGATTCATTCGAGAGATATTTTTGATACAATCAGTTGGAAATTGTTGTCTGTCTATTATAGACATGCTCGTCGGCATTGCGGAATTAATTCGAGCTAATTTAGTACCGCTTCATTTGTTCGTATAATTTCCACATGCTTCCTACGCATTGGGATTCTGAAAATATGTCACATCACATAGCCGCCGGAGGCCGCATGTATGCTTCTAATAATAACCAATCGTTTTTTTTTCTCTATCCTACATTGTTTCAGACCTGCTCTGAGTCGACACCGTGCAACAAAGTACTGTTTTGGTTGAATTCATTAATTCGCCGGTGCAAATGAAAATCAATTACCCACTGAGCAACTGTGCAACGTCTTATCAAACCTGCCTGCGGGCTTGCAGCAGTGTCCAGTAGTGCGAACTTAGCCGAAAGTTCCTTACTTTCTGGCCGAAAGTATGTACACGGTTCAGTCCAAGCAAAAAACGCAAAATCAGCAGTACTATGTAGCGTCTAGTGGAAGAGTTAGGGTAACTAATATGGAAACAAACAACAAAAAGACTGGCGATTCATATGGACTGAGCGGCGTCGGCGGCGGCAGCAGTAGCAGCGGCACTAGCGGCGGCGGAAGCGGAAGTACAAATAGATCGATGGCTTATGGCGGCAGCGTCGGTGGTAGCAGAAAAGCTTCGGTCGGTAGTGGTAGTGACCTATCTAGCGAAGACTATGAAGAGGTGAAACCGGATATCAAAGTCAGTTCACACCTCTTGGACCATGGGTATGGATATGGTGTAACACCGCAATACCACCCACAGCCACAACAGCAGCAACAGGGCCATCATCACCTTCATAGCAGTAGCAGTAGTACTAGTAGCAATAATCATAATAGTAGTCAACATCATCATAGTGGTTATCACTATCTACACAGTCCTACAGCGTCTACCTCTGGGTCATCGGCATCCGGCACAGCGCATTATCCCCATGCTAAGCCAACGACACCCAGCCGGACGGGACTTCAGCAGTCGCACAAAAGTGCTAGCGGTGATCCGCAAATTACCAACTACTTCAAGGTGAGCGTACATATATTTATTTATTCCACTGCTCTTCTGGTTTTCTTACTGGCTTCAATTGTAGGCGGTAAAACGTCGACCGCAGGGCAGCCTTTCACCACCTCCGAGCAAAATTGCCAAGCAGTCTAACAGTAAAACACCGAGTTCTACCTGTTCCACGCCCACGTCATCGGTGTCGTCTTCGTCGTCAAAGAAACGATACTCGGAAGGAACTAGGTTCGATAAGAGTATTACTAATATAAATTTGGATCCGAAGCAACCCCCACTTTTATTTCAGATACGACACCTCTCTTGGTTTGCTGACGAAAAAGTTTATCGATTTGTTGAAGGATTCTCGCGACGGTGTGGTCGACTTGAATATTGCCTCCACGAAGCTGAACGTGCAGAAGCGACGGATTTACGACATCACCAATGTGCTCGAGGGAATCGGTATCCTCGAGAAGAAGTCGAAAAACAACATCCAGTGGAAGTGTGGCAACTCGCTGTGCAATATCGAGAAAAACAATCGGATACAGCGCGATCGGTATCTGCTGGAGCAGAAGGAGAACATGCTGGACCGGATGATCGTTGAAATGCGCCAAACCACGGCAGATAACATGCAAACGGCTAGACATGCGTACGTTACCTGCCAAGATCTGAACTCGATCGATACGTTCAAGGAGCAGATTCTTCTGGTGATCAAGGCCCCACCGGAGGCGAAAGTGGTGGTAAGTAATGATAGGAAAATGGTTTTTGCGAAGTTTTCTAAACGATCTTTTTATTTTTTCGATTTGCAACAGCTACCCGACGTGCAGCAGCCGTGGGAAATTTTTATTAAATCTGAAAAGGGTGAGATTGATGTGTTTCTGTGCCCAGAATCATCGGAGGGCTCACCGAATGGAGGGTTCGGAGCGGCTGGTAGCAGTAGTGAGAGCTTCAATGGTGGTAGCAGTACAACTGGTGGAGGCTATGGTAGCAGCAGGTCTGGACCTGATCCTTTACTCGAAGACATCGATCCACTTATCTCGCCATTCAGTGAAAAGTTGCTCAGCCCTAGAAACAGGATGAGTAAGTGATAGAGATTTCTAGCTGCTATCATCTCAACCTAACCCATCGCATTTAACTGTACTTGCAGAATGCTTCACGAAACCTTTTGGTTCAGCACAGCGGAACCTCAATAGGGCATTCTTCGGCATTCTCCCGGCGGAAGTGAAAGTCGAACCCGGTTCAACCGTACTAAATCCGCTGTCGACAGGACACACTAGTAGCGAACCCATTCCTATGTCTAGGCAACCGACTCTCGTGAAAAAGGACTTCGACTTGCTAGGTGGCAGTGATGTCAGCTTGCGAAATTCAGTAACAACATCTAACAATCCGTGCTTTAGTACTAACGTAGTTAAAAAGGAACGATTAGACTCTGAATATATAGACTTTACCAGTGCTACAATTGATAACTCCGACCCGAAGGCACTTCCTGTGGAAATAACATACAGGAACGCTTCTCTGAATGACAGTAAGCTAAGTCCGGAGACGTTACTACCGCAGCAGTCATTGGACACAGGCGATTCGAAGGGACTGAGCGCTAAATCCACTCCAAACAATACGCGCGAGAAGAATGCTATGATTGACGGCTTTGGCAACTACAGTCCGTTTGACTTGCCCGAAGGTGAGTATCCTATTCAAGAATTCTCGTTTTATCACTATCCATTAGTAGGAGAGCTTGTTCAAATTACCAGTGCGGGCCGCACATGCAGGGTACTCAGCAAATTCGGCCGCGCAAGAGCTTCAAACTGTGACCTGTGTAATATGTTACTAATCACATCACAGTCTGAGTTCTTGCTTGGACGTTTGCAAAACGTCGAAAGAATCCAGCGTTCAGTAAGTGTGCTATCTACTAACTAACAGTGTACAATACAACAGTGGTTTCTTTGGGTTGGTGTACGGTTGACTATAATTCTCAAGGTGGTAGTTGTTTGATTAATACTGGAACTGAATTCTCGTGGATCTGCAGTTTTGTTTTGTCCTGTAGCACCATGAGATTCAGCTCCGGTGTTAGTCTTGTTTCACATGGTTCATACGCACCGGTTGTTTTTCCTAACATTTTACCCAGCACATGTAAATATTGTATCATACAATTTATGGTTTTGAACTAAAAAATCAAATGGATTATGCTAAGGACACGACAACATGATTGACGTGCTGACGTGCGGCTCGAGCCAAAGATGCTGATGGTTGACGTTAGAGAGGTTGATGACGTGAAACCTTAGTCACAACTTTTAATGACGTCGAGCCATGTACGGCCAAAATAGCCAAAAGCCAAATTCGATGTCGCACACCCACTCTAATTGTTCCGTTCTATTTCATAAAAAAGCTGTAATAAAAAAATGTTAAATCTTCATAATAAAGTATTAGCAATAGAGTATGCAGATTATGTACACTTGAACTGTCTGTGCTTGGGAAATCGTGGCGAAAATAACTTTTTCTGTTACTGTACTATTTTAACTAAATTTTTAAATACGGGAAAAAATAATTTATTTTTCAAGCGCACGTTTGTCTGCAGCTGTACTGACAATTAATGATCGACACTAATTCGAATGTATATTACCCTGGGGTTGTTGATGGTTAGCGGACAATTGGATATCATTGAAGATGTGTTCTATCGTTTTGTGCCACCCAGTTAGCTTCGAGGTACGATGTTGGGTAAACAACAGCCGGCCTTCGTATGTTCGAATCTCTACTAGGCGGTGCTG
The DNA here is from genome assembly GCF_943734655.1 of Sabethes cyaneus. Taxonomy (NCBI): domain Eukaryota; kingdom Metazoa; phylum Arthropoda; class Insecta; order Diptera; family Culicidae; genus Sabethes; species Sabethes cyaneus. The sequence continues at coordinate 54,161,523 of NC_071355.1, forward strand.
CTAAATAGAGTCAATAGGATCGTTGCACTAACCCCGTAGTTGTCTTGTACTCTAATAACCGGCTGCGAAGTCTGTCAATAAGAAGGGTCTTAAAGACGTTTATAACCAAACACCTCGATTTTTCTACCGCTTTAAATCCTAAATGGTGCAAGAAAGGCTTTTTCGTGTATCCATGGATGCCTTTGCCACATCTGCCAAGTATTGTTAGTCCTGTTTTCCAAATTTTTTTTCACCTGGCCAACTGATTTCGTATGTCCTCGACTTTCTCAGTTCTTTGATTGGGTCCTAGGGTGTGTTGTTTCACTGCAAATAGAGTTACGATCAAAATACCTCCTCGCTGTTGGCGGCATACCACTCCATTCTCCGTAGCATTTGTTCCATAGTTCCAAATCTGGCCAAGACAGCATGTGTTGCTTCAGGAAATGCAGAAAATGACTCCGGGCACATGTTTACATAATAGTCCGGCAAACCAGATATTTCTTAGCGATCTTCGACAATTTCATATGCTTGAAAATGTCATCCACCTTTTCGCTTCCGTACCAAATTCCAACCCAGGAAGCATCACCCCGCAATCGAACCTTGTCAGCATCGTTGTATACATCTTTCGGAAAAGTGTTTTGGTTGTCTTGTTTTGTTTATCGTGGCGATTTGGACTCACTACCCTCTTAGAAATCGACAGTCCGGCTCGGACAGAGACCTTGGATTCTATTTAAAAGCATTGTGCAATCAATATTGAATTGTTCGATTGCTATACTACTGCAACCGTTCAATAAGTAAACGATAGACCCAACTAAAAAGGGCGCCATAGCATAGATCGAGATATGCTTTGTCAGTGTTCGTAGCCAGGCCCCGGAAATGACGATGGCGCCTACCCCGCTTGTCAAGCATGTTCTGCATCATCCAGCTCTGCTAACTACTACCAGCCAACAAATTTTCCGTGACGTAAATATTGCGCCTCCAGCCGTCTTCTACGACTACGCCCATGCTGATTTTGGGGATGTTCTAAATGTTTTAAGCAGCATCAACTGGAGCACAGTTTAAGATAATGGCGATATAAACACTTCTGTCACAACCCAAGTAACAATTCAAAGCCACTTGGTTTTACTTGAATTTTATAAAGGTTTTATTGCGGTATGAATCATTAGCACTGGATTTATTGTGGTATTGCGCAATACCAAGAGGATACGAGCCCAAACACACTTATAGCTAGCTATAAAACCATAATAAAACTGTTAATAAAGCGAATTTATTGTTAAAATTTGTTGGCTGCACCACGTCTCTTATAAACTTACAATAAGTGTGGCGTAGCAACACAAAATGGTGCGCCAATCAAAATTGATCTTATCGCGGTTACTTGTCAAACCGCAATAAATCTGTTAGTTTTATAGAGCTATTAAAATGGTAACACCCTAACCAAACAGTTTTTTTGCTGCTATTATGAAGAATACCAAAGTTCAACACCAAAATCATTTTTTTATGCGAAGCCATATTGCCATATTCTAGTATTTTGTTTTAGCTCGCAAACAACAATTTATCAAAGCAAAGTATTTTGCAGAAAGATGGTCATTATCAATCGGTTTTCCTGTCAGAGGAAGCAACTAAAATGATTTTGCTAAAAATTGAGGTTGACTAACTGAATATTTTCAATTTGTTAAAACAACCAGTTTTCGAAAATTGCAATATTTCAGTGGCGCGCTGATTTTATCGACCTATCATATCAAAATGCACGATGAAATTAAATGCGCACATAGTGCAAACCATCCAAATAGCTTAAAATTTAATATATATTGTATGGGATATTTTATTCTGGTCGCTATAAACCAAATCGTTCAGAATAATCTGTCAGTAAAACAAAAACTTTTCTGATCACGGATATATTTTCAAGTTGACAAAGCTAGTGAACTTATCTGCTAGAAAAGCGAAAAGCGAAGAGCAAAAAGCGAAAAGCTTTTTTAAATTATGGCGATGGCTGTCAAGCAGCGAAAGCTTAATCGGTTTTATTGCTGCTTTTAGCAGAGCGTGATACGACTACTTGAGTTTATAACCTGATTCTTATAGCTCTTATGAAAACATTCTGAGGCGTGGGCCACTTGGTCAGAAAGCAGTTTTATAGCGGTCATCAAAAAGTTTTGGTGAAGCTCATAGTTTTATTAGCGGTTTTATGAAATTGGTCATGAAAACCGCTATACGAACGTAATAAAACTTGGAATTGTTACTTGGAAACCTTCTCCAATATCCTGAACTACGTTATCGATCGTCACGTTCCCAAAAGAACTACTCCCGCTCAGTACCAGATACCCTGGCTAAACACTATGTTGCGACGTCTCAAATCCGAAAGGAACTGCTCTAAAGACATTTTCGAGGTACAAGACCTTACCCCTCCCCAACCACTACCGGTCGATTAATACAAGATACAAACGCCTGAGTCGTTCCTGCTTTCGAAGCTACCTGAGTAACGTCAAGCAAAGATTGAAGCGTAACCCTAAATCTTTTTGGAAATATGTCAACGAGCAACGCAAAAATGACGGTCTACCCTCGGTTATGCTCCTGGGTGATAAAACGGCGAGCAACTCCGAGTAAATTTCTGAACTGTTCTCGATGAAATTCTCTAGTGTATTTACTGATGAAAGTTTGACGATTGCAGAGATATCCACAGCGACAGAGTGTGTTCCTTTCCTGGGTCATTCATTGAACAACCTCACCATCGATGAAGTGATGGTTACATCGGCCACCGAGAAGTTGAAACTTTCTCGATTCGTTGGACCGGACGGTATACCACCTGTGTTCCTGAAAAAATGCATCTACGCAATCGCTGCTCCAATGAGCCATCTTTTCAGCTTATCCGTTAACTCAGGTATCTTTCCCTCAGCATGGAAGTCGGCTTACATGTTCCCTGTGCATAAAAAGGGAAATAGGAAAAACGTATATAACTATCGAGGAATCTCTGCTCTAAACTCAATTTCGAAACTGTTTGAGCTCGTCCTGTTTGAACCAGTATTTGCATTTTTCAAACAGTACATCTCTGTTAACCAACATGGATTTATGCCCAAGCACTCCACGACTACCAATCTCTTGAGTCTTACATCCTACGTGATAAATAGTTTAGATGCTCGGTCGCAAACAGATGTCATTTACACTGATCTTTCGCAGCTTTCGACAAATTGAACCACCAAATCGCTATTGCTAAACTGGATAAGCTTGGCATAGGTGGTCCGTTGCTGCGTTGGTTCATACTTATCCGATCGCCACTTAAAGGTGAACATTGATGGCAGTCTCTCTGGATCGTTCACTGCTCATTCTGGAATACCACAAGGCAGCCATCTTGGTCCTTTAATATTCCTTATCTACTTCAATGACGTCAATTACCTGCTTAAAGGTCCGCAACTCTTGTTTGCTGACGACCTCAAGTTAAAAGTCGAAAATCTATCCGACGCCGCTGCCCTTCAGGAGGAACTTTCGACCTTTGCCAAATGGTGTGTCGACAACCGCATGCTGCTTAACCCCAACAAGTGTGAAGTCATCACATTTTCCAGAAAGCTGAGCCCGTTCGATTTTGACTACAAGCTGTCAAATACGCCATTACGTCGTGAAAACTGCGTCAAGGATCTGGGGATACTGGTCGACTCTAAACTTACATTCAAACAGCACATCGCGTTCATCGTGAACAAAGCCTGTAGAAACCTTGGCTTCATTATGCACATCGGCAAGAACTTCAACGATGTTTACTGCTTGAAAGCTCTTTATTGTGCATGAGTGCGCTCCAATCTTGAATACTGTGCTCCAGTTTGGAGTCCTTACTATCAAAATGGAGTTAGCCGAATCGAGTCAGTGCAGCGGAGATTCATTCGTTTTGCTCTTCGGAGACTTCCGTGGAATAACCCTTTCCAGCTGCCAAGCTTACGAACAACGCTGTAGGTTCATCGACCTAGACCCCCTTCATGTTCGTCGCGATGTAAATAGAGCAACATTTATCTCCGATTTATTGACCTCACGGGTGAATTGTTCGTATATATTGCAAAACCTTGATATTCATGTCCGGAGTCGTACATTGCGCAATAGCCACTTTCTACACGGGCCGAATCGATGGACTAACTACAGCAGCTGCAGCACGATTACCGGTCTCCAACGCCACTTTAGCCGTTTTTACTCCAGCTTCGAATTTGACGTCAGCCGTAACGTGCTGAAAAATCGTTTTTTATCAATACCGCGTAGTTTTTTGGTTAAATTATCATTTGGGCCACAAGGCCTGTTGATGGACAAATAAACAAATTAAATTCTACTAGTTATTTTAGTATTCCGATAGATTTAGCCTGTGACTTGCAGGCGTCATCAGTGTTTCTGATGCTGCAACTAGTGATGTCCGTTAATCGTTCGATTAAGTTAAATTAATCGAATAACTATAAAAATATTCGAATAATTTTTAATCGAATATTGCCAGCACGAGTAGTTGAATTAATCGTTCAAAGGAGTTCAAAGGAAATAATATGAATGCGAATAATCCCCGAATAATGGTCGCTAATCGTACATAATCGCTCGATTAATCGAATTAATGAAAAAAATATTCGAATATTTCTAATCGAATACCACTAGCACGAATAGTTGAATTAATCGATTAGTGCAGACAACGCTCGCCGATTAATCGGTAATCGAATAATTGAAAATTTCGGACATCACTAGCTGCAACCGTGTACAGTTTTATTTAGCGTGCTTAGAAAATTGAGAAATCGAGAAAAATGACTCCAAAGTTTTTTTTTTCAGAATTTCAAAAGCGATAAAACACTCATCTACTCTACGTAAAGCGACAAACGCACGTTTGACTGCAGCTGCAGTTACAATAATCCAAATGATGTCTTTGCTAGTAAACACAGTTTACTAGTTTTCTTTATAAATGTATTGCAAACAACAAAATTATAGCATGGCAAGACATTTGTCAATGCACTGAAGTCATTTTTTACGCGGTTTGTTTTTTACGCGACTATTTTACGCGAATTTACGCGTTTTTTTTACGCGAATTTCAGAATTTACGCGGTTTTTACGCAAATTTCGGAATTTACGCGGTTTTACGCGATTTTCGGAATTTACGCGGATGTGCTCAAAAGGTCTATTTTTCGCGTAGTGTTAATATTCACATAGTTTTTTTACACGAAATTTTGGTTTTTTTACGCGAATTTTGAAATTTACTTGGTTTTTTTAACGCGAATTTCGGAGTTTACGCGGTTTTTTACGCGATTTTGATTTACGCGGGACGTATCCTTCACGTAAAAAGCGTCTTGAGTGTATTCTAATCACGAGCATATAAAAATCAAAACTTTTTATTATTGGAGTTGTTGCGTAAAAAATTTTCCTGTCGATTGGTACAAAAATTTTGAAAATTCGATTTTGGAAATCACTCAACACTGACTTCTTGAGACGCTCTACGTTAAAAAAAACCTCCTACAGTTAGAGGCTAGATCAATCAAAAGCGGAGGCGGAGCACGGTAAAATTATAATCTTGTTCAATATGTTACCAACTTGTCTATAATTCCCAAACAGTATTAGCAGTACTTACTCGCCAATAGCACTCCTAATTTTCTTTTTGCTGTTCTCCTTACAGTACTGGACGTGTTTCAACAGCTGGAACCACTTGAAAACGATTACAACTTTTGCCTGGAACATACGGAAGGTGTGTTTGATTTGTTTGATTTTAATTTTTAGTTCAAATTTATGTGGGTATGTACACGTAATGCCGTATATATACGCTTTTATTTTCTATTGAAATTGCTACTAGTACTAATTAAAAGTGCGGCTATCCGGTCAAACTGTCAGCTTTGACAGGACGCGTCAGTGGATCAGCCACCACGTGTACATTGTTTTCTGTTTATTTAGTGCAGTTTTTCAGTGACCTAAGATAAAAGCGATTAGTTTAGGAGAGGCACTAGCAATTGAAAGTTTTGTGAAAAACCCAACTGCCTTTTTTTAGTTACAGTCTTTTGCTATTTTTTTGCCCCCGTTCAGAGAGGAATTTCTTCTTTTCGTGTAGCTTTTCGGTAGGGACATCAGAACAGAAATTAAAATTGCACGTGGAAAAGCATCTCAATGTTTAGCAGAATATTCAATTAGAGGGAGTCAACAATTATTACTTTAAGATTGTTTTAATCTTTCTATCTATTGATATTTAGTTGTATTTTTGTACATAACAATATGTAAATTATTAAACGAAAAAAGGAAAAATAGAAAACCGGAAGTAAAAATTTAAGAATGCCGCCGAATTCATTTTGAGAGAAGATTCTATAGCGACCTGACAACTTGCTTCTCAGAAAACAGCAACTGATCCCTCATGTGGAACAAAAACCTAATGCGCTTATGATGAAAGAAGAAAGATAAATACAAAGTAATTTTGATCGCAAGAGAGCGTCACTCTGCTATGCATCATTTTATTCCTCACTTTTTGTATGTCACTTACGTACGCGTGAGGTAAAATCTGAAGCTGCTATAGTGCGTCAGAACCCTCCAATTTGCACCATGGAACCACAAACAAAAAAAAACGATGTAATATATTTAGCAAAAAAAAAAGCAAAATCAAACCAACAATAGTAAAACAATAATCTAGTAATACAAGTACAGTCGTACTAAATGCACACGATATAAGAAAGTGTTATATCAGAGAAATGCAAACAATTCTCTAGATTTTAAGCAGAAAATCTTAATTTATACTTATATTTTTACTAGGGATATCTTGAAAACAATAAACACAAAAAAGACGAAAAAGGAGAAAAAACAAACAAGAATCCGGACAAAATGAACGTTTTATAGCGTGAAAGAAGAATATGTGCAAAAAATCCAAATTGCAAGCGTAGTTTTCGACTCAATTTGACTTATTTATTACCACTTTTGGTGCGATCGTTTCGCATATTTTGATAGAATTCTAAAAATGCGCTTGTTAGTTTTTTTTTCGTTGCCAATTAATTAATTACCGTGGAGAAAAGGAATGATAAGGATAGGTCATGCACAATTCTAATATATCAAACGAATTGCAACGAAACAACAACCAATTAATATTTCTGTGTATATTCTACAAGAATACTGATACGCGAAAATTGCCTAACAAATGTTGTTTACGTCTCTATTGGGTACTCGGAAGGATATGCCATCATCAATTGAAGCACATTTGTTTCTGTTAAAACTAGTTTTAGGTCGATACAAAGTAAGAATAAAACACAGGAAGTTGCTATTATTTTTACTCGTGTTTGCAGCCAAGCAATTTCTAAGCGAACAGTGCAAAAGATTTCTTCTGTTTTAATTTTACGCAAATGTCGTTTATTTCATGTTACTGTGTTCGCATTCCGCGCTGCGACACTGATCGACTGTACTTTAAATTCGGAACTGAAAGGGAGGAAGGTAGTTTGTAAATATCGATGAAAGTGTGAAAGAAAAGTCGATAGGTTGGATATCGAAAAAAAAAACGGAAATAAACTATCACAGTCAATGGACACACATGATACACACACACAAACCAACAAACACCAATGGGTCGACTAAACGTAGCATTTCTGTTTAGTGTATTTCCACTTGTAACATTATAACAGACGGAACATGAATGAAATGCAAATAGAGAACAATGGAAACGTACTGCCGCTTGTTGAAGAGTTTTATTATAGCGAAAGAAATCATTTGAGGATTAGATTCCTTCACATTTTGACAGCTTATTCGCTTTTTGCCAAAAAAAAACTTGCTAATCAGTGTGATTTTGTAGGCATTTAAGCTGCATTTGTAACTAGAACAACAATGGGTTGCTTTGCCGCCATCCTGAGCAAGCTAAATTTGTATGCCCCTAATCGAAATATTCGAACCAGGAATTTTCTTCACCAGAATCATTGGAAGTTGGACGATTCATCGCACGAAGAGGAGCATCGTTAGAAGTGTATACCGCCCAAGTAACATTTTTGTTGTATAATAGCTTATTAAACCATTGTACAGCTAATTCCCATGGAACAAGAGCTTAATAAACTATTATGTTACTAAAATGTTACTTGGGCGATAACTGGACAAATTTCGTAAGCACAAAAGTTTTGAAAGAGCTTTAAAAATCAAGTGCCCTATTAATATTTTCACAGTCACTTCATTCACCTCACGCGCCCTATTCTTACAGTCACCAGGTGAGCGAAGTCGCCTAGGTGACAGTGACTCTCAGGATCATAAATTATATTCTCACCTAGAAAATTTAGGTGAGGTGATAATGAGAGTTGGCTTCGAGTTATGACACTGGCGTAATAAGCCAGTCGCCGTATGTTCGAATCTCGGCTGGGAGAGGCTGTTAGACACAATAGGATCGTAGCAACTGGCCCTGCAATTGTACGGTACTCTAACAGCTGGCTGCGAAGTCTGTCGTATAAAAACAGAAGGTTAAGGGAATGTAGCATCTAGGCTTTGCTTGCTTTTTTTTTGATATAATGAGAATAGGGCCCTAAATCGGGAAAAATAGGCAATTTCTTTATTGATGCTAATACAACCTTCCAGATGCAACGCACTTGGGTGGATTTTGGGAGCGAATGGTTCAGTCTGTCAAAGTTGTCTGTGGAACATCAACTTCTTCACGGAAAGGACCAAAAACTTAGCGCCAAAAAAGACCATTCATCATTTTATTTTGCAAACTATTTCTCTTGGCCCCGATAAGTAATATTTGATGGTACATATAATCATTGTTCGGATAACTTCACATACACTCTATGGCATGGACTCAACAAGACCTCGCATGTGCTAACAGGAATAGCGTACCTGGTACCATGCTTGCTGGGTTTTGGGCCAGTCTCTTTTTGTTCCTTGATTTCACAGGGCTCACGAATTTTTCAACGAACTACCACAGATTCTCTCTTGGCTGAGATCAGGCGACTACGCTGGTCACTGCATAACATCATTTTTAAGGCCATTATTTAGCATAAACTGCTATTTTTACGGCCTTTCCTGTTCCGCATGTGGCAGTACTGCAATTTCCAAGGTCACTGCACAGACTAACAGACGTAACACTGAAGCCTCATTCCATCGTCAATAAAAACGATCATTTTAAATTTTCACTTAAGCCAAGATTCAAACAACAGTCGTTGCGCGAGAATGCCGCTCGTCTGCGCTGGCGCTGTTGTCATAAAATATACAAGTAAATTTATAGCATTGCTAAAATCATAGCGACCTATTCTGCGTAGCGCGAAGACTACACCAGGTGATGCCAGTGTTTTTTTCCAAGTTTTAGGGATGACATTGAAACGATGTTTTGTTAGAAAATTTGTTCGACATAATACTGTTATTCTGTGGTCTCAATATACAGGTATTGCTCCATTGTTGATTTTAGCCAGAAAACTGAACTAACGATGTATCAGAGAAACCATCTCCGGCGTGATATGTCCTCCTTGATCTTTGATTGTTTTATTGTGCCTGAGAAGCAGAGTTCATAGGACTGCGAATCCAGCGGTTGCCGTTGGATCCAATTACTGTTATCATGCCATTGCGCCATTCGCTGCCTTTTTCGGGACCAATTCAGTCTGGATGTTCTTTAGCGAACTTCAGTCGAGCTTGGAGATGCTCAGCAACTTTCTTTGAACTACTACCGATGAGCTGCTTTTCGACAAGCCGGCTTTGAAATGTTCTGGAACTCATTGGCAAATTCAGCTTCTCCCTTATTTTCAATGTTCCCTTGAACGGATCAATATTGGATAACCGTTTGGACCATGTGACCATAATTTTTAGTTGGGTGTTTCCGGGAACGTCCAAACGAGGTTTTAACTCACGGAGAATATTGAAAATGAATGATTTTGATCTACCAAGAAAGGCTGCGATCTTCCGGTGGGTTTCTTCTACCTTGCTTGGTCATTTGACGGATAACTGTCTGCTGGGTTTCCGTGCAGTGATAGGTCCTTTCCATTTTGTTTTAAATTAACCCTGAAATTTGCAATTAAGTACTTCTAAAATAAATTGATTATAATCACAAGATCAGGCAAAAATCGCGATTGGTTATATTCTTTGTTCCAAATACCGACGAGCAAGTACCCAGTTGACCACAATTTTGCGTTAGCGTTGAGTGTTGGTAAGACAGAGAAGTTTTAAGAGAAGGTAAAGGTATCTCGTAAGGGTTATACACCGAAAACTGGGAACAATGTAGGGAGCCTTTTTTATATTGTTTATGCAGGGAGAAAATCTTCATAGACAGCACCTTTACGGTGCCGAATGGGATTCGCAAGGTGCCAACATGCGCCTACCGACTAAAAACTCTCCTGCTGCCCATTCCTAAACCCCTCCTGGAACTACCGTTAGGTTTTACTTCTGAAGGGATGACGTGCCAAAGCCCTCCGACTTAACCGTTGCGTGCGTGGGTTCACACAACACCCTTGTCACTTCATACCGCCACTACCCTTCACCTAAGGCCCGGGCTGCCCAATCAGCCCATTACTGACCCTAGCTAAGCTATGTCAGGCCCTGTCGGTGCAAACGTTCTAGCCGTTGCAACTCCCTTATCACGTCCGTTGCCGCCCTATCGACGGCACCCCATGCGCGCTGTTCAGCGCACATTCTCTGCACGATGTTGTCGGCGTTGGTGTCTTCCCCAACGACCGCAAGCATCACCCGCCGAGTGGACGTAAACCGCGGGCAGTGAAAAATCACATGCTCCGCTGTTTCCTCGGCTACCGTGCAAACGGGGCAAAAGGGTGAATCTACCCGCCCGCGCGTATGTAGATACTTCTTAAAGCATCCATGACCCGACAGAAACTGGGTAAGGAAAAAGTTTACCTCACCATGACCTCTGCCGATCCAGGACGATATGTTCTGGATCAGCCTATGGGTCCACCTACCATGGTCGGTGCGATCCCATTCCGCCTGCCAACGCCTAATAGAGTCCAGCCTAACTCTGTCCCTAGCGCCCCTGACGTTCCTCTGCCTGTGGCACTCGATATCCTCACCTAGGAGTATGCATATTGGAATCATGGCTGCAATAACCCCAATCGCATCCAACGATATGGTACGGTAGCCGCACGCAACGCGCAATGCTAACAGCCTGAACACCTTGTTCAGACTTGCCTGATTGCGCTTACTCTCCAAAGCCGGGGCCCACGCCGGTGCACCGTATCGTAGCACCGACATGGCAACGCTGGCCATCAGGCGTCTCTTACTGCTGCTAGGACCGTAGCCGTTCGGCATGATCTTAGACAGCGCAGTAACCGCCGTTGACGCTTTACCACAAGCATAATCCACATGGCTGGTGAAGTTCAGCCTGTTGTCTGTCATGACACCCAGGTACTTCACACTTCGTTGGGAGACAATCACCTGCCCCCCCACGATTATTTTGCCCTCTAGGGCCGACTTGCGGTTACTGACCATCACCGCTTCCGTCTTGTGATGGGCCAATCGTAGATTGACGCCCGCCATCCAACCCTCTATTATGCTTATGGCGTCTGATGCCAGCATTTCCACCTCCTCTAGAAAATCGCCTACGAAATCGCCTACACTGGCGAAGCCAGTGATATCGACCCCAGTGGGTAGTTCGAGCCTCAGCACCCCATCGTACATGGCATTCCAAAGCGTGGGGCCGAGGATCGAACCCTGTGGAACACCCGCTGACACTTTGTATCTCTTCGCCCCATCCGCCGTGTCGTACACTAGCGTCCGGTTCTCGAAGTAACTCTTAAGCAACCTGCATAGATGATCCGGTACCCTCATCCTATGCAGCGCTAACGCAATTGCACCCCAGTTAGCGATGTTAAAGGCGTTTTTGACATCGATTGTGACTATGGCACAATACCTGTCGCCTCGCCTTTTCCGTTTCATAGGCTTCTCGGCCCTCTCCACCACGGACTTTATGGCATCTACAGTGGACTTCCCCTTACGGAAGCCAAACTACGTGTTTGCCAGTCCGACATCACTTTTCACTACAGGCGTTAGCCTGTTTAGGATTACCCGCTCTAGCAATTTGCCTAGCGTGTCCAATAGGCAAATTGGCCTGTACGACGAGGGATCACCAGGCGGTTTTCCCGGCTTTGGCAGCAGTACCAATCTTTGGACTTTCCATTTGTCTGGAAATTCGCATACCTCTAGGCAACTCTGAAGCATCTCTCTAAACATATCGGGATATGCTTGGATCGCCACTTTGAATGCCTCGTTCGGAATCCCGTCAGGACCGGGCGCTTTCCTCGTTTTCAAACCCCTGGCAATTACGATGAGTTCCTCATTCGTGACCGGAGTGAGGACGTCATTCGATTGACCGTACGGGGTCGGAGGCCACCAAACTGGATCGTGTTGCGGAAAGAGCCCTTCCACGATGACTTTCAGCTTTTGGGGGCAGGTTTCCTGCGGCGCAGATGTACCCTTCATCTTTTTCATCACCACCTGGTATGCACCTCCCCAGGGGTCCGCATCGCGACATAGCTCCTGGAAACAGGATTTCTTGCTACGCCTAACCTTCTTCTTAAGCACCGACCTTGCCGCTCTAAGTTCGACTCCCCGAGCTTCAGCATCTGCATCGGTCCGGGCCCTCTGCGCTAGCCTTCTCGCTCTGTGGCACCTGGAACGGAGCTGGGCAATGGTATCACTCCACCAGTATACCGAGCGACGACCGTTCATTGGCTGCCCCGTCCTAGGCATAGTGGTATCACATGCCCGTACTAGGACGTTGGTCAGCTCACGAGCACTCAGGTTCGAGCGGAGTGCTTCAACGAACAGGTCTTTGTCGAAGGACTTCACTTTCCACCTCCTCCCTGTCGACTTCACCCCGCGTGGCCGTAGCGTCCGTCGTTCAATCGTGTACCGTATAGCTTGGTGATCGCTATGCGTGTACTCATCTGACATCCTCCAGCCCATGTTGGCAAGCAACGTTGGGCTGCAGAAGGTGATGTCGATGATCGATTGTTGTACTCCCCTACAAAAGGTACTGACGGATCCCACGTTAGCCAGACTTACATCCAGCTTGGACAGAGCTTCCAGCAAGCTTCGTCCCCTCGGGGTAGTGCTCCTGCTACCCCATTCGACAGCCCAAGCATTGAAGTCTCCTCCAATGACAACGGGCTTGCGGCCCGTGAGTTCGTCGGTGAGCACGTCTAGCATCCGGTCAAACTGCTCCGGCGACCACCTAGGTAGAGCGTAGCAGCTACAGATGCAGACGCCATCGACCACCGCAATCACGAACCCCTCTTGGTCGGACGACACCACCTCCTGGTTCGGGTATCTACCCATCACGGCGATCGCTGCCATCCGACCCTTGTCGATTACCCAGTTAGTGCCGCCACGGGGGACCCGGTAGGGATCCGCGATAATGGCAATATCGCACCCCGTTTCGGCTGCCGTTTGCCAAAGCAACTCCTGTGTCGTGTCACAGTGGTTCAGGTTAATCTGTATAACCTGCACCATTATCGTTGCAAAGCCCTCCTATAAGCCGCACACAGTGGGCCGCCTGTGGCGTGCTTATTCCCCGCTTCGACTGTACAGAGCAAGCAACTGGGAGGTTTATTACACCCCTTGGCAAAGTGCCCATCTTCACCGCACCGCCTGCACAGCTTAGACCGATCGGGGGCCTCACACTTGCCCGCCCGATGGCCGAAGCCCATACACCTGAAACAGCGTTTAACACGCTGTTTGGACGCAAGTGTACAGACTGACTAGCCTACCTTAATTTTGCCAGACGCCAACATTTTGTTGGCGAGGGCCTCTGGCACGTTTATGGTTGCGGTTTGCATATCGCCGTATGCCTTCCGCAACAGGATGTCTGCGGGTGCCACATCAACGTTAAGCTGATCCCGCAGAGCATCCTTCAGGTCAACTGCCGTAGTGATCTCGTCGAGGTTTTTACATTCTACAAGAACACACTGCGACAGCGCCTTGACCTAGCTCGCTTCGCCCAGGGACTGCTCAACCAGTACCCTGTAGTTCGAGCTCTGGACCGTTGGGTCCTGTTTTAGCTCGAAGAGCATATCCCCGGCCTGGGTTCGGTGGGTCTTCACCACGTTGGCCCCAAGCTCCTGCAGCCTGGGGTCCGCCCTAACCTTGCGAAGTAGGTCTGCGGACGACAGTTTACCTGTCAGCTTCACTACTACGGCGTCGCCCTTATGGACCCGCCTTGGCTTTGGCTTTGCAGCCGCAGCCTCGCTCGGTTTCGGCTTAGGCGGTTTACGCCTAACCACACACCAGTCGTCCCCGGTCCCGGCAGCACCATCCGGGACCGCCTCCACGTGTTTACTGGTAGAGGCGCGGTCCGAAGTCCGCTGCCTCGCTCGGTTTCGCGTTGGTCCATGGTCAGTCATAGTCGCTTTGCGCTTGGCAAGCGGCGTACCCGAATGACTAGGCACGGTTATAGCCTTAGCCGCTATGGCCTGAGCTTCGGCGATCTCGCATCGCTGCAGAAGTTCATGCCTCTCCACCTCAGCAGCTATGACGGTAGAGCGGAGGCTCACCGCCAGCTTTTTAATGTCGAGATGAACATTAGACCGTGAGTTGATGAACGAGTACAACTCGTCTACCAACCTTTTGACTTTCCCCAGCTTGCTACTGGCTGGAGGAAGCCCAACTCTCGCCTCCAGAGGGTGCACCACGTCCTCAGTTGACTTTTTCCTGCCGCTGACTCTAATAGCCTGCGAGGCCCCAATAACACTGGTCTGCAAGACTGATGAATTCTACGTTTTTCGAAGTGCTGAATCCAAAACTAATTTCCATATGGAAATGGAAAAGTCACAAAATCGATGGAAAAATCAATCAATTTTTACAGATCCGTAATAAAAACCCCAAACAAGCTTTTTATTATTCATATTTATAAATTTTTACCTAATAAATACATCGGACTGAAATATTTTGTTTTATGCCATTTTAAATTTTTCACTTCAAAACAGGGTTGTTGCACTCAGTTACACTCATTTAACTGCATTACTCATAGAAGCAAAATATGGAGTCATATATGAGATATGTAGAGCTGATTGTAATCAACAATCTTCCTGAATTGAGTACTGCATTATTTTTAACGTTTATGCTAGTTAAGACCTTTAAACATTGCTATATAAATTGAACGTTTGTTTGCGCTAATGATAAAGTCACAACATTATTACAGCGGTAGTACAAAAAATAATGGAATAGTCAATTCCGAAGGATGGTATTTTGAATTGAGCTCTATAAACGTTTCAAACATGACTTTTACCGAATTTGCTTCTATAAGACAACATAGCCAAATGATCAAGTGAGCATATTTGAACGCACCAACTCTGCTTTAAAATACAGTTCTTCATATTTTCTCCATCACATAGGGTTTTATTGCAAAACATGGTAGGTTTTACATTAACAAA
The DNA here is from genome assembly GCF_943734655.1 of Sabethes cyaneus. Taxonomy (NCBI): domain Eukaryota; kingdom Metazoa; phylum Arthropoda; class Insecta; order Diptera; family Culicidae; genus Sabethes; species Sabethes cyaneus. The sequence goes on from NC_071355.1 coordinate 54,176,807, forward strand.
CATGATTTTGATGAGATAATTTATATTTTAATGTAATTTACCTCTGGGAAATGTCTACTGCTTTTTGTCTAAACTAAAACCAAGTTTCAAGATTGTTTAACAAGTTTTGCTAGAAAACTGGACGCGATGGACAATTTTTATCATTTTTTTTGAGTTCTGTAAACAAAAATGTGTATGAATTACTTGAAATATCTTATGCAGATCTGTGATTTTTACCATCACCTGTGTTCTAAATCGCTTCTAGTCAGTCCCTTTTGTTTAAATATTTAATGCTACAGTTCAACTCCGTCGTTGTCCATTGTTTGCTTCCATTAAACCTCATCGCTCGAGTTAATTAAATTGGATTTAAACGCTCCTAATAAAATTAGTAACGGCCGTTCCTAACTTAGTTTTATTCCAACATTTGATTGGTATATACTAAGTAAATAGTCATTACCCGCGTACCGGTTCGACGGTGCATTTTGCGTCAACCGTCCGTCGTCTGTCGACAACAGTGCACACTGTTTGTTGTTCAAGGTCCCATAAATATGTGGAATTTCTTCATTCGTGCGTACCACCGCGGCCGCAGTTGTCCACACATAGCACCGAGGCATAAGGTTGACCCCGTACATTTCTGCATCGGCGATTGATTCCTTAGTAAACTCCGTTTGGACATTACTCGATAGACAGATACCGATCTATACGGTGCGGTGAAGCGGCACTTGGGGTTTTTATCACGTTTAGTCAATTGTGCTGATTGACTGTCGCCAATTTAAACGACGACCGGTGAGAAATGCTCGTTTTGTCACGCTCACCAGCCGCAGTCTATGGTGGCAGTGGAGCGAATTGTGTAGCATGAACGTTTGCTAAATTGATATGTTTATAAACATATTGCAATGTTGTTCACTGGTGTTGACGATTTGCGTCGTTGTTCGTGTCGTTGGTGTTACAGGCAACATGTTTGTGGTATTCCATGCTCCATTTGTCAGTTCAGTAACGAAAGTCTGTTTCGTATTATCTCGGCGGCTGTTGACCTTATTCTATGTTGGTTTTCTGATCGAACGAGGATAGTATTTTTTGAATACTTAACACTCGCGGAATTCGGACCTTCTCGGTAAAGCAAACAAGTCTACTAGTCTTCACTTCAGAAACAAGAAATCGAACATAAACGTTCCGTTTATTCTTTTTATACCGACAGCTAATTCTCAGCTGTTCGAAAATGAACAACACATTTTACTCTCTCGAAACTGGCTATTCCAGTACTAGCTCTAGCTGACGAGGGGTGGTAAAAGCTGATATTACAATTCTTCCCCCTTTTAGTAAAGAACAACATGAATATGTTAGCTCTTCGAAACTAATATATCTTATGAATTCTAATCCTATCATGATTAAACAATTTTTTAACAATTTCGAGAATAATTAATATACTGATAACAAAATTAATAGCAAACATAATCTTCGTACATTCTAGGCTTTTTCCTGCGATTCGAACGCCTCAGCGATACTAATTCAGCATTGGCTGTTGGATGACGATGTTCCTCTGCTTCTTGATTAACATCCTCAGGCTCTGCTGCTTCAAAACCAACTGGCGATTCAATATCACCAAAAAGGAATGAATCCGCGGCGAACCCGTAGAAATCTTCATCCTCTTCCTCGTAAGATTCTCTCCTGCGCTTACCCAAACGTTGAGGGTGATCGAAAATAATTTTCTTAAAATGTTGCTTCTGCTGGCTTGTCAACTTTAATTGTTGCCTATGCGCTGATACAAGCCGACCTCCGAGTGAGACCTGGAAAACATTAGAAGAAATTTGTTTAATAAATTTTGCATTAATCCATCTTCGTATGTCAGTAGGGTTATGGTTCTTATAGAGTATATTATCTCCAGTAGTCAGTTTCATAAAAGGGTCAGGTACTTTAGCATTAGTACTCATAGTAGTTAGGTTTTCATCATGCATTGACCTATTCAAGTTTTTCTTATAATCCATCTTTGGATTAACTAAATCTAGGATAGTTTTTGGCTTAAAAGAGAAAACTCTTTCTGAAGGAAATTGACCAGTCAACCCCAAGCAGGTATTTCTATAGTTAAAAAGAAAATAATTAATTTTATCCTCAATATCCAGTGATTTAATTTCAGGATCCAACAGGAACTTTTTGAATACTTCCTTAACAAGTCGAACCATCCGTTCTGCCTGCCCGTTGCTTTGTGGGTTGTACGGCGGAGATTTCAAAACCTTTATACCTTGACGTTGAAGAAATTTAATGAAAGCAATTGAGTTGAACGGAGGACCACCGTCTGTGACTACTACGTCTGGCAAGCCAAACCTAGCAAAAAGACCGGTAAACTTTTTAATAACCTTGTTGCAATCCGTTCCATTTTGCATAAATTCTAATTCCAGCCACTTGGAAAAACTGTCAATGATTACTAAATATACTTTTTGCTGGAAATAGAAAAAGTCCGCGTGAATGCGACTGAAAGGTCGTGTCGTAGGGACCCAAAATAGAGATTTTGTAGCTTTCGGAACTATTGCCATTTGACTACAGACTCGGCAATTCTTTACAAAGCTTTCAATGTCGTTGTTGAGACCGAACCAATATACACTTCTTCGTGCCATCTGCTTAATTTTGGTGATACCACTGTGATTTTTATGAAGCAGTTTAAGCATGTCTTTCTGAAGCACCGCTGGTATAATTACTCTATCCTGAAATAGAAGACACCCATCTATCTCTTCCAAGTCCTGGTAGTGAGCATGTACATCTTTAAATCTACGTTCCAATCTGTTAGGCCATCCCTCAGCTAAAAATTGTTTGATTTGTTGCAGAAAACTGTCTTTCCCTGTTTCTTTAGCTATCATATGGTAATCCATAGGGAAGTCCTGCGTAAGGTTCAAACTTTTGATGTACTCTCTTTGTAGAGACTTTGGTACTTCCTGAGGCAGCGGAAATCTCGAACAAAAGTCGGCATTGCCCATTTTTGTTGAGGGTCTATAAAGGATTTCAAAGTCGTAAATTGACAGCTCCAAAACGTACCTTTGCAATCGGGTTACGTACATGGTATTCTTCCCCTCTTTGCCAAAGATTCCCAATAGAGGCTTGTGGTCAGTATATACTTTAAACGGCTTTCCATACAGAAATTTATGAAACTTTTTGATAGTACTGACCAGTGCTAAAGCCTCAAGGTGAAGTATAGGGTAAGATTGCTGTGCCTTGTTCAAAGAAAACGATGTGAAGCTAATAGGTTTTTCCACTCCATCGATTTCATGTGCTATTACACCTCCTAAACCATAGCTGCAAGCATCTGACACTACAATTATCGGTTTAGCCGGATCAAAGAACTCCAGCAGATTTGAGTTTAATAAATAACGTTTACACTCATTGAAAACTCGATCACATTCGTTAGACCAAACAAATTTGACGTCCTTTTTTAGCAAATGGTACAAACAACTGATGCGGGCTGATAAATGTGGTATAAATTTGCCGTAGAAATTCAATAATCCGAGGAATGCCTTTAATTCTGAAACATTTCGTGGCGGTTTAGCGTCACGAATAGTTTCCATCTTCTGCGAGCAAGGTTTTAACCCTTTATCAGTAATGATGTGCCCCAGATAAGGCAAACTATCAACAAAAAATTTGCACTTTTTGAAATTAACTTTAATGTTGGCTTTAGATAAACGTTCTAAAACCAATAAAAGCTTATTTTTGCAGTCTATATAATCAGTTCCCGCTATAAGAACATCATCCAAATAACAAAAAACCGCTGAAAGTCCTTTCAAAATTTGATCCATAACTTTTTGAAAAATTGACGCACTTGAAGTTGCTCCTTGTGGTAGCCTATTGTAGGTGTAAAGACCCTTCAAGGTATTTATCACCATAAATTTTCGTGATCTATTGGACAACTTCAATTGAGTGTAAGCACCAGCAAGGTCTAAAGAGCAGAAAACTTTGGCATTGGCAAGAGAAGCGAATAAATCCTGAGCCACTGGAAGTGGGTATGTATTCGGCAATATAAGTTTGTTAATAGAAACACGACAATCGATGACCAGCCTTATATCCTGATCTTTCTTGACCACCACCACTACCGGTGAAGCCCATTCGCTTACTTCTATAGGCGTAATAACCCCATCCTTCTCGAGGGAATCAAGATGTTCTATCACCTTCTGCCTTAACCTTAATGGTACTTCATATGCCTTTCTGAAAATTGGTCGGTCTTCCTTAAGAATCAAATCACCCTCATAGCCAACTATCGGATCAGAAAAGCTTTTTCTAAAAATATGCCCAAACTTACTTTCAATTTCGTCCATCGTATTGCCAATCGTCTTTTCCGATACCGATGTATGGTTGAGCCTAGCGCAAGGTATAAAAGTATTTCGCCATTCTGGGAAAAACGTATCAAGCCATTTGCGACCGAAAAGTGGTAAAATAGTACGTGAATTATTTTTGTTTTTTTAAATAATTATTTCCTGGTTGTCTTCACGTTTACCGTTTACATGCACTGATACAAAAACTACTCCCAATACTTCCAAACGCGCCCCATCAACTACAACCAAATTATTCTTATATGGCAAAAGAGGTACATGATTTAAATTCTTAAAATACGTATGTTCATCAATGACGCTAACTGCCGATCCGCTATCCACTTCCATAGCCACTTTATATCCTTCAATAAATGAGTCTATCATGCAAGGTTCGCTAATTCTTTTGATTGTAGAAATTTTCATGCATTTTTCTTCTTCCGTTTCAGATTCACTCGTTCGCATATCCTCCCTAAGCCGTTTAAAATAGTCGGGACGACTAGCTATTTTCACCGGAGAATCAGTTACAAATTTAACCTGCAACCTCTTCTTCCGCTTCATTTCAAAACAGTACTTTTTAGTATGTCCATCTTTCTTGCAATAATTGCAAAAATAGTTCCGTTTCCCAGAGAAAGATCGGCTTCTACTCCGGCTTAGACTCCTACTCCTACTTCTAAACTTTCCACGACTTCTCGGATTATGCGACGATCTGTAAATCTTTCTGCCTCTATTCTCTAAATTAGCTACAACCGTCAGCCTGTTATCACCGAGCATTCTGGTTCTTACTCCAGCTACCTCTTTGTTTACTATAATTTTCTCAGTTTTGGCTAGGGTTAGATCTTCTTCCTCCAAAAGACGTTGCTGAACATGCTTATCAAACACACCCATGACCAGCTTGTCCCTAATAGCTGTTTCCTTGAAAGCCCCAAACATGCAGCTTTCCGCTTGCAGTTTTACCTTCAAAATAAAATCCTCAGCTAACTCACTTTCCGCTTGCATCATATTGTAGAACTTATATCGTTGAAACATATCAGTATCAACCTTGTCAAAACGTTTTTTTAAAGATTCTATGATTTCTTCATAGGATTTCGTATCTAAATCTATGCCCGGGTGCAATAGTTTTAATTCACTGTACGTTTCGACTCCACACAGAGCCAGAAAATACGTTTTTTTATCGGTTTCGGGAATTTTGTTGCATTTAAAAACCCACTCAATTTGCTCAACGTACTGTGCAAAGGAAATAGTTCCCGGCACGTACGATTCCATCGAGCCTATCAGAGGCATTGTAAAATATGCACTGTTCAATGCCAAAATAAATCAATTAAAAAAAAAAATGGGAAAACAAAACACGTACCTTGAAATTACAACAGCTAACCAGTTTCCGGTAAATCCTTCTACCACAGGTCCAGCGTCTCACTTGGTCGAGTTCAGCAAAGCAACAGCAGCAGCACACAAAATCTTGAAAGCAACCAGCAACCGATGACAAAAAAAAACCAACCGCAACAATTCCGTTCGTTATATCGTTGTTAAAAATGTCCGCCAAATCCAAATCCTCCAGTGATCGCTTTAAAAAACCGACGATTTGTTGCTCAAAACCATTCGGCAAATATCCACGGGAAAAGCGAAATCCTCTTTCTGTCGATATATACACAGGCAAACCGAAACACCAGCAAAAACCTGCCGTACTGCCTGGTAAAAGATGACAAAAGGTAAACAAGACAATAAGTCAACTGTGTGACAATAAATGTTTGTTTGCACCTTTGTTTAATAAACAAAGAAACAAAGGTCGCTTTGTTTAATGGAACAAAACAAATGATGGCGTTCCAAAAGCGTAAAATACAGTCCGAATCTATAACAGCCTATTTTGTTCAGCAGAACAAAATGGAAAACAATTACCTATAGGCAAAATCCGCCTAAAGAAAAAAGTACTTCTCCGCTGCGCACACACGTTATATTCTTTTATTTCACTCACGGTGACCGAAAAAAAACTGTACGGGTAAAATCTCCACCTCGTACGCCACTTTTGAATACTTAACACTCGCGGAATTCGGACCTTCTCGGTAAAGCAAACAAGTCTACTAGTCTTCACTTCAGAAACAAGAAATCGAACATAAACGTTCCGTTTATTCTTTTTATACCGACAGCTAATTCTCAGCTGTTCGAAAATGAACAACACATTTTACTCTCTCGAAACTGGCTATTCCAGTACTAGCTCTAGCTGACGAGGGGTGGTAAAAGCTGATATTACAGTATTCTTAAAGGCGCCAATTTGATCGATCCCAATTCGAAATGTCCCCTTATGGGATCCGATTCCGGATTCATAGTGAGCTCCCGGAACCGGATGGCACGTACCATGGCTAATAATTGCAACAAAGTAACTGATTAAAGATTAAAAAGTTCCAAATCAGGTAAAAAGTACTAATCCGGCCTTTTTGCCGGATTGACCGACCACAGGCTTTGCAAGTAAAAAACCAGTCGGGCCGTCAAAAAACCGGCCACTTGGCAACCCTACCATATTAGCGAAATTTTCGGTGCTGAAAATGATGTAGAGTTTAGAGGGGTAAATTGGCTTTCCATCCTAAGACATAGCTTGTTGAAGAAAACTTCTCTAATTCACTCGGTTGTGGGCTACCACTCTCCAACTACTTAGACACTGTGTACTCTCCACCAGATCTCGCTCCACCTGGTCTAACCATCTTGCTCGCTGCGCTTCTGGTCGTCTTGTTCCTACCGGATTGGAAGAAAACACCATATTTGCAGGGTAGTTGTTCGGTATTCTAGGAGCATGCCTTGCCCATAGTATCCATTCAGCTTTAGCCACCTTAGAATGTTGCGCTCAACCTCCGCCTTCATACTCCGTTTTCCTGTACGCCGTCGATGATCGTTCTTAGCAGTCAGCTTTCGAAAACTCCGAGTTTTCACAGCTCCTCTCCAGCGTTGTCCACGTGACTGGCTACCAAGATATTGAAAAGCGTCTATCTACCTGCTCAACTTGTTGTCTCGTTACTGTGAAGTTGGTGGGATTGTCAGTGTTCACCACTATAGACTTAGTTTTTGCTATATTGACTGTGAGACCTGCTCCCTGGGAGCTCTCGATATCCACTGCATATCGTTTCGGCGTTGTGCGAGCAAGACAATGTCGTCGGCTAGGTCGAGGTCATTTAGGTACTCCTTCGTTAGAGGATTCCAAGGCAATCCTTTGAATTGGTCTACTGTCAAATGTTCCAACTAATATCTTATCCATAACGATGAGAAACAAAAACGGTGATAAAATGCCGCCCTGTCTCACGCCAGCAGTAACCCTTATGGGATCAGACAAGACGCCGTCGTGTAAAACCTTGCACGAGAACGCCTCGTACTGAGCCTCGATGAGATGGACTAGCTCATCTGGAACTCCTCTACGCCTAAGTGCGCCCCAGATGTTTTCGAGATTGAGTCGGTCGAACGCTTTTTCGAAGTCAACGAACACCAGCAGAAGAGAGTCCTGGAATTCGTTGATCTGCTCCAATATAATGCGGAGCGTTGTGATATGGTCTACACATGATTGGCCAGCACGGAATCCAGCTTGCTGCCGCCGGAGGGTAGCGTCAATCTTCTCCTGGATCCGATTGAGGATTACCTTACAGAGTACTTTGAGAGTAATACAGAGCAACGTGATGCCACGCCAGTTACCGCATTCAGTTAGGTCTCCTTTCTTAGGGACTTTGACCAATATGCCCTGCATCCAGTCCACCGGAAAAGTTGCGGTTTCCCAAATATTGCTGAAAAGCTGATGCATCATCTGGACTGACAAAGATGGGTCAGCTTTGAGCATTTCGGCTGAAATACGATCTATCCCTGGCGCTCTATTGGATTTCATACTCTTGATGGCTGCTACAATTTCATCCAGCGATGGCGCCTCCGAGTTCACGTGATTTATTCGACGAACTGTAGGCGTCGTACGCTGCTGGTTTTGTTGGTCTCTGACATTTGAAACTCGGAAGAGTTGTTCAAAATGTTTAGTCCATCGCTTAAGCTGTTCTGTACGGTCAGTTAATAGCTGACCAGCTCTGTCCTTTAGCGGCATCTTTGTATTCATCCTGACACCACTAAGGCGGCGAGAAATATCGTCCAACAAACGGATATCACCATTGGCGGCGGCGGTTTCTCCTTGTTCGGCTAGGGAGTTAGTCCAGGCTCTCTTGTCCCGCCTACAAGCACGTTTAACAGCCCTCTCCAGTTCGGCGTATCGTTGACGGGCAGCTGCCTTAGCCGATCTGGTCCGCGCTCGCTCGATGCCGGCTTTCGCCTCTCTCCGCTCGTCGATCTTCCTCCAAGTTTCATCTGAAATCCACTCCCTCCGCCCGCTGCGCGCTTTGCCGAGGGTTTCATCACTGGTCGTGATGAAGGCGTTCTTGATGCCGGTCCATTGCTTTTCGACGGTTCCACCAGGTGGCAACTCCGAGGCTCGGGATTCAAGTTGTTCGACAAACACCCTTTTCACCTCAGGATTCTCTAATCGGCGGACATCGTAGCGCCACCCAGCTTTCTCCATCCGTCGCTAGACACGTGCAACGCGCAAACGTATTTCAGCGATAACAAGATGATGGTCGGATGCGATATCAGCACTGCGTTTGTTGTGTACATCAACAAGGCTCCTTCGCCATTTTCGGCTGATGCAGATGTGGTCGATTTGGTTTTCTGTTCGGCCGTCACGGGAAACCCACGTAACTTTATGTACTGGTCTATGGGGGAAGAGCGATCCACCAATGACCATTTTGTTATTACCACAGAATTCTGTAAGCAGCTCCCCGTTTTCGCTCATCTCTCCTATGTCATGGCGTCCCATGACGCGTTCAAGGTTCGCGTTGTTTGAGCCAAACCACTCTCTCTCACTCTCTTTCTCCTGCAGGTCGGCAGCATCTGTTGGCGCATAGTACTGGATTGCGATACTATAACATTAGTCCGAATACCACTAGCCCGAAAACCTCTAGCCCGAAAGCAACTAGCCCGAATAACACAAGCCTGAATGTAACACATGCCCGAATGTAACAGTAGCCCGAATGCTACACTAGCCCGAATATAACACTAGCCCGAATGAAACACTAGCCCGAATGTAACAGTAGCCCGAATGTAACATAAGCCCGAATGTAACACAAGCCCGAATGCAGCACGAGCCCGAATGTAATACCAGCACGAATGTAACACAAGCCCGAATGTAACATTAGGAGCTCCGTAACCGCAAGCTTGCAGAATCCGCTGGCAGTGTAAAACAGAAGGTGTACGGAGTGTAGCACCCAAGCTTTACTTTCGGATCGGTGTTGCGAAGCCCACACTAGTGTAATCTAATTTCCTCACAGACGCGTATTCATTCTTTCGGACCCTCGCTCTTATTTATTCATGCACTGCAACGAATTTTTGCGAGCGTGTGTTTAGCTAACAGCTACGGTTGCCGGTCTCGTTCGTCGTTGAAGCTCGAGCTGCTGATATCAATTACTCGCGAGGGTTCGCACTCCCGCCCATGAATAGAATCGAAGGCGAAGATGACGAAGAAAAGAAAAAGTAATGCAAAATTTGTATCACAGTTCTTCATTAGCTTCACGGGCAGCTAATTGCTCATTAGTTTTTCGCCTCGCGAATAAGCTACGCAGAAAGACGGTGTGAGACTGTGCGTCCGCGAGTGTGTGGGTAGCAGAATGTCTGCACACAGCAACGGCGGCTGTTTCTTTCACGACTGCGTGAGCGATGTAACTGTTGAATACCATGCTTCTCATACTCTCTCGCGTGTGAGTAGGCACTGTTGACTTCTCGTTCGATTCGCAACATTGCTTTTGGTTTTTTTAAATCCCAAGAATACACAAGAATAAATCACACAACAATAGTAATTTAACTGCTGTTATTAATCGTTATTTAAACTTTATTTGAAAACTAGCCTCGCTCTAACCTACCCTATAAATACTGAAACAAAAGACCACCGCTTATTCAGTTTGAAAGTCGCAAAAAGCGGCTTCGACACACACGACTTTCACAAAAGTTAAATCGATGCGAGGACTAGAGAAAACTAACTAGAGGTCAACTAGATCTAGGAAAACTAATAGCCCTAGACAGATGTGATTTCTGCGGGGCCCCCGTGTTCTAGTGTTACATTCGGGCTAATGTTACATTCGGGCTAGTGTGACTTTCGGGCTTATGACATTCGGGCTACTGTTACATTCGGGCTAGTGGTATTTATCGGTTCTCGTTTCATCAGGGCCTCATGTGCCCCTGGATTCAGTAGGAATCCAACTACTCTTTCTCGAGTAGCATTTTTCCCTCGTATGCCAGAGTAAAGTATGATGATGTCTTGTGTTCGCCAGTACCCGACCAGCGGACCTCGCTCAGCCCCAGGATTTCAAGCTTTAGGCGGCCAGCTTCCCTTGCAAGTTGAGCCTGCTTGCCCTGTTGGGCAAGGGTCAGTATATTCCATGTTCCGATTCGTGTCTGTGTTTTCATGCTAAAGGTCGTTGCCAATAATCTAGAGAGATTTCTTCTTTCATTTTCATTAAGTTTTTGTGTTCCGGTACAGTATAGGCTGTTAACCTAAGGTCCTTATTCCGCTGATGGGGCTGCCGTCTTAATGTGGGCGGGATCCACTGTGCCCCCTTTCCTGTTACCATACGACAACCGAAGTTGCGTACCTCAGCCGGCACCTCGTGGAGGTAGGAATAGAAGTTAATGAACAGAGGTTATGGAATGCACATGTTCACCCTTTGCCAGCCCAGTGCAGATACAGCCTATACAAAAATACAACATATACATTAGCACCACGTAGTGAGGCAATTTCGAAATACTACAGTCCAACGAAAAGCCTTCGATCTGCTAAACAACTTTGTCGAAGACACCAACGTTCTATACGGTCAAGATCACGAGTTATTCCGTGTTGGAACCAATTAAGTCAATTCCCATATGCTAGGTAGACTCCATTAACACGGTTTACATTAACGCGGTCCCTATTAGCACCCTTATTGGGGGGGATTACGGTATTTTCTTGTTTCGACATCTTTCAGTTTACTCGACACTGTTTGTTTACATCTGACACTATTCTAAGCTATTCAGTGTTGCCAGATACAGTCGATATTTGTATAACGCGGGTAATTGGGACCGCGTTATAAGAAGCGCGTTATACAAGTACACGTAGCATATGGAAATTGAGTTAATTGGGGCTATACCTGAATTTTACGAAATTTTGAATCAACACGACCATGGTTCCTTTGGGAAAGATGTCAAGTATATATTTTTACATCTTACAGATGCTCGGTGAGACAGACAAAATCGCCTCTTGGTCTTCCAGAGCTTCCGGAACATCCGTTAAATTTTCATTTCTGTGAAGTCTTTTCATAGCTTCCAAATTCTTTTTAAAGTCCCTATGGCTTATTATTTGGCGTAAAATAAGTAAAGTAAACAATCCGTGCTATTGAGAAGCCAACATACGATTCTCCGACAATACGGAACATCCGTAAAAGTGGCCAACGAGCGATAATTGTTCTTTGAGTTCAGAATTATGTTCATTCAACCTCGAACAATGAACAATGACCATTGAAATCATTGAACAATGTGAAATAGGAATATAAATTCAGCGGTTTATGACTCAACCTGACCATTATGAAATGCATCAAAAGATCCGATATTAAATGATTAAATTTGATGATCCAGGGCATCGAACTGCTTATCGCGTTGACGAAAGCAACAAAGTTTTCGTAGCCTGTACGCTCTTACAAGAAGCCCCATTCTGAATTGTCCAGAGAAAGGTGAAAACAAAAGCAATAACACTTCTCTCTCATTTTTTCTCAGGCAAAACCCATAAAAATATTAGATACCGTCAACGCGGATTTCGGAATGGCCATGGCTAACTACGATGGTTAGATTTATGTTAAAATTTTCCCAGAAGAGCACAATACCTGGTGAAGAGCTTATACAAAAGTTGATATATTTGCCATTAGATTTGTAAGTAGGGTAAAGAACTAGTTTTAAGCAGTCTAAGCGGGTCACTGATTGTTTCACCTTATTACAAGCGATGGGTTGACTAAGTGGGGGATATCAGCATACCAATCTTCTTGCTATCTTTAGTTCTTCAAGCTGTTACCATTGGAAGACACTATTGTTGAGCTAAACTTTTGATTTTTCGCTTTAAAAGTTGAAGCGGCGGAAGTAATTTTGAACAGACCGAACCTATTTTCGCTCGCAAGGTGCTTTTTTAAGCAATCCTGAAATCTGAATTTTTTTACGTCCCCTTAAAAAATTCCTTAAACTTTTCCCCCTATTCAGTAAGTTCGCGTTCCTATCCGTGACCTACTAATCGGCATCTGATGCGTAATCGGCATAGCGTATCGGCATAGATGCGTAAAATGCCATCTGTCTAAATTGTTTATCGGGACATACACTCACCGCACCATTCGGCAAACGGTATTCGTCGTCTCTTTTATTCCCTAGTGTTCTTATGGGAAACTGCGAGTTTGACGTCTCACTCGCTGTTCATAAGGATGGTGGGAGCACAAAAGAGGTAAACATAGCAGTATAAACGATCCGACTCAGAACAGTGTTGTCAAAGCAATTAACATTGAAACACATCGTTGCTTTATTAAATCACTGAGAAAATCTTCGAAAATTATTGAAAAAGCTGTCTTTTCTGTTGTTTTTAATAAAGAAAAATTAATTATGAACATACATTTCTCTTGAAAGTATTGAACCACGTTTTCACCATAGGAGGTTTCAGTTAATTTCGAACTTAAAATTCTTATTTCCAGAACCGAAACAGTATCTTGGCAACACGATAGTTCATCAGTTGTGCTGCAGCTGCTGCTAGTGGTGAACAGGTTCCGTCAATTCAGAATTTGTTTTCAGTTTTGTTAGAAAATAATAAAACTTTTGGCTAGTGACAAAGCCTTAGATAATAGAAAAAACCCGATTTAATCCACCTAGTGGTGAAAGGAACCTTTGTTATACGGTCTTACTTGCTCTTTGAGATAGAAATCGACACGTCTTCGGAACATAATTCATCTATTGGTTAACGTTGCGTAGTGCGTTGGTTTTCATAAATATTTTGGAAATTGAATAAGTTTACAAAATTTGAACAAAATAGCAACACCTATAAATTTTGATAGATCCTTTTTTTCATGAAATTACTGAGTAAGGGTAAGTTGGTTGTTACTAATTTGAGTAAGTGCCAGTAAAAGCAAATTGTAAGAGGAAATATTATTCTTTAACATATACATTGCGTAGTAAAAGTCTAGTTTATAGGTTTTTGAACTACGCATAAATTTCTATAAAGCCATTCTTTTTGATTGAAATCAATAAAGTTTTCTTGAATAAATTTCATCAATTTTTATTAACCTTCGGTTACTCACGCTGTTGCATTTTGTACAACACGTGTAGGTTTTTGAATGCCATATTGTTATAAAGTTACAAATCGCTGTTTAACTAACGTATATTCTGCAATTAACTTGTTATGAGCAAATCGTCATAATCATTCAATGCATTAATGCTTTAAATTGTTGGGAAAATGGATCAGCATAAACTGACATCACAGAAACGAAGCAATCAGCATGTGAGGTGTACCGCGATTGGCCCTGGAATTTGCTCTCGTTTCTTCATGGAAAAATGGTGTCTGTATGCAGCAAAACTATCAGCAAATATAAAATGTTCAAAATGTATCTGTTGGTGGTCGAGTCATTCGGGGTCAAAATTAAGGCACTTTTTTAATCAAAGTTCTACAGTACCTAAACAAACAAACATAGAGGTATACTATATTCATCAAAGTTGTGTATTTTTACTATTTATATAATTTTGTAATACATGAAAAAGTCATACAACAATTACAAAAAGAGCTAAATAGAAAAAACTGATTTTACAAATTCATATACAATGAATAAGATTTTTATATCTTCGCTGAATAGATAGAAGGTTACTGTATTCAACAAAATTTCTTGTAATAATATGTTCTAAAACTTTGCAGAACACATCAATGTGTTATATTAAAACCAGAGGTTGGAAAACTCGCAAAATGAATAGATACGCCGAGCATCGGCAAACGGTTTTTATCATGATAAAACAGCTACGCGAGTGGTTCAATTCGCCTATAACAATGAGCATCATACACTCACGCTTCATAGCATCGCTGAATATACGAATATCGTGAGCAACGCAAAAGTGTAAATTATTGCTTTCTGCTGCTTGTAAAGCCACTAACACTACTTTAAACTATTCCCTTTTCGCGGTAATATTATTTTGAATACTTTCCGGCGTCCCCGGACATTCTATATCCGATAAATCGAACACACGCAATGTTCAATATTCAATTTTTGAACGAATTCTGATGTTCACATTGAGGTTCTGTTCGTGATAAAATTCAAAGCTGATGCGTGCATTATCGGCGAGGCAGGCGAATAGTGTGTGTTCATGAGGGATGTTCATCGATTCAAATGATCACTTTTTCGCGAATTCTCCAACCACTGATTAAAACTGAAGAAAAATAATTTTTTCATTTCTCTTTTAGGGGGATTAATCAAAATTTAAATTGTACCAGACGATAGAACTTTCAATTTCAAGAAATTCTTCCAAAGGTTCCATAAACCTAAAACCAAGTTTTCCCAGTCAAAATTATAGTGCGCATGTCTTTTTGGCTTTGGGCCATTGTGCGCGCGACTAATCGTATTACAAAAGTTGGCGCGAGTGTTCGAGGGTTAATATCTTTTGATCGGCAAAATCGATTCTTCTGAAATTTTGCAGATGTATTTACAGCATTAAAATCTCTCATTTGATGCCAAAATAATTCAAACTAGATAAATTATCTTAGATGATCTCGTTATATATTATTGTAAATTTTAATGTGTTGTATTCAATTGCTCATAACTTTCAAATGAAACGTCCAATCAAAAAACAAATCAATAGTGATCTATTAGGTTATGTTACCTTTCAAATGAGACTAATAGCACCTAAATCGGTTTAGTCATCTCTAAGAAACAGGCGATAATTATTACCTTGTCAAAACAGGTTTTTTAAGCATAACTTTTAAACTACTTGTTTGTTTTCAATAAAATTTACCCGAAAAATTTAGCGTTAACAAGAGCTTTCATTTGGTACTAAGATCGTTGAAATCGGTCATGTAGTTCTGGAGAAAATCGTATCACGTAATTTTTACATTTTTACTTATAACTTTCAAACGAAATGTCGGACCGCGAAACAATTCAATAGTGATCTACTAGGCAATAATACCTTACAAACAAAAGTTATAGCGAACAAATCGGTTTAGCCATCTCCGAGAAACAGGCGATAGAAAAATTGCGTCGCGCACATACACACACACACATACACACATACACACACACACAGACATTGCTCAGTTCGCCGAACCCTGTCGACTGGTATATGTGGCTCGGCCCTCCGGGCCTCGGATCGATTTCGTGTTTTTCGACCAATTTTTAAACCTTTGTTATAGTATAACAAAGGTAAAAAGAGGCTGAATAATATGGTATGTGACAATTGAGTGCTTGACTTTCAGAGTGGTTGTAATCAGTGCTGAAAATTTGATGAATTCGTTAGTAGCGAGGTGGCGATTGCTGAAGAGCAGCTGAAAAATGTACGTTTTTGGACAACAATTTTTAATTCATCATATTGTCGGAAACCCAGTAAATTGTGTTTGTGTGAATCAAATGTATGGTTAAGTGATTTGTGAAGATGATCCTATCAAAAGATTTTGAAAATATGAATAAAAAAGTGCATTTTCGGATCATTTATGTTCAACTGATTAAAATAGGTAACACTGCTTAACTCGTTCCTTACCCTATAGTAAATATTACCGGTAGTTCAGTTTACTATACCACATCTATCAAATTACACTAGCAAAATTGGTAATTTCAACAAACTTGCGAAATCAGCATATCAGTATAGTGACATCGAAAGCTTATGCTGTACTTGGTTTCGTACGACGGAATGCTTCGGATTTCATAGACGTCTATACTCTAAAAACGTTGTACTGTTCATTAGGTCGCGGTATCTTGGAATACGCAGCACCAGTGTGGGCACCGTACCAAACAGGACATATCAAAAAAATTGAAAGTATTCAACGCTCTTTCATTCGATTTGCTTTGCGTCATTTACCATGGCAGGACCCTTTGCGTCTTCCTGCCTACGAAAATCGTTGCCGACTTATCAACCTATGCACGCTTGCTGAAAGAAGACGAACTTCTCAGAGACTATCTTTGACCTGTTGATGGGAATAATTGACTGTAGTAACCTGTTGGAAGAAATTAATTTGAATGTACCGCGTCGGATTCTCCGAAATCGAGTTCTCCTCTGGACCCCGGCTCATCGCACTCAATACGGCCAGAATAATCCTTTGCATTTGTGTTGTCGGCTGTTCAATGAAATGAACCACGTGTTTGATTTCAACATTTGTAAAACTAGATTTAAGAATGAAATTTTAAAATTAAGATAAGATACGTCTGTACTGCCTTGGCCGAAGACTTATAGTAAATAAATTAAATTAAATTAAATTAAATTAAATTAAATTAAAATAACCTCGTTTATTTGTTAGCGAACATTTGCAGTATTCGCATCATTTCTGTTTCTAAATCCGAAATGGTTTATATCAAACCTTTTTCAAATTGTAACGCGGACTTCAACATGAATTTTCACTTATTGTTCACTTTGACGACAAATCCTAATTTTCCGGTGAACGTTTTGGCGGCCATGTCGAGTCGTGAGCGGCCTATTTAGTTGAGGATTGCTGATATTCCGTTTCATTTTGATCTGTTACAAATTAAAAACATTTGCATTTCCAGTGACCTATTTTCAGGTAAGCTTTGAATTTTCTCCCGGTAAACCATCCAATGGCCAAATTGAATCACAAATAGTCGAAATATACTTCTAGTGTAGTCAAATTACACTCAAAATATTCACGATATGTTCTGAATTTTCCGGAGGACCACCTTATGGCTTTCTAAGGTCGTTTATGTATTACTTTTTTTTAAATTCGTATCAATTACCCGACTTTGGTTACTTCAAAAATATTTTACCAATTTTAACCAACTTTACCAATACGAAAATTTCGATGGATATTCCGGAACCTCCAGCAGGCCAACCCATAACTTTGTGGTTTCCGTATATCACTTAGAGAGTCAACTGTTATGTGTCCTACAACTTCTTAAAAGACACCACGGTCGTATCTGTTCAAAATCGCTCAAAATTCGAGTTTAGCCCCAATTAACTCAATATATATGCTACGTGTATTTGTTATACGCGGAAAACCGCGTTATAGAAATATCATGGTACCCGCGCTATAGAAATCCGCGTTATCCAAATCTCTACTGTATATCTGAATATTGTTTCGCAAGCATGAGCAAGTGCTATTTGAAATTTACTGCAAAAATTCGTCACGCACCCTGTAGAGAACGGAAAAACATATATCGCATGTCGAAATTCTAGAATAATTATGGCCTTAATATTTAAATTGATACAATTTGTGAAGGGTCATAAATAATTATATTTGAGGTTCCACTGGAATGGTTGGGAATAGAATTTCTAATTATTTAGTGGTATTTTTTTTAATAACCATTTTGATAAATGGTTGTAATTATCGCATTTACGGATCTATCTGCAATTCGGAAATCGTATTCGGTATTATAAACAGGTAAATATATGAATTTATTCACTGTTCTGGATTTTCACATTGCAAACTGTGGAATAAAATTCGAGCAACCCTATACAATCTACTGGCGGCATTCGTTCTTGTTACGGCGACGTGATACATCGTTGACCCCGCTTGTAGTGTCACATGTTCCCAGCTCCAGACGCGTGAAACATCACACAACATTTATCGCAGCCTGCGGTAGCATGCAACAGTGAATCTTAATGCAACATCGCAATCGAATAGAAGCCTGGTTCGGCAGTTCAGCTTTTCCTTCTCCAGCATTGAGAAAAGCTTAACAAACAATGCTGTAAAGGAAACCGAGTTGCGGATCATTCGGCATTGCGATGCAATGTTTCCGTCGCACTGGTAGGTGAATCACAACAAGTGTGTGTTTTTTCCTGAATGCAGGTATGTGTAGAATTTATACATGCCGCCTCTTCGCGGTCAACATGCCATATCTGCATGTATTTTGTGCTCTCCACCGCCGCCGCCGCACCGTTCGCGATCTCCACGCGGTTGCTGCTGCTGCTGCATGCGGGGACTCTGCTAAACCGCGCGCGTGTGTGACTCGCTGATCGCAGTCGAGTGAAAGATTTCGTTGCGTGCGGAAGCAAGTAACCTGCTCTCCGTGGCGGATACCTTTGTGGCGCTTAATCAAGTGGTGGTTCTATTTCCAGGATTAACCTTTCCAGTTGTGAGTTTAGTGTGTTGCTACATGCCTTCTTCATTTAGAGTTTGAACTTACGGATGGAATAGAGTGTTGAGCGGAATATAGAAGCATAGAAAGGAGAATCCTACAGTGCGTGACATGTGATTGTGCGGATAAAGCATAAGTAGAAGAATACAAAAAAGGTGGAATCTTTTGGCACTCGAGAAGAACATGCTGAACGAAATTTGATGGTTTATGTGTGTGCGGTTCTGTTCTGATGGTTGGACAGTGGCAAACTGAAGCAAGAAAAAAAAACATTCACCTGAAGGTGAATTAATGATTAGTGTTCTTAAATATGTGCACAGCCGAGGGGAGGACGGTTTCAAAAAAGGAAAAACCGGTCGATCGCTTATCCAACATCTCCAAAGTTAGAGCCACAGCACGCAGGTTATAGACGAACTAATTGGCCTATATCGAGACTACATCTAAGTATGGGGTTTCCATAATTGTCACAACATTGGAGTCCAAACTGATTATTAGAGGCTCTGGATCTTGCCCGCTTACGGACAGCAAGCAGCACGTTCTCGGTTCGAGCGAAGTTTCCTGTTTGGTGGTTGTTGTTTTTTCTTATTACCGACGAAGGGGTTTTTTTTCTTGTGTGAACTCAACACAACATAACTGGCGTGCGAAGCGCTGTTCTGCGCATTTGGATGGGGCGTATAGCTTCCTTCTTAGCGGTTAGCTTTTGTGTTTGGCCGAGCGCGGGGCCAAATATTTACTCCGATCAGTCAATAAGTCTAGATTGTTTTCTATTATAGTCAACAACAATGAGAAAAACCGCGATGGGCCTTGCTTGGAATGGAACGGATGCAGAAGAAGAACACGAACGAACGGTAGAAATAATTTGATGGGCAAATATTTTTTTCATAAACTGGGCTGTGACTGATTGAAGGTATAATTAATCTGTTATTCGTTAATTGCTTGCGGTACGGAAGTGATTTGACAGATTTTATTTCGCATTTTTCTGAATTAGTAATTTAGCTATATCCTGTGTAAACACGCGATTAGTGATAGGAAACCCGTATTTCCAGGAAATCATGGATTCATGGAATATTCATTATTCATCAAAATAATGCAAATTTGAGAAATAATTTATTGAAATAAAATGAATAAATTCGGTTAGTTAAGCTCCACTGCCCATAACGTTGCCTTAAAAGTAATCTAAAACATGATAACACATCGATAATAGTTTTTGCAACTCCTATTTTACTTTGATGAAACACCTTGGGCTTTTGTTTATGAGTTAACAAAAAATGCTACACTATCAAAAGCAAAAAAAAAATCTTTTCCTAATGAACCTTTCAAATTCCTCATAATAACCGCAATAAATCTACCTGGTCAGAGTATTACCATTCCAAAAACACTATAAAACTATGTATTGCTGTGCTACGTAGTGTATGCATTTATCGCTATTATATTGGTTATGCTGGCAATGGACCAATTCCATATAATAGACCCTTGCGTACAATTTAAGCAATCAATGCCTTGTACTTGTAACAATAAATTGAAACAGAAAGAGTTAAACGTAACACACATTTTTATTTATAAAATATTCGCTGCATATGCGTTACTAAAAGCTTAATTTCTAGTCGACATTATATGGTAACTATCCAAAAAATATTATCAGTGCTGGACCCTCACACGTAAACGGACTGGAATTCCCGTCATGGACCTGGTTTTTCTATTTTAAACTCCACAGGACTATAAAATGATAACAGACTTGGATTTTGTTTTGGAAAATGTGTACAATTAAAAGATTTTCTTCATAATTTGATTCTTTATTTAATTAAATCGAATATTTCATATTACCAGTTAAAAATAATGCCAGAAATAGGGCAACTCAAGTATTAAAGGGTCTATTAGTGGTTATTGTATACTAATAGAAACTGCTTAGCTGTTAAGTTTTATTGTATCTTGACAAGCAGTTGCTACACGCTCAATTTTGTATTGCTGCGCTTTATCGTAGTAATACTAGTAGTTGTCCTATAAGAAATGTTTCATAGTCAACCGCAACAAAATCAGGAGCTTGATTTTATTCCAATTTTATTGGAGTTAAATAGTCAGCTATAAGTATTTTATATGATTCGTACACAGTTCTACTGTAAACGCCGATTATATCGATGTGAATCCCAGAATCATGTGAGATTTCGTAACTAGTGAACCGCTTCTCTGCACACCTGCTCTTCGAATAGCAACTTTTAATGCTACCGTTGAATAATAAATTCAACAACCCGTTATTTTCCCTTAAACCATCCAACGTCACAAACAAGTAAGTTCAGTATCTCACATGCTATCTTGACGATTGATGTGAAAATATCGTGTTAGGCAAAACAGTTTTACTATTGAAAGCTGTGCTCAAGTCCAATCGGTCACAACTCAACTCGCTTAACTGAGTCGTACGCTCCCTTGAAACCTACGAACAGATAGTGAGTCTGTTGGTTGAGTTCCCGAAATTTATCGAGCATTTTTCGCAAGGAATACATGTGGTCCATTATAAAGCGTCTTTCTTCGAAATCGCTCTGGTATTGGCCAACAAAGGTTTCCTGTGACTTTAAGGAAAACGACGAGTATGCCGTCCGGCATCCTCGTGATTTGGCCGGAGCACTACGACATTACAGGAGTTATGACAAAGTTATGGGTTTCAAAACTTGACCCTTCCCAAGTAACAATTTGGGTTTTATTACACTCTTATGGTGGCATTTAGGACCAAAACCATAAGAGTAGAATAAAACTCACATTGTTGCTTGGGTTCCTTATCGACACAGATTTCACAGCCGATTATTGCAGTACAGGACAATTACGGGGCTAGTGCAATGATCCTACTGACTCCAGAAGCACCGTTCAGCTATGATTCGAACATACGACTATTGGCTTGTTAGACCAGCATAGACTACCTCGAAGCTAACTGGGTGGAAAAATTCCGGACTTCCGGGTAACACCGGTAGGTTTTTTTAACAATATATTTCATAGAGGAGACGGGACGCGTGCCCCCGTCTGGGTACCTGAGTGGACCTGAAAGTAGATTTAAAGTTAACATCAAGTTTGTCTTGATTAGATTTGTATTTAAATTTGAACTGGATATTCGAACTTGAACATGGAATTGAAATTGGTCTTAACTATGAGCCAATTTCGACTTGAACCCCAGGCTTGACCTCAAATTAAATTGAAAATTGGATTTTAAATTCGAATTGAAACCAATCATAAAATAACACTTAAGATGGCACATAAAATCGGATATGAAATAGGACTCAAATTGGATTTGAAATCGCATTTGAAATTGATCTTAAAATTGGAGCTGAAATTAGACTTCAAATCGGACATGAACATTTACAAAGGTGGATATAAAACTGGACTAAAAATTGACTTTGCAATTTAACTTGAAACTGGACTTGAAAATTGTGCTTGAAATAAAATAAGGCTCGAGATTGAAATTAAACTGAACTTGAAATAGGACTTAAAATCGAACTTATAATTCCATTTGCTGTTAGACACAAAATTTTATTTAAAATTAGACTTGAATGTGGACGTGAAATATGGCTTGACATTGGACTCGAATTTGAGTTGAAATGGGAATATGAATTGGACATACAATCAAACTTGAAATCATACTTACAATTAGATTCAAAATTAGACATGAAATTGGACTTAAAATCTCAAGTAACAATTCTAAAGCCACTTGGTTTTACTTGAATTTTATAAAGGTTATGTTGGTGTATTAATCACTACCCTTGGTTTTATTATAGTATTACCCAATACCAAAAAGTAGCGAGTTAAAACACACTTTTAAAACTATAACTGTTGAAAAAGGGGTCAGTTCCGGCGTAGTGGTTAGCTCTCACGCCTCTCACGCCGAGGACCTGGGTTCATATCCCAACCCCGCAGAAGTCACGAATGACCCAAGCTGGTTAAAGTGACTATAATCTAACAAAAAAAAAACTGTTGAAAAAGCAAATTTATTGTGGTTGTTTATGTTGCTACAATAAAACTAGTTGGCTGCGCCCCATTTCTTACATACTTCCTACAAGTGGAGCGTAGCAATACAATATGGCGTACATATACAAAATTGATTTAATTGCGGTTACTTGTCATAAGTCTGTTAGTTTTATATTGTGAGTTTCACTGAAATTTATCCTCCGTACAACTCAAAAATTGATGTTACTGGAAGAAATTACACAGAAATCATAAAGTTTTAGTTGCCTTTGGCAACACAGTTATGTTAACAACACGTTTGTTTACAACATTCTAGCGCGGTGTTTCCTTTAGACCGCGTTTAACTTTGGGTAAAGCTCTCAATAGTGCTATTAATATGGTAACATTCAGACCAAGTGAAGACTCTCTTTTGCCCAGTTCCTCTGTTGTTAAAAGGTTCATCGCTACTGGCGATCCACAGGGCCTGGAAGGACGAGTGGGTTCGAGTCCGGTTATAATTAGCTCCAATCACAGCTTGGCTCGATCAGCGGATCCTCCAGCTTGGACAATAGATTCCGGAACAGAATTTTTTAAGCTTCAATGACCCTCCTATATCTCATCTTCCGCTCCTTCCCCTTTGTTACTTTCTCCTACCGTTCCCTTCGTTAATTGCAAAAAACTAGCGTTGTTAAAATTAATTACATGCCTGACATCATTTCAAGGTTAAGATAAGAACAAGAGGTTGGTCTTTGCTGCTATTTGGAAGAATATTGGAATTAAACACCGAAAATATTTTTTTATGCGAGGCCATACCCAAGTAACAATTCTAAAGCTACTTGGTTTTACTTGAATTTAATAAAGGTTTTATTACGGTATTAATCATTACCTCTGGTTTTATTGTGGCATTGCGCAATACCAAGAAGATACGAATCTAAACACACTTATAGCTAGCTAGAAAATCATAATAAAACTATTAATAAAGCAAATTTATTGTGGTTGCTTATATTATCACGTTAAAACTGGTTGGCTGCACCACATCTCTTTTAAACTTATACCATAAGTGTGGCGTAGCAATACAAAATGGCGCACCAATCAAAATTGATCTTATCACGGTTGCTTGTCAAACCGCAATAAATCTGCTAGTTTTACAGACCTATTAAAATGGTTACACCCTGACCAAGCAGTTTTTTGCTGCTATTATGAAGAATACTAAAGTTCAACACCAAAATCATTTTTTATGCGAGGCCATATTGCCATATTCTAGTATTTTATTTTAGCTCGCAAACAAAATCTCATCAAAGCAAAGTGTTTTACAAAAAGAAAGTTATTATCAATCGATTTTCCTGTCACAGGAAGCAACCAAAAAAGATTTTGTTAGAAATAGATTTTGACCAACTAAATATTTTTATTTTATTAAAACAACAAGTTTTCGAAAATTGCAAAATTTCAGTGGCGCGTTGATTTGATCAACCAATTATATCAATATGCACGATGAAATTAAATGCGCACATGCTGTAAACCAACGGAATTGCTTAAAATTTATTAAATTAAATTAAATTAAATTAAATTAAATATTCTATGGGATATTTTATTATGGTCGCTATGAACCAAATCGATCAGACCAATTCTGCTCACGGATATATTTTCAAGATGACAAAGCTGGCGAACTGATATTTAGCTTTCACCAGAGCGAAAAGCGTAAAGCTTTATTAAATTATGACGGTGGCTGTCAAGCAGCGAAAGTTTAATCGGCTTTATTGCTGCTTTCGGCAGAGCATGATACGACTACTTGAGTTTATAACCTGATTCTTGTAGAGGTTATGAAAACATTCTGAGGAGTGGGCCACTTGGTCAGAAATCGGTTTTATATTGATTATCAGAAAGTTCTGGTGGAGCTCATAGTTTTATGAAATTGGTCATGAAAACCAATATACGAACGTAATAAATCTTGAAATTGTTACTTGGGTATTGCCAAATTTAGCTTTTTTTTAACTGCAAACAAATCCCCGCAAAGTGCAGAAACGAAGTTTCTGACTTAGTTTAGACGAAGTTTCATGTCACAGCTCACAGGAAGCACCTAGAATGATAAAATCTTGAAATTGAAATTGACTGCTTGAGTCTATTTATTTAATTTCAACCACTAGTTTTCAAAAATCGCAAAATTTCGATGGCGCGTTGATTTTACCCACTTATTATAGCAATATGCACGCAATAATTTAATGTGCAAACTGCGGAATCTGTAGAAAATTTGTAATTTTTTTTACTATCGGATATTTCATTATGGTCGTTATAAACCAAACCGTTAACGTAGCTGGTTGACTGATATAGCTTATTTGTCAAGTAACAAGCAGTGGCTGTCCGCAGTGGCAGCGAAGAGCACAATCGGTTTTGTTGCTGCTTTCAGCAGCGGTTTTATTGTTGCTTTTATTGCAGGGTGTGACAGGACTATTTAAGCTTATTACCGATTCTTAAAGAAGTTATAAAAACCTCCTGAAGTATGGACCACTTGGACGGAAGGTAGTTTTATAACGGTCAATAGAAAGCTCTGGTGCAGCTCAAGAATACAGAAAAAACCAGCTGGACGATATCTCAATAGATCAAAATATTGGTCGTAGTGATAATGTTCATACAGAAAAAGGTACCTATGCTTTGCTTTACTTTCAACCATTTCACGTACGAAGATGGTTCCACAGTGGCTAGTATACATGTGTCCAGCGCCGTAGCGTACAGTTGGCCAGACTGGTCCCCGTCAAGGGGACGCTAGCTTTACGCTAAGGAGCGCCCAGAACGTCCTGAACCTCAGTAAGGTACTTTCAAGTGTAGCGAAGTACTGGATATAGAGAGCTGTACGAATCATGTATGACAATCTAATTCCAAAAAGTAATAAACTTTGAAGGAATACTGAATTAAGAAACGAGGGGACACAAAATCGGGTCCTAGTCCAGGTCCAAAATATGATTAAGTTCCAGAATCTGGTCCAAAGTCGGGTTTCTGGTTTAAAATCTGATTAAAAATGTGGCCCAAAATATGCTACAGGTCCAAGATCTGATCAAAAATGTTCAGAATTTGGCTTATAATCTGGACCAAAATCTAATAGAAAATATCCAGAATCTTGTCCAGGCCCAAAATCTTGTCTAGGTGCAGAATGTGGTTCAAAATCTGGTCCCACTTTTGATCCAAAATTTGATCAAAAATGTGGTCCAAAATATTAGCCTGGTGCAGGTTTTATAAAACTATAGTCCAAAATCCAGTCCTGAAGCTGATGAAAGTCCAAAATCTGGTTCCCGTCCAGAATCGGGTCTAAAAATGGCCAAATTTAATAAAAACTGTAGTCCAAATCTGGTCTAGAGTGTAGTTTAAATCTGTTCCAAAATTTGTTACAAATCTGGTTCAAAATCTAATCCAAAATTTGGCAAGTTCTGTTCTAGTGTGCTCAATATTTGATCCAAAATCCGGTTCAAAATTCGATAAAAAATGCGGACCAAATTGTAGTCCTTGTCCAGAGTTGGTTCAGGTCCAAAATCTGGTGTTGGTCCAGAATGCGGTTCAATATCCGGTCCAAAATCTGTTTTTAAATCTGATCAAAAATGTGTTTTAAAATCTGGAATAAAAATTGTCTAGGTCCAAAATTTCAACCTAGTCCAGGTCCAAAATACGGTCCAGGTCCACAGAATCTCGTTCAAAACCTGATCCAAAATCTGGTTGGTGGTTTAAAATTAGATAAAAAATGAGGCCCAAAATTTGTTCTATATTTTGGTCTATTTCCAGAATCAGATAACAACGCCCCCCGCCACCCTGGTTCAGAATCTAGTCTAGAATGCGGTCCAGACCAGGTCTAGCATCTGGGTTCAAAATCAGACCAAACATGTGTTTCAAAATCCAGTCTAACTCCGTCCCAAATCTGTTTCAAAATCTGAAACAAAAATTGAATAAAAATGTGGTCCACGATGTATTCTAGGTCCAAAATATACTACAGGTCCAAGATCTGCTCAAAAATGTCCAGAATCTGGCTTATAATCTGGACCAAAAGCTGATAGAAAATATCCAGAATCTTGTCCAGGCCCAAAATCTTGTCTAGGTGCAGAATGTGGTTCAAAATCTGGTCCCACTTTTGATCCAAAATTTGATCAAAAATGTGGTCTAAAATATTATCCAAAACCTGGTCCAGGTTTTATAAAAATATAATCCAAAATCAGGTCCTGAAGCAGACTAAGGTCCAAAATCTGGTTCCCGTCCAGAATCGGGTCTAAATAATGAGCAAATCTAATAAAAAATGTAGTCCAAATCTGGTCTAGAGTATAGTTTAAATCTGTTCCAAAATTTGTTACAAATCTGGCTAAAAACCTAATCCAAAATTTGGCTGATTGTTTAAAAACACCAAAATGTGCTTCACCAATCTGACCCAAAAAAAGTTATCAAAAATGTGGTTTAAAATCTGGTTTATAAAGTGTGCTCAACATTTGATCCAAAATCTGGTTCGAAATTTGATAAAAAATGCAGACCAAATTGTAGTCCTCGTCCAGAGTTGGTTCAGGTCCAAAATCTGGTGTTGGTCCAGAATGTGGTTCAATATCCGATCCAAAATCTGTTTTTTAATCTGATTAAAAATGTGTTTCAAAATCTGGAATAAAATTTGTCCAGGTACATAATTTTGAAACTGGTTCAAAACGTGATGCAAAATCTGGTTGGTAGTTTAAATAGAGATCAAAAAATTGTGGCCCAAAATACGCTCCAGATTCAAAATCAGGTTAAAAAACTGATCGAAAATGTGATCCAAAAACTGGTTTATAACGTAATCATGTTCGAAAAATCTGGTCGAAAATGTGACTCAAAATTTGGTTCGAGAGTTGATAAAATGTGGACCAAAATATGGTCCAGATCCTGAAAAAATCTGATCGAAAATGTGGTCCGAAATCTCATACATGATCTAGTCCAAAATCTGAACAAAATGTTTCAAAATCTGGAACAAAATTTGTCTAGGTCCAAAATTTCGGCCTAGTCCAGGTCCAAAATACGGTCCAGGTCCACAGAATCTGGTTCAAAATCTGGTTGGTGGTTTAAAATCTGATCAGAAATGGGGCCCAAAATTTGGTCTATATTCTGGTTCATTTCCAGAGTCTGAAGCCCCCCCCCCTGGTTCAAAATCTGGTCCAGAATGCGGTCCTGACCAGCTCTAGCATCTGGGTCCAAAATCTGACCAAAAATGTGTTACAAAATCTAGTCTAAATCCGTCCCAAATCTGTTTCAAAATCTGAAACAAAAGTTGATTAAAAATGTATTTCAGGTCCAAAATCTGGTCCATGGCCGGGATCTGGCTCAAAACGTGATCCAAAATCTGGTTGGTAGTTGAAAAACAGATCAAACCTGTGGCCTAAAGCTAAAATACGCTCCAGATTCAAAGTTTGGATCAAAAACTGATCAAAAATGTGATCCAAAATGTGGTCCTAGATTTTCCAAAAAAAATGTTGTTCAAAATGTGGTCCTGGTCTAGAATTTGGTCCAGGTCAAAAGTTTGGTTTTTGTCTAGAATGTGGTCCAATATCCGGTCCTAAATCTAATCAAAAATGTGGTCCGAAATCTGATCGATTAATGTGAAAATCTTGTTAATCCGCCAAGAAATGAATGAGTCACAAGTGCTCAAAACTATTCCACAAGTTACAAGCGTCCACTTTTCTACCTTTAGATTTTGATTTTAGACCTTTATCATCCTGTAAGATGTATTCCAACGTAAAAAAACTTTCAAATGTAATGATAGTACGTCTGCATATGGTAGTTATTAGAGCGTAGGATTTCTTGCTCAATAAAAATAATTATCTCTTTAAATTGAAAAAAAAAAACAATTTCTGTTGTTAAAATAGTAAGAAAATTCCTACCCGATTGCTTGATATTACCAAGCACACAGCAAACACCTTCCGAGCGGGGCTGCAGTCAGATATCCAATCAACGCCAAAGTACATTCCAGGCTAGAATTAAAAGCTCTCCACACTTTCAAAATGTCTCGCGCCTGCCGTAAACGAGACACTAGGTACATACGTAGTGTAGGGCGAGTACGGTTGCCGGTACACAAGGTGCACCGTCGCAGTCTTATGGGGTACCTACCAACCTACCAACCATAAAGTAAAAGGTGAACCCATTGAGCCAAGGAGCCGTGAACGTGGTAATGTGAATGTAACTACCAGAGGTACGTACTTCAATAGAGTACACACAGCGAAAAAAAAGAACACTTAGAAACGATCTCAAGCTGGCACGGGGGATACTCTGGGCTCTGACCCGCGCAGCCCCAGTCACTGTTTGTCGAATGTTCTGTAGGTGTGTAGGTTTCGCCAGCTGGTTGTAAAACATGGTTCTGGGGTTGGGTGGTACTGTTTGGTGTTTCCTCATGTACCTACACAGCTGCTGGAGTTTATTTTTGCAGCTTTGACTGCCAGCATGAACTTTGTCTAGAACACTGGCACGTACCTAACGTTTAATTGTGACATTGCTTAGCCCGAACAGTCAGTGGTGCGTTGCGTTGGTGGGTTGATCTAGCTCGTGCAAAGTGCTTCCGTTAATCTCCTAAAGTGGCGGCAGTTGGTGTGATTTCACCATCGCGCAACATTCCTGCAGGATTTACGTATTTGCTCATCGAGTGCCAGAAGAATTCCACATGACTGGACTGCAAATAGTGCTATAATACTTAAGAATTCTTCGGCTAACTTGCAGTCGGCAATGCCAGGATCTTGAGCAGCTTGGAATTCCAATTCAAATCAACGATTACATGTGATGAATATTCATAGGTGAACAAACGAATTCAAGAAAGAAAAAAAAAAACATTGTGACTCTTAAGTCAACTGCAAACCAGACAGCTCCGGTAGAACGTCTCTTGGCTGAACGCGGTGACGGTGATTGAAAGTGAAAAATAACCTTTAACGGTTGGGATTCGTGCCTGAGCTAGCGCGCGATTTGGTCGGAGTTTGCGCGGGCGCGCGCGAAGCGGTTTGACTTTTTACCAGTACCTCGGTAACAACGTTCTTTGGGAGAGTTGCAAAGTTGTTCGAGCGTTGTTGTGCACTGCAACGCATACGGCACAGACAAAGCAAAGCCGTGGTCGTCGTCGTAGTCGTCGGAGTGTCGCGATCCTTGCTTGCTAGGTTTCTTGGTGGTGAAAAAAAAAACGTTTACACCTACCTGCCCCTGGCCGGCCGGTGTGTGCGGTGGCAGAGTTGTGAGGAAAAGGCGACTATAAATAAACTTGTGCCAAGGTAAGTGAGATTTTGTACTGCCGATGGTAATGGTACCCCCGTAGATTGGTTTTATGATTCAATTAGCTGGCATGCAAGGGTTTTGTGATGGAGAGACAATTATGGGTTTTGCTAATCGGGGACCACCACCAAATACGTTGCATTGACGGGGAATTAAGTCTCAGGTGCTCGTTAGAACTGTCAATAATTATAGTATCTAAGTGATTTTTCTTTCAAGTAGAAATGTAGAAATGTTTTGTAAGATGCTGGAAACATGCCCCAGTAGAAAGGGAGCGTTCCATGACCGTGTTTTGGTTGTGGAATGCCATGAAAGACGCAGCATGAAACTGCTCATAAATAAGCAAAGAAACCGTTTTCGAATTCCTAAAATACTCAGCCAAGTGTCAGATTTGCCTCAATCCGAGGCCCTCGGGTGCCACAATACCGACCGGCGCGGGTGTCGCGATGCCGCATTGCGGCACCTTTTTGGCCCAGTTGTCGTTGGCGTTGCCGGTGCGGTGGAGTGGTGGAATGCTTTGGAAATAAGTTCATGCTGCAGCAAGCAGCTCCATAGGCTAAGCAGCCTAAGCGAAGTCTCTCCAACCAACTAAAACCGGCTGTGCAGACAGCCCACGAAGATTGCCACTGCTAGATTCGAGGTCTTATCATAAATAATGCATTGTTTCTCACATTAGAGCCGTGTCTAGCGCACCCGGACTGTGAGATTGCACTTTGGTGAAGCTGCTGCTGCTGCTGATGCTCGGATAAGCGTCTCTTCAGCAGTACATAATTAACTGTTTACCGTCGATTTGCCTCGCATCTTCCATGCACAGCCAGCAGTGGATGGTTACAATATAGGGGTCACAGTATGTTCAGAGCAGTCACCGGCCATGCTCAATTGAGCGCGGAAAGTTGTGAAGGGTTACAATCGGTGGCTAGATTATTGCCGCGACGGTGTGGTGGACCCGGGTTGGGTGAGAACCACGGGGCAAAGGAGGAGTGGTCATACACTGTGAGTCAAGAATGTGACACCGAAGGTCAACGCTGAATAGATTGCTCCAAATATGCGGGGTGTGTGGCCAACCTAGCGTAGCGTGCGATCATGTTTTGGTTCGATTGTTTCCTACTTCTGCAAAACCAAACAGCCAACCAACCAACCAACCAACCAACCAACCACCCACCCACGACCCACACCAGGCGACGACGGTGGAGGTTGCGCGAGTGGCACGGAGATTGTGAGATCGGCCTGACTCTATTGATGCTGGAGCGGAAGTGATTTCGGATTGTGTTAGCTTTTGCTATTGCTCTGTGATTGGTAATTGGGTTTAGCAGCTCTGCTAAATAGAGAAACTTTCAGCACGTTTTCAAACTATCTTTCTGGCGGAGAGATGTTGCTCGTTAGTTCAACTTTTCGTTCGCAGTGTTATGAAATTTAAACCAGTTTTTCGCACGATTCCCATTGCTTTCCGGGAACTGAACGAAATAGCCGACTAATGTATTCATGTTTAGTTGCGTTGAACTTTTACCCAAACACTTTAGCAGCTCAGATTGAAGCTTCCATCAAATGAATATTACAATGTATCCAATTATTTTGAGTTGCTGTTACATTTGTGATCATTAATTAACTGTAACAACATTTTCTAGAGGCCTTTTGATCACTTTACTGCGGACATTTTGATCAATTCTTTGGTAATGTTGGTCATAATGATCGAGCATGACAGGGTCTCTTTTCGTTTGTTTGTTTTTACAACTACGGGCATTGAATGGGAAAAGTCGTTTTCAATCGTTGCAAAAGTAATATCATTGATGAATGAAATCCTTGTAAGTGAACGAAATGCCGCGAGGGCTTAAATAAAAGCTTATAGCATCATTTATGAGATGGTAAAGGAAATGCAGTCCCATTTAGTACGTGCTTTTGAAAGGATTCAATGCTTTTTTTATAAATCCATTTATGGTTTTCAGTTTTACTAGTTAAATTGCTTTTTTCTTGGGCCAAGGGATATCAATAATTTGAATCAGGCCACTGGATAACAACTTTAGGATTACG
The DNA here is from genome assembly GCF_943734655.1 of Sabethes cyaneus. Classification (NCBI taxonomy): domain Eukaryota; kingdom Metazoa; phylum Arthropoda; class Insecta; order Diptera; family Culicidae; genus Sabethes; species Sabethes cyaneus. The sequence goes on from NC_071355.1 coordinate 54,208,605, forward strand.
TTTGGTTTCCTTACAATATTGCATTGGATTGACTACCTTATTTTTTTACATAAACGCTCTGATAGATTAAAACAGCAAACATCTGTCATTAGTGTATATGGTCAAAACTAAGAAAACTAACAACTGCCTATCAATAATTTAAAAAGTAAAGCTTGTTTATTAAATATGAGCATCAGTATTCCGCGTAACTGGAAACGAATGAAAGGTACCTTACCTAAAGGGGTTTCAGCAGAGCATAATTTAGCGGTTTTCTGTCTTGTATCATGTCGCTCATCGTTTTACATTTACAAAAAATGGTAATGACATTTTCTTTCGTGCGTGAGATCCAAATCGACCAATCGCTTTCCTTTGAGGCATATTTAGGGATGCTTTACCGGTTTTACCGAAACCGGTTTTACCGGTATTACTGGGCTATTTTCCAATACCGAATTACCGGTTTTTTCACGATCGAAAACCGGTATTTTCGGTATTTTTTGTATGATCAAATAACAACTCAAGAAACTTGAATCGCTGGTAAAACTTTTAAATTATAGGGTGAATTAAATTTCATGATGGAAGGTTCTACAAATACTAACTCAATAAGCTTAGCTCGGGATTCATAAAACTTTTCCGCCACTCTTCGCTATCAGTTTGTACTCCGCCAAATGTCATCCGCAGCATCTTCTGGTCAAACACGACAAGGGCGCATATTTTCACTGTGAGCGACATTACAGCTTCAACTCCGTAAAGAACTAAGGGTTAAATAAGGGTTTTGTACATTGTCAGCTTAGAACGGCGGCGTATGCTTTTTGATCGTAGCGTTTTGCGACAAAGTAGGTCCGATTTCATGCTTGAATACGTCAATTAATTAAGAATATTGCGCAATACAACAAATGTGCGATATACAGTGAAGCTGTTCAGAAAATCTTCAGTGAAAATTAACGGATTACTCTAGAGAAATATCAGAACACACCACGGAAGAAGAATTTGTTCGATTGCTTGTACAAATAAAGAAGAATAAAAATTTGCTTAGTTAGAATAGCCTGTTGACAGGGCTAAGCCAATTATACGGGCTCTAATCATCGCTTCGAACGTCTCTGTCCGATCTAAGAAACAAGCATACGTTTTACTTAAGCGATGCCTGGACTGTCAGTATTAATTTATCATAAGTGTCAGTATCAAAGCCGCTCATTGAAAGTTCTTGAACGTTTTCCTACGTCACATGTCAAATTTACCGCTGGGAATTGCACTTTCTTTTTCTGTGGACACCGAATTCTGTACCTCCGAAGGTTTTTTCTTTAAAATTTAAGATGACACTGTGAATTCTTTTCGCGTTCTTAAATATTATTTTTTTTAATGAACTAATCAATTATTTATGTCAAAAGAAATTGAGTACCATTGATTATAGAGAGATTTTCTTCAAATCATGTAATTTGTAAATGTTGTTTTTAAGTATCAACTTATACCGGTTTTCACCGGTTTTACCGGTATTGCATTTATCAATACCGAAAAACCGGTTTTCGAAATACCCCTCGGTATTGGCATCTCTAATATTTACTGATAAAATATTTAAAAGTGCGTTAACTTGTGATAAAATCAAATCCTCAAATTTAAAGCGAAGTTTAGTTGCAACGCAATGCATTGATGGATTTACAATATTAGTACTGGCGAACTGATATTATACAGCTATTCTATGTTCGACTGCACAGTAACTCGCAAGCAAGCAATCACTTGCCTACAAGTAGTTTAATATATATGTATTCCAGTGATAGATGATTTTTAAAGTGTGTTTATTTTATGAATTTTCGTGTTCTTTATTTAACCTTTTCCTCGTATTCAGTATCCGCACTCGTCATTGAGTCTGCGATGCCATATAAATACTAAGATTGTTGCTTTTTACAATACACTAAACAAAATATTAGCTGACGATATGGGAATATCACTTTAGGAATAGAAAACTAGCGGATTTTTCGTAAAGTTTTTAGTGACTTAAGCTAAAGTGTTCATCATAGTTTAAATAATACGTACCCCGATTTTTCAATAACTCCCCAATTTATATGTATGCACACAACGTATTTGATTATTTGACGAGTTTACTTTCTATTATGTTCAGAGACTATCACAAACATAAAGTGATAATGTCTCCATAACCATAACCATAACCATAACCATAACCATAACCATAACCATAACCATAACCATTCATGCTCCTTCTTAATTACTTCCCGAGCAGGAGCGAAGAGCAAAATAATATCAAAATGTGTTATTGGAAATCGAATAACTCATATCAAAATTTGGTCTTGTTTTGGCTGACATAGTTGGTAAAATAACAAAAAATAATATCAAAATTTTACTCCTTTAAGGCCAAAAGAATAATTACTTGTGTTATTTGAATAACAAAGCAATAACATGACCGTATTCAGAGTTTAGAACAACATATTTTAGTATTATTGAGGTATTGAATTACAAATGTAGTATATGAGATATTAAAAAATCATTTTATAAAATATTTATAATCTAAAATCCCTTTAACTAATAAAAAAAAATTTATGAAATATATCGAATGCCATTTTAAGGCCAAAATAAGATATGATAACAAAATCAGTTATTAAATATCTACTCAATAACAAAATGTGTTATCAATGTATATCAATATCTATTCAATAACCAAATATATCATTATAACACAGTTTGATATTGTTTTTATATTATTTTGCTCTTCGCTCCTGTTCGGGTTCTTTGAGATAAAACAAAACAAAAATGCTAATACAGCAACACTCCCCGCACTCCTCCGTATACGCAAATTTCCATTTTCAGCCTTAATTTTTCGAACACGATTACTGATCTGTTGCGCTCAATCAATTGACTGAGCTAACTGCCTGCACCTTGGATTTAAGGCCGAAGCAGCGCAAGCACCAAACACCATTGGTTCTATCGAGATAGATAGCATTTTGAAAATCTTAAATTTTTCTTAAATAACGCTACATCGTCGTTTTTCGAATACATCATTGTTTGTAAAACCCGTACCTGATATGATAAGGCTTGTTCGAGACAAAATCTGGACACCTCAATTTTGCAATAAAACAAATTTGCTAGAAGTTTAATCCATGAAACAATTTTATATCATTTATGTGTGTATCGTTAATAATTATCAAACAAATTAACATGATTAACTGCATGAAAAACTGGCGAACTTTGGAGTTTACCCTTGCCATGAGGGTCAGTGCAGACTTGTCGGCAACCAATTTAGCTGCGTTTGTCCAAGATTTTCGAAAGTTATCTATAGTTGTTGCTTGTTGTTTGTGCTGGGACAGCTCTGTCTTCACCCAATGCCCAATACTGCTCGATGGGGCGTAACTCTGGACAGTTAGGTGGATTCGCCTCCTTCGATACAGTATGGACTCCTTTAGCACCATAGGTACCATTCCAAAACATCTTTGGCGTAGTGACAGGAGGCCAAAACAGCGAGTGTACATCATGGCTGTGTAGGAACGGTAACAATCGTTTCTGCAGGCATTCTTCATGGTATATTTCCTTGTTAACCGTTCCCGTAGTGATGTAACTTTTGCTTTGCTCGACCACAGCTGCATGTGGCCTGCCATACTAAATATTTTTTGGGGAAATTGGCTTTCTTATTTGTTCTGAAATGCTCTGCAACGCCATTCCGTTTCATGGCAGTGTAAAAAGGCATACCAGGTAGCTGTTTAAAGTCTTCTGGGACATACGGTTCATCGTCCATTATAACGCATGGAAGCTTCGTTAAATATTTGCGATAAAGCTTACGAGCGCGTGTTTTGGCCGTCGTATTTTGCTTATCATTACGGTTTGGCACAGTCCTCACCTTGAAAGACTTCATAGCTTGTCGTTGCTTAGAAGCGTGCACGAATGTTGGCGACATTTTTATTTTACGAGCAATGGTACGTACAGAAAGATCTGGTCTCCTCCGTATTTTTTGTTTTTTTTTTTTTTTAATTCTATATTAGAGAGGTTTTCAGCCTGCGGCTGGTTCGCCTCTCCCGTAATATTTGTTTTACCTTCGCATCCTTGTGGTGCTTCCTCAGTTCCGTTTTTGTTTCACTTCCCTTCTTCCTAGCTGTTGTCAAGCGAGAATCGAACGATTTTAAAACACTGTGAACAGTGCTTGGAGGAAACCCAAGCTTTTTGGCAAGTTTTCTTAACGAGAGATTCGGATTTTCATTGCGACCACACACAATTGCTTTTCGCTCCTGCTCTTCTTTCGACGCCATTTTACGCTGAGCGTTTGTAATATAAACAAGTGTTATATTTTTAGAAAGAACAGGCATACGTCTACCACTCTGCAAAATATTTCACTCATTGTTAATGTATTTCCGAAGCTGTGTGTGTTTAGGGGTGTCCAAATTTTGTCGCGAACAAGCCATATGTCACTACAGTTAAGTATTCAAAACCATCTAATAAAAGCGCACTCTCATTGAAAATTTTGCTGCGTCTTTTTTCTCTCTCTAGTGCGCTGGCTTGCCCTTAATGCTACCCATCAAATCGAGTGCAATACTTGCGGCGCCATATTTTTTACTCACTTTCATTAACTCCTTTTTCAAATCCTGGTCGTTTTTGAAGACCTTCCCTGTTTTCCGGAGCTTGCCCTTCAGAATCGCCCGGAAGTTTTCTATTGGGCGAAGTTCTGGTGAGTTTGGTGAATTTGCCTCCTTTGGCACAAAAACAACATCGTTGGCTTTGTACCATTCCATCACCGGTTTCGCGTAATGGCACGATGCCACATTCGGTCAAGTGTCACCTTTTTGGTCTAAAGAAATACATCGCGATACAGATTCCTGGCGCGGGATTTGGCCAGCTAGCCGCTGGTTCGTCTGAGACTCTTTGAACGATACGTGGAGCCCGTTCCGGAGCGGATAGATTCGTTGTTCTAGGACAGGTGGACAGTCAATTTGCTCAAGCAAGAGTTTAGCAAGAAATACATCTTGAGCTGTAGTATGCCTTTTTTCGAGGTTTTTGAGTCCCAGCAATTTGCACCGTGTATCATATGGAGGCAAGTCCAACGGTTTGCTTCAGGGTAGCATCCGAAGGGCATAAACAGATTGTTTCAGATTATCGGCAGTAAACCTCGTCAGTAAGGAATTCGTCCTCGTGCATTTATCTGCCATGGCTGTTTCAGTACGACTTTATCGTATCCTGCCTTGAAATCGATGATGTGTGGGTACGTTGAATTTCCGGCATTCCTTAATGATTTGTCTAAGCGTGAAAGTCTGATCCGTAGAACTGTGGACCTCGTAAAGCCTATCTGTGCTGCCCTATGAATTCTCACGCTATTGGAGATAGATGGTAAGATTTGCAATAGCACCTTGCCGACCTTCCCCTTAGTCATTGTTAAACAGCTGCAATTGTAATAATCAAGTTGATCGTACTTTCAGTAGATAAGATAAACCATCCCTTCTCTCTATTTCTCTGGTAGTTTTTCCTTCTCTTAAGTTCTGGAAATTATCTAGTGAAATGCTGTAAATCATGCTTTCGTACCACTTTTGAAGAGTTCTGCTGGGAGTCATTCTATTCCGGTAGCTCTGTTGGTCTTCAGCAGTCCGATTTCTTGCCAGATCTCATGACGATTGGGAGCTGGAATGCTATTGTTGTTTGTGGGCACTCTTAGGAGGGTTTCCTTTCCGCTCAGTACTCGTCGAAGCACCGTTTCCACCAGTCGATTACTCGCTTTTGGTCAGGTTTACCACCATCCACCATGGATTATCATCACCCTGGATGGAACTTCCTGTGGGTTTCGAATGAGCTCGATAATCCACGAGTAATCCGCACAAGGTACTGCGTACCATCCATAGTAGTTTTAATTAGCGTAGTCAGCTTCCCGGGAAACTCATTCTAGTCCATAATTTTCCATAACTTTGTGTGGTCGATGGTATTATAAGTAGTTTTAAAATCTATGATCAGATGGTGCGCAGGAACTCTCCATTCACGGCGTTTTTGGAGGTTCTGCCGTAGCGTAAAGACCACCTTTGACCATAGCCGGGTTGACATAACCTTTTGCGAATCTATTGGTAATTGATGGGAGTTGTCAGAAGCTAATTTGACAGAGCACTTTACAGGCGACATTGAGAACACTGACCCATTTTCTTGTAGATCGGGAAGATAACCCTATCCTTCCCCTTCTCCAGTAGTGGTAGCAGTATCCCAAATTCCGGTGCAGACCAACTTTCCAGTATTTCAACAAAGCATTGCTTCCAACTTCTCTAGATCGTTCATGCCTTGAAAGCGTTGCAGCTGCGCCAACTCTGCATACACCTCCTTCTCTTCCTACAGGCAGTGTTTTTCTCCGGGAGATTTAGGCTCGTTGTATCTATCTCTATGTGCACCATTCCACGTGCTGACGAGTGACGCTAATCTTCGCGTCAGCGGTCTACTCATCCATCGTCCTCCTACATTCATTGTCATACCAGTCGTCCCGCTAATTCCGTTTCACGTACCAGAGGATGTTCTCTGCTACGCTGTTAATGACTGTTTTGATGTTCCAACAGTCCTCGAGAGGGGCTTCGTTCAGCGCGGCCCTTTCAGTAGCGCAGTTATGAACTACGCGACGTTCAACTGAGCACAGCGTATTACCGAATGTTGTTCATAACGGTGTTTTGGGCGTATTATAGCCATCACTGGTAGTGTTTCCGAAACACTATTTCGAGCCAATGTCGACGCTTCGATTGGATCTGACGTCAATGATGTCTGGCGTCTGGGATGTGTCGACAGTTAATCAAAGCGTGGTCGATCTGTGTTTCTGCCCAGGTGTACTTGCGTAGGACTTAACTTACTTATGTTTGGGTTTGGTTGATTTTTTTCGGTGAGGAATGAAACAGTTTTAGATTTTCTGCGTTACGCGTTTCAGCCTACTATATTTCATTCAGACATCTTCGGACGCCTATTTAGAGGTAGAATTACATTACAGGTAGAGGCTGAATGAAATATAGTAGGCTGAAACGCGTAACGCAGAAAATCTAAAACTGTTTCATTCCTCACCGAAAAAAATCAACCAAACCCAAACATATAATTGAACGGTGATCCAAACATTCGAAAAAAAAACTTAACTTACTTATCCTGGTGCGATGTCCTTTGGGATTTTACATGTATAAAAGTGTTCAGCCAACAAACTCGATCCATGTCTATCCGACTCCAATTTCTCAAATGTACCACAGTTTCCAGGTTTTGCTCCACTTGAACTAACACCATCGAGCACGCTGCGCACTTCTGCGTCTAATACCAATCGGATTCGAGGCTAACACTATTTTTGTGGGGTTCATGTCTGGGATTCTCACAGTCCCGCCCATTATACCCTTCCAGGTTTACAACTTTCTGGATACTGGGTTCGCCGAAGAGCTGCGCCAGCTCTTGGTCTATCCCTCTTCCATATGTGTTTTAAACTGGGTTGCTAACGCGCTCGATGCCCTCCATCGTGGTCTTAATCAGTCTTGTCAGCTTTGCGTGGAAGCCGTTTTCGTCCATAATTTTCCATAGTTCTTCCCGGACGATGGTAGCGTAGCCGGGTTTGAAATCTATGAGTAGGTGGTGCGTAGGGACCTGTTATTCGGGACACTTTTCGATCGTCCGTCCACAAAACCGGCTTGATAACTTCCCACGAATTTACTTGGTAGCGGTGATAGCACCGGTTTGTGTAGGAATTTGTGCTAGATGAAGGTACTACGTGCCTTACAGGAATGTGTATTTATTGGTATGAATCGGGTGTTGTAATTCCCTATGACGATATTGAAGTCCTGTTTGGGGCAGTTGTCGTATTCACGCTACAACTGCGCGTAGAATTCTACTTTGACCACATAGGGACTTCCGAGATAAGGGATCTGCACATTAACGATGTTTATCTTGAATATGCGGCCCCTGATTCTCGATCTACATACTTGAGGACTGATTGGCTCGTTTTTACATCTCGTCGAATACTATAAAAGCTGTACCCAGCTCATGTGTATTGGTGCAGCTCTGGCAGATGATCGTCCGTCACTTTTCTGAACGTATCGATCGTTGAATGTTTCCAGCATAGCTCCTGCAGCTCTACGACCTCGAACTTTCTCTTCAATACGTTGGAGAACAGTTGAGTTCTCCCTAGGAAGCAGAGTGATCGGCAGTTCTATGTCCCCAATTTCCAATTCATAGCTCATTTTCGTCGCTTTAGTGTTAGTTTAAGTTCAGGTGACTCCGGAAATCCCCAAGGAACCGGCCAGTTTCGAACATGAACATCAACTCTTCATACGACACTTCAAGTCACACTAATTAAACTCTGAATAGAGTTGGCTTTCATTGATCTAGTTGTTGAATTCCAATGTGATTTAAGGTGTCTCACGGTGAGTTTTTCTTAATGTTCGAAACTGACCACTTACCTAGGGGTGTCCAGAATATGTTTAGATATGATTAATGTGGTCCGACGTAGTTAAGTTGGCTTCGGTTGGTCGAGTTTTTTTTTATAATTCTAGTGTGGTTTAAGGTGTCGCATGAGGCATTTTAGTTCAGGTCGCAAAGTAGCCATTTCCCCTGGGACTCTCAAAAACCTAAAATTGTCGCTAATGGGTATATGATGCAAAATATTCAATACCAACTAAGGTTTACGTTCGTTGAGCAGTGCTGAAAGGGCATAATTCAAACATTGCCCAACGATTTTTTTTTAAATTTGGTTTAGAGGTGTAGGAATCAATACAAGGTCAATACAAATCAGCTGGCATCCGTGAGGGCATTTGGTCATCTACGAGAAGTAATCAAAATCCAGAACTATGAAAAAAGTAAGACAACAATCATGCTCAGCCTTTCTATATTTTTTTATATTTGATAATAACAAAAAAATCGTTGGTGCCGCACATTCTAAATCGATAATAAACGTGGAACTACACAAGTTATTATTCTTTAATATGTTATAGTAAAAGTTGCCAATCGAAACGTCTATAAAAGCGGTATAAATAGTCTCATTTTAATAGACACTGAACCAGTTGTTATTGTACTCAATCCACAATGCGTCAAATATCGCAAGGATGCTGGAATCACTACGGGAATTGCGGCATATCGGCCTGGCAGTTCGTGAACAGCAAATGCGCGCTTGCGATAAGCGCTTGCCGGCTTGCATGAACGACACGTAATATTTCCCCAATGATGTACAATCTGAACCAGTAATGTTGTCCGACACTAAAGCTGGTTAATAGTTACGTTGACATAGGTTACAATAGACGCTCGAAGCGTGTGAAACTATTTTATTCAACTGGAACAAATAGTCATTGTGGTACTCAGTTTATAGCCGGCATCATTTATCGTTATTATTTTAACAGATCGGATTTGTATGGGCTGTAAACTTCCGAAGCAGTTGATGGGAACATTAGTGAACTAAAGTGGCAGCAAGTAATTATTAGTCCAAATGGATGTTTCTACTTAGGAAAACAAAATGTCAAAATCGACTGTTTTATTTTTATACCTATACGTTTTGATATCCAACTTCCTTCATCTATTGTTACCATAGTCCTATTATCTCATGTTATGATGCTACCGATAATATAATCGATAAATACCGGTGCACTACCGGATTTTTCGCAATATTTTCTTCCACTGATAAGCAGCAACCCGATGACCACAAAATAAGCATAACAATGGGAAAATTACCCCTTTTCTACGTACTCAATTTGTTTTACGCAATCTCGTTTTTATCTCAACTGCTCGAAAGTGAACACATAACACCGCGCCAGTGTGCAGTGATGCCATCAGCAGCGTGTCATCACTGCTGAGAGCATACGAGAGTTTGACCGGCACGGCGGCGCCGTCGTAAAGCCACGCTGGTTCTCAGGCAACCGATACTCATCACCAACGATACGATCTCTTGTTCGAATGACCCATTGATGCTCTGGTTCAGAGCAGCGGATAGGGTAGTGACGATACAGTAGCAGCCTGAAGCCCCCGCCACGAAGTGAGAGTACGTCCACGCGATTTTTTTTCTGTTGATTCGCGATCGTCCACATACCTATGGCTTTCAACCAGCGCTGGCCAGTGGATCGAGAAAAAAACGCGTAGTGATCGGCAAAACCCTCAAACATTAGTCGGAAGTGAAAGGAACCTGGAAAGCTTTGACCCGGGTTGGACATTTCTTCAGCATTCACTGATGCTCTGCGGTCGACAGCCGTCGCATAATGCCAGGACACACGATTGAACTGATCCTGTATTGCTTGGACTATTTGATGCGCTGGCTGCTGAACGAAGACGATAATTTTTTGGTGCTTTTCCTGTACGAGAAAGCTGTCTACAAAGCGATGCAACATTTCTACTGAAGTATCGTGGAATAAGTGAGTTAATAGCGTGACCGCTTCCTTTGTGGGTCACTGAACGTAGCCGGACAGAATAGATGAAAATGAAATCATATATAGGAAATTTGATTCCGAAAAATTTGATCCGGTTTGGTTAGCCATGTGTTGTGTTATTTTGCTGTTGTTGCTGCTGCTCACTGACGTGTGACCTTATTCGTCTTGTACTCGATGGTTCCCTTCCAAATCATCATCCGTGCCACAAAACCATGAGTCTAAAAATGCGAGTTGCCATGCCAAGGTATGGCATCATCCGTTTGGGTTTCAACTTGATTGGATTTCAGCCGGAATCGAGAGAAGCAATGAAATCAATGAGTAGCTGTTTACTATCGCAATATCGCCGCAGCCGCAGGTTTGAATGACCTTAGAAGGTCAATTCCGGTACGGTTCGAAAAAAACTTCCTGTCGCGGTTGTTCAAGTGAAACGATTACTCATGTACTTTGAGGTTTTTGGGTGGAGAACCTCCACTTGTCTTAATATATTTCAACTAACTAAATATAAACTCCGTTTATTTTGGAGTGCAGGGTCTTTCCGTTTTTTGAGCATACATTTTCATCGCACTATGCGTTAATTAAAGTTAAAAGATTTTTGGTACTAGCTATTGCTGTTAGATCAAAATGGCGTAATTATACTAACATCATCAATTATTTTGTCGACGTCACAGTTTGTTATCGTTAAATTTCAGCATTGCCATCAAAAAACGGAAAGGCTCTGTATTGACTTATAGAGTTTTGCGTGAAATGATTACTGTCTATTAAAAGTTTGATACATCTTTATACATCAAAATATACATTTTTCCTCAGATTCCTGCTCATTGTTTATCTTTGTTGATTGATGACCGTGCCATCCGCAGGAAAAAGAACGTTGAAATTTTCTGTGGTTTGTTTTCAGCGAATTGGTTATTTGTGTTTTTAAATTATTTTGATTAAAAATTTCCTGTAAACAATCTGCGGCACATAATTCGGGGTCTCAAAATATCTGCCGATGTTTGTGAGTATTTATTTTAGTTGGTATGTAACATCGGTCATTGAAAATTTTGATATGTATTATCAAAACGTGCGTGGCATTGGAACTAAACATGAAGATTTCAAAATGCTTACCTACTTACTTAGTTGGCCTCACGTCGACGTCCGTAATTTCTCCATCTAACTCGGTTAATGGCCGCTGGTTATACGCCTTATAATTTCACGGTTCGTATTGTTTTCCTCTGTTGCCAATGAGTCAATGTACATGAATGCGTCGACTACCTCAAACTCATCCTCGTCTATTACTACGGTACTGCCTAAGCGGACCCTGTCACGCGCGGTTCCTAGCAATCTTCTCTGCTTCGCGATTTAGGTTGATGTACTGATCTTCCACCGCCTCAAATATTCTGCCGACAGCATCCATGTCCAGCAGATAAATTGACTGGATTTGTTAAAAATCGTGCCCCACATGTCGATCGCTGCTCGTCTTATAACACCTCCAAGCGCAATTACAAGAAGGAAAGACCATCTCCTTGTCGAAGTCCCCTGCGAGTATCGAATGGGTCCGATAATTTACCCGAAATTCTCACTCGGCACTGGATCCCATCTATCGTAGCCATGATAGGTCTATTAAGCTTCCCTGATAAACCGCTTTTATTTAAAATTTTTCATAGCTCCTGTCGGTTTACACTATCATATGCGGCTTAGAAATCACTGAACAGGTAGGGTCTGTCCCGGCGTAGTAGTTAGTATTCACGCCGAGGACACGGGTTCATATCCCAACCCCGCAGAAGTCACGACTGACCCAAGCTGGGTAAAGTGACTGTAATCTACAAAAAAAAAATGAACAAGTGATGCGTGGGGACTCAGAATTCGCGGCACTTTGGAGGATCTGGAGTATTTTGTAGGCAGTATTCAAACTAGTGATTGCTCGGTAGTTCTAACAATCCAGCTTTTCACCTCTCTTGTAGATAGGCAAATAACCCTGTCTCTCCACTCTTCCCGTAATATTATCCCGTTGCATATTCCAATTCCCAATTGGTACTCACAGCTGACCAACTTGTCCGTGCCCATTTTGATAAGTTCCGCTACACTACCATCCTTTCCTGCCGCTTTGGGCCGCTGGATGGCTTCTTTAACTTCGCCTATCGGTGGGGGTGGCACATCTTCGTAGCTTGCTGCACCGTTCAAGTCACTTCCGCCATTCAAGTGTTCAGTGTAATGCTGTCTCCAACTTTCGATCACCGCGCGGGTGTCCATCAGAATACCTCCATCTATACTTCTGCACATTGCTGCCTGCAGCACAAGACCCTGCTTGAGCTCCACGCACTCTTTTTCTTCCTGGTGGCGCTACTTTTCCTAGATTAGTTGCGGTTTGCTGTCACCGTTTCTGTTTGTATCGCTTCAGATTTTTTACGTATGCGAGAAATTGAAACGGCATTTTATATCGCTAAACGCTTCCCAGTTTGGTGGTTTATCGGAAACAGGGATTAAATCTGCCAAAACTAACCACCAGCGGATTGTTGGAAATGTGCGACTTGTTTATGCTGATGATTCTGTTTCGTCGTCCAATATTCGAGGAAAATGCTGTCTTTTCAGAGAAGACATTCACACATTTAATTGTTGGAACGGTTGGACAATAATCATCTCAGTTTAACGGATATTGACCAGTAAGCAGATGCCTGTAACGAAATTGGTAGGTTGGAACCCCAGTAACATTTTGGGTTTTATTACACTCTTATGATGGCATTTAAGACCAAAATTAGTCATAAAGACCGCCATAAGAGTACAATAAAACCTACATTGTTGCTTGGGAATCCAAGATGGTCAAAATGTTTTGGCTATTTTGCATGAAACTGCTCATAAGCAGCAAATAAAATTTTGTATAAATGTTTAGTAATATGTTGGCCTCCGAAATTCATTGAGATCACCTCGGTTCAGGTCGGCTCTATTTTGCTAGACCGTATTGAATATTGAAGTAAAAATTACCATTTTACTTACCAAAATCCCATTTTTTACGTAAATAGAATGGATTAAAAAAGTGAAAGTGAAAGCAGTTTTTACGTTGTTGACATTTGAAAAAACCATATTTTTTAGAAACCATATTTTTTAGAAAAAATGCCTGTAGCTTGAGAACCGAAGGAGATAGCGACTTGATTCCTTCAAACAAAATGTGAGTTTTCCATGTGTGTTAAAGTGCTGAGAAGGCATGATTTCTAAGAAATAAACACGAAAGAAGATATAAAGAAAAAAACGGACTTTTTAGGTCCACTCCTACCAAAAAACTTTAAATAACTCCAGCCCATCAATCATAAGAGATAGAACTTTAATTTTTTTAGCAAAGTTACTTAAAATTTAATGTTCTTTAACTTTGCTGAACATTTTATTCAGCTAACTTAAGCCATAAAAAAGTTTATATTTTGCACTCGCTTACTATGATGGTTACCCTACTGTCATATACACCAAAAAATGTGGAAGTTAAAATAACAAGTTTACTCCAGACATACTATATACCTAGGACTAACGGTTTTATGATTTGGTTTTAGTCACCGTGCACTTATGAGAATGTATTCAAATTGATCACGATCGGTGAAATATCAAAAATTTTAGTTAGTGATAAGATTATTCCCTTGTAAGTTTTGTCATTTTGTTTGTTAAAATATATAAATTAAAAATTGTTTTATTTCTGTTAACAATAGTATCTGATGATGACTGAATAAAAGACAGTAGGCCGAAACGTAATCAACTGAGTTTTGATACTTCACCGATCGTGATCAATTTGAATACATTCACACTAACGGTTTTAGCGTAATTACTTTTGTCCACCTAGGTTTGGGTTTCATCTCACAGTGCGGCTGTTTGAAGTTGCAAATAGATGTTTGACGCCATTTTGGAATCCAAGATGGTGAACTATTATTTAGCATTTTTCATGAAAACCTCTTCAATTTGGATTTTTTAGGAATGGGAAGACTGTCAAAGGTCAGAGGTTGGGTGCCATTTTCAAAGCCAAGCTGGCGAAATATTATTTCATATGTTGCATGTAAATACTTTCAACATAGGCTCTTTTAGAACGTGGTTGACTGCTAGAAGTCGAAAATCGATGTTTGATGTCATTTCGAAATCCAAGATTGTAGACTATTTTTCAGTATTTTGCATGAAGACCTATTAAATATGGACTTTTTAAGAATGGGAATGACTGTCAGCGTTTAAAAATCAATATTGAACGCTATTTTAAAGTCCAAGACTGCGAAATGTTGTTTAGTATTTAGCATGGAAGCCCTTGTAATGTAGACTTTTTTGAAACGGGACTGGTTGTTAGAAGCCGTAAATCGATGTTTGACGCCATTTTGGAATTCAAGCTGGTAAATTATAATTTAGTATTCAATGTGGACTTTTCATTTCATATTGTGCCTGTAAAAACTTTCAATATAGGATTTTTTAGAACGGGGCTGGCTGCTAGAAGTCGAAAATCGATGGTTGATGCCATTTTGAAATCCAAAATGGCGTCAAAATATTTAGCATTTCGCATGAAAACCATTGCAGAAAAGAATTTTCAAAGCGGGGCTGACTGTTAGAAGTCGTAAATCCATGCTAGACGCTATTTTGAAATCTAAGATGGCGGATGGGCATTCAGGAAGTTTTTACTTTGCATGAGAACCTATACATATGGACTTTTTTGGAATGGGCATGACTGACAGAGACCATAAATCAACAGCTACATCTACATCTACATTAACAAACAACGATTTTCGACTTCTAATAGCCAGCCTCGTTCTAAAAAGTCAATATGGCAGGGGGTTTCATGCAAAATGCTAAGTAATAGCCCACTATCTTGGATTTCAAAGTGGTGTTCAAGGTTGATTTTTTACCTTTGATGTCATTTTCATTCTAAGAAAATTCATCTGCATATATAAAAATGAATTTCTGTCTGTCTGTCTGTATGTTCCTTATAGACTCGGAGACTGCTGAACCGATCGGCGTGAAAATTTGTATACAGAAAATAGTTGCTACTAACACGATCAATAGGCCTCGCACCGTATAATAAACGTAAATCATTCGCGCTTAGGGGAAGACACAACTATCAATCATCTAAACTATATCTACCAAAATAAAAAAAGACGTATGTCTTAGAGTATGTCTTGTTTTTCTGAAACTAAGGTACAGAATTTTACGAAAAGCTTTTTTCCTTCACCTATCATTGACGCTGCTCATCACAGAGCTGTGAGTGGAACAAAAGGCAAGTGCAACAAAAGAGGGGAAAATTTTAAAGATCTTTCAAGGGGATGTTTCCAATTCAAGTCTAACAAAATGAGCAAAATTCGGCCTTTCATGATTCGGCCTTCTGTGATTGTTGTTGGAATTCGGCCGTTTGGATTTCGGTCATTTGTTTTTCGGCCATTCGGTACCAGCCTTTTTTTCTATGGTGGTTTAAAACCCCTACCCCTCTAAGAGGGGGGGTTTCAATACAAATGAAACATAAATTTCCTCATAACTCGAGAAGTAATCAAGCAAATGGAACCAAATTTGGCGGGGGAATGGACAGCAGACCTCTGTCTAGGTTTATTTGCTTTCCTAAATCTACCGACCTCTATTACTTTCCTTTTATTTGAAGTAATTCCTCTTGAAAGTAGTAGACTCAAATTCTTTTCATTGTAGAGAAAAAGTTATTTAAGAAACCGTTATTAAAACTATGTCTTACTTCGAAAACCATTGCAAAAAATTGTGGATGTTGGACAGGCTGCTGTTGTTTAATAAAAGAGAATCAGCGAGTGTTGCTGTGTCAACACAAAACAGTACCTACTGTGTGAAATGCGAGAGTAAAACTTTGACGTAATGTCTAAGATTATCATCAAACTGTTTTCAGTTGCATGTTGGTGGCGACATTCGTATTTTTGTATGCTTCTATTACGATATGAATGAATCATTTGTGTAATTTAACTATAATTAAGTAGCTAAAAATATGCACAATCTGTTCTACATTGTTATTCTATGTAAAACTAATCAATAAATATGAAAGACATTTAAAAATTTTGAAATGGAAAAGTAAATTATTAAATACCAAGAACAAAGTTTTTGAAATGATGACAATTTTTTATGAAATATTTCTTTTAAATGGTTAATTAATTATAGCTCATCCGATTAAACATAAAATGTACTTCAGTGTTTTGGATAGCAGATTCTTATTCGAATCGCAAGGTCCGTAAAAATCCCTAAACCGGTCCGAATTAAGTTTTCCACTTCCTGAAAACGTAACTCTTAATAACCGTATCCTAAAGTTTCCACCTGTATGGAATTGAAGCACATACCACATCCAGTAAACATCACATTGATTTGATTCGTACTTCCAATGGGCACATGAATAAACGAGTTATCCAAACAACTCGATCAATTAATTCCATTTCTAGGTTGGTCGTAACGATTTATACATGAAGTGTCACATGCCCACATGTGAACGCCGCGCCGCAGCTGTTGGCAAAAGTAGTTGGCAGAAAAGCGTCAATAAACGTCCTTCGTGTTGCGCAACTTCTTATTTTCAAAGACTAGCAGAGCCGTGTTTATGAACCCGCATGCACGTTGGTTGGAGGGATAAATAGCTTTGCAAAGGCGCTGGCTGGCTGCATGCATGCGATGGATAGAAATGCACTTTCGGTTTTTCTCTGTTTCGGTGGCACTTGTTTAGGGCCTAATTTTGTTTCAATGAAATGTTTAAATTCTTGTAATGTAACCCTACACAGAACAATGCGGGAAGGTTCCCACCTGCCGGCTTAAGGCAACGACTTCGCGAGGACGAAGCGTCCTCCGGTCATGATCATGGTTCGATCGATTTTATGCACTATTTTCGGGGCCATGAAATCAACCGTTTTGTCACGTCGAGCCGGCATTTTAGTGCGTGGATGGAAAATCCGCACATGTGTGCAATGGCTTTGATTTTTGCGAACAGTTTGTACTATAAAATACGAACAAAAAAAAAACAAGTTCGATTCTTGTTTTCCTTGAAACAGAAAAACGGCCAGCGATCGGTATCCGAATGCTCGCGCGCGCGTCATGCATACTTAATCGCGATCGAATTTGAATATTCAACGGCCGCGACGGGTGAAGCTTTTTTGGTGTCATGTGAGGCTCCTAAAAGCTGCGCGATGTTGAGTCAGCGTTCCGACAGAACTGCCCGTCGAGAATGCGATATTCTAGAAGACTTGGGCTGTCACCAGTCGGTTGCATAAATTAGATGGAAATATTTGCTTTTTTCGAGCAGCGCATAATAGTTCAGATAGTAAAAACGATTATAAATTGGAATATCGAAAATCTGGTTGTTCAAGATTTGTTCAATCACAAACCCCAATCTTTTGGACATCGATGTATCAGTTGTTGCAGTAGGTGGGTACCGTGTCTCCGTAATGGTGTGCCAGTAAAAACAGGTTCGTATGGTGATTTTTATCTCCGTTGAAGGAATTTGAAACTTTTTTTTTATGAATATCAGAGACACACATTACGTATTCAGCCCGTTTTAAGTCGCAGTCTTCGATTGATCCAGTTCCAGCAGATAGTCGGTACAGCTTTCCGTGGATATGACTGTACGTAAATGCTGTGCTTTTCCCTGGTGTTGCACATGGAATGAGTTAATTAATATGAAGTGATTCATATTTAGTTAATTCAATTCCAACGCCTCCAGCGAACGGAACTTTAGTCTAACAGTGCGCTGAAATGAACAGGTTCTTTTGCATGATGAGAAACACAGAATTTCTGGCTAGTAAAATAGCACAAAAAGTATCTTTTGCTTTTTATATGCAAAGTCAGTACACGAGGATGTTACGAGGTTTTGTTAACAGTAACGAAAAGTGCTTGTTCCGCATTCATCGCTATCAGCATAAACGTGAAATTCATTTGACAAAATGCAGCGTGCTTTCGTTTGTGCTCGATTACACTCATGTTAAAATTTTTTCTAATGTTGTTTTTGATGATTTATTTTTCTTTTTTTCTTAACAAAATGTGAGCGTATTTGAAACACACAACGTGAAAAGTATTAAACGTTCACATTGGCGACTAAACGATGCGGTACTTTTGTTTGAGCCTCCCAGTTTGCATACTCCATTCATGGTACAACTCTAAATGTCATTGTTTTTACCTAAATAACCTCCCTCTTCACCGCATAAATTGCAAAACAAAAACTTTACCTTCACAAACACTCCGAAGGTTCAGTTCGGCAGGATCGCCAATGTGTAATTCGGTATTTTAACCATCTTGCATAACTGACTCAAACTCTGTTTACCCGGGAAGCTGACAGTGCGTTATTCCACTTTCTTTCTTATCCTGTTACATTCTATAAGTAGCTCTCCCTAATATTTCTATATTTTCTATACTATCTTGGGAAAAACCTCTTGAAGTGTTACACCTTTCGAACAACTTCTTTGATTGGTATAAAAACCATTTAAAACCAGAAATTTACATTTTGTAAATTTTGTAAAAACTATTTAAAACCAGAAATTTTCAATTATACTGATTATAATAATTGCACTTCCAGTGAGCTTACGCTCTTTTAATAATTCATAAAATATATATTATTTATATCAGCATATTGAATTGGAGAATAACCGAAAATCTCACGAAACCTATGCTAAATTATCGAAGATTGTATGTAGGATAGTTGAATTGCAAGGAACAGGGTTGCAGGAATGTCAGAGATTATGGACTCAGGATAAACTGTAGAGTTTGCTAATGACTACAGTGTTATCGGAGGTGTCGTGAGTTTTGGAACCGTTAATATTCTTGATTGGAGGATCTATGGCTTCGACCAGACGCAGGACCGCAAGGTTGCTGAAGATCAAAAGCAGGATAGTTGGATGGCATGAATCCAGCACCAAGTGGTGAGAGCAACAGATGACTCGGAAATCATGGACCTTGCAATGTTTTGGCGCAAATGAATTGGTAGCAGAGCTGAAGAGATCATTAAGAGTTCTAGTTCATGATAAACAATTTGGGTTGCAAGTAGCAACGGTATTGCCGATCAATGTTCCTTCAAAATTTATTTTTTTAGAATTAGATTATCATTCTAAAAAAATAAATTTTGAAGGAACATTGATTTAAAAAACGTGGGGACGCAAAGTCGGGTCTTCGCCAAGGCCGCCACAATGTCAGGCTGCAATGCTATGGAATCAGGTTTACAATTTGATCCAAAACCTAATAGAAAATGTGGTCCAAACATGGTCTACAATCTAGTTTAAATCTGTTCCGAAATCTAAAATCAAATTTGATAAAAAATGTGATCCACGATATAGTTCAGGTCCAAAATATGGTTCAGGTTCAGAATCTGGTTTAAAATCTGATCGAAGATCTGGTTGCTGTTTTGAAATCTGGTCCAATTAGAGACTCTGGTTCAAAATTTGATCCTAATTCTGATAAAAATGTGCTTCAGAATCTGATCCAAGCTCAAAATCTGGTCTTGTTCCGGTAAGTGGTTCAAAATCTGGTCCCACATCTGATCCAAAATCTGAACAAAAATGTGGTCCAATATATTATCTAAAACCCTGGTCCAAATTTGGTAAAAGTGTGGTCCAAAATCGGGCCCAGAATCTGATGGACGTCCAACATTTGTTTCAGGTCTAAATAATACCAAAACCTAATTAAAAATGTAGTCCTAAATCTGGTTCTAATCTGTTTAAAAATTTATTACAAAATCTGGAACAAAAATTGATAAAAATATAGTCCATCTAGTCAAGATCCAAAATACGGTTCACGTATAGAATCTGCTTCAAAACCTGAACCAAAATCTGATACAAAATTTGATTCAGAAACGGGGCAAGATCAGGTCTAGAATCTCGTTCAAAATTTGATCGAAAATGTGGTTCAAAATATTATCCAAAATCTGGTCCAAATCTGATCTAGAATCTGATGTAGCTCCAAGATTTTGTATTGGTCCAGAATCTGATCTAAAATGATCCAGACTTTGATGCAGATCCAGAATGTGGTCCAGACCAGGCCTAGAATCTGGGTCTAAAATCTAACCCAAAGTCTGATTCAAACCTGGTCAAAAATTTGGTCAAAACGTGGTTCAAAATTTGGTCCAGAATATAGTGCAGATCTGTTTTAAATAGATTTTGAAACAGATTTAGACTAAATTTTGGACCAAATTTTGAACCACGTTTTTGACCAAATTTTTGACCAGGTTTTGAATCAGACTTTGGGTTAGATTTTGGACCCAGATTAGATAAACAAGAGATGCAAAAAAAAAATGCGGCTCGAAATCCAATCCAGTTCCAAAATATGGTCCAGGTCCTGAATCCGGTTCAAAACCTGATCCAAAATCTGGTTGGTGCTATAAAAACTGATCAAAAAACTGTATCCTAAAATCAGCTGCAGATCCAAAATCTGGCCCAAAATCTGATAAAAAATATGGCAAAAACCGAATTCAGAATCTAGTCCAAATCTGTTTCAAAATTCGGGACGGTACGGGAGCCCCTATTTGGAAAACGCTGTCTGACAATATAACTAACCACGCTTTCATAATAGCCCGAGTGCATAGAGCCATAACCATGGGAAGCTGAAGAGTACAGTTGAGCTAGCCAGATGATCCGATTTCTACTAATGAAATAGAAATGTCTGATGAATTCTATCTATTTTCGCAACACAGCGTTTCTAGGAATCTTCTAATCCAACGAGGTTTCTCCCAGCTAGCATTTTCATATGTATAAAAAAGGTAAAAATCAGCATTACGTACAGATATACATGCTAAAAAAATCGTATTTTATGCGCAAAATTGGCATATCCGTACTATTTTGGAGGCGATATACGTGATTACGAATAATTTTGAGCGTTACGACTATATAAGTATTTATATACGATAATATCCGATTAAGAGCGAGTCGCTCCGTACTACTCTACGATTTTGTGCTGAAAATCGAATGTATGTCAGTCACTATCATTATATACGACAGAAAATCAACTTGATCCCACTTTATCAAGCTTTAGTTACGATTTTGAGTTTGTTAGGAGATACCCAAGTAGCACACTTTTGTCACTTCTGGTTGCTAAAACCTATTTATGACTGAAATCAGTCATTAATCGGTTATCACATCTAGTTTATAACAACTGTGCTAGTAGGGTATTTACGATAGTTTTCGTACATTGATATACGAGTTGGTGCTAGCTGGGCTGTCATGACCCAGTACGATTCTGTTATAGCAACGAAAAAAGCAGCATTTTGAGTTTTAACCAGGCTTCATTTTGCTCATCTTATGCATACAGAGGCAGAGCAATCTGCTTCTCACAGCGTTCAAGTTGCTTTCGTTTTCTGTTCAACCGTTTCCTCTCCCTCCGGACGATGCCTGAATACTGTTTTCTCTTACGACCACTCATTTTGAGCAGTAGGAGCACATCGACAAGCAGAGCTAATATTTTTTTCGCACACTGGAGACACTCGACTATTCGCTCCGTGTCACAAAGAGAATGTGCGATAGGCAATTATATGGACTGGAACAATTTGCTCCGTGACCTTGAGAGCATGCATTCAGTAGCGCCCCGGCCGAAAAAGAAAGATGAAACCAAACTGATGCTCACTCGCCGGCAGAGTAGAGCAGCAAAGCACTGCAAAAGCAAAACAAAACTCGTCGCGCAGGAGAAGGTAACATCCGACTGAGAGAGGGCTAGTCGATTCTTCTTCTGTGCTTTGCCAATAAAACGCCGTGAATTGAGATATTTTGCAGAGCACGACAGAAGCCTGGTTCTAACACCACGCTCGTTTTGACAATACATCAATAGTATTGTCTCGTTTCATAGTTCAAACCAGGGACGTTAAATGTACTGGTTGGTGACAAAAATTTGGAGACTTTTACCATTTAATCTTGCTACCAGTCTTGCGACATGTTACTAGTACACAAGCACCGAAAAGAAATGCAAGAATAACGAAAATATCTGTTCTACATGTCAGACACTCTTCGATATGGGGGAAAAAGTGTCACCAGTCTTGGAGACACTTTTTTGTATTCTCTTTTGCTGCTTTGCGTCCGTAAGCCAAACATACAGCTTTCCCCCAAACAACACGGTTTTAAATAAGAAGGTTCCCAATACATCTTATTCTCTATCACTTCACTATACTATTTCAACTATAACTGTAAGTAAAAAGCGGCGAATGCATGTCATTTCTACACGACATTTTGTGTGAATGGTCGGCTAACGTATGAAAATGTTTGCTTATTATCATGTATATATTCTGGCTAGTCTCGACACTTATAAGATAGGCACTGCCGGTACAGAAACAGCACAGAGCGATGGCATTGGTTAGGAGTCTGACATGGCATTGCATGCTGGTAAATGTAACAGAAAAAGTGTAACCGTTTCGGTCCCTGGTTCAAACCAACTGAAATAGCTGAAACTTACATCAAGCTTCTTCCTGGTAGAAAAATTTAACATGAACCCAGATATAAAATTGTACTACTATGGTAACCAGGAGGCTCAAAAATATCACACAAAAGGCGTACCGGAGATGAATTAAGCTCTATTCTCTGAAAATCTAAAGACTTATATTAAAGGGTCTATAATAAAAACAAAAACACCAAAACAACATTCGCCACAGTAAGCACTATTTGTGGAGGAATCTGGAATGTGTTAAGAGTTTCATAGTCTCTTCTTTTGTCAGTGGTTAGTTTTGTTAAAGTTTATCTATGTATATAAAGGGAATTGTATGCTTATATGCACCGCCATAACTCCGCAACGCATGGACTATTCTTCATTAAACTTAGTGTAAAGTTTATATTATTGGGAAATGGAGCGCTTTCGAATGCATGTATGTTTTAATCATTCTTTCAATCGAAATACTTACCAAGAATGAACTAAGATAATAATGTTATACAGTAGGATGTCGAATTTGGCATGGTTCGATTTTAGTATGGTTCGATTTTGGCAACAAAAGTATCCGTTTTTAGCAACATAAAATATTTCCCTTACAAAATATGCTTAAATATTAGTCAGTTTTCGCATACATGCTTTAAATGACGCACAAATGATACCCTCAGTGTGTTCTTGAAAAAAAGATTGCTGTTATAGAATGTTTCGAACAATAAAATTTCTATTGCCGTAGGACTACGTCTTACCGCAGGTTGCCAAAAACTAACTTGCACCGGACGGATAGCTCTTGGCGGACTTTTCAAGCATAAAATGAATGCAATCGTTGATTGATAATATTTACTCAATTTCTAACGCATTTACATTCAATTTTTTCATATCAAAAAAGCGTCTCGATTTTGGCACGGTTTCGATTTTGGCAACATAGGCGACAAGCATTTGGTGCCAAATTCGCAATCCAACTGTATTTAGTGAAAAAAATACATAAATGAATTATTCGTCGTTTTTTTCTAAGAAATTCTCTCACTTTACTGTTGATACCGCACATCTGTCGATGCCAGGTTTACCATGCTCTTTTCGCTTCAGTTTTGAACTTTTGATTACTACATCTCATCCAAGCAGAATGTGAAAAAGTGGTGCGTGGGGTATTTGTAGAGCTAGTAATTGCCTACAATATTGCAGAAGAAAGTAAAGTTTAATCTTTTGTGTTTTACGGCACTATAGGGCTGCAATGGAGCTGGTAGCAAAAAGAGCGCTCTTTTTACTTCCAACGGGCTAGCAGTTTTATGGAGCTATTAATACAAATAGTAATTCTTATTTATTTAAACAGAATTGCAGATTATAACTAATTCTACAAATGTTCCATACACCACTTTTTGCTTGGCTGAGGAGGTGCAGTAATCAAAAAAGCAAAATCGAAACAAAACGAGCGTGCCAAACCTGGCCGATGCACACTTTTTCAGTTACGATCTTGGCCAGCCAGTTCCACCAATTTAACCCTATCAATGTTGCTGGTGAATACTCCATTCATCGTCCGCTTCCGCTTTATTATCACCCAGTGTACTCTTTTGTTGAACGGATCTAAGGACAATTTAGTAGATTCAGCTCTTTCGGGACAAACTGGACCCCATTGTTGTTGTACCATTGTAGCATGCCCTTGCTTGCAAGACTTAACCAGCACGCTTGTTGAGGCAATCAACAAAGATTCCTTACGAAATCATGAATTTTTTCGCGAAATGATCCGCGTAAACAACATTGAATCTATTAAGAACCTTGTAGAAGTTGATTGCCAGAATTTGGCTGAAATCAGGTTTTCGTCGTTGCTCAAGACACAACCATCGCGTTTCGTCGTCCAGCTTATGAATGCTGACTCTGGTCACAACTGGGCAGGCTTCATTTTCGGGTTTTCGCTCAGTAGATACTCATTAAACTACAGTCTCAGAACTACAGCGCCTCAACGAAACAGAATTCGAAAAAGTAGTGTAAGGGGCAATTGTAGAGTTTATTGTTATCTACAATATTGTTGAGGAAAGGATAGTTTTATCTTTTGTATTTACGGCGTTATGAGTCTGCTACCCCGTTGATAGCCAAATCAGCGCTCTTTTTGCTACCAATGGGGTAGCAGCCCAATAGCGCCGTAAATACAAAAGATAAAGTTATACAGCGCACTGGAAGTGTCGTTTTCGTCAAAATAAAATATCCCATTTTTATTATGTAATCTAATCTTTACTATACGAAAACAGTACCGGGTTAGGGGAACATCAAATAATTTTAGTTTTTTTGTTACTCTTCCGTGTTCAAAGTTTCGGTTACCAAACCGTCTTTTTTGATAAGAAAAAAAATGTATAGGAAGCCTTTCTTTGCGTGAGAAAGGCCAAAAGCCAAAATCGCCTTTCTTAACACTCATTCGACGATGATGATGGTTGCTGCTGCAAAGCTGCAGGCTGCAGTATCGTGTTTTTTTTGCTTCATCTATCCCTCTCGCCTTGGAAGCAAACAAAAAAAAGCAAGACTTTCTTACACTCTCACTTTCGTTTTGGGGTGACAGGTTTCAATATTATGTTACCGGTCAAGCCATCTGTAAGTACTACGGTACAAAGCCGGTTACGTTGAACATGCATGCATGCCGCTCTAAGGGATCACTTGCGGCACCTGGCAGATGTCCGCCAGGAGGGTGCTCTCGGGTGAGGTAATGCAAGGCGGCATAATATCGATGGGTGATAAATTAAAAAAAACTGGACTGAAATCCATTGCGTGACAGTGATGGATTGCATTGACAACCCACATGATATGGGATGAATATCGCATTATTGCCTGTTTATTAGTTGCAGATTTCTAACAGCTACGGAATAGTTTTAAACAAGTTTAAAATTTTGCTAATTACGTACGATAACTATGAATTACCGAAAAGGTTTGAACTATTTTTCAGCTCAACATGTGAGTTCGGTAAAAGGAATTTCGCACCGAAACGGTTAGAATAAGCAATTAAACCTGTTTTCGTTCGAGTAGGTAAGGCAAAACAGTACAATGTAAGCTAGTGAAAAGAAAAATGCGGACTTGTTAGCGAATGTTTTCCTTTTTCAACGAGAAACATTGGAAGCAATCGCAATCTGCCAAAACCGAAAGCATGTAGGTAGGTGCTCACGCCAAACCAGACAGAACTGATTATTGGCACACGTGTGTCTCCTTGCAACAAGCGGTTCCTACTACTGTGCGCGATCAAAATTCGCAACTGTTGGATTAGAAAACCCGGTGTCTATAGATGCAATCGGCATCTGAGCTGAGCCCGATTGCAACGCTGTCGTCTGTCTCGTCGTAGGCAGCACAGCGCAGCCTTGCCTGCATTCAGCAGTATGGTGGCTGGTGGCCGAATGCAACTCGAAACCAGTCAGCAATGAAAGTGAGCTGGCCTGATGCTGATACAGGTTACTTCACCGCATTCGCGTCAGAGACGCAGACTACCTACTAGTAGGAATGGTCGACGAACGTTCACCATACAGAAACAGAAATGCTGAGCTGCACTTTGGTGGCGATCGAACTGGACACCGAACGCCGGCGAGTCTGCCATTTTGTCGCATTGCGGTTTCTTAAAACAAACTTTCAAAGGCCAGAACCAAACGATTACTTTAGAGTGATCTACATCCGATCTGAAGGGTTGTGTTCGTGCACATTTGTAGCAATTTATGTTATGAATATTAGCCCCGTTTCAGGGGAGTTTCGCAGGTGTCATTTTGCAATCCATTAACAGAGTTATGAAAAATTTCCATCGGCTTATTAGCACGTTATTCAACATGGTCAATGTTTTAAAGACATTTAGCAATTTCACATATTCGTTTTTTGTCGTGTTTCTCTTATATCACTTTGGCTTTATTGTCACATGCAATTCCATTGCATGTTTGCAAAATTGCTTGATCTCATTACCCATTCTAAGATTATCTTGTTAAATTAACCAAGCAACGGGACACTTTCATTTAGATAGATCTTCGTAGCAAGCACCACATCGCCGGTGGTAATATGCAATGCACGACATTAAAATTGAAACTGCCAACATTTATAATTTCAACTCGTTATCAAACAACGTAATGAGTCAATCATTTGACCAACAGCAGAGTAAACGTGATGGTGTAACACGCAAACAAGTGCTCTTCATCTCAGTTGTCTCCCGATGCGGTGCGTCGCCGCTTTGACAGTTAATGAAACTGGCCACTAGGTGTAGGCAGGCTAAACCGGTAAGTTAGTGTTAAACGGAAACTGTCGGCATCCATCGGCATGAACGGCAGTGTCACATGAAGATGCAGATTTCTGTCCCTCTCGGGGGTGCGACTGCGACCGCGACTGACAGGCGGCGAATAGAGAGAGGGACTGGTCATGTATGGCGTAGCACTTTCGATTTTCACTTCGGTGTCAAGATGGAGAGATGCGATTAGCGACGTAATTTTTAAATATTTACCCAACACTAGAGGGATCGTGTTGATAGCGTAATTCTTTCTCAATATTCCCAAGGGCATACAACTTTGTAGTATCACGAGTCACATTAGTTCAGTGATTCGATTCACCGTGCAACAAAGCATACACGAAATAAAAACAAAAACATAATTTAGAGTCCAAATATCCAACAAGAAACAAAGTGAATTTTTTAATCGAGCAAAAAAACATGGGTTTTAAGAAAACGTGAACGTGAAAACCGAATCTATTCTTGCTAATAATATATAATTTATTATTTTCTATGCAAAAATCTACGACAAAATGACAAAAACGAAGGAAAACTTTTTTTAAACGATTTTCGGAAATTCCATTGTTCGAATTTCCATTTCTGTTTCGTGCTAGAAGCGTTAATTCAACTCGTACACTCGAGCATTTTTCGTGTTTTTCAGACTGTAAAGCCCACAGACAATTGATTTTATAAAAAGAAATTTGACTCATATCCTACAAATTATTTTTTTGCCCCCCCCCCCGATTTTTCAAGTCAATTTCCAAGGGGGGGGGGGGGGTGACAAAAACTTTAAAAATGATTTGCAATGGCATAATTGGTTGAAAAACGCGCTAAATCTATATTATTGTATGTTCCATCATAACTCCGGAGCGCCAGAATGGTTCTTCAGTAAACTTGGCTTACATGTTTTCAAAGAGCCTAGCCAGCACCAACTCGTATACCAAAGTACAAAAATTATCGTAAATATCTCTTTATAAACTCGGAATCGTAACTAATGCTTAATAAAGTGCGCCGAAGTTGATTTTCTGTCGTATATAATGACAGTAACTGACACACATACGATGTTCAGCACAGAATCGTCTTGCAGCACGGAACAAGCCGTGCTCAATCGGATATTATCGTATATAATTACTTATATAGCTGAAACGCGTATAATTATTCATCATCACGTATATCGTCTCCAAAATGGTACGAATATGTCAGTTTTGCCGCAACAAATACGATTTATTAGCATGTATATATGTACGTAATGCTGATTTTTAGCTTTTTTATGCATATAAAAATGCTAGCTGGGAGGTGCGTTTCTCTTGGCATTTGGTACGATAGCAGTTGTAAAAGTAGATGGATGACAAGAGAGAATTATTGGAAGGGAGGAATAGGGTGGCCTTTGATAAGCGAGAGGTGCAAAAACGTAAAAAGGCTTTGTCTCGCTTTATAGCGATTACTAAACAGACAGGCTTATAAGCTGCTGGGGGACAACAGGTTGGGGAAGCTGACAAAGGGTAGACACATACAAATGAAGAAAAAAGGCTGTTTCTTGCATTATGAAAATTTTCGTTACAATCACAGA
This sequence comes from Sabethes cyaneus, assembly GCF_943734655.1. NCBI lineage: Eukaryota > Metazoa > Arthropoda > Insecta > Diptera > Culicidae > Sabethes > Sabethes cyaneus. Next base: position 54,236,998 of record NC_071355.1, read on the forward strand.
TGTACAAGTGGCTGAGAGACCAAGAGACCCCATGTAAGATCGAGCAATGAACAAGGTGCTTTCCCAGATTTTGTTGCGTCGTCTATCCTTTATATCAGTGTTTCTCAAATAGGGGTTCGCAAACCTCCAGGGGTTCACCAAAAATTTATCTCGCATTAGGATGGTATACGGAATTACGGCAGGAGGTTCGCGAACAAAAAAAGGTTGGGAACCGCTGCCCTATAGCTAGAGAATTCGTAGGGTAGCACCAGGCGGACTTTATGGGGGCCCGTCCTACTACGTATCAAATTTTACTCTCTGGCAAATCCTCCAGGAATGTCGGGAGTACAACGTGCCCATGCAACATATTTTCGTGGATTTCAGGGCAGCATACGATACAGTTGAATGCGAACAGCCATGGCAGATAATGCACGAGCACGGTTTTCCGGACAAACTAGCGTAGCTGATCAAAGCTACCCTGGAGCAAGTGATGTGCTACCTGCGTGTTTCGGGGATACTCTCGAGTCCTTTCGAATCGTGCAGAGGGTTACGGCAAGAGGATGGACTGTCCCGTATATTATTCAATTTCGCTATTGAAGGTGTGATCTGGCGAGCGCGCATCGAAACGAGAAGTAACAACAAGAGTAGCCAACTTCTAGCCTTCGTAGACGACCTCGACATCATTACTAGAAATCATGGGACGGCGGAGGCAATCTATGCTAGACTAAAAACGGAGGGTAGGAGGATAGGATTACAAATCAATGCGTCGAAAACAAATTATATGGTAGGAAGAGGCTCAAGAGAAAGCAACGTTTGCCTCCCAAGTAACAATTTGGGTTTTATTGCACTCTTATGATGGCATTTAAGACCAAAATTGGACTTGAAAACCGTCATAAGGGTGCAATAAAACTCACATTGTTGCTTGGGCTTCTACCCCTCTGGTCACCGCCGGCATTCATACGAGTAAGGAGATACAACAACGCACTCAAGCTGGAAATCGAGCCTACTTTTCCCTCCGCAAGACGCAGCCATACAAAGTTGACGATGTACAAAACGCTAATCAGACCGGTAGTCCTCTACGGACGTGAGACAACAACTTTGCTTACGGAAAACTTACATGCACTTGCCATATTTGAACGAAAAGTGTTGCGGACTATTTTTGGCGGAGTACAACCGGAAAGCGGAAAGTGGCGGAGGCCACCAGGTTGAAACCGGCTAGGCAAATAAATTGGCACGAAAAAGAGAAAAACGAAAGAAAATACGTGACAGAATGGGAGGGAAAACGGTACATAAAAAGAGAAAAAAGTGAAAAAGAAGAAAACGGCAAAACATGAGGATACTGGACGGAAAAAGAGGGACAATAGAAAAGAATAGAAGAGAGAGACGAAAAATGAGTGAAAAGAAGGAAAAGCGATAAAGAAAATAAGAAAGAAAATGAGAAAAAACGGAAGGAAAAACAGAAAAAATACGGAATTATGAAAATGAAAAAACGAGAACAGATAAAGATGGAAAACGGGACAGAAAAAATGAATAGAAAAAACGAAAACTTAAGGCAAACGCGATAAAACGAAACAGAAAACTAGAATGTGACAGAAAAGTTGAAAAAGCAAGCAAGATAAGCATAAAAAGCATAAGAGTCAAAATAGAATAGTTGAAAACGGGCTGGAGTTAAAAAGCGAAAAAGTCGGAAGCTCGGACCTAAAAATGAAAAACTTGAAATGGACAGATAGGAAAAAATACAGACAGGAAAAGACGAAAAACGGATCGAAAGAAATGGCGAAAAATGGGACAAAAGAAGAAAAGTGGAACAAAGAAAGAGGAAATAGCGACAAGAAAACGGTAAAAACGTAGCAATGAAATAGGAAATACGTGACAGAAAAAAAGAAAATCTATAGGGAAGGAGGAAAAATGGAAGAAAAAAGGAAAAATTGCGAGCTGGAACCAAAAAAAGCGACAGGAAAGGAAAAAACTGAAAACTGAATTAAATTGAATTAAAACTTCAAGTTCAAATTAATCCAAATTCAAGTATGTCCAATTTCAAGGTCCATTTTAAGTTCATTTGCATGTCCGATTTTAAGCTGAATTAAGCGATTTTAAGTCTAAATCAAGTCTAATTTAATTCCAACTTTGTGTTCAATTTTAAGTTAAATTTCAAATCTGATTTTAAGTCAAATTCTAAGTCCTATTTCAAATCCAATTTTAAGTTCAATTACTAGCTTAATTTCGAATCTATTTCCAAGTCTAATTCAATTCCAATTTCAAATAAAATTTCAAATTCAATTATAAATAAACTCTCAAGTTCTGTTTTAAGTCCGATTTCATGCTTAATTATAAGTAAAACGTCCAGTCCAAACTGCGCTAAATTTAAGTCTAATCCAATTTTCATCATCCAGTTTTATGTCTAATTTCCAGTTCAATAGGGTAACCAACGTATTTTAGACCCCATCAGCAGCTGTACATAATTTGAACACTTTCATTTGAATTTGCTGTAAGTATCCAAATTATGTACAGCTGCTGGTGGGGTCCAAAATACGTTGGTTACCCTATATAGAGCAAAGGTTCAAACTTAAATTAGTCCAAATTCAAATCGAATTAAATGTCCTATGACAAATCCGATTTCAAGACCAATCTCTGCTCTAACTTTTAGGTTAGATCCAAGTCTACATAATTTCTAGTCCACTTTCATATTTGATATTAAATTCAATTACTCCGTAAAGTGCGGAGTTTTTAACCCCGGGTCGGGCATTTTTATGATAAGTAACGGCGGGTATTTTTCCTCAACCCCGTTTTGCCTTTTTTACAACGCTTACGCGAAAGTTGCCCGGTGAACAATTTCGATTCTACTAGGTGCAAGTAACGGCGGGTATTGTTATGATAATTAATAATAGATTCGCCATCCTAGCAGGGTTGCCACATGCTCAGAATATTCTGTGTTTAACAGATATTTGAAAGAAATCGCCTGTGCAGAATCTGTATGCATAGAATACAGATTTTCGCCAAATTACACGAATTAAACAGATTTTTTAACTTTTACATGAGAGTGAAAGAGACGAAAATAGTCAGCAAAATGACTCTCCGTCTCTTTCACTCTCATTGTTTTGCATTGGACAGATTTTTGCACCGTTCCCTCGCTCGCTCCCAGATTTTTCCAACAAAAAACACAGAATTATATGTGGCATCCCTGCATCCTAGATGACTCCGTTTTTCTAGGACAAAACGTTCTTCTGAAATGTCAGGGGCCTCACCTTTTATATATGTCTGGGCACGCTAGTGAATATAAGTCTCTTTCCAATTGAAAATTTGCCTGGTTCATATATCAATTAATAGAAAAATAATAAGTATATTTGGTAATGATAGACTTGAAGGCAGCTGGCACCAAGTTGTCTAAGACACATTCCAGCGTTACGGGACACAATTAGCACCCATTGTTACCGTGTAAATCGTCTCCGATTTCACCAATTTCTTGACAAACACCATGTAAATAATTGTTTAAAGAGTACTTTATCTTCCACTAGAATGATAGGGATTTGATGAAACAGGAACCGATCTGCATAGTAGGGATAGTGTCTCGTAACGCTGTAATGGGTCTAAGCTTCGTCTAAATAACAGAAAATAAATTGGTTTGGGCTATAAATTGGGCTATGCACCCCAGGGCACACCAGCTAGAACATTTTTCAATTCAATTCCTATTATGTAATGAATACAAACAAATGGAAGATATGAAGGTACTAACAATCAGTCAAAGTTAGTTGTACAACAAAGACAAAATAAGGATTCGAATGAACGCCTTGCGTTTAAAAATCCTGATAAACCAATAACAAAAACAAAGACAAAATATGCTTTGTAGACAATATATGTATGTACCATGAATGGAATTAATTACTCGTGAACGAAAACAAAGGAAAAGCGTTTGATTAACACATCCTTAAGACACACAGATTCTCCAAGAATTTGGTTCACAAAATCCTCCACCTTTAATTGGCAACTGCTGTTATTGGCATGGTTTGATTGATTTTTTTGTGTTCACTAATCAACGCCTATACTGTGGCGGTTAACAATTCGCTTAATGACTTTATAATTATCCAATAAAATACAAAAGAGATGATTAGTAGATACAAGCATTCAATAAGTTCGATGATGAAGGCAATTAGCCGCCAACCGTTGTTCGAGGTGACGGCTAAAAGAAGAGCTAATCATTCAAACTCGATCATTGTTATTCATTAGATTTTTATTTTCGAATGAATATTTGCATGCATTTTATATGACATTAAATTTCCTTATGGAGATGTGGGGTTAAATACCTTACACCAATTAAATCGTAGTTTTGAGCCTTAACAGCTTCCTCGGTACAATAGTTTTGTAATTTTGCTTTTCTCAATTGTAGTGGATGATATTGAATGCCACAGCCGCTGCTCGATGGTCTGATCTATTACGAAATAATATTGCGCTTGACACAAGGGAGGCTCTGTAGCCACAAGGTTACTGAGTCTGCCTTGACAAGCGAGTGGTGGTGTGTTCGAATCTTAGTAGAATCAACCCATTCGATGTTAAGTGACTTTAACATGGGTTTATTCTCAGGGTTCTCCACATCTTTCATTCCTACTGAATTGTGCATTTATAATTGTAAGAGTGGTACTTGCTTGAGGTGCTTAATGAGGCCTAAAAGGGTAAATTAGAACTTTCTTTAGAGTCTTGCACTTCTTGGCTCTAAAGACAATAGTTTGTCTTCTAAAGATAATAATTTATTTAAAACTAAATCTAAAAATAATAATTTATTTAAAACACTGGAGTTTGGATGGTTTTGTCGAAATTTTGGGTTTGAAAGCCATCACTAGAGAGTAATAAAATCCAAATTGTTACTCGGGTGTAATTGCCAAAGGAAACATTGATAAAGTACGTGAATTCGTGAAGGTTTCCATAAAATCACTGAATATTTCATATCAATAGAACATAGCATATGGTATGCAACAAAACTTCTTCACAGTTGCTTGAATAAAGTTATCTCAGTAGAAAAAAATTTTAACTCTACAGTTTTATCCAAGGAAATCGAACGCCTCTTACCGGGGCTAGTTCTAGTTTGTTTTCACAGTAACTGCACGATTGGGACATCCCACAATTTTGAATGATCACAACCACTCAACAAGGTGTGCTATGTACGTTCTGGAGCTAGAGGAAATCTATTACTCCCCTTAAAAGATATTAAATGGGTCATCGCCCGGATTAGCTGAAAGGCCGAATTTTATTATTGTATTTCTAGATTTGCAAAGTTTGCAGTCACGATGACCAAATCCATAAATATATTAGTGTTACAACCGATAGCAATATTTAAATATTTTTGTTATTTTATTTAAATCTCCCACTACAAGTGGTGGGACCCATAACTCGTCTACTTGATGTTCGTCTGATGATGGAGCGATTTTTACGACTTTGTCATTTTCCACTTCGATGCATCGAACGACGGGCGGCGTCGTCGGATGCTTTGGGGCGATCATGATCAAAACAACTTTTTCCCAGGGAATAAAATACTGCTAGGAGAAAACCTTTCCTCATCTTTTTAAAGTTCACTTTGAATGATGCATTTTTTTTTTATAGATTATGTAGTTTTAGTTTTTTGCTGTTGAACATTTCACTAAAATTATTCAGACAGTAAAACAGCTATAATTTGCAGTTCCGGTTGCATTACAACTATATTGGCACAACTTAGCTTACCTAAAAAGCAAACTCATATTTTAAATGGCATGCATCTAAAATTTATTAGTGGCTAAATATATAATAAACTTTCTCGAAAAACTGCTCTGTGTTGATACTGCACTACTCAATCAATATCACTACGTATTGAGTTGCTACCGATATCGTAAAATTTGGTTGGTTTACAAGGTAAATTTCAATTCCTCAATACAATCTAACAGATTATCAGTCAAATTTCCCGAACGCAAACGTACCAAATCTGCGCAGGGCTTGATGCTTATAGAGTCTGAACTTCACCATTACTCCATTCAATTTCTCTAATGGAGGTATTACACATGACCAACTGCTTACGCACGATCTTTGTTGTATGGTGTGCTTTATAGTGTATTTTCATCAGAATTATAGAAAAATTAGTTTCGAACTGGTCAGTTTTGCATACTACTTTTACAAAAGTACCAAACCAAATCATCCACTGAAAGGTGCTTGGATTCCCCGAACCTTTTACGTCAATGGGTGGTGGTTACTGGCCACTTCCTTCATCCATCGTCGCCAGTATTCGTTACAGATGTGAAAATGGGAAAACTGCCATTTGGTTTAGTTTCCATTTTCACATCAGTTGTATTGGAATTGGCGGATTGAACATATCCAGAAAAGATCTGTTCGACTTGTACTATATTAGCTTCCTTGATGTGATCCTGTTAACCTACCGCCGTATCCAAACCGTTGCTGTCTACTGGGTATCGATACGCTCGAGTACCGTCGTAAAATGCACCAGCCTTTTTTTTATTACGAAACCGATGAATGGTTGACATTGATTCGTCGACGCTTTTGTCTCTCATAAATTTCCGTGCTTCACCACTTGCCCTTCGCTCAATTGGCCTGCTTAACTAATTATCATCGCACGTTGTTTGTTTATAAAAACCCTTCACCGCCTGCATTAAGACCTTTGAGTTGACTAAGGGAATTTTCGATTTTAATTAAATTACACAGAAATTTGTGGCGAAACGGAAGAGAAAAGGCCGGTGGTGTAATTGGAAACGCACTCTACGCGAGATTGAGAGTTGTGGGTTCAAATCCCACCTTTACAGTCAACTTTTTTTCACAGTTTGCATATCATTTTGCACAGTTCTTCCAATGTTCGTTCTTCACAAAATAAAAAAAAACATTTACCCTCTCATAAGAAGTAAAAACTAATATTTCAGGCAGTGAGAATAGATATTCAAAAAAGCAAAGCCATGGGTTTATACCGTCTTTAGACATTACCCTTCTTTATCGACAGACTTCGCAGCCGGCTGTTAGAGTACAGGAAAATTACGGGGCCAGTGCAACGATCCTATTGACTCTAACTAGCAAGCACCGCCTAGCCGAGATTCGAACACATACGACGACTAGCTTGTTAGACCAGCATCGTACCTCGAAGCTAACTGGGTAGTAAATGACTGAAGCATAGTAAGTCGAAACGTCCGCTGAAAACATTTTAGTTCTTATTTCTCACCGAAAAAGTCAACAAGAGCAACATATATAATATTTTATAAGTTTGACGCTTATCCATTTATTAAGACCATTGTTCAGATAAATATTGTAATAAATAAATGAATAAATAAACTTCCAGCTACTAATGAACTCAGGTTGGTTGTTTGCAGGTTCAAGGGTTACGCAAATTTTACGGATCTTAGAAGCCTAGGTAGAGTCACTTAGGTTCGAATCCAGTAGCAATTGGCCGGGTTAAAACGGTTTCTATCCCGGAGACCCTAGCTGCGTAATACACAATAAACTACGATCTTATAACGGACTAGTTGAGCCCGAATCTCACGATCCGGAAAATATAAATGTCTGTTAAGAATTCAGAAAACTGCGGATACATTTCATTGGCCAGTGTTTGCGAAGATTTTCAATCTTTATATTAGTTCTTTGAGTTCTTATATTGCATAATATAGCTCTAAGCTGTTATACATAAAAGAGTCATAGCAGGAAACTTAAACAAATAGTTTTTATGGTCATATTGGATTTCATTTAACTAAATAAATACATTATCTCCACTGTGCTGATTCTATAGGCGGGCAATATGGCTCTTTTGTGTGAGTGGCTCAGAACCGTCTATTGTATGCCGCAAACCGATTCATATGGCCGGCAGATAGAACCGAGTGGCAAAATTCTAACTTCAAGAAAAACCCATTCAGTTTCCTGCATTCGAAATCATCTTCTAACTCTGGCTGTTTGCAACATTTATGTAGTCTGATTAGAGTAAAATGTTGCTTAGAAAATTCTTGATCATTTGCTATCAATAACTCATTTTTTTAAATTTTCCGACTTGGTCCGGTCTGATTTAACACCGACCATATGATATCGCGACAAGCAATCGAGTTGAGCAGGCGAGTCGAGCAGTCGAATCAAGTAATCGAGTCAAACAGTTGGGTCGAGCAGTCTAGCCGAACAGTCAAATCGAGCAGTCTAGTCGAGCAGTTAAATCAAGACTTTCAGTCAAGCAGTCCGGCCGAGCAGTTGAGCCGAACAGTTGAATCGAGTGGTCGAGTCGAGCAGTCAAGTCAAGCAACTGATCGGTTTACAGTTCAATCGAGCAGTTTAATCGAGCTGTTAAGACGAGTAGTCTAGTCGAGCAGTCGAATCGAATGGTTTAGTCAAGCAGTCGGGTCAAGCGGTTAAGTCGAAAAGTTGAGTCGAGCAGTTCATTCGAGCAGTTGAGTCGAGTAGTCCAGGTGCTCGAGCTCCAGCTAAGTCGAGCAGTCGAGTCGAACAGTAGAGTCAAGTAGTCCAGTCGAGCAGTTAAATCGAGTTGTCGAGTTAAATAGTTAAGTCAAGCAGTTGAGTCGGGCAGTCGGGTTGAGTGGCTAAGTCGAGCAGTCCAGTCGAGCACTTGAGTCGAGCAGTCGAGTCGAATGATTTAGTCAAGCAGTCGTGTCAAGCGGTTAAGTTGAACAGTTGAGTCGAGCAGTTCATTCGAGCAGTCGATCCGAGCAGTTGAGTCGAGCAGTCAAGCTGGGCAGTTGAACCGAGCAGTCGAGTCGAGCAGCCCAGTCGAGTAATTTATTTGCGTTGTTGAACCGAGTATTCTAGTCGAGCACTCGAATCGAACAATTTAGTCAAGCAGCCTAGCCGAGCAGTCGAGTCAAGCGGTTCAGTCGAGCAGTTAACTCGAACAGTTGAGTCGAGCAGTTAAGCCGAGTAGTCCAGTCGAGCAGTTGAATCGAGCAGTTAAGTGGAGCTGTCGAATCAAACAGTTAAGTCAAGCAGTTGAGTCGAGCAGTCGGGTTGAGTGGCTAAGTCGAGCAGTATAGTCGAGCTGTTGAATCAAGCTGTCAGTTGAGTCGAGCAATCAAATCGAGCAATCGGGTTGAGCAGTTGAGTCGAGCAACCGATTCGAATAGTCCAATCGAGTAGTTGAGTCAAGCAGTTCATTCGAGCAGTCGAGTCGAACAATTGAGTCGAGTAGTCCAGTCGAGCAGGGGAATCAAGCAGTTGAGTCGAACAGTTGAGTCGAGCATCGAATCGAACAGTTGAGTCGTGCAGATGAATCATGCTGTCCAGTCAAGCAGCCCAGTCGAGCAGCTCAATCGTGCAGTTAAGTCGAGCAGTCGGGTCGAGTAGTAAGTCAAGCAAATGTGTCAAGCTGTTCAGTCAAGCAGTCAAGTCGATCTGTCCAATCAAGCAGTTGAGTCGAGCAATCGAATCGAACAGTTCAGTCGAGCAGTTCAGTTAAACAGTACAGTCGAGCAATCAAATCGAGCAGTCTAATCGCCCAGTCCAGTCGAGCAGTCTAGTCAACCAGTTGACCAATCGAGCAGTCCAGCAGCCGACCAGCGACTGAGAATACAACCCATTGCTACGAAAGCATGACGTGCTGTCAGCGACCTGTTTTTAGTTACCGATAAGTCTCTTATGACGTCCTGTCAGAGACCTGGTTTTCGGTACAGACATAAGCCTCTTATATAAATAGATGTTACAAATGACCCATTTATTGTCTAATTTTCTACTTTTTCCCTTTCACACATTATCCTAAACTTGATACGGGAAGAACATCCTAGCAAGAAATGATTTGGTGTCAGTACCTGGTAATCAACCCACTCAAGTGATATGAAGGTGAGCTATCTGCAGGTGAAACCGTTGCTCCAAGAATAACAGTCTCCAAGGTCTCGTCGTCTGATTTGTGAACTGTCTGCAGAATTATCCCTGTGGTGACCTTGGCCGATCGAACAAATTTCTCCCAGGCGCCACCCAAATGTGGTGTAACAGGTGGGATGAATTTCTGTGTTCGTGAAGATTAATGCTAAAGTTCCGATTTCTCCGATCTTTTTGCTTTCTTGAGCTCCCAATTTGCGCCTTGGCAGGAAATTTAGTTACGGTTGGTGCTCATTATTGTCTATGAGCAACCATGTTTTATGGATAAGACTGGATTTGTGAACTATAGAGTGGAGTTTTCCAGGTGTTCCCTGCGACTGGATACTTCTTCTTTGAACGTCTGCTTTTGAGCAATTTTCCACAATAGTTCTGCTCATTCCAACCCATTTCAGTATAAGTTCAACACATTTCAGTTAGTTTTAGTTTTGTAGTTGTACTTAATCGTCTCGTCGAATCGAAGTTGGTTGACAGCGTGATGAAAGAAAAAGTTTTATGTCATTTTGTCAAGTACTGCAAAATTAACGAAAATATAATTCTAAAAGGGGGCATCCATAAAGTACGTCACGCTTATAGGGGGGAGGGGGGGTAGACCTAATCGTGACGATTTGTGACATAGGGGGAAGGGGGAGTATGAAGTTATGTGACGTCACATGAAAAAAAGTCAAATTGAAAATTTATTCGGAAAATTATAATTTAGCCTTCATTTTAAGATACTACTATTGAAGGCTTCTATAAAATTAACATTCTGATGGGTTTTAAAACAAATAGTTAAATTTTTTGAATGAAAACTTTTTTTCAACATATATGTGTGAAAAGGACTCATTTATTCTTCTATGTAGTATGAACTCTCCATTACGGTTTTACAGAATATGCAGTACACCGCTGAAGAGCTGCTTGAGTACCGCCTAAAAGATTTTTGCAACCGCAAATAGCAGTCGCACAAACTCCTGAGGGGCTACGGGTAGCACAGTAGTCTAGTAGCACAGAGACCCATGGCAATGTTTTCCCTTGATATTCGTGCTGAACTCAATCGATTAATATAAACTCATTCCGAAGTTCCACGGCTGCTTTTAAGGTTTTTCGGTATAATTTATACTGCCCCTCACTCAAAAGCTCTCTGAAGAATAGAGTTTATGCCACTTGCGGACTAAGTTTCGAATCTCAGATAGTGTTGAATGATTGCACGATTGAATGAATACACAAAATGACAAAATCCGTCAGAAAAGTTCTTCCAAGGCGTGTTGCTGCAAGACGTCAGCAGGAGGTTCTGAGTCGTTCAACTAGATCAGACGAATTTGAGTGGATGGATGTAAAGGACGTGGATATGCGCGAAACATTAATCGACGTCACATCAGCGACTTCTGATCATCTTCAAAATCCGTGAATCGATGACTTATTAGCTCGAAAATTTGCCTTTTTTATTTGCTAGAATTTGATAGCTTTAAATAAAAAGATTGAAATGCATATCTAATTCTTTTGTTGTGAAGGGGGGGGGGTTGCCGTGACGTGACGTACTTTTTCAGGGGGGTCACCGAATGTGTGACGAAATGTGACAAGGGGGGGAGGGGGGGTTGATTTTGGTCAAAATTTCCGTGACGTACTAAATGGATGTCGCCAAAGCTGTAACCGAATTGTGAGTTTTGAATATGATTTTGATATTATTTCCGCGCTGAATGAATCAATATATTTTATTCATTGCTGTTCAGCACTAAAACCGACATCCATTACCACACGGTTACATGCAAATCGACCGGTAGCGGAATGCGCACCAAAAGCCATTCGAATTCCGTCCACGAACTCGTAATTAAAAGGATACACGATCGCAGTTTAATTTAGTTTCAATTATCCACCTGGACAGCAATGAGCTCTACACCGCCCGGCCGGGCCGGGCCGACCGTGCATGCGGTTATCCAATCGGCTCAAGTGCACTTTTTCACTAACCCTGAGGCGAACAATGATTTCGCGCGTCGCTCTCTTGTTTGTGTGTGTCTGTGTACGTGTGCATTGTTTTTGCCTTGATGCACAGACATGTTTTATTGCATCACGAATTTTGTTTTCCTCCTTGTGGCAGGAAGGCAACAACGATCGGCGGGGAAAAGAGGGTCGGGCGCGCCAGCATCCAATTCGCGAAAGAAGATAATTCCCCAAATCCTACCGCCCGAAGAAAGGTAACATGGCATCGTCGAGCCGATCGCGCTGATTGTGCTGTTGTGCTTTTGGGAAAGCTTACATAAAACATAAGATGTGGGCTGGTTTTTGTGGCTTTCGCCGCGCATTCGGTCGGAAACCGGTTCTCACAATCCAGTGTTTTCGATTCGGGATTCGCTATAGCAGTATAGCAGTACGAGAGGACAAATGTTCGGAACCAATTCGGTTGTTTTTTTTTTGGCTGCCATAACTATTGGCCTGTCATTTTCACTGCGCATATGGGTGGATTTGATGTAATCGAAATTCGCACTGCAATTTCTTTCGCCATTAATGAATGGATTCGGATGAGCGATTTTCGCTTTACATTCCCTTGGAGTTGTGGCGTTGCAGCCTGTGGCTGCCAGAGCGCAGTGTACCAGCCAACAGGAGACTGACAGGGAAGGCAGCATTCTCTCAATGGAACCTGTCTTGTCTGCGATGAACGAAGATAATCGTCTGATAAGAGCTGGAAAGGTGTTCTTCCTTGCTGGTCAGAAAAAACAAACCAGTTATGAATCGATGAAATCCGGAAATTTGAAACCGGTTTGGCTCGGTTGGCACTAACAAATTGCTTTCCCGTGTTTGGACGAGAATGCAATTTTTCAGCCGTCCACAGGACGGGCATGCATTTGTCTGCAGCGAATATTCTGTCCCGGGGAATGACTCAGTGTGACTCATTCGAAGACAATTTTGTGGATTCTTGCTTAAGTTTATAATTGAACTGAAATTATGTACAAATTTATCCCTTGGAGGGTGGTTTCGAAATTGGTTTGAAAGTGGATCAACCGGCCAACTCAAGTGAAATACATGAATGACCGATTAAGCTCATTCAACATCAGCAGAAGAATAAATTCCAGAAATCATTCAACACTTACCAGCTTCCGACTCGTTCAGACACGACGATGGATGAGTTGCCACTTTTTGATCCATAAGCAAATCAAACTACATAATCACAACCTAACAACCACGGACTCTGACCTGCCCTCCTTAATATTTTCGGAGACCACGTCGTCGTGCGTCGCGGCCAACCGGTACATGCCATCAAGCATCAACTGTCCATCCGTCCGTCCGGAGGATGAAGTGGCGGAGATATTTACAGTTACATCGCTCAGCGCGCGAGCGCGTGGACGCAAATCTGTCGATTCTACAGAGTCATCATCATCATCATCATCATCAGCATCATCAGTCGCGTTCGCTCTACGATTGTTTATGGCGGTCAGCAGGCCAGTCGCCCCAAAAGAACAAACCTTTAGGACTTCCTCTCTCTTTCCGTCTATTGACACGTGATGTGAAGTGTCTACTGGCGGGACGTGGGGACTTGGAATGAGATTAATAAAAGGCTATCATTAAGTGCGCTGGAGAAGCGCGAGCCATTCACCGACCCGAGCCGATAGAAACTGGTCGGTGAGTTTTGTAGCGATGACCCTCATTTGCGGAATGTGAATCTGTTTTTATCTTATTGAGGTTAATTTTTTATCACCAGCCGTATATCTGATCGTGATGATTACACTTCTAAAACCATTGATTCCGCTACGTCGATCTTGACTCGTCTCATGAAATAATTCCATGCCAATAAATCGAGAAGAAAAGCAGCCAACCAGCGCACCAGCCAGCGCGGTTGAGCCAAAACACAGCAATGGTCAGCTGAAATCTTCAAACAGGTTTCATTAATGCGCTGTAATAAATTTTCGTTTCGTTTAACATTTTTGGAATTCGTAATCATCGTCAATTGGGACGCACGGAAGAGTGTAACAGAAAAAATACGGTCGGCACATGAGTAGATGAAAAATTAAATTTTTGCACCTTTGAATTTTTTATCATTTGGAAATAAACAGAACTCTTTAAAAATGCGGCATTTTTTTCCTCTTGCAGATCCCACCAAATCGATGTCGGTTGTACTCTTGACAACATTTGCTAGTTGGATAATTTAAGAAAGGTAAGTTCAAGGAATCTCACTGCTATGTCAGACAAGTTAACAGCTCTAAAATCTAATTAAACAAGCTATTTCAATTCGAAAACTTGATGAACTTAATTGTTTTTGTGCTTGAATGAGCCACCACCCCGAAGACGATCGCGACCGCGATGATGAGATCAGCCAGTCTCATCATTTTTTCCAAGAACCAAAAGCTCACGTACTCTATCTATATAGTTACTCAAAGCAGCCAATTTGGATTTTACTTTGTGTTTTTTTTTTCAATGCTTTTTAGCAGTTTTACTTCTGCGTTTTGAAATTCTACTCACGCAAGAATTCCGACGGAACGGCTAACTTCAAGGTCATCTTGCCCTCCCCTGTTGGGGATCTTCTTGGAAGATTCAAACAGTGATTGTCGACGATTTGAATCATATCGGAATTTGACCGTGAAATCAAATTGAAAAAAGAAAAAAAAACGGGGATTCCACTGCTTTCGAGGTGTTTGCGTTTTTTAGGCTTCGGGGAATTCGATACCTACTATATGTAGCAACTGAAACTGCGAAACGAATGATCACGACGGGACAACTGCGCTGTAAGGTTTAATTGGCGATAATGTGCAATTTAAGTTTCGATTTGCAAATTTGTGAAATTTTCGTTGCCTGTCATCCGAATGATTAATGTAAAAGATTTTCGTATCTTGAAGATACACGGGATATAAAAGTGATGAAATATTAATATTTAGCGTGCATTTCACGCTTATTTTCTAACTTTATAAATCAAGGTATTTGAACTAAAGAATCCAGTCGAAAACATGTGTAGCAGCTAAACGACTACAGAACTAGAGGGGTCAAAATTATTGGAAAGGAATCGTAAAACATCGAAAATATAACGTATAATTTTGCCTCAGGCAATAAGTTATACGAACAAAGGATATACACTAAAATGGAGACGATAAAATAGTACGATGAGCATGGCCGTAAAAATAATGAAAGGATTATACCATAAACCCTGAATATTAAACTTTGAAAATTAGAGCGAAACTAGATTTGATCCATCTATTAAGGAACCTTTGTTATAACCTCTTATTTATCATTTAAGATAGAAATCGACACGACTTAGAATCATAACTCAATTATCTTTTATCGCGGTGTTAGTTGGTTCATGTCATTTTGCTGACAGAAAATTAAGATTGATAAATAAATAGAATAAATTGCTGGGAAATTTTATTTCGTACCATAACTTGAGCCATCATTTAAAAAGATTGCTTACAGTAATTAAAGTATATTAAATGAGAGGTTAATTCTTTAAGAGAGAAAATAATGTGATGATATATGGCGCACTATGATGTTTCAGAGCTTATACACTTCCTTATACACTGAAATAGCCTTTCATGCGGTATGTTTTTACACGAATTTCGGAATTTACGCGGTTTTTTCTGCTATTTTCGTAATTTACGCAGTTTTTTATTACGCGAATTTCGGAATTTCCACGGTTTTTTTACGCGGATTTCGGAATTTATGCGAATGTGCTCAATTAGTCTATTTTCTCGCCTAGTGTTTAAATCCACAAAGTTTTTTTACGCGAATTTTTGTTTTTTACGCGAATTTCGGAATTTACACGATTTTGATTTACGCGTAAATCCTTTGCGTAAAAAGCGACTTGACTGTACTATTACATCTTTTATGCGTATAGTAGAGATTTGTACGTTATAATATTGAAGACACTTAACAACGACACTCTTATAGCTTAAGGGAAGCTTAGAAAAGTAAGGAAAAGCATTTCTGGTTCGTTTTTGTTTAAAATATCCAAAACAATTCATGTACTCTCGCAAATTTGTTTCTTTGAAAAGTATTATTCGCCCCTGAATTTTTGATATTTTATGTAGAGAGTCTCAGCTTTCCAGCAAAAATTATAAAAATAAATATTTTGGCCATACACAGCATGAAAACACGCAAGAACAAATATTTTTGATGCTTGGGCAATCACAGAGCTTCAGCTGATACCAAAATAATAAAAATCAATTCAATGGTTGAGAAGTTATGAATTTTTAAAGAAGGAAAGCTTGGGAAAATCGGCGAGTTTTGGGAACAGTTTCACTCCCCAAGCAGCAATCTTAGTTTTATTGTACTCTTATGGAGGCCTTTAAGACCAATCTTGGTCTTAAATACCATCATAAGAGTGTAATAAAACCCAAATTGTTACTTGGGTCAACACTTTTAAGGGGGCATAGTACTTTTTCAATTAAAAAAATCGAAATTTTTTTATTGATTATTTCGAAAGATTAACATTTTGACCATATGTGTTTCAAGTCATTTTGATGAATTCTAAAAATTGACAAAGTTACAGCTATTTGTAACGCGCGTGTCTGGAGCGATTACACAGCGAATAAAAACTTCAACGTCGTTTTTCTCGAAACCAGGTTTTGAAAGTCGGCTCAAATAAATATCTCAAGAACGGCTCAAGCAATTTTCATGATTCTTTTTTTGTTTCAAAGCCAACAAAATTGTCTAGTGTTTGACCCATCTTGTTTTCAATATTACAATTTTTGTATTTTTTAGAAATGTTCAAAGTCAATTTTTTCGACTAAAAACCTTACTTTAATGCTTGAATGTCCGCCATTTTGTTATGCGTTCGAATTAAAAAAAAAAAGGATGAGTCAAACACGAGATAATTTAATATACTTTCATGTCGTTTTGGAATTTTTCAATTCGGATAAGCCCCCCAGCGCCAATCCATGGTACAGCAAATCATGTTTCTTTCGAATGATCATGTTCAAGGAGCCGTAGGGGAGAGGGGAAGAGGTTCACATATGCAAATAAAATTGTAAATATTAGTATAAAGTGCAATGTTTAGAATGCATAAAACCCGAATCGATTTGCTTTTCGCGTTATCGAGAAATAAGGCAAAAAATATGGTGTAAAAAGTACTATGTCCCCTTAAACATTGTTGCTAATTTTCATCGCGATGATAGCTCATCGCCAGCATATCAGTGCACTGTGGTCCAGAAAGCCAAATTAAGTGGAAAAAATTGTTTACTCAGTAGTCGTTGATTTTAGACTATTTACGTCTTAGCAACAAAATCTTGATTTAGGATGCCGCTTTTTTTGGCATAAGCTATTTTAGGGTGACCCTTAAATTAACCAAGATCCAGAAATTATCTTCAAAACGAAACAAGATAGAGCGATATTCACTTCAGCAATTTTATAGCTTGAAGTATTTTGAGTAATATTGCAGAAGACGAAATCCTTCTATCTCGAACCGTTTCCATATTAGAGCGATTTTCCTGAGTCAAGTTAGGGTGACACTGCTATTTTGCGATTTTTCTCCATAACTTTTTTATTTTACATTTCTCGCAAAACACTTGCTCGGATGACTTGTGAGGCTCAATAAGACGCAACTTTTGGTGAAAAAAGAAATTGGCTATCTACTTTACTTCTACACTTATATTAATTTTTATGATGAAAATAGGCCGTTTTCAAATGTTAGTATCTCAGAAAGGTGCAAGCAGAATTAAAATCGGTTAATTGCGTTTGAAAGATCGTGATTTTTTGTGTATAATATCAAAAAATTGGAGGGTGGATTTTTGTCTATCTCAAATAAATCAACTTTGAATATGTGTGGTTTTAACATATTTAAGTATATAAAAGTAAACGAGTTGCGCCATAACTACGGGACGCCTTGACTGTTCTTCAGCAAACTTGGCGTACAAGTTTCTTGATACAAGTGAATCAGCGCAGGGGGCTGACAAAAAGGGGGTGGTCGCTAAAAAGGGGGAGAAGAGGTCCAAATAAGTAAAAGTGGCTGCGATCATCTTGCATTAAGGGGCGAACCAGCCACAGGCTGAAAACCTCTCAAACATAGAATAATAATAATAATAATAATAATATCTTGCATTTGGTCTGTTAGAAGTTGTACAAGTGGCTGGGAGATAAGATGAAGAACGTGTGAAAAGATGGGAGGGTCACAACTACGGAAGTAGAACAATATAAGGAAGCCTTTGTTTCTCTTTCATTATCTTCGGAGAGACGTACAAGTTGCTGTAGACAAAATGGTCGCTGACCGAGGAGAGCTAATCAAGGGGAGGGGTAGATATGTCTAAATGAGGAAAAAAGCTTTGTTTTTTGTATTATGAGAATTTGCAAACTGAAACGTAGTGTTGTGAAGCCCGCATTCGTGTGGTCCAATTTTGTCTCACGATTTTCTTCTAACGAACACATATGCATGAGCATTTCTCTCGGATTTCTTTTCTGATATTCTCATACACTGCGACAAGTTTTTGCCATAGCGTATTTAGTTATCACCTCCCAGTTGGCCTCGAGGTATGATGCTGGTCTAATAAGCCAGTCGTCATATGTTCGAATCCCGACTGGGAGAGGCTGATAGAGTTAATAGGATCGTAGCAACTGGCCTTGCAATTGTCCTGCACTCTAACAGCTGGCTAATGCGTACCCATACATCCAAGTGTGCCGCTCGTGCTCACGACCTATGGACAGCTCGTGAGCTTTGGATTCGCGGGCGGGATGTGTAGAAAGTTGATATGAGGCTGTACACTCGCGAGTGTGTAGGTAGCAGAATGTATGCACACAGCGCAAGCAGTTGTTTGGCGTAGGCTTGCGTCAGTGGAGTAAGCTTCGGATGCTATGCTTTTCACACTCGCTCGCCTGAGATTTTCAACCTTATCGAAAACAGATGTACAAGTGTCTGAAAGACAAAAAAATGGTGGCCTCTGATGAAAGGGGAGGGGCGAATCACGGAAATCCCCGGCGCGGGTAGAAAACTATTTAAACTTCTCATTCGGTAGTTTCACTCAATGATACTATGAAACACATATGGTTTCATTACTTTGTCTACCATTCCCTCTGTTTATTGGATAGTCTACCGTTTTTAATGTCTAACCTCATTATGAAGTTTAAGTCAACAAACATGAGGTTAAGTTTATACATTCTCTTTTAGATTTGGACCACTCACACAACTTATAACGGTTTAAATGCAAGATAATTACAGCCACTTTTACTTATTTGTACCTCCCCCTCCCCTTTTTAGCGACCACCCCGCTTTTGTCAACCCCCTGTGCTGATTTACTTCTGTCAAGAAGAGTGTACGCTAAGTTTAATCAAGAACAGTCAAGGCCTTCCGGAGTTATGGCGCAACTCGTTTACTTTTATATACTTAAATATGTTAAAACCACACATATTCAAAGTTGATTTATTTGAGATAGACAAAAATCCACTCTCCAATTTTTTGATATTATGCACAAAAAATCACGATCTTTCAAACGCAATTAACCGATTTTAATTCTGCTTGCACCTTTCTGAGATACTAACATTTGAAAACGGCCTATTTTTATCATAAAATTTAATATAAGTGTAGAAGTAAATTAGATAGCCAATTTCTTTTTTCACCAAGAGTTGCGTCTTAGTGAGTCTCAAAAGTCATCTGAGGAAGTGTTTTGCGAGAAATGCAAATTAAAAAACTTATGGAGAAAAATCGCAAAATAGCAGGGTCACCCTAACTTGACTCAGGAAAATCGCTCTAATATGGAAACGGTTCGAGATAGAAGGATTTTGTCTTCTGCAATATTACTCAAAATACTTCAAGCTATAAAATTGTTGAAATAAATATCGCTCTATCTTGTTTTGTTTTGAAGATAATTTCTGGATCTTGGTTAATTTAAGGGTCACCCTAAAATAGTTCTTGCCAAAAAAAGCGGCATCCTTAAACAAGATTTTTTTGCTAAGACGTAAATAGTCTAAAATCAACGATTACTGAGTAAACAATTTTTTCCACCTAATTTGGCTTTCTGGACCATAGTGCAGTGATTGAAATTTCGACAACTGGTGATTCTCTCTTATCCTATTCCCTCGAGATGCATCGCCGACGCAAAAGCTGAAAAAAAATGAATTGATTACGGTCGTAGATGTTCACTCGGTATCTCACTCTCACACACTCATTGTTCGTCGCTGTCAACAAGCCGAGAATATATTTTGTGATCAAACGTAAACCAGTATGTTTTTTGTTTGTTTCGAAATAAAACAGTATGTTTTTTGTCAAAACATAAAAGTTTCTAGTTTATTTGACGGTTCTATGTATAAAACTTATTGTCCGATAGCGCATAGGAAATACACACACACACACACACACACACACACACACACACACACACACACACACACACACACACACACACACACACACACACACACACACACACACACACACACACACACACACACACACACACACACACACACACACACACACACACACACACACACACACACACACACACACACACACACACACACACACACACACACACACACACACACACACACACACACACACACACACACACACACACACACACACACACACACACACACACACACACACACACACACACACACACACACACACACACACACACACACACACACACACACACACACACACACACACACACACACAGGCCTGCAATAATGGAGGTGATCCAAATCAACCTCAATCACTGCGACACTGCACAGCAACTGTTGTGGCAGACGACAACTGAAACGGTAACGGTAACTGGATAGCAGACACAGCAGGAATGGCCGCGACATTGGTGACAGGCCGATATTCCATCCAGGAGGAGGTTACAAGCCGATACGAGGGTTTCGCGGTCGCCAAAATAACGGAATCTTCGTGTGCAGCTGCTATGCTCTCCCAAGATGGACGCTGGAACAGTTCCGCCCCATGCTGAACGAACTAACTGGAGAGCTCATTGGACGGAGACCGATTGTCATAGGAGGTGACTTCAACGCCTGGGCAACGGAATGGGGAAGCAGATGCACGAACGCCAGAGGAACCAGCCTACTTGAAGCACTGGCAACGCTCGAAGTAGAACTGAGCAACGTTGGAACCACCAGCACCTTCCGCAGAGATGGCCAAGAATCTATCATCGACGTCATCTACTGCAGCCCGTCGCTGGGAACCGGCATTAACTGGAGAGTGCGGGAAGAGTACACGTACAGTGACCACTAAGCTATACGGTACACTATTGGCCAACGGAACCCCGTGGCAGCACAGACAGGAAGAATTCACGAGCGGCAGTGGAAAATGGATGCATTCGACAAGGACCTCTTCGTCGAGGCACTACGACCACATAGCGAAGCCCAGAATCGTACTGCTGATGAACTGACCGAAGCGCTAACTAGAGCATGCGACACAACCATGCCGAGGAAAGTGGAGCCCAGAAACCGACGGCGTCCGGTCTACTGATGGAACGAGTCACTCAACGCATTACGCGCTAACTGTAACAGAGCTAGAAGACGCTTCCAAAGAGCAAGAGGTACCGCGACTAGAGAGGAAAGAAGAAGTAACCTCCGCGTTGACAAGGTCGCACTGAAATACGCGATTAAGCAGAGCAAGACAAACTCCTTTAAAGAGCTTTGTAGAGAAGTAGGATGCTCCTGGGGCGATGCATACGGAGTAGTGATGGCAAAGACCAGGGGCCCATCAATGCCAGCCGAAGGATTGAAGGCCTCTTCCCGAAACACGAGCCAACGTCCTGTCCCCCTACCCCCTAGCGGACGCTAAGGGATGAGAACGCCGACGAGAGAAGAATCTCCAATGACGAACTAGTCAGAATCGCGAAAGATCTGAAGATGAAGAAGGCGCCGGGCCCGGATGGGATCCCCAACGCAGCTCTTAAGGAGGCAATCCATGCATTTCCGGATTGCCGCACGGTGATGCAAAACTGCCTAAACGAGGGACACTCCAAACAAGTGGAAAATCCAGAAGTTGGTACTGTTGCCGAAACCAGGAAAACCGCCGGGGGATCCAGCGTCATATCGATCAACATGCCTGCTGGACACACTGGGGAAGCTACTAGAAAGAATTATCCTAAACAGGCTATCCATATACACGGAGGGCGAGTACGGATTGACACAAAAGCAGTTTGGGTTCCGGAAGGAAAGGTCCACACTAGATGCGATCCGGGCTGTCGTCGAGACAGCAGAGAAAGCATCCAAGCAGAAACGCAGAGGAAACCGCTACTGCACAGTGGTCACTATCGACGTTAAGAATCCATTCAACTGCACCAGCTGGGAAGCCATCGCAGCAGCGCTCCATAGAATGAGAGTCCCCGACTATCTGTGCCGAGTTCTGAAGAGCTACTTCATGAATCGCGTGCTAGTATATCGGACGAACCTCGGAAAGAAAACGGCCGCGATCCACAAGGCGTTCCACAAGGATCAATAGTCGGTCCATCTCTCTGGAACGGTATGTACGACGGCGTGCTAACCCTAGAGCTACCAACGGAAGTGGAAATCGTTGGATTCGCGGATGACATCGTTATGATGGTTACAGGCGAATCGCTAGAGGAAGTGGAGGCATTGGCGACTGAGTCAATCCGCAGGGTGAAGAGTTGGATGCAGTACGCGAAACTGCAAATAGCACACCATAAAACGGAGATTATACTGGTCAGTAATCGGAGAGCAGTCCAACACGTCCGACGTACCGTCGGAGAACATATCATAACCTCAAAACGCGAGTTGAAGCACCTGGATGTGATGATCGACAATCGGCTAAAATTCAACGGTCTCGTTGACTAGGCATGCGAAAAGGCAGCGAAAGCCATCAGTGTACTGTCTAGGATCAAGCCGAATAACTTTGGACCAAGCAGTAGCAGGCGCCTCTTAGCCAGTGTATCATCGTCGATACTGCGGTATGGCGGACCAGCCTGGATTACAGCGCTCCAAACCCAGCGCAACAGAGCGAAGCTGAGAAGTACGGCCCGACTAATGGCCATTCGAGTTGTGAGCGCATATAGGACTATCTCATCGGAAGCTGCGTGCGTAATTGCTGGGATGATTCCTATCGACATCACCCTGATGGAGGACTACGAGAGCTATAGGCAAAAGGAGGTCAAACGAATTAGAAAGCTAATGAGAGCAGAATCAATGGCTAATTGGCATCAGGAGTGGAACATGACACAGAAAGGTAGATGGACCCACAGGCTCATATCGACTCTCTCAGTTTGGGTGAATAGGAAGCACGGGGAGGTGAACTTTTACCTAACGCAGTTCCTGTCTGGTCATGGTTGCTTCAGGAAATACCTTTATCGGTTCGGGCACGCCAGGTCGCCCTTATGCCCGGAATGTGGGAACGTGGAAGAAACAGCAGAGCACGTGTTTTTTGACTGTCCCAGATTTGCTGCATGGCGGGAAGAATTGCCGTCCGGTCTTACCGTCGGAAATATGGTGGAGGAAATGTGTCGCAACGAGAGCATTTGGAATGCCGTCAATAGCGTAATCGCACGCATCATGTACATGTCTGATCTGCAGCGTAAGTGGAGAGCGGAACAGCGACCTAGCATCGTCAATTAAGTTTTTATTGGATGAAAGGTGGCCTAGGGAACAAACGTCTCTGAGCCGCATATGACGCCCCAAAGCAACTCGATCAGGGGCGCGGTAAAACCCTAGACTGGATTCATATGTGTGGGGATGGGATTTATCCCGAAATAGTCCCAATACTCAGATCGGTCCTTGTTGAAATAGGCATAGCAAAGACACCCTGCGAGGGTGGCTGTGACGGAGTGCGCGTCATGTTGGAGGGCACTTCCCAATCGGTACACGTCTCGTCAGGTCAAGAAATCCCGCGAGGGTGGCTGCGACGAGGTGCACGTTATGACTAACAGCACCTTCTAATCGGTACACGTCTCGATGGGTACTACGAGCTAGCTGCGCAAATGACCAGCAACGTTAGCCTGCGTTGATAACTGCAAAGTGCATGAGCACGGTATCCCCTCGATATGCCTGAAGGAGTAACGCTAGAAAGCGTGATAAATGGAAAAGTGCAAGATCACAGCCTCCCCCTGAAGTAATACTTCATTGTAATACTGGGGGGATCCAGGCAGAGGGTGGGGATCAGGTTTTGGTGGGCGAAAGTCCAACACAACGTCCGGGTTGGCTCCGGATAAGAACATTAGTTTTCCGAAACCTTGTAAAAAAAGAAAAGAAAAAAACACACACACATACACACACACGCACGCACACACACACACACACACAGATGGTCGCGCTTAATCGGATTTTATCGTATTGAAATACCTATAGAGTAAGGAGGGGTAAAAGTGCGATGCGGGTAAAAGTGCGATTCAACGATTTATCGGTGCAGATTTCGAGTAAATTATCTACATTGGCATGGATGGGTGACTACTTTCACAGCTTGAATTTAATGTAAACTTTGGTTGCTTACGAAGCATAGTTGCTGAGTTATGTGCAAATGTTATTTTAGGGCGGTTTTGATGTAATATTTCGTTATACGACAAATATGATATCAACAGGAGGATATTACTTGTTGAAAATTTGTAGCAGCGTTTTACATCGCTCACATATCTGATTTGAAAATACGATGAAAAGAATTTACAAAATATATTTCGCTTTTCCGTAATTTAATCTATCCCCGTCAAGCGCTTTGCGGGGTAAAAGTGCGATTCACGGACGGGGCAAAAATGTATAACTAGTTATATACAGCTTTAGGCACTATATTACAGTTACTAGAGATGCAAGATCTGCAGAAAACTGTGTACTCTACAGATGTTGGCCGAAGGAAAACAATGTTTTTCGGCTGATGAAACAAAAAACAAACGTTTGGAAAAGTTTCGATCTAACGGCGGCTGCAATACATCAGCGCAAAATAGGAAAGGTGCAAATTGAGAATATTCCTTACCGAAACATAACGCAGATTGGAGATAATATGGTTTTGTTAGCTACTGTTATGCTAATTTCATGGATTCGAGCTTCGCACTTTTGCCCCACGCTATTCGCATTTTTACCCCGCTAGTGGGGTAAAAGTGCGAATCGGCACTTGAACAGAAGAAAGAAGAATTTATTTTGCAAAACTCTATTACCGCTGATGATTTATAGTTGAATGTAAAGACATTGAGTTACTGCATCACTATAAAATATATTATGTTGCTGTCCTTCTTTATATCTCACGAAAATTGATGACAACTTCAAACATCGCACTTATGCCCCGCCCTACTCTAGAAACATATCGCATTCAAAATTGTACGTATAAGCTGATTTTGCGTATTTTTTAAAATTTTTGTTACGAGTAGGGAAATCTCTGCTCAGTACCTTAGAAGATACGGTACTATCAGACACCTGAGAGGACAACTCATGGTGTGGGCTTGGGTATCTCGACCTCTCTAATGGAGCGTGAGGATCCTGACCCACTAAAACCCTACTCGAGTATCCAGCCTCAATCCCCCCCCCTGGCACCACCTTATTCGTATTACTTCAGGGAGGGGCTATTGTGCTAACCGCATCCTCTTCGATAAGTACTGGACTATGGTAGTTAGGTTATTCACTCGCCGTTGATCGGCCCTCCAGCGGTTTTGTAGCTTGAGTACAATCTGGGTAGCAGCCGCATTGACCGCTCCCCAGACTTCCGAGACAGAACACATCCTTTGGACTAAGTTATCCGGAGTAGTGTCCTGTCCGCTTACTGCCTGCATGTTGCTTCTCGCGCCCACGAAACGAGGGCATATAAAGAAAACATGTTCTGCAGTTTCTTCTACATACACGTATTCGGGACACGCGGGGGACTCCGCATGTCCGAACTTGTGCAGATACTGTCTAAAACAACCATGCCTTGACAGAATCTGTGTCAGGTGGAAGTTGACTTCACCAAGTAACAATCCAAGAGCAAATTGGTCTTATTCATTTCTTATAGTAGTTTTATCAGAGCATTGCTAAGTGTATCAGATTTTATAATGTTTTTCCCCAAGTGAATTTTATTTTATTAGATTAATATTTCTGAAGTATCACTGAAGGAGACTTGAAGAAACACTCATAAAACTGTATTATCAATAAGTGTAATTCACCTTATAAGCAGTTTAAAGGGAGACTTGATTTATGCTTAAAAACGACGCTCCTCAAAGTTTAGCAATAGATTTGACAAAAATTTATGACATTCTTCTACAAGATTGGTTTGTCTCAACAATACTGCCATAAAACTCTCTTAAAACCGTGTATTCTTGAAAGAGAAATCATACTCTTAAGAAAGAACATTCTAGCGTAAACAACTGATCTGTCAAAACGTATGTCTGAACCTGGAGAAAATTGAAAAAATTTGGATTTTTCAAACGGAAATTAAGCAAAAATCGGCCCAATATTTTGAAAACTCTTTCCTATAAATAATCAGCGAAGTCACAAAATGAATGACGAGAGCAACAGAGCTGGGGAATGACAGTGCCGGTGATGATTTATCAGTGGTAGATTTGTATGTAATTAGATAAATTTGGTTCGATTGTGTTTTACTGGAGACGGTGCGGGTTTCCTTTAGAGTTGTTTGTATTTTTTAAACTGAATGACCTCTATATCACTAGTTAGTATCTTTGTTTGGAAAATGATTGAGGGGATCGAAGCAATTGAAGCGTGTTTTGTAAAAGCGATGGTAACGATAAAGTGTATAAGAAATTCTGTAGAATAAATTTTCCGCATGGAACTGTCGTGGACTGCACGACTTTTAATTTTGGAAATCAATTTATATTGACAATCAACATGTCTGCTGTACTTTAAAATTATCGCGCTAAAGGGAAGTATATGAATCTCCAGCACAAACATCGACACTTCGTTGACGTTTTCTTTGTTTGTACTAGAATGGTTGCGAAAAAGCTTGGTTCCCTTAAGTAATTCAAATAATTCTTATTTAAGCGCAGCTTGTCTTCTTCAAGAATACAATAAGTATAGATGAACTTATTGCCCTCTTGGAAAAGTTTTCTTTGTCTTGTGCAAGAAATGTTAGTCTAAGAATCGCTTACTGGTTGATTCAGATAAAACCATCGAAAAAATGGCGAACAGGGCTATTTTGGACTACTTTTGAAATTGTAGCCAATTGCATGTAGGCGTTTATAAATATGGTGTTTTGCAATACCATACGTGATCTTATCTTTTTGAATAAATGTTTGAACATATAAAAGGCGTTTTACCGCAATTTGTTAAAAATTTGGCAACTATCAACTTTTTAATGAAACTATTGAATTTTTTTTTATTAATTATATTTTTCAATAATCTAGCAACAATAACCGGCGCGTTAAAATTTTCTAACTTTCATGTCACAAAACATCGACAAACTGAACGTGGCATGAATTTTTTTTTATGGGCAACAAAGCAGCTGCTTTTGTTACCATAAATTTTTATTTATATCCATTTTGGAAAAGTAATATCTGTGAATGCTTTTTTTCTCTTGTAGCTCTCAGTCAATTAAAAACTTTAAGGCTGTGAAAAGTGTATGATGTCTTGCAAGCGTTCTTTGAGAAGACAACCATAAAATCAGCAACACTTGTGGTGGTTTTTTTTTAGTTTCAAGCGACTCTTGAAAGTCACTATAAATAGATATCGATAAATATTAGAAGTTTTAAAACGACCTTTGGAATTATTCTTGAGAACCTTCTTTAGTGTGGGCCTCCCTAGTTTTATAAGGGATTTATGGCTGTTTTATCGCAATTTTAAGTTTTATGATCGGTTTTAAGAAGAAAATGCTGGAAACCTCTTCAAGTGCATCTTAAAATTAACTTTATTACTTGGGCGTGGCGCTCCTCGATTTTTCTCAGTTTTTCTCGCTAAAATGCCTCTAAACACAATTGATGTAGAGCTATGTCTATACACTTTTTTCATAGATTATTGAATTGGATTCTTGGATTCAACTTAATGACAGCGAAAATTCATATGGTACTGATATGCGATTATGGGCAGTAATCCTTAACTATGCACTGTTTAGGTTCCAATAAAATTAAATTGCTTGCATATATTTCTAGGTTTATTAAATTGATACTAATAGCCGAAGGCAAAATTGGAGTTAAAACGTACAGTTATTGACGCTTTATTTCATTATATTTAACATACAGTATTGACATACACATGCCATACGGAATGTAGTACGTCAGTTTTGTTTTTATTACAACATAAAACAGAAAACGGCAGATGTAATATTATTACTGTTACATAAACGAAATAGTCACTTAATAAATAAATGTCATTTAGATAACATCATTCATCGTAACGGGATAAAATGCCGTGGGAAGAAGAAATTAAAGTCAAGCACAGTTCCACCATAAAGACTGTTTTAGTTGAAGGGTAATGAAAGCATACTGAAAATGTCACGCAAAATTTAATGCGAAATTATTTTGGTTAATTATTTCTAGAACTGAATCGTGTGGCCGGTGCATAGTTTTTATTCCTGCAGCGCCGGTAGCGACGTGCAAAATACAAATCAAATCCAATTATATCATAAAAGGAAATTAAACATATTGTATGTAATGAAGCTTATATTCGAGTTGCTTAACATTTTATATCGCTTTTATTAGAGAAATTTCAATCATCTAACTACTTTTTCCTGGGGGTTTTCCTGATAATCAGTGGGGCCAATTCGGTGAATGATTAACTTGCCTGAATAAGAGGATAATTGACACGTCAATTGTGCCGTTACTTTTGCACTTCCTCGTCATACGTTGTAATGGGCATTTGATCTCTGGGAAGCTACCAATAATTAAGCAGTCGCCGTATCGAGACCTAACAGAGCATCATGAATAACAGCATTACGGGGTGAATGCTAAACGACCCAAAGCTTAAACTTTCGTGAACGTAACTTTCGATGTGATCATAAAACTTTACCTAATAAATGGTGCTGCTTTGCATTCTCTTCTTTCTTCCCGTAGAGATCGAATGACCGGTGCATACAAGTATACCGCTGCCGATGTCATAAGAAAAATTTCTCTAAGCACAATCTATTTCCCCTTTCCACAGCCTTAGGACATCAGCCACCAGCCATCAGCCATCAGAGTTGTGTAAGTCAAACACCAAGACTTTCCATTCGAATCGGATGTCGTACAATCGCAACCTGTGCCGTTGCTGTCACAACCATTCATCGGAAGTTGTTTCCTTTTTTATTATTGTTTATCAATTAAAGCCAAATTAATTTGCGCAAAAAATTGCGATAGCTGTAACGATTCCGTGCATGCCGTTAGAAAATGGCTTCCGAACTTTTCTGCAGAGCACAGCATCTTAGAGACCCAGTAGCCGGCATCAACGTGCACGCATCGGCGAATCGGCTGTGTAATGGGATGGGATAATAGTGCTGATGCAGCCATAATAATGCACTGATAATCAACAAAAAAAAATTTTTTTCTTGTTCAACTCCTCCATTGGTTATGGTTTTAATTTGCACTCCTCAATTACATCATCACCCACATAATATGTATAAGCCGGCGCATTATAGCTCGAAAGAAGTCGGAAGCTGCGCCGGCAGTCAATCATTTCACTTTAGAGATTTTCGGATGCACTCTCACATATGTTTTGCCATGCATGTCTGAATCTGGAGAATGTTTATGCAAAGAGGTTTAGTGTGATGCGATGGCGGAACAGTTTAGAGGCCAATTGATCACGATAATTATTTTGGCCCGGTTGGAAATGCGGGCAAAATGTTATTGTTAACGATTGACGGAGAGAATAAACTGACCCAAAATGCATCGGTGCAATGTGCATTGTTTGCCAGCCCGGTTTGAAAAGTTTTCGTTCAGTTACGCTGCTGTGCTGTGTGTTGTCTGTTGCACCGGGCTAATTTTCCACTCTTTGCCATAAGAACTGTGGAAAGTATTAAATACGGTAGGGTATTGTAGTTATCGTCGGGCCACTGTTATGGTCGGGCCATCACGATTTTACAGTTTTAGTAACTTATGATATCTATGATACAATCATTGTAAAACTTCTTACTGTGATAGCTAACTTTTCACAATATTGTGAGTTTCAATCGTGTATTCAAAACAGCCGTACTGAATTCAGTGACTAAATCTTCCAAAAAAAAGTTTTCCACGCGCCATGAACTTTTCTTCAGGAAATGATTCATGAAATGCAATTATCGAGATAAATTTTGAAAATGTATGAAGTGTGTTGTGCTGCACACGTAGACTATAGAAAAATCCCCTCCAGTAAGGTGTTTGGGAAGGCTAAGGTGAAATACTAGAAAAGCGCTATTTGTACAGGTCGGGTCACTTGAGTAGTCATGGTTGGGCCACCATAATTTAAAGCGCAGAAGCGCAATAATCGCTAGAGAATGTCAGTCACATAAAATGTGATGAAATGAAGCAAAATTAATACGATAAATACTTAGATTTTTGTTGTTATTTCATTGTAGTTGCACAATTCGGAAAAGGCAATTGTAGCAATACTGATTTTACAAGATCGCCAAAATTCCGCAAAAATGAAATTAAAAATAGGGTATTTGTGCATATATGAGCCGTTGTTCACGGAATTCATTCTTTCCATGCCTCTATATACAATTCCAATACGTATGTCTTAGATTTTCTGCGGTGGCCCAAGCTGTACAACATGGCCCGACTATGACAACATTTTTTGTCTTCACGTAAATGCCTATAACTTTTTTATTTTTCAATCAATTAGTTCAAAACTTTCCGGAAACATACCTTATTCTTAGACCTTTGCAACGATGTATTTAGATTTCCAAAATTCCTTTTGAAACGAAAGTTATGGGCGAATTCCAAAACGTGGCCCAACCACGACTACACTCCCCTACACTTGATGACACTAAATACAAATCCGGCCTATCTCAATTAGAGCTAATCAAAAGTACAAAACGTTCAAGTACTCAGGCTTTAATTTTGATTGGAGGTTTGATCCCAACATAAATTCATTCAAAAATTACATAATTTTATTCCAGACAGAATTTCATTTGAATTCCATTTTCAAATCATAGAATTACGAACCCCACGTGATTGTGCTTTCCTCAGCGTACCTGGGCTTGTTTTTTTAGCATCACAGCACAGGGCTGATTTTGCCGCAAAACATTCGCTTCGGCTGAGTGAAACGTTCGCGCTTTGTGCCATTCCTCTCGGAACGGAATAGAAGGCTTGCCCTGGAGCCTGTTCTTTACGCCGCAGCGCAGCGCAGCGGCCTGAAACTCGATAGCTTTAAATTCAGGAATGCGACAGTGGTGGTTGTGCAATCAGAAGTTATTATGAGTCGAGTTTCTTGGGATGTGGAATTTTCAACAGGCCTAACACGGCCCTTACCGTGGAGGAACAGAAAAAAATATTATTACTATTCAAATATTATTATCATCATCGGCTTCAGACGAGAAGGAAGACGAGTAAGTTTCTCGCTCGATGACTAATTCAAGTCTCCTGCAAGCCGACTGTCTCAGCTCAGGACAAATCCAACAGGTTTTTTTGAGCTACTATGTATGGTATAAGTTTGCTCTTTTGCCCTATGATTAATGTTGTCCGAGGGCCAGCGGCGTTCATGGCACAACAGAGTTGCGATGAAGTGGAGCAAAACAGGAAACAAAAGCAATGTTGGTTCCGGGTAGTATTTTTCAATGCCATTTTTAATTTTCAAACTAAATGCCAATTATAAATGTTATGTTTTGTTCAATATGAACTTAGACAACGAAGTTTGCTCATTAAAGCAGCCTTTTTAATCGGCATAGAATCAACTTTTCAAACAACGTGGTGCTATAAATTAAATGTATTAGAACCTCTGATAGATTAACTCTCAACCAGGCAAAGAATGTATCAAATAGCGCTCCCGCTGGGCTAAAGGCCATGCCAGTCTGATACCTCCACTGTATTTTTAGTATGCCTTTGGCAGGTGGCAAATTTCCAACCTCTTGGAAATCGTCGTTTATGTTATAAAAAGGAGAACAAAATGCACATTGACAATTATAGTGGAATTTCCACCCCGAGCGCGATTGCTAACAACTCGTTGTATTAGACCGTATTTTTGGATTTTGCCAACAATATATTGTTGAGGAGCAGCATGGATTTATGCCAAAGCATTTTACCGTGACCCACCTTTCATCGTTTACTTCCTACAGTAACGGATGGTGGTAATCACGCTAAGCAAACTGATGCAGTTTATTTCGGCTTGACAGAAGTCATTGATAGCATCAACCATCGTCTTAGCCAAATTGGGAAAGTTAGGCAGAGCTATCAGCTAGTTACGTTCGTACCTCGTAGGTCGTTAGCACACAGTGAAAATCGGTGATAACTTTTCTGGCAAATTTACTGCTACGTCTGGAATCCCTCAAGGTAGCCACCTCGGACCATTGATTTTCATTATATACTTCAATTTTAGGCTGAGAGTTGCACGTTTGTCTTTCGCCGACGATATGATATGTACGTTTCAACAGCACAAACCGTAGAAGGTTAATCTAAGCTAGAAAAAAAGCTGATCATTTTTGAATACCAGCTTTTGGGAACCGAAAGATTTAGGCGTGTTATCATCCCACAAGCACATATCTTAGATCAGCGGTTCCCAACCTTTTTTCGGTTCGCGTACCCCCCGACGGATTTCCCTATACTATTCTGAAGCGAACTAAAGTTTTGGCGTACCCCTAGGGGTTCGCGAACCCCCATTTGGGAACCGCTGTCTTAGATAGTCGGTAAGTCCTCTGGAAATCTCGGATTTATGTTCCAAACCCCTAAGGATTTCAGCAACATCTACTTCTAAAGTCCTTATACTGCTCAATGCTACGTTCCATCCCCGAATAATGCTGTCAAGTTTGGAATCCTTAGTATCACTAATGGAGTTGACAGAATCGAAACTATACAGCAGAGATTTGTGCGCTCTGGTCTTGGGCTGATACCGAATGGCCGAAACACAAATGGCCGAATCACGAATGGCCGAAATCCAAATGGCCGAATTTCAACAACAGTCATAGAAGGCCGAATCATGAAAGGCCGAATAACAAAAGGCCGAATCACGAATGGCCGAATCACGAATGGCCGAATCACGAAAGGCCGCATGTTTTCGGAATGCCCAAATAACTATTTAATTAAAAACATGAATTGGCAAGCAGCATATGTAACACAACTATTTACTATAGTGTAAAGATAATTGAAAGCTCTTTCTTCCCCTAAGCGCAAATGCGAAACCCATTCACCACGTCAGTAGCAAATGCAAATATTTCCTAGATGATTCAGCGCGAGTGTGCGCCGGTGACCCGCCGTCGGAAGAGTCGGCCACTGCGGGGGGCAGCCCCCCGCAGAAACCATTACTATTTAGGTGCATGCATTTTCCTAGGTTTACTGACTAGTAGGGATTATCCTTTAGTTAAGTTCGAACGAGCGGCAGCGAGTAAGGACAGCATGCACCCAACGTTTGTGCAGGTTGAATGCCGTGAAAATTTTCGGCCAAATATGAAGTTCGGCCATTCGTGTTTCGGCCTTTTGTGATTCGGCCATTCGTGATTCGGCCATTAGATATATTATGCCATTTGTTATTTCGACCATTTGTGTTTCGGCCATTCGTAGGTAATCCCTGCTCTTCGACACTTTTCATGGAGCTTTATGCTATTTATGCGTCTAAAATGTTTACCGCTAATAAGAACCATTCAGTTACAGGTACTACGTGGAATTCTGCGATACCATGAATTTCTACCAGTTCTACCCAGACGAACGAATTACGAGACATATAGTAGTTAGTAGAATAAAGGGTGTTCCACATCAAATTGCACCACGGAAGAAACGCTGTAGAAAATTACCTAACTGACCGATCCTTTTCAAACTTTCAGACAACAAAATATAACCCATTAGTAAGCTTTTGGCATATTTGTTCAACTTCAATACCATAACGAAAAGTTTTGTACAACCTAGCTGCAGCTTCATCTGTACGGAAATCAACTTTTTCTTCATGGCTTCTTCAGATTTGACCTCTTTAGGATGCTTCCGTAATGCCTGCACACTTAAAAAAAAATACCGAGTTCGGTAAATTACCGTAAATTTGATCGAACTCTGAGCAGCAGAACGTTCGGTAAAAAAATTTTATGATGCCAAACATTATTAATGATCCGTAAACGTCGATTGGCACCATCGAATTTTACCGAACGTTCGGCTGCTCAGAGTTCGGTAAAAAAAAAATTAAGTGTGTGCTTCATAATAGCCTAGTATTTTTCAATGGACCTTAGTTCGTGATGAGACAATTGAGGATTTTCCAGGTGCTTGCGCAAAATAAATTCGCGACGCTGCTTTTCGGGTGACGCCATTTTTTCCTATTTTCGAATAACTGATCGCGATAAAAATAGAGTATAAACAATACACTCTAAACTACTTCTAGTCAAATTTTCAAGAGAAAATACCCAATGGGTAATTTTCTACAGCGTTTCTTCCGTGGTACAATTTGATGTGCGACACCCTTTAGTTGGACTTCTCCGATTATTCAACCGAGTTGCTGAAGCATTTGCTTTTAATTTGTCCAGGGAAGCAATTAAAGCATTCTCACACCTAACTACTGATCTAACTTGACCTGCGGTATCTTGAACCTGTTTTTAAGGACTCGCAGAAGATTCAGGAATATTCGCAGTGGCCGACTGTACTGTTGCTTCAGCCGGGATGGGAAATCTAGAATGTTTGAATTGGCTGTTGTTCGATACGTGACAAGAAAAATGTCCAGTGCTTGCCTAATGTACCCTTTTACCTTCTGAACTTTTTCGGATTGCTCGTTTGAACGTGTTCACAGATTTTCCGACCTGGCCGTTAG
The DNA here is from genome assembly GCF_943734655.1 of Sabethes cyaneus. Classification (NCBI taxonomy): domain Eukaryota; kingdom Metazoa; phylum Arthropoda; class Insecta; order Diptera; family Culicidae; genus Sabethes; species Sabethes cyaneus. The sequence goes on from NC_071355.1 coordinate 54,271,441, forward strand.
ATTGTCGACGATAAGGGGACGGCCGTGGGGACCTGTTGTATTCCATTCTAGTCGCAGTAATGGATGAATTCTCCGCTGCTGAACTGGCTGCCGTTATTGGTGACGAGCAGTTTTGGATTACTCTTGTTAGGAAAGACCGACAAAGCAGGTTAATGGTAGTCTACAGGGTTGAAAAGATAGTAATCCCCATTCAATAGACCCGCATAGTAAGCATGAATGTGCTGCCATGCGGTGGTTGTGGACGGCCACGGTTTAGGAGTAGCCTTCGGCGAAGACCGCTTAGCCACTGTATAATACTGGCAAGCCTTGTCGAAACTGGAAATCTGCTATTCTAATCCCGGCCAATATGCAGTATACATTGCTACGGGCGATGATTTTCATGCGTTGTATTCTCGGATCCCGATCAGATGATTCTAACAAAAATATTACAGAATTGTAATTGTAGCTCAAGTTGATATTTCTGTCAAACTCCGTTATAAATGTGAAAAAAAAATTACGATACACAAAATGTTCTACCAAGATTCTATTTCATTCTGTTACTCAAAACACACTTTGTTATAATTTGGTTATACAGCAGGACAGAATTTTTTTTAACATGTCTTGATACAAACTAGATCAAATTATATCATAATTTGCTATTTTTGTGATATGCCCAGGGCAAATTTTGTTACAAATTTTGATATTTTAACTACTATTGAGATCAAGTTTATAACAAAACACAAAGGAGATTTTGTTATAAAATACTTGTTATTTATAACTCATCCTGTTAAAAATTTGATATCTTCATTTGATCGGGATGGCCCTTGTCGAGATGAAGCAAGCTCCTTTTCCAGTAGATGGCCGAGATCACGCCACCTCGGCCTGTCACCGATCATCTTTCTTGGCGATCGTGGGATCGCCGCAGCTCGCTTTCTCGCGTATCGAGCCTAAATGTTGGCGTCAGCCGTCTTAAACGAACGTGTGAACCTCCCGAAGGACTGGATCGGATTTTGTAGCTTGTTGGACCACACTGAAACTGAGAGGACGAGAATTTGTACTGACTTCAAATCTGCACACTACGACGAAATCATCGTCCGAGTTGGCATGCTGGCTGTTAGCAACATCTCGGCATTCCTGAACTTTGGGTAACCGGTTGGTGGTGTAAAACAGGATCTCCGTTTGTAGCCGAAACCTTCTTCCGAAAATGAACTTGTGGAATTTGGTGACTGCAAAAACTCTCGCCAGACCTTCAGGATCCAGCAGCGAGTATTGTTTCTCTGCCGCGTTCAGTACCCGGGAAGTCTGTCGTCAGAGAACTCATGGCTAATTGTAACTCCACCTCCAGCTGAAGAAGCGTCGGCAGACACTTTAGTCTCCTGTTCTTACTGTAGAACTGCGTCCAAGTTCCGCCGAAGCTCATCAACATCCTTGTCTCCGACGACCAAGTACCCAATAATCCAAGTACCCTTAGGTAGTCCAACGAACATGGTTGTTGGAACACTCTTGGTGCAGCCTGTGGCAACCAGTTTTTTTTACATACTCGGGTGGAAATAGTTGGTGAGCATGCGGCTAGAACTTTCATCGACTTTCATTTGCAGAAACGCGTTGGTGTGCTGAACACGCTGCAGCCGGTCAGCTTGGAGAAAATATCCTGATGATTAGTATTGATGGGACTGGAGTCGCTCGTTGAGCCCAGAGGAGTTATCTCCACATACGCGTATGGTGCCGTTCGCCTTTCTGACCACCACAATCGGAACCGCCCACGCGCGTTTGGACCAGTGGTGAAATGATGTTTGGTGGATCATTGGATCATCAATTGGATGATCCAATTGAAACTGGTCTGCGAGTACGGAAAACTGGTGTGCAGGATTTATTCAGAACTAGCTTGACTTTCAACTTATTGCGCAGCCCTCACGTGGTGCCGAAAAGCTTCGGCGGTATGCCTTGTACAAGGAATTCGCGTTAACCGATACACCACTAACCAGGTTAAAAACGTTGTCCATTAGTAGGGAACCTTGGAAGGGAACATTTGAAGACAAAAATTCGGCTCCTTTAGCCCGATCCGTTAAACCACACCTCACAAGCGAACTCGTGCTACATGTCGAGTTGCTTAGTCGGAGCTGATTTGACAATTTGTGTTAGGTATAAGAACCAACGTTGGTTGGACTAGTTGTTTCCAGACCTGGTCAAATACGATGATGATCTCCGATGTCGTATCTAAGTGTAGACGCACGCGAAGCCCGATGGTTTCCACCTGCACGAACCGTCGCTTACTCTGGTTGCTACCGTCGGAAACGATGGTTTTGGTAATCGTTGCTCTCATTCTTCGCCGGTTCAAAATCTACGCAACTTTTGTTTACCCGACTTCCAAAATTAACATAGTCTTCAGTCGATGTTTAGTGATGATGACGGTACTGCACCATGTCTTTACCGTTGATTCAGTAGTCCCGAACAACGCTGTGAGCTTCTCCTCAGCAACATAGATGTTATAACGTAGTTGTAGTGACTGCTAGATGACTAAAAGCAAAGCCTTGGGCTGAAACGTCTTTCTAAGACTTGACCCTTCTTTATCGACATACTTTGCAGCCGGCTATTAGAGTACAGGACAGTTACGGGGCTAGTGTAACAATCCTACTGACTTTATCTACCAGCACCACCTGGCCGAGATTCGAACATACGACGACTGGCTTGTTAGACCAGCATCGTACCTCGAAGCAAACTGGACGGCTAGATGACTGATAGAAGTCAGAAATAAGTCTCCTCAACTAAATATGGCAGAATCGGGCTACTGGGGCTGGACCGTGACGTTGAACTTGAAGTCCTAGGGAGCTTTCGGCAGTAATGTAGCTCACGCACCGGGAATGTTCGCCGGTTCCTAGATGATGCAAAAGTAATCTGATTTTCACAGCATCGTCCAGTCTCTGTGCACTCTTAAAGAAAAGATCTTCGTTGTGATCATAATAGGTAGTAAAGATAACCAATGTATCTTCAGCATCAAACTGGAACTTATTAAATCAGTTAAGGAATCAAAATTAGTTTCTAGATTGGGTGGAACGTTGACGTTAGTCAATGACATCATGCTCCGGAAAAGCTACTGCCACTGGAGAAGCTGGTTTGGTCCTGCCTGTTACTGCAGGAGCTGCTGCAAAATTTGGACGATGACGGTGCTGCTGGTTCTGACCGAATGGATTGGCTTCGGGATGCTATTTTTTACCGGGCAAACCGTTTCCCTGGTTCTGATTAATCGCTTAGTCCTGCTCGGACATTTTGTTGCAGATGTGCTTTCTTTTGCTCAACGGCGGCGTCATGGTTAGAATTCGATTACGTTTTTTTCTACGCAAGATTTTTCGGCGGAAATCACTTTCGAAACTCGCGTTCTGGTCGCCACTGTTGTACCGTAACGAGAGAGTGGAGTGTGATAAGTATGTAAAAATATACAATTTCACTACGTTACTAATTATTAAAATACTTTACGAGACACATTGTAAGTGTGAATAAAACAATCGGTGTGGCGACTTGACAGTTTTATGAGCGACACATGTGACGTTGATCCGGATGTCAGTAGCTTACCAGTGGTAAACCCTGTGGTAACTTCGGAAATCGGGTTGCCAGTGCTCCTAACAATGGAAGCAGGCAGGCAGATTATTTCTGGTGGTTGGGAATAGGCAACATGTAAAGTCAGTTTACTGTATCAGTGAGTATTCTGGATTACGAAAACTTTCAGCTGAGCTAGCTTATAATCAACAACGAAGATTGGATGGAAACAAAGACAAACATCGTAAAGCCTTTCAAAATAATAGAAACCGGACGGGATACTTGGGAACAAGGCGGCCCGAGTATCCGCCAGGGCTCTGTCGTTTTCTATACAGATGGGTCAAAAATGAATAGCTCTACTGGGGCTGGCATCACAGGCCCAGGAATAAATATTTCAATACCAATGGGACACTGGCCCACAGTATTCCAGGCTGAAATATATGCAATCTACGAATGTACACGTGTCTGCCTGGTTCGAAACTATAGATATGCTAACATATGTATTTTTTCTGACAGCCAAGCAGCGCTTAAAGCACTGAAAGCTTGTACTTGTAATTCAAAGCTAGTATGGAAGTGTATCCTCTCACTGACGCAACTGACGGAAAAGAATCAAGTAAACCTTTACTTGGGTTCCCGGCCATTGCGAAGTGGAAGGAAATGAAAATGCCGATACTTTAGCGAGGCAGGGTTCATCTACGGACTTTATCGGCCCAGAACCGTTCTGTGGTGTGTCACCAAGCGCGCCTGAATCCGAACTTCGGGCCTGGGAACACAAAACAATAGAGGAAAATTGGAAATCCTCTACAGGACTAAGACAGTCTAAGCGCTTTATACAGCCAGACCGTAAAAAAGCCTATCATTGCTTAATTTGAAGAAAACCGAACTAAGCATAATAATAGGATTATTTACCGGTCACTGTCCGAGCAAACGCCATCTCAAAACGATTGGTAGGCTGGACAATGATACTTGCCAACTCTGCGAATTCGAAAGCGAAACCGCAGAACATCTGCTCTGCCAGTGCAGTGCACTAACTCTTCGCAGACTAAGAATCTTCGATAAAGGAACAATGGAGCCTTTCGAAGTCTGGTCTGCAAATCCCAATCAGGTAATAAACTTCATAAGAAGTTCAATGCCGGACTGGGAGAAGAGGTATGAATTGACAATGACAAACACTTCCATCAATAGTGTTATGTCGGCAACTAATACCTAGACAAAAGAAGAAGTATACCACAATAGATCAAAATAATGGTCGCAGTGGTCAAATCTTCCGACAAAAAAAAGAAAATTCTGGATTAATCTTTCTTCATGACAGAAAAATTAAAAGCACAAAAATGCAAATTAAGGCGGAATAGATGTCCATATTCTCTATTTAGTTATTTCAATCTAATCCAAATTGCTGTTGAAAATCAATTCAAAAAAATCCAAGGCAGGGTATGTTGCTGGTTCGTCGTAATTGCCTATTCCCGTCCTAACCAACACAAATTATTAAAAATATCAGCATTTTTATGACACACTATCCAGCTTTCCACGAGCGATAATGGCGGATATTGAGCACAAGTGGGCACAATCTTTTGACATTCATTGGAGGAGCATCGAGTTCGCCCTGACGGAGTTACTATGGATACATTCATGATTGTTTGTTGTTCGAATGTAAAAATGTAAACATTGTTCAATTTTGCAGATCAGCTAAAGAGGAACATGATTGAACGGACAACAAGTTTTATGGATTGTGGCTTTCCAGTTTTCGCAAATTTCAGGGAGAATGTCCAAATACGCAACGGAAAGTTTCTTATCAAGTCGAGACGCTGTTCGAGAGCAAACTTGCCAACGGCTCGACCAACATGAAGTTAATGTTTGCGTTAATGTGTAATGTTTCGAATGTTTAATTCGCACGATTGCCTTCAGCAAATTATGGCCGCAAACCACTATAAAAGTTTGAATTCGTTTAGTTATGTTCCACTTCAGCTGATCTGCAAAATTAAACAATGTTTACATTTTTACACTCGAACAACAAACAATCATGAATGTATCCATAGTAACTCCGTCAGGGCGAACTCGACGCTTCTCCAACGAATGTCAAAAGATTGTGCCCACTTGTGCTCAATATCCGCCATTATCGCTCGTGGAAAGCTGGATTCCCTAATATTTTAGTTTTTTTTGTCTATCATACGCGATAAATCAAAGTGAGCTGAGATCTATTTAAATGTTTTTTATCATTAAAGAAGTCCTACCAGTTAAATTTCCTACGTTTTTTCGTGCGACGAAGAATAAATCGTTTTAATTTCCGTCCGGAAAACTTGCCTAACCTGCAGAAATTTTGCAGAATAACATTTGTCATGCGTCATGCGTCCTACACAAATACATACGCGTTAGCTTCGTAAATATTGTTGTGGTTTTTAGTTCGGACGATGAAAAAGTTTGATGGACGGATTTTAAAACGGTACAATGAATTTAAGATATAAAGTCAGTTGCGTAATTTCAATAATATGCTTTAATAATCGCTTTTCAGTGATTTCAAAGTTCACGGATCGGAAGGTAAGTATGCTTTAGTCAAATCAGCACAAAAACTTTTGGAGTATTCATTAAATCCATCCAACAAATGATGAAAATTAGATTGGCTTTACTTACTACGACGGGAATTAGAAATAAACCCCAATTGAAATTTTTCATTTTAACGTTTGTTTTTAGAATTTTTGTGCGGTTTACCACCTGATAAGGGTTTACAAATAATCTTCTTGGTATCATAATCTTCGAAACGATTACGATATTGAATTAATAAGTTGATGTCATTTTTTCTGCTAATTCATATTAATAATGACAACCTTGTCCTAGAACTAAAGTCAATGAGTTTATTTATGTCAGTATCTTCTTGCCAATATAATTCAAATTAGAAAAAAAATCAACAGAATTGCATTATCACGCTTCATGCCTATTCTGTTAATTCGCAAAAAAAAAAAACGGATCCCGTTAAATGTTATAATACATAGATAGAAATTAACATCGAGCGCATTCTTACGTGAACTCAATTAGTTGTTTTTTGTGGAACGCATTGTGCCCTCACAGCATGTTCGAAAATTGCCGCACGGTGATCTTCCTTTGCTGACCCTTTGGCGTGGCCGTGCGTGGATGCCGGCAGTAAATTTCAGAGCAATTTCTATGACGCGACTGAACTAATTTCAAGGCGACGACGACGCGGCGTCCGATGAATAATCAACCATCATTATAGTGTGTTGAACCGACCGATGCGATGCGATGTCATGCCGAGATAGCGTGGCCAGCCTGAGCTTACAGGCTTAGCCAGCCAGTACGGCAATCGCCGAAGAATCTCTTCGGTCAGTGTGCAAAAAAGCTTGACCGTTTATGCAGACAGAGGCAAGCAGTACATATTTTTTCCTTTAATGCGGGTACCAGGTCTCTTACTCTTTCATCGGCCGTCGTAGGTAACCTGTGTCTAGACGGCTGCTGCTCAGCTCAGTACGAGTTTAGTTCACCGATGAGATCCCTATACTTTAGTGAAGAGTATACGCCTCTTGCACCGTCTCACTGATCACGAGAGAAGTGCGCAGGTCATTCAACCGATTGCCTCATCTGCCTATTTGTACCGACGAACTTTGAGCTTCGATCAAATTGCATCTCTTTGCTAACTGCTTTGATCGTCCCACAAAGGTTGTGTAGGAATTTCGTAAATATCGCATCGTTAATGGTTTCATATTACACTGCACTCAGCTTTCAACGAAGCGACACACTTTACAAGGTTATTTAACATAAGATAAACAGTCTGCGAGTTTCGGTAGCACAGTTTGATGAGTATCTTCGACTTGAGTAGGGCACCGAGGTGGTGGACAACTTTGTGTTGAGTTGAGATGATAAACTTGACATCACTTTATAGGTAAATGATTGGAAAAGTTACGGTCAAGTGATGCAAGATTAGTTCATTCCGTATTCTGTACCGTACCGACTGCGTTGGAAACAATATGACTTTTCCAATAAAATGTTTAGATCAATTTTACCGTTCTTCGTGCAATGCGGAATAAGCTGACTCACTTCATTTTAAACGCTTTGAACCCATGCTGATCAATCAAATTAAAGAAAAATGAGTAGAAAAAAAAACTACAAATCACTACCTCATCCGTCCTCAACGTGCACCCCTGGCTCTACGAAGTGCTCATTCAAGTCTCCTACTCGATGATGATGATGATGATGATGTTGATGATGGGTAAGCTTTAGGCAGGAGTGCCCGGGTCTTCACCCATCTTTTCAGGTACACTCGTTTAAACAGGCCCGCAATGACATAACCCAATTCCGTGGAGATTGCTGGTGCTACACGTCAGAGTTCGTGTGTGCTTTTTCTGCGCTCACATCGAGCACCAACCATCACGGTTGCTGGATCTTTGCGGAATGAATCACCGATCAGGCCAACAACGGGTAGCCAGCAATGGAAAATCGCAAATGCGGGTATTACCGTGTATTGGGGCTTAGACTTGTTTACATGAATGAATGCGTTCTGGGTAATGATGTTGATAGTAAAATCGTTTCCGATTGATCTAAAGTTGGTCAGGTTGCTTTACATTTTGCTGTCATTGCCGCGAATGAATGGGAAAATATGCAATTATTCTATCTAGTCTACGCTCGTTCTCGTCCATAAAGATGCCAACAATGTTTATGGATGTGGAGTCACAAAAGTCGCGCCAATTGTACGGGATTTTTTTGTTGGTTTTTTTGTCTAGTGTTGCCTTTCGAGACATTTTACCTTTTAAGACATTTTGTCTTTTGAGCACATTGCCTTTTGAGAACTTTGCCTTTTGAGGCTGTTTGCCTTCTAAGTTCTTTTACCATTTAGCACTTTTTACCGATTTGCGATTTCTATTCTTTTAAGACTTTTTGTCTTTAAGAATCTTTTACCGTTTAGTACTTTTCACCTTTTGAGGTATTCTTCTTTTTGAAACTTGTTGTTTTCTGAGACTATTCACCTTTTAGGACTTTTTGTCTCATGAGACAATTTGCATTTTAAGACCTTTCACTTTTTGAGACTCAAATAATTGAAAGTTATTTCTGAATGTTTTAGTACCAACTCAAATATGAGGAAAGGAAATTTTCCCATTTAATAGTATTAAAATTAAATGGCAACGAATTCTTTTATTCACATTTTTGTGACTTTTTGTCTATTGAGACTCTTGGGTCTTTTTGTCTTCTAGCATTGTTTTTACCAATCGGGATGCTTTTTGAAATTTTTAGCCTTTCAACACTAAAGGGCAAAAAGACTGTTCGTTTTTACCCTTGTTTTATACTAGAACAAAGGTTTGGAAATTGCTCGAAAAACACGAAGTTGAACCAAAGCCCAAGTTAAGGTCCGACGAACTGAGGAATGCATGTGTGCGTGTGTTAGTGTGTATATAAGTACTATGTATGTGTTTGAGTGTGTTTGTTGTTTGAAAGTTGTCATTACCTTGTAGATCACTATTGAATTGTTTTGCGATCCGACGTTTCGTTTAAAAGTTTAAGCAAAAGTGTTCAAATTACGTGACATTATTTTCTTCGGACCGCCTTACCGATTTCAGCAATTTTTGGTATTAAATGATAGGTCATGCTACCACAAAATTTTGGAAGAACTTTTGTAGAAAACAAACAAACGGCTCGAAAGTTATGCTTAAAAATGTATTTTCGCTAGGCAGGGCTGTCCCGCACTCAGTGCACCTATTTTGCTTATTGAACTGTAACACCTCAGCCAAACAAAATTGGAAAATTTTATGTATGGGGCATTTGTAGAGTCAATTATTATCTATGAGATTGCTGAACTAAGTATTGCTCTATCTTATGTATTTACGGCGCACTCCCAGTTCACACTGAGTGTTGCGCAGAGAGCGCTCTTGGTGCACCACCCAGTGTGACCTGGGGGTGCGCCGTAAATACATAAGATAGAGCAATACTTAGTTCAGCAGTTTTATGGATAACAATTGACTCTATAAATAGCCCATACATAACATTTTCGAATTTTCCTTCGCTGAGATGTTACAGTTAAATAAGCAAAACAGGTGCACTGAGTGCAGGGCAGCCCAATCGCTAGGTATCAATTAGTCGCACGTATTTCACAGATGGTCGAACGGATTTATGTGTTATTAGTCTTATTTAAAAGGTAATATAGCCTCAAAGATAACTATTGATTTGTTTTTAGTGTGGGAGTTTATTTAAAAGTTAAGAGCTATCTTGTAAGGGTTACCGCCATGAATATATCTGCTGAATTTCAAAAGAATCGGCGTTTTAGGTTATTTAAAATCTTGCTCAAGAAAATTGTTTTGATATGAAACAACAGCAATTCCATAAAAAAGGCATCGAAATTCCAATATGCTGATCCCCTTATGTTCACTTATGTGCCGAGATATTAACAAAACGTGAGACACCGTTCTATAGAAAGCATATTTCGGCCTGAAAACTATCGAGTAATCGAAAAATGGCAGATATTTCTCACGTCAATATTTTACTTATTGTAAAAATATCAACCAATTAGGTTAAAAACTCTGGCGTTCTGAATCCCACTGTGTAAGATTTTTCACAATGAATTTTATAGAGAAGGGGGAAGATGTGATCCATCCTGGGCTCTTCCGTGACCTTCAAATTGGATTTGAGATTAAACCTAGAGTTCGAGTTGCCGTTAGATTAGAATGAGGATTTGCGTTTGAATTCGAATTTGAACTTGGACTAGCCGTTTTATATGAAATTGGACTCCAAATTGAACTGAAAATTATTGAAGTCCAAAAACTGGATTTGAAATTATACCGCAAATTGTACCTTTAAATTCGAAATTAAATACACTTGAAATAGGGCTTTAAGTTGGACATAAATGGAAATTAAATTTAACATGTAATTGGAGTTAAAAGATATGAAATTAAGCTTGATATTGCACTTGAAGTTGGATTTGAAATTGGACCTGAAATTGCACTTAAAATTGTGTTTGGATATGCACTTGAAATCGAACTTGAAATTGGATTTCAAAGTCGGTGATGAAACTGGAATTAAATTAGATTTTAATTTGAACTTAAAATGGGACATTATATTGGACATTGGGACATGGGACATTGACGTTTAAATGGAAATTAGTTAGACTTGAATTTGTCCTTAAATGAGACAATAAATTGGACCTGAATTGAACCTGAAATTTCATTTGAAATAGTACTTGAGAACGAAGAAGAAATTGGAATTAAATTAGACTTAAGATTGGCTTTGAAATGGGACATTAAATTGGACAAGAAATTGGACTTGAAATTGCACTTGAAATTAGGCTTTAAATTTCACCTGAAATATGTTTGAAATTACACGCAAAATTAGGCTTGAAATAGCATTTCCAATCAAAATTGAAACTGGAATTAAAATAGAATTATATTAGATTAAATTCTGGACTTAAAATGGGACATTGCATAGAAAACATTGGAGTTAAAATGGGAATTAAGTTCCCGATCAAATGAAAATAACAAATTTATAGCAGGATGATTTCTAAACAACAAGTTTTTTATAACAAAATCTTCTTTGCGTTTTGTTATAAACTTGGTCTCGTTACAAGTTAAAATAACAAAAAATGTAACAAAATCCGCTCTAGGCATACAGAATCATATCAAATTCTGATATAATTTGATCTAATTTATTACAAAATGAGTTACAAAAATACAGCATTCTGCCCAGCTTTAAAAACAAAATTCATCAAACCGTGTTATAAGTGGCGGAACGAGATAGATTCTTTGAAAACCTTTCCTATGTCGCAAGTTTTGCTATCATGTTTATAACACACTTTGATAGAAATATGAACTGGAGCCACAATTCTGTAGAATATTTGTTAGAATCATTTGAGCAAGTTGGACCTCAATTGAACTTGAAACAGGACTTGACATCGAAGATGAATTTTTAATTAAATTGGATTCAAAATTGGACTTACAATTGCTCTTGGGATTAGACTTCGAATTGGACTTGAAATTAGGCTTAAAATCGGAATTGGTATTGGAATTTGATTAGTCCTTAAATTGGACTTGAAATGGGACATTAAATTGGTCACGAAATTGGACTAAATTGTGATTAAAATCACACATGAAATCAGACTTGAAATTGGATTTCAAATCGGAATTGAAATTGGAATTAAATAAAAATTCAATAAGATTACAATTCGTACTTAAAATGAATTCGATTTGAAATTGAACTTTACATTAAAGTTAAATTGGGAATTAATTTTTAATTGAATTTGCCCTTAATATGGGCCATTAAATTGGACCACGATTTAAGACTTGAAATTGGAGTCGAATTTGGAATTAAATTAGACATGAAATTGGATGTAAAATGGGACAATTGAGTGGACACGAAATTGCACTTGAACTTCATATTATCCCGAATAAAAAAGTATAGCGAAAAAACATTAAATTTCACTGTTACAAACATTGAAAAACTTCGAAAAACCACATTGAAACAGTGAAAATCTGTGTAAAAGTTACACTGAAGTTACCATGAATACCGCTATTTTCACAGTAAATTTTAATGGAAACCACCAATTTTACAGCGAATAAGGGGGTGATTAAGTGATGTAACACTAAATTTTTCGGCTTTTTCCCATACAAATAAAAACCAAAAACAGTAAAATTTGTGGTACATTCACTATAAATTTTACACTGTTTTACAACGAAGTTACAATGAAATTTAAGGTGAGTTCTGCAAAAAAAATTGTAGGCTTTCGGATTATTAGGACAAAATAAAACTGGCTGATTAATTACGGTATTTCATGTTTTTGAAAAGATATGACGACAATGAATTTGATAGGCTTCGAACTATTATGATTTTCGAGCCGCATTCATCGCTCATATTAGGAAAGTATTAGAGGTCAGTACCCGAATAAAAATGTATAGCAAAAAAACATTAAATTTCACTGTTACAAACATTGAAAAACTTCGAAAAACCACATTGAAACAGTGAAAATCTTTGTAAAAGTTACACTGAAGTTACCATGAATATCACTGTTTTCACAGTAAATTTTAATGGAAACCGCCAATTTTACAGCGAATAAGGGGGTGATTAAGTGATGTAACACTAAATTTTTCGGCTTTTTCCCATACAAATAAAAACCAAAAACAGTAAAATTTGTGGTACATTCACTGTAAGTTTTACAATATTTCGCAATGAAGTTACAATGAAATTTAAGGTAAATTCTGCAAATAAAATTGTAGGCTTTCGGATTATTAGGACAAAATAAAACCGGCTGATTAATTACGGTATTTCATGTTTTTGAAAAGGTATGATGACAATGAATTTGATAGGCTTCGAACTATTATGATTTTCGAGCCGCATTCATCGCTCATATTAGGAAAGTATTAGAGGTCACTACACCTACTTAAACAAATTCCGCTTTTTCCCATTTACGCCTTATCTCTATCTGTTAGATCCTATCGACTCTTTATTTCATTACTGTCTTCTATCGTTCCCTCTGTCAATTGTAAACACCCTTATTCTTTTTTTCGTTCGAATGACATTCATTCGAAAGTTAAACCGATTCGTATTCTTGTTTTCGTTCGAATCAATTCGAACGTTCGAACGCCCCCTTCCTTTTGCTCATACGAATATGAGAATAGTGCTTCCCGATTCGTTCGAAGCAAACTATTCGTACGAATGCAGGATCCGGCCGTAAACAAGAATAAAGGTGAACATCTACCGTTATAAAAACTTAATTATATGCCTGACACCTCATTCGATGTCAAGACGTACACAACGAGGTTGGTCTATTCCATAGGAACGGAGGCTTTCCACGAACACCCGCGTTAAGAATCGCGGCTAATATGTTGACAGACGAACAAGTAAGTCGAAGCGCCTGCATAGTGTCGTCGTCCCGTCAGTAAAACGAATTAGATTAAACTTCTGGCTCGTCGGTTTCTACAGTAGACGGAGGAAGACACAATTTGTGTGTACAAATAACTCAACCTGCCAAGGATTGGACCTTAGATAGATTATTTCCTGCTTCGAAACAATTTGCATTGTTGCCGAATTATATGAAAAAATTTCGAAGAACGGTACAGTGAAGTTACAGCATAAAGTGTTGTAAACAGTAAAATTCATAGTAACCGTAATGTTTTTACATTAATATTCGTTATGCATTCCCGAATAAAAATATATGGCGAAAAAACATTAAATTTCACTGTTACAAACATTGAAAAACATCGAAAAACCACATTGAAACAGTGAAAATCTTTGTAAAAGTTACACTGAAGTTACCATGAATATCGCTGTTTTCACAGTAAATTTTAATGGAAACCGCCAATTTTACAGCGAATAAGGGGGTGATTAAGTGATGTAACACTAAATTTTTCGGCTTTTTCTCATACAAATATAAACCAAAAACAGTAAAATTTATGGTACATTCACTATAAGTTTTACACTGTTTTACAACGAAGTTACGATGAAATTTAAGGTGAGTTCTGCAAAAAAATTGTAGGCTTTCGGATTATTAGGACAAAATAAAACCGGCTGATTAATTACGGTATTTCATGTTTTTGAAAAGATATGATGACAATGAATTTGATGGGCTCGAACTATTATGATTTTCGAGCCGCATTCATCGCTCATATTAGGAAAGTATTAGAGGTCAGTACAACTACATAAACAAATTCCGCTCTTTCCCATTCACGCCTTATCTCAATCTGTTAGATCCTATCGACTCTTTGTTTCATTACCGTCTTCTATCGTTCCCTTTGTCAATTGTAAAATCTACGACGTAGACGTAGAAACAACGAGGTTGGTCTATTTCATAGGAACGGAGCCTTTCCCCGAACACCCGCGTTAAGAATCGCGGCTAATATGTTAACAGACGAACAAGTAAGTCGCAAGCGCCTGCATAATGTCGTCGTCCCGTCAGTAAAACGAATTAGATTAAACTTCTCGATCGGTGGTTTCTACAGTAGACGGAGGAAGAGACACAATTTGTGTCTACAAATAACTCAACCTGCCAAGGATTGGACCTTAGATAGAGATTACTTCCTGCTTCTAAACAATTTGCATTGTTGCCGAATTATATGAAAAATTTTCCAAGAACGGTACAGTGAAGTTACAGCATAAAGTGTAGTAAACAATAAAATTCATTGTAATCGTAATGTTTTCACATTAATATGAAAAGTGAAGTTACAGCATAAAGTGTTGTAAACAGTAAAATTCATAGTAACCGTAATGTTTTTACATTAATATTCGTTATACATTTCTACCCGGGTACACCTACATAAACAAATTCCGCTCTTTCCCATTCACGCCTTATCTCAATCTGTTAGATTCTATCAACTCTTTGTTTCATTACTGTCTTCTATCGTTCCCTCTGTCAATTGTAAAATCTACCGTTATAAAAACTTAATTATATGCCTGACACCTCATTCGATGTCAAGACGTAGAAACAACGAGGTCTAATCCACAGGAGCGGAGCCTTTCCCCGAACACCCGCGTTAAAAATCGCGGCTTATATGTTGACAGACGAACAAGTAAGTTGCAAGCGCCTGCATAGTGTCGTCGTCCCGTCAGTAAAACGAATTAGATTAAACTTCTGGCTCGTCGATTTCTACAGTAGACGGAGGAAGAGACACAATTTGTGTCTACAAATAACTCAACCTGCCAAGGATTGGACCTTAGATAGATTATTTCCTGCTTCGAAACAATTTGCATTGTTGCCGAATTATATGAAAAATTTTCCAAGAACGGTACAGTGAAGTTACAGCATAAAGTGTTATAAACAGTAAAATACATTGTAATCGTAAAGTTTTTACATTAATATGAAAAAATTTCTAAGAACGGTACAGTGAAGTTACAGCATAAAGTGTTGTAAACAGTAAAATTCATAGTAACCGTACTGTTTTTACATTAATATTCGTTATGCATTTCTACCCGGGATGTTACTTCATTGAACTTCATATTATGTTAATATGGAAACTAAGTTAGACTTGAACTTATTTTTAAAATGCGACATTAAAAAGAACTGAAATTGGACCTCAAATTAACTTGAATTTGCACCGAAAATTAAATAATAAAAATAAAAATTTGAAATTGAAATTGTACTTGAAATCATACTTTGAACTGGACTTGAAATCGGATTGGTATAGGAATTAAATTAACAGTGAAATTCGATTTAAAATGGGACATTAAATTGGACTTGAAATTAAGCTTTGGAACAGTAGAACAGTGAATTAGACTTGAATTAAACTTCACATTGAAGTTAAAATGGGAATTTAGATTTAATTTAATCCAAAATTGGAGTTGAATTTGGAATTGAATTATACTGACATTTAGAAAATGGATTTGAGTTTGAATTCAAACTTGGACTTCAAATTGGATTCCAACAGAAAACTGGACTTCAAACTGGACTTGAAATAAGATTATACCTTTATAAATTATACCTTTAAATTCTGATTAAAATACGCTTGGAATAGGACTTTAAGTTGGGCATAAATGGGAAACAAATTAACCTTTAAATTGGCTTGAAAAAAGTCATGAAATTGAACTTAATATTTCACTTGAGATTGGATTTCAAATCGGAGTTAAAAGTGGAGACAAATTTGAATTAAATTGGTAATGGAATTGTACTTAAAATAGAACATTGAATTGGACTTCACATTGAAGTTAAAATGGGAATGAAGTTAGACTTGAATTTGTTCTTAAAATGGGACATCAATTGAATTTGAAATTACACTTGAAATAAGGTTTGAGATCGGAGGTGCAATTGAAACTAAAAAATGGAAATTAAAATTGCACTTGAAATTTGACTTTGAAATGGACTAGAAATTGAGCTTGAAATCGGAATTGATATTGAAATTAAATTAGTTATGAAATTGGACTTAAAATGTGACATTAAATAGAACCCAAAATTGGACTTGAAATTAAACTTTAAATTGGACTTGAAATTGGGCTTGATATCGAAGTTGAAATTGTAATTAAATTGGACGTGAAATTCAAGTCAAAATGGGACAGTTCCTTAAAATGGGACTTGAAATCGTTGTTGTTGAAATTGATGTAGAAGTTGAATTTTGAATTAAGGGGAGACCCTACTCTGGAAGACCGAAAAATAATAGATTTTCGTAAAAAATTTTCAGATGCTAGAATTATAGTTAAGTGTTGGGGTATTTTGATTATTGCTTAAGATATATTTGAAGATATATTTTGGATACCAGAATAGTGATTATTACGCTGGTGGCAGGTGGGCGCGTGAATGCCCTCTAAAAAATAATTCCTTGTTGGCGGTACGTCCCGGGAACCAACGGAGTATCGTAGAACGGATTTCAAGGATGATTTTGAAGGTTAATACCTAAATTGTTACGTAGCGGTTTTAGAAAATTCGAAAAATTACCAAAATGGCGGCAATTTTTCCAAAAAAAAGGAGTTTTTTCATCAAAAATCGCCAATTGAAAGCTCATAAAAAATTGAAAAATTGAGATATCAAAAAACGGCTACGTAACAATTTAGATAATTCATTTTTACATACTGAAAAAAAATTCAGTCAAATCGGTTCACTAGATTCTGAGATACACGAACCGCCAGCTAAAGAAACATGGGTCTGGGGAAAACGCGTTCAAAGTTTCGTACAGCAATGGACTTCCCTTGAGGTGACTCTACAATATTTGCCGTAAGTTTTCAACGAGTTGAGATCTTAAAAAATCCATTTTCATGACATTTCTGAAGGTGTAAGCGTCTCGAAAATGCAAATAAATAAAATTCGATTTTTCCAACTTTCCAGGGTAGGGCCCCCCCTTAAATTAAACATTAAATTAGACATAAAATGGGACACCAAATTAAAATTAAAATTGGACATAAAACCAAACACGAAATTAAACTTAAAATTGGAATTCAAATTTGACTTCTAGTTGAACTTAAAGCTTGATTTGAAATTGCGCTTGGAATTGATATGATATTTGAATTTACGCAGGTTTTTCGCACTTTTCGGTATGTATTTATGCCTTAATTTTTACGTCGTCTTTTACGTGGTTGGTTGTTTCGCGAATTTTGGAATTTTTGCGTGCGTTTTACGCCAATTTCGGAATGAACGCGATTTTTTTACGCGAGTTTCGGGATTTACGCCACTTGTTACGCGAATTATCGATTTTACGCGGTTGATTTAAGCAAGTTTCGGAGTTTACGTGATTCCACCTCGATTGAACTACAAACAGAACTTAATTTTGGGTTTTGTACTTGAAAATAAACATAAATTGGGATTGAAAACAAAGTTAGAATTGGATTTGAGACGCAATTTATTTACTAATCGCAAAAAAATCGGGATACTGAATTGACAACTCCAAATTTCTCGATTACACCTTAAGGAAGTATTTTGTTTTGCATTTGATTTTCAGATTATTTGCATTCGTAAGCGACCAGGAACAACTATCTACGTCAGTCACGTCTGATGCTATCGTTTTTTTTTAATATACTATCCACACCAAATGGATATATGTAAAGAGTTTCCTGGCAGTTAACTCTTGCTAACCAAAATACAAAACTCAAAGAATATTACTACAAAAAGAATTTTGAAATTCTTTTGAAAAAGTTCACGTGTAAAATAAGAATTCAATGATTTATAAAATGATAACGTTTATGACTATGATAACTTATTAAACTACAATACAATAAATTACAATACAAAGCTGCAGGAAACAAAAACTGGCCCGAGCTTGAAAAGCTTACTAATGCAAAATGGTTGGCACACTTAAGGAATGCATTCATTAACGTTCCTGATTGCATGCTATTTCAGCTTGCCTTTGAAAACAATTTTATTACTTATTGCCTTCAAGTCGTTAGAAAGTACATTAAGCTTTGATGGATCCATAAGTCGTTATGCGTCTAACAGATGCAAGTTTGTGCCAAGCTTGGATCCTCATTAACTCATTTGCATTTCTTGCATTCAGAAGGTTAACTTTGGTTGAAAAACTGACATTGTGATGGAAATTATGCTTGTGTAAAGTGTTATGATACAAACAAAATGGTTTGAGTATCACACAAATATAAACTAGAAACAATTTTTAGGTGTAATATGCGTAAGAAAGGTAAGTTATAAATAACTTTTATACATCTATTCCGCAGTGTTTGAATTTTTTTGATTTTCGATTTTGCAGTATGACTTCATACAATGATTAGGTATTGAAATATGGAATGCATACATGCGAAATGAAGCCGCAGGAATGCTTCTTTAGAATGCTTCTGAAAGAATGTACTCTTCTCGTTAAGCCACATAAAGCTGAAACTTTACTCGAAGCATGCTTCAGATGGAAATCAAATCCAAATATAATCCTAAATATTTCAAACCCATCTTTTTTTTCCAATAGAAAAGTTTCTTACACATGAATCAGGGTGTTCATTTTTTTACATTATGAATAAAAAATCAAGTAGTAAGATTTATTGTTAGATGATTGCCACTAAAAAGTAATCTGTAAGAGACGATAGATCTGATTCCATGTCTATAGTGGATTGAATAAGAGACTGAGGGTAGAATAAAGCCGAAGCATCCGAAAAAGTGTTCTTCAAATTTCCTTAAACATTGATGAGTTTCAGAAATAGAAAAGGGCCTATGTTACTTCTTTGAGGAGCTCCTTTATCAACTACGATCACGAGGTGCTGCGAACACCATTAGTTATTGAAAATTGTCTACTATCAGATAAACAGCTCTTTATCAAACGATTGGCCACTCGTCTCATCTCATATCGATCAAGTTTTTTTTAGTCAACACAAAACAGACTAACTTAGTTGAAGCCCACACTTTAATCAGGCCAGTGGCTTTAGGGCAACAGTATTTTGAAGAAATAACTTTCGATTGTGGATAAGCTCCTATGGAAAGATAGCTTTTAGAAATCAAAGAAAAACATACAAATCCAGCTCTTATATGTATTACAAAGTATAAAATTCACAATTAAACCCTTCCTCTCTAGTTTAGGTTCTCCGTTTCCTCCTCATGAGCACAAGTTGCAACTTGCTCCGGTAAAGTTCGCACCTGATAACACCAGAATGTGTAACACCGACCGGTGGAAAACGAAAGCCAAACCGTTGCAACCCGATTAGGAAATCGATTTACCTCCGGGCACCATTGTATGGTAAATAACTCCCAACATATCGGATTTCATTAGGCACTTGTTCGCACGCTCCGGCCCGCTGACTGGCTGCCGCGTGGAGCATTACTGCCGAAACCCTTGCCGAGGCGCGTTGCGGCAGCAGTGATGTGGGCTCAATCTCGATCTGGCTCCCCCTTTTGATTTCCGTCGTCGTTTCGCTGCGCACTAGTATCGCACAAAAGTCGAGAAATCTCCAGCCAGCATCATTTCGGCAATACCGCCCGGCCCGGCCACCACCGATTGCTGATTGCGTGCCTTTTACACGCCTTTTTTTAACCGAGCTGATCTCGTTTATCGCCGCGCGGACTCTCGTTCGCGCGCCACCGGGGCGAGGGATCGATTTCGAACACATACATTCCGCGAAAAGGTGTGAACTGGCCCAGAGCCCAGACGCTAGAGTATGGGTGTATCAGCTCAGGGTGTGCTAATTTTATTATGTGTGTACTAATGTGAAAAATTCCATCATTGCGATCACATGGCCGCGAGTGAATTCTAACTTCTACGTGCATGTCGTCCCAATCAATTGATTGGTTGACTGATTTTGAGAAAATGATATAAATGTTTGAGTTGTGATGAAGGGAAGAAGATTGACTTTTAAACAACCAAATGTCAAAACATTATTACATTCATTGACAATGTTGCTCATTTCTGCTTAATTGACTGCTATTTTATTGTTCCATCTAACAACCGCTTAGCTACAAATTGCAGAAACGAAATTAAGGAGTGCCCGGTAAATCGACGGCCTTCGACGGAACTAGCTTACAAAAATGAGTGCAACGAGAAACAAATCTTTACTTTCGTGATTGGCACCAGTTCCAGTTTGACGATGGGAGACCCGATGAATCACAGCTTACGAATTTTGTTTTTCGAAAGTTACGGTCCTCGAGGCCGCATGTCGTACTCGGTGTCGCACCCGTTTGTTAGGAGTGTCGCTAACCTCAAAATGCGTGGACTGTGCTTAAGGATAGATTTGTGACCTTCATCTGGTCGCAACAAGATTGGTTTGTACATTATGTTGATGATGGCTTTAGGGTCAATTGAAAGGGATATTGAAATGTTACATTGTTTTAAGTGTATATTTGCTTCTGGCAACATAGATCTTGGATCTGGCATTGGATATTGGATAGCAGTCCAATTTCAAATTAAATTAAATTTCAATTTCAACTCTGATTTTAAACCCTGTTTCACGCCCATTATGAAGTATAATTTCAAGTGCAATCTCAAGCCCAGTTTAAGTGCAGTATTTTGTCTCATTTTATATCTGATTTCTAGTTTAATTAAATTCCAAATCATGTCGGACTTAAAGTCCTGATTCAAGCCAATTTTAATGCCAATTTAGAGGTACGATTCTAAGTCTAATCTTAAATCCAATTTGAAGTCCATGGGTGGACTCAGGCTGGCGCTGGTGCACATTTCCGCCTTCTTTAAAATATGCATTGTAAAAAAGTTTTCATATTGGAAGTACGGAGTTTTTAATCTAATTAGAACTTAGGTACTTTTGCGATAAGTAAATTAATTGCGTAAGAAATATCTGCTATCTTACGATTAGTTAATATATTTCAGACCACTGCACAGTAGGAAATTCTTCATAAAACAAGTCCTTCATCTCTATATCTCAAAACGCCGCTGGGATGGGATCAATCTTTTGATGTCAAAAGAATGATATTTTTATAAAGATTCCAATGGTGTGATGCTTGTTTACGGCACGCATCTATTTCCAGCAGTTTTAAACAAAAGAAGGGCATTTGACCCTACTTTGCTCGACATGGAGAGATGTAAAAGTCCATATCTCCGGATTCCGCTGAGATAAAATGGATCTTTTTTCGCCATAAATAAGCTATCTTTAAGAAGAACCCGACGATACGGTATTTGTTTACGGAACATGGTTGTTTCTTGTTGTTTTTATCAATGATTATCAATAAAAATTTATTCATCTGGATTCCGCTGGGATAAATCAAATCTTTTTTCGCAACAAGAAAGTTATTCTTACATGCTTTCGAACAGTTTGGTGTTGGTTCACAGCACCTGTTTGTTCTTTGTAGTTTTGGTCAAATAAAGATCATACTACCTTAGTTTGGCAACGTTAACTAAGAAAATTAGGGTAAAATGACCGATTTCGCCGGGATCAAATATCTTGCATTCTACATAAAGTCAGCTTTCTTGTGGCGAAAAAAGATCGGTTTTATCCCAGTGGGTTCCAGAGTTATTGATGAATATATCTCTGTACTCCTAGAATAGAAGGGTAAAATCCTTTTCATTTGATCAAAGCTTTTTGCAACAACTGACATCCTGTGGGAGCACTGATAGTCCGGAAGATTTTGAGATCGTCAGCATATAAAAGTTTGCAACCTTTCGGTTACACATGGTGGACAATCTGGTGTATTCATTAAAGAATGTGATAAAAAACAACGGTCCTAAGTTGCTGCCTTGCGGGTTGCCTGAGGGATTATAAAATTCATCTGATTTCGTTGATCCCAATTTGATGCATAGTCGGGGATTAGTCAGATGCTACTCGAACCAGCAGACAAGCTTTGATGACACACCTAGACGTTCGAGTTTGGCAAGCAGAATATGGTAATATGGGGGTTATCAAAGGCTATTCCAAGGTCGGTGTATATCACGTCGACTTGAAGTCCTTGATCCATGTAGATGAGGCACCGTGATATTAACTGGACTAGATTGATAACGTTAAATCTGCCTGGAAAAAATCCGTGTTGCTCTGGGGAAATAGGACCGATGAAGCCATCCAACCACTCCTTCGGCTTTTGTCGTTGTTTCGTACAGTCGCTGGCTCCCCACTATCAGAAATTCAGCTGGAATACCGTCCTTACCGTTTCATCCCTACCGTTTTCAGTTCACCGGTTGCCTTTTTAACCTCCTTCTGTCTTGATGGCTCTACAGTTTGTCCATCACTCAATATTCTTATCCTATTTCAGGTGATCTTCGTGTTTATCCCTCCATTTAATAACGTCTGAAAATGCTCCTGGTTGCTTCTGCTGATTTGTCAGTCAACAGACATGGTGAAATCCTTGTACCTTACCATTTTGAACAAACCCGTGTGTCGCTGCTGGCAAAATTCTCATCTGCGCCGACGCACGCGTACCAGGAATAACAATATTATTTTACTAGAATGAACCTAAAATGTTTCTTTACAGGGTTTTAGTATATAATAAACCTTTTCAGAAAAACATAATCCCAAAATATTCTATCGGTGAAAAATTGAAAAAATCATGTTTAAAGGTTTTTCCATGAAATAAGCAAAACTCGTATATTGTTCGGACGACCAAATAGTTTAAATTTACCTCCAGTGTCTCTCAGCCTCTGAATTCGTGAAAATGGTATAAGAAAGATTTGTCGATAAAAAAATTACCTATAATTTTTCCAAACATGATATTGTTCTGTCTCCAATATACACGTCACCAGGGAAGAGAGACCTCTAGCGCATGTAACATGGAAACTAATTTCTAAACCTTCATCTTTTCCTTACATTGAAAAAAGCACAAATCTAACTTTTGATGAATTTCTTCCTGAAGTTCTATACAAATGCTTACAAGACTTCTTGACTTTTAGTTTTTCGTAATTTTTTTAATATAAAAATCTTCGATGAAAAACATATTTTGCGTAGGTATGGGAATATTGGGATTTAAAATCTTATAGATTTCTATACAAATGCACTTTCAATACAATTCGCCGGTAACTTCACGAATCAAAACTGCTGCAATCCTTTGCAGAATGTTTCAAAATTGTTTCAAATTTGAGAATTTAGTCATTAGGGTGAACCTTTTGGTATTAGGGCGTTTCGAAAAGCCGTCACGTGTTTTTTGTTAGAGACGTTTTAACCACTCGCGGGTTATTCGCGAAATCACTTATATTATTTAAACAAAAACAGTTTTTTAGTTTCCAGGTCGATTTTGATGATCTTCATGGCTGCCAACAGAAACAGTCCCATTAACAACTCATTTATTTTGTTATTTTCATGTTGAAATATTTAGTGGCCATATGGAATTTGTTATTTTTCCCTAAATGGTCAGAACGTTCGGCAAAACAAATCATGGATTTTAGATTGATTTCTGATGGTGAATATTTAGCCATTTTTCAATTACAAATGAAACCAAATCCGTAGATGTAACGTAATCCTTCAGAAAACTGAAACTTGAAATTCTGAGTGATATTATGCAGAATGATTACAAGGCGAATGATCCTACTTGATAACTTCATATGGGATTTCGAGTAGCTATGAAACCATTAAACGATATGTTAAAACTGTGAAGAAAATCAAAAAATTAAAATTTTTGTTCATGGGCAGTGAAATTTCTGACGAAACCCGTAAGAAAGTGGTTACGTGGTTGTCAAAAACGTAAATATAGCGCACTCTCGCTTTCTTACACAAAAATCCTCAAT
This sequence comes from Sabethes cyaneus, assembly GCF_943734655.1. Classification (NCBI taxonomy): domain Eukaryota; kingdom Metazoa; phylum Arthropoda; class Insecta; order Diptera; family Culicidae; genus Sabethes; species Sabethes cyaneus. Next base: position 54,295,443 of record NC_071355.1, read on the forward strand.
CAGCAAATTATATGAGTATATTATTAGACCCAAGGATGAAATTTTGTCTTTTTTGTCACGAGAGATGGCTTTTGATTAGCATTTCGATGGTAGATTAACAAACCAGCCTCCATGTTCGACTCTTACTTGTGAGGAATTGTTTGAGTAGGATCATTTGATAGTACGATCTTTGACGGTCAGATAGACAATCTCTTGGAATATTTCTCTTGGAATTAATTAAAATTCAATCTCTTGCAGTATGAGATTCAAATCTTTTGAAATTCATGTTTGCTGAATGTTGGTTTGCTGTAGTTTGAACTTTCAGGAAAAAAATATCGATTAAAATAAATAACTCTGCCAATAATACGACTTGACGTAATATTTGTAACTTTGTCTCAATTTTGTGCACTTATTATTTATATTTTTTAGAAAACTTTTGAAAACTTATTAATTTGCTACATTGTACCAAAACTTTCAAAGTTATAAGTTTTTACAAACAATAAATGTGACGATTTTTGAATCACCCTAAATAAAGAAAAAATTTTTTTGGTTTAAATAAGGTAAATATTGTTTGTATAGCGGATTTTTTTCTTCAAAATAGCGAAAAAACTACAAACCGACAAGGTTATTGAGCATGCTTTAGAACATCTCGTAGAAAATGTTTAATTTGTGCTTTTTTGAAGCACAGGAAGGAATGAAGGAATAGATGAAGGTTAAGAAACTGGTTTCCATATTATATGCGCTGGAGGTCTCGCTTCCCTGGTGACGTGTATATTGGAGATAGAACAATACCATGTTTGGAAAAATTATAGGTAATTTTATTATCTACAAATCTTTCTTACACCATTACGACGAATTCAGAGGCTGAGAGACACTGGAGGTAAATTTAAACTATTCGGTCGTCCGAACAACGTACGAGTCTTGCTTATGTCACGGCAAAAAAACTTTAAACATGCTTTTTTCAATTTTTCACCGATAGAATATTTTGGGATTATGTTTTTCTGAAAGGGTATATCATATACTAAATCCCTGTGAAGAAATATTTTGGGTTCATTCTAGTCACATAATATTGTTATTCCTGGTATGCGTGCGACGGGCACGTACTCCTCGCACTCGCGTTTTTTGGACGGTGGGTTCTTTTTTCCGCAGCTCTAGTGTCTTTACAGCTTTCTCGTTTCTGTAACCGCAATAAGCATGCGACTCCCGGCCTGGTTCTTCTCATCTGTCACTCTCTGGCATTCGGCATCAAACCAGTTGTCTTTCACGCAGTTGTTTCAATGGCACTATGGAGGTTCCTCCACAGCCCACTTATATCATCTTCTCTTTCTTCCTGTTGTTCTGCGATTCGTTGATCAAGCTTTCTGGCATATTCCGCTGCCATACCATGTGCCGTCAATCGCTAGTTGCTAAAACGTAGTATCCTCTCAGTGCGAACATTCGTTGCGTTCCACAACCTTGCGCGAATCTTGCTCGACGACGAGATAGTGGTCATATTTCAAAGACATCCGAAAATTGTCGATCGTCATCCAAGACATGATCGATCTGAGAGCTAGAGTCTCCATTTGTATGCCTCCAGGCCTTCGTCGTCGTCGTCAGCAGCATAGAGCCAAGAAGTATGTGGCTCGTGCTGTTTCAAGTAGTCGTCTCCATTCAACTCGATTTTGGGCCACTCGCCACCAATTTACCAGTAGTCTCAGAAGTCGCAAATCGCTTTTGACCTGGTCAAACCATCTCCGGGCCGAGTATCATCGAGTTTGTCCGCGGTCACCAACGATCCTAAATATGCGTATGTCTACTATTTCTAGTTCGTCGCCGTCGATGGTTACCGTCCATGGGAGGCGCGCGTTTGTTTCCTTTGAGTCTCTTCTTTTCCTGTATTTGGTCTTCGACGTATTTACTTTTAGCCCAATTCTCCTAGACTACGCTTTCAACGTGGCGTAGATTGCCTCCGTCATCGTAGAGCTCCTGGCGATGATATCAAAGTCATCTGCAAAGCGTAGAAGTTGGTTACCCTTGGTAAAAATCGTGCTTCTCGTTTCAATGCTCGCTCGTTGGATGACTCCCTCAAGAGCGATGCTGAACAATATGCTGGATAAGCTGTCACTTTGTCTCAACTCTCGCCGCGTCTCAAGGAGACCCAAGAGTGTTCCCGAGATGAAACACATTACTGCAATGTAGCTCTGCTCAATCGCGTCAGTTTATCCGGAAAACCGTGTGCGTGCATTATCTGCCATAACTGGTCTCGATCGACTGTATCGTATGCTGCTTTGAAATCAATAAAGATGTGATGCGAGAGTACGTTGTACTACCGACAGTTTTGTAATATATGTCGGATTGTGAAAATTTGGTTCGCAGTAACTGGATCTGGAAAAGTACGTTGTAGGCGGCGTTTGCTAGTGTTATGGCGCGATAGTTGTAGCAGTCGAACTGATCACCCTTTTTGTAGATCAGACAAACCAGTCCTTCCATCCATTCCTCAGTTAGCTTCTCATCCTCCCAAATCATGGAAATGGCCCAGTCCTTGCCAGCGTTTCTCGGCCATATTTATGAAGCTCTGCCGGCAGGCGGTCCTTACCAGCGGATTTGTTGGTCTTCAGCAAGCCGGGTTCTCGTTTGACTTCTTGGAGATCAGGTGGTGACACATTACTGTCTTTCATGAGCACTCCTAGGTTAGCTAAAAGATTGATCTTTTGAGCCATCAAGCGATACAAGGAAACTGGTTCTTGGAAAATACTCACCAAATCTGGCCGTGAACGTAAACGAAAGCGAATAAAAGAGTGAATTCAACGGAAACCAGATCAGTCTGGACATAAAACGTAAGTTTCTTTCGATTTTTTTTAAATTTTTTTAAAATTTTTCAAAAGAAAATTCTTCTTCAAAGAAATAAATCAATCATGAAGAATATTTTGAAAGATGATCTTCGATTGATTCCATACAAACACAACGGGTGCAAGGTTTGACTGAAAAGCTGAAGGTTTGAAATGTCGAAAGATGTCGGCAGCTGCTCAAGCGGCATGGTGATTGTGTAATTCTGTTTGCGGACGAAAAAATATTCCTGCTATAGGATCACCAAAACCACCGAACTTGTATTGTATGTATTTGAATATAGGCTTTGAGCCAGTTACCCAATCTTAACCTAGTTACAAAACATAAACATAAAAATGAATAATACATATGACACATTCCGCGGGCCGGTATACCAATCAGACATTTTATAAAAGTTGCTTTTAGCATTATTGAATATTTTTCCATGATTGGGCAATGTTTGAACCTTTAAAAACTGCCATAATTGACATTCTAGCATTTTCGTAAGTTATATAAAACGTACATCGAAAATAAATGAAATTTACAAGAAATAAATGATTTTTCGTGATATTTTTAAAAATGTTGCTACAGTGCGCTAAAACATTTAATAATATCACTTGTTTTCGACCAACTTACAGAGGAATATATGCTGAATCCATTCCAAAAATAGTTTGGATGTAATTTTGCAGTTATTTTGTATTTCAAGTGGATTAAATAGGGTCATTTTTTTGCGTTGTAACGTCACGAAAAAGGTGTACTTTTTCGCTTTCGCAGAAAAGTACAAATTCGAACAATCTAATAATCCGTATTCTCTTTGTACTCAAAAATACCTTTAAAACGGTGCCTAAAGAATGAAGATAAGTTAAGTAGAACCTAAGTTACAACTGATTGAAGCTTGCGTTGTAACGTCACGGCGGGCAGCCGAACGGATTCAAAACAAGTGCGACATAAGTAATAGCATCAAAACCTATGTCTTAAGGTAATAGTTGCATAATAGTTGCTCCAGGAAAATTTGTAGAAAAACTAATTTCAAGAAATTTCGTTGATTGCTGAAGGTTTCTATTTCTTACATGAAAGAAGTTATAGAGCCAAACTCTTAGGGACACCCTTAAAAATAGTTTTTTTTTTCGATCTATCTCTTTAATAACACTTCGTACGCCTTTTAGATGTTCTAAGAAATTGGTAATCGAATTAAATTACACATTTTCGTCGAAAATAGTAGAGATCTATCTTTTTACCTTTGTTATACTATAACAAAGGTTTAGGAATTGGTCGAAAAACACGAAATTGATCCGAGGCCCGGAGGGCCGAGCCACATATACCAATCGATAGGGTTCGACGAACTGAGCAATGTCTGTGTGTGTGTGTATGTGTGTATGTATGTGCGGGGCGCAACTTTTCTATCGCCTGTTTCTCGGAGATGGCTGAACCGATTTGTTCGCTATTACTTTTGTTTGAAAGGTATTATTGCCTAGTATATTACTATTGAATTGTTTCGAGGTCCGACATTTCGTTTAAAAGTTATAAGTAAAAACGTGAAAATTACGTGACACGATTTTCTCCGGAACCAAATGACTGATTTCAACGATCTTGGTATCGAATGAAAGCTCTTGTTAATGCTAAATTTTTCGGGTAAATTTTATCGAAAACAAACAAGTAGTTTAAAAGTTATCCTAAAAAACCTGTTTTGATAAGGTAATAATTATTGCCTGTTTCTTAAAGAGGGCTAAACTGACTTAGGCGCTATTAGTCTCATTTGAAAGGTAACATAGCCTAATAGATCACTATTGATTTGTTTTTTGATTGGACGTTTAATTTGAAAGTTATGAGCAATTGAATACAACACATTAAAATTTACAATAATTTATAACTATTTCATCTAGGATGATTTATCTAGTTTGAATTATTTTTGCATCAAATTAGAGATTTTAATGCTGCAAATATATCTGCAAAATTTCAGAAGAATTGGTTTTGCCGATCAAAAGATATTAACCCTCCAACACTCGCGCCAACTTTTGTAATACGGTTACTCACGCGCACAATGGCCCAAAGCCAAAAAGACATGCGCACTAGAGTTTTGACTTGGAAAACTTGGTTTTAGGTTTATCGAACCTTTGGAAGAATTTCTTGAAATTGAAAATTCTATCGTCTGGTGCAATTTAAATTTTGATTAATCCCCCTAAAAGTGAAATAAAAAAAATATTTTTCTTCAGTTTCAATATAACACCATGATGTGTTCTATAAAGTTTTAGAGCATATTATTACAAGAAATTTTGCTGAAGACAGTAACCCTCTTCAGCGAAGCTAGAAAAATCTTATTTATTGTATATGAATTAGTGAAATCAGTTTTTTATTTTAGCTCTTTTCGTAATTGTTGTATGACTTTTTCATGTATTACAAAGTTGCACAAATAATAAAATACATAACTTTTCTGAATATAGTATACCTCTACGTTTGCTTGTTTAGGAACTGTAGAACTTTGATTATAAAAAATACCATAATTTTGACCCCGAATTACTCGACTACCAACAGACGGATACATGTTAAATATTTTACATTATTGCTGATTGTTTTGATGCATATAGACACCATTTTTCCATATGAAGAAACGAGAGAAAATTCCAGTTGGGCCAATTCCGGTACACCTCATATACTGATGCTTCATTTCTGTGATGTCAGTTTATGCTGATCTATTTTCCCAACAATTTAAAGTATTAATGCATTGAATAATTATGACATTTTGCTCATAACAAGTTTATTGAAGAATATACGTTAGTTACACAACGAATAGTAACTTTATAACAATGTGGCGTTCAAAAACCTACACGTGTTATACAAAATACAACAGCGTGAGTAGCCGAAGGTTAATAAAAATTGATGAAATTTATTCTGGAAAACTTTATTGGTGTGAATCAAATAGGCATTACAGGAAATTATGCATAGTTCAAAAATCTATAAACTAGACCTTTACTACGCAATGTATATGTTAAAGAATAATATTTGCTCTTACAACTTACTTTTACTTGCACTTACTCAAATTATTAACAACTTACTTATCCTTACTCAGCACTTTCATGAAAAAAGGATCTATCAAAATTTATAAGTGGTCATATTTTGCTCACATTTTGTAAACTTATTCAATTTTCAAAAATTTTATGTAAAGCAACGCAGTACGTAACGTTAACCAATAGATGAATTATACTCCGAAGACGTGTCGATTTCTATCTCAAATAGCAAGTAAGACCGTATAACAAAGGTTCCTTTCACCACTAGGTGGATTAAATCGGGTTTTTCCTTTAGGAGCTATCCCTTGTTTCGTTTATTTCTACATGTTCACCTACGGTTGCCTTCATAATAACTTTTTTTAAATTTTCCACAGTGTTCTACCCTAAGTTGTACATGGTGGAATACAGCATAAATTGACTCACAAAAAACAAGTGAGTTTTGCTGCTCATAGCTGCTCTCCCTCGAGATACACCCCCTTGAAGAGTACATGTAAAAAAAACAGTGATAGCTTCTAAAGGGAAATAGATAGAGCTCTACTATTTCCGACAAAAATGGGCATTAAATTGCCAAGATCACCAATTTCTTAGAACATTTGCAAGGCATACGAAGCGTTATTAAAGCGCTAGACAAAAAAAACTATTTTTAAGGGTGTCCCTAAGAGTTTTTCTCTATAACTTTTTTCATGTAAGAAATAGAAATCTTCAGTATTCAACAAAGTTTCTTAAAATTAGTTTTGCTACAAGTTTTTTGTTGACAGCAATCATTTCTGACTTAAAATAAAGAAAATATTATTTGTATCTGCTTGAGGACACCCTAATGTCCGAATATTTATTCACCACTGGAAAGTGCATTTTAAATGAAGAAACTTTCTAGAAGCAACTATTATGCTATGTCTTAAGGTTTCGATGATATTACTTATGTCTCACTTTCTTAGAATTACTCCCACTGCGCGACGTAATTTGTGAACAACCCCAAAATTACGTAGTCAAAATGGTGAAAGACATACTAACAACACGTCTTTGGATTATCTGTTATATACAGAAGGCAGCAACAGCGATAATTAACGAATATGAACTGAACAGATTTTTTCGTGACGTTACAACGGAGCTACGACCCTCTCTGTGTAAAACAGAGCGTTGTAACGTCACGAAAAGTAAAAGCTCGTTAAAAATTAACTTCACTGATTATCGGAATTCTGTACATGGCAAGTTGTTCAGTATTCATCTCTTATCAAATCATAGAAGAAAGTTTTTAGATAAAATTTGAAAGAGAGCAGAATTTTCATGTTTTTGAACAGAAGAACCAACAGACGAATTTCTGGCGCGTTGTAACGTCACGTTACATATTTGCTTTCCAAAACAATCTAGGTAAAGCAAATGCTATTAATTTGTACACTTTTAATAGGAAATTTTATGCTCTTTCCAAATATATAATAATATTTGGGGGTTTCTCAACGATTTTCCCAGCTGAAGCACAAATACTGTGCAAAGAAGAGTCAAAACGTTGTAACGTCACGGCGGAATGTGTCATATATAAACAATAAAGACACTAATACAATTGTCCTCTAAAATATAATCGAAGCTTATGTCTAATTGTATCTGGGCTCATATTAATGGTGACAATTTCCTACAGTGTATTGTAGGCATTCATGAAGCGGGACGTAGGCTCTTCAGTGTGCAGTTCCTGGTTCGCAGCGGTGGCTCGAAGGTTCTCCTTCGCCGTAGCGATTCTGTTCAATATTAGTCGGCTGGCAAGAGGTTAGCTGACAGTTCGTCCTGCAAGAATATTCGTGAAGAACACGATGTCGGCTATCTTATGCCTCGCGAGGACCGAGTCAATGTCTACCAGGCAGCACAGGTCCTGATAAGGGGGTAGCTCTTCTCCGTTCCATCCGAGATTTCTGAGAGCAAATCTAATGAATCTCTTCTGGATTTCTTCTATTCGCTGAATGTGAGTTACGTATGGCTTCTAACAAGACCTTTGTAGACTGCTAATAAAGCATAAGGATTTTTGAGGTCACGGCCAAATCTTCTAATGAGCGAGAACAGTTTCAGGCTTTCTTTGACTACATTATCAATGTGTCTATTGAAGGAGAGCGAGCGGTCGAATGTTACACCCAGGTCACGAGCATATTCTGCGCGCGGCACTACTCTATTTCGGTACCCGTAATCGAAGATCACGGGGTTAACTTTTCTGGTGAATGTCATTACTGAGCACTTTATCGAATAAATGCAGCACATCTTTCTAATATTCCTTGGGGCAAACTGGCTGTTCAAAGGTTCCAGAATGTTTCCAGGATATTTAAATTTTATCATGACATGGGAATGTTGCTCCAAAAATTTGAAGGTTCCATTGCTGTTCATTAAATGCGGTGTTCAAACCAATACTAAATATTACATCGATAATGTTTTGAAGAACCATAGGCTTCTCATCGTCAAAAGCCACTACAAGAATGCACCAAACTCGTACCAACAAGATTCTGCACCGTCTCACCAGCCGAAAGCTACACAGGCTTCGTATGAGGACAACTTTCCGGATTTTTTTCTTCGAAAGAGTCGCCTACCTCTTCGTCTGATTTAAATTCTCTCGAATCTATGCATGGGGTTATATGCTACCTAAACTAGGGAGCACCTGAGGATTAACTGGGGGTGGGTACTTTCAAGCAATGTTTCGAGATGGTTTGGGATGAAATACCGCAAGATATCGTGCGTGCCAGCTGTGACGTCTTTCAAAAACGATTTCAACTGTTTATTAAAGCAAAGGGAGAAGTATTCCAATTGGTCTAATTTAAGACAAATGTTATCGACATACTTTACACGAAATAAACTCAAAATTAAAATTTATGCAAACGTCTGGTTTTTGTGACCATTTACTTTACTGACAGTTATTACTACTCACCCTGTAGACGTTGTTTAACGTAGATATGTTTTGAGATTACAATAAATGAGTAAGAAAAGGTTAGGGTTAATTTATTAGAATATTTTGTTCGTTTGTTTTATTTTCCCTTAAACCACAAAAAAGCATATAAATGTGACAAAGAAAAGGAAAATAAATGAAAACCGGTTGCGGCAGCAAAACTTGACGAAAAATATTTTTTGAAATTAGATTGTTGAAACAGTTCTTATAGACCATCACCCCGCATCTTAGTGAAGATAGTACATTGTCTATCAAAGATAATAGCTTGCAGCAGACGCGTAGCCGCCTACAGTCACTTTTATCTTCGTGCGAAACAAACAACCCGGGGTTGCACCAAGAAATGAAAAATTAGCTTAAATAAACACATAAGATGAGGAAGTTCTTAGCTTGAGTCTCACAGGCAGAGCAGTAAGTTTTCCTCTCTCCTTTGTAGTTTCTCAAACCTCCGGCGGGTAACCTTCAACTTTGTTCCTCAATCGACATTTGCACACTTCACCGGAGTTGTAGAGTAGAAGCATTGACACGCACTCCGACGAGTTCAAGTGACATTATAAGAAGGCAGTTGGTTTGGTTGGGGTTGTGAGTGGATTTCCAACTTAGCTATATACCTCTTTACAAAGTCAAACCAGCAAGAACTGGCCTTATAACGTTGTATTTGATGCATTGCAATGAAGAACCAAAGTAAGAGGAAATACCGAACGACTCGTCATTTGCCATTATTATTATTATTGCGTGTTGAGTGAGGTAACCTGTGCACCGCACTGGTCAAAGCAGAAGATGGATGATCTTTAAAGATTCATAATCGGCACTAAGACGATTCTGATGTTGTTTTTGTTTGAGGAAATCCCCGGTTGAAAAAATCACGATGAATAGAAACTTTCCCGAAATTGCACTCAATTGCTCAAATATAACTAATGCGTGTGAAACTCCGAACCTCAAGCGCACACTCCCAATGCCTCCACCACCTAAGCCGGCGGAAAGTGTCTCGAACCGAGGCGTGTTAAAACAATGATCACGACATGAGAAACGTTTGCGACACCGCGCTCGACCGCACCGTCGTCGCCGCTGCGCTTCCGAAATCGCCGCCGCACTGTCCTCCCGTCTTCGTCCCTGACGCGCACTATCGTGTGTTGTATGTTTGATTGTTGTGGGGTTGTTGTTACTTACGAAAACTGCCTACCGACCACCGAACACGGACTACCGACTACTGGTGGGTGTTGGGTTGCTCGATGGCTCATCGCCGCCCCTGATGAAGCGACGCTCGGCGGCGGCGACGGTGGCACACTCGAACGCACCGCGTGCAAGTGTTGTAATTACTTTTAACGGCCATCGATAACAATTAACGAGTGTGTTGCTTTGCTACCGCTCGTTGCTCCTCGGTGAGCAATCTGTTGGACGTGATGTTTAACCTAAACGTTTGCACGACGACGGGGTTTGGTCTATGTTTGAGCAGTGGATGGTGGCCTGGTTTTGCGATTGTTATTAGAGGGCTTCCAGGGTAATGCAAAAGACATGCGCCTTTTCTTATCGCTTGTTTCTAAACAGTTGTGGAAATTTTATGATGCGAGTCTGTTTTGGTTACATTTGAGATTTGCAATTCGTGGCGTGTCGTAGCCGGTGTTGATTTAGAATTCTAGGATCTATATCATCAATCACACAAGGATCGATTGCTATTTAAGTAGCCTACAAATGAGCCATACCTACTAGGTTACGCGATCCAACGCGGGAAGAATTTGTCGCACGTGCTTGCAATGAATTGTTTTAGAAATATCAATCTGAATGCTGTTGCGGTATTGTCCTAGGATGACGAACTTGAGACATCATCGTTGCTCAGCAGTACCTACATGTAGTGCTGGCTGAGTGACATATGTGAGTGATTTACGATTACGCTGGAGCATGCATTTTGTGTACTTATGGCTAATGGATTCAATGCAACTGTAGAAAAGTTGACACCATTTAAATTTACTACCCGGTAGGTGTTAATTACTTCCAGTAAATCTTACGAGTATCTTAAATCTGTCGAGCGGAACACTTTCGGATGGCTAGCGAAAACATTTTAATTGACACTAATGAATACCGAACACTAAGGGCACCTATCAGCCTGTATGGTCGTGCTGGCGAATTCGAGAAATCATTAGAACATTTGCAAAGCACCTTGCTTTTCCCAATGTGGAGCAATTGCTTTAAATGAAATAGAAAACCTTATAGTTTGATCATTTGTTTTATACCTAAAATGATTATCGAATTGTTCAACAGTATCTCGAATTGCTTAATCACGAGTATATCAAATTCCGTTACTGTTGCATGCCCAGACATATCGTTTACATTCAAAACAATTTCCCAAGATAAACACAGTGGAACAACCTTGACTTGATTTTATTTTTTTTTTCGTATTTGGTTGCCGCAAACCGCACATCAACCGGTTTTACGAAAACCATAATCACCGGAGCAACCACAACAAAGGAGGTAGGAATAAATTTGATCACGGCAAGGCGTTGATTGGCGTCTCTTCTGGTGAGGAGGGTAATATCTATCTTCGTTTAGCGAACGTAAAATTGCTCAAACGTATCCCACAAATTGTGCTGTCGTTTTAAGCTGAAGATATCTATAATTTAAGCTTTTTTTCTTGATCCCAAATGCCGGAAAATGGTTACTGTTATACCGACAGAGATTGAATTGATCTCCTAGCCCACTCGTCAGGAGTTCAAGCTGAGTCTCGTCGTTTGAAAACATATTTGGTAACGGATTACTTGCGCTATTTGTGTGGGGTATTAATATAAGATTATTTGTTTTACGCAACCTTCAACATGGTTGATTTAAATTTTGTGTTAATTTTCATTTTTATATCATTTGGTTCAAATAGAGCTAAATAAACTAATTATTCCTATATTTTTCTCCTTTCAGGTAAACACTATTCGGCTAAGAATTCGATGCAAATGGTATAGTATAACTTGATACAATTAATATTGATACAATTAATATTAATATATAAAATTTCCAACTAAAGTTCAATGGCTAACGATACTATGGAAAGCATTATCAGGGATCCACTATGTATCAACCCGGAAAATATTTACTAATCATGCTCTGAAAAGTAACTGCTGTTTAATATTGATTGGCTTTTAATTCCTCTCTCGAGTTGCTGAAGCGAATCGCCACCTCGATACTACTGAAAAGGATCTCCCCCTCGCTACTTTGAGCACTGATTTTGAGACAATTCGAAAAGTAAAGCACTCAATTTGAACATATCATACTCTAGTAAAAATATGAGCGCTTCCATCATTTGATGCCATGTTCACAATCTTATAACAGTGATAATTTGGGACCAGTCAGTAAAATTCAATACCTTGGTGATTAAAATACGTGCAGGTTGAATAAAATTATTTCCAGCGCCTCAATTTTTAATGTAAATTATCAGAAGTTTAGTTTAAAACTAGTGACTTTCAGTGGTAAAAGCTTGAAGAATTAAAGTTAACGAGAGCATTGATGTCTCCCACTTAGTCAACCCATCGCTTATAATAAGGTAAAACAATCAGTGATACGACTAGACTGCTTAAAATTGGTTCCTTACCCTACTTGATAAAATAAGCAGTGCAGGTCCTAACAGTCAAGTAAGTGGTGATGCACCTACTTATGGTACTGTAAATCATGATACACAATGATACAACTTATGGTGATATTGCGTGAATATCTCATTAGCTATACTGAACACATGAAGTAATTGGCACATTAGATGCGCTAATTATTGCACTATATACCACGTACTTAATGCTGCACAGTCTAGTGTTTACTTTTTACTTGGGTTGAGATGCGATGCTGTAAATGTTCAGGTAACGGTAGCAGTTTGTATTTGGCCCATAATTCTGCTATGAAAGCGATCAGGCTTTGAACGTTAGAGGGAGACCTTGTGAAATGATTTTTTTAGAGAAAATAAAACTGCACTGTAAATGAATAGTCGCAACTGATATTAATTGGATTTTGTATGTAACTTCTTATTAACTTGCGATAATTAACGTGTGGCATTATTGCAAATTTAAAGACACTGTAACATTATTTCTTAATCTTTTTTGCCGATATAATCCGTTCACTAAAATGTCCAAGTCTCGCTTTTGTGGATGATTGAAGCTATTCAACGTGATCAATAATATTACCGACGCATTACTTCTTCAACATCAATTTTATATGTTCGCAAACTGATGCGAGTTGAATCGCACGCCGCTTAACCCAACCAAGTGCTCTGCGATCACGTTTATGAGAAAAAATCGACTGTTACGTTTCAACTACTGGGATTCCAACTCAACAAGTGGGCCCAGTGTTGCGAAGCCCACACTCGTGTGGTCTAAGTTTCTCACACACGAGTACTCATTCTAACGAACACGCCGGCTTAAGGATCCTTTTCGGACTCTCGCTCTTATTTATTCATACACTGCGACGAGTATTTGCGACTGTGTATTTAGCTAAAAGCTACAGTCGTCGCTCTCGATCGTCATTGCGGCCCGAGCTACTGATTCCGATTACGCGCGAAGGTTCGCACTCCCGCCCGTGAGTAGAATCGAGGGCAAAGACGAAGAAAAAAGGAAAAAGTAATGCAAAATCTGTATTCGATTACGACACTAGCCCTCAAGGGCAGCTGATTACTCATGAGTTATATGACTCGCGAGTAAGGTATGTAGAAATACGATGTAAAGTTGTGCTTTCGCGAGCGTGAGTGTAGGTAGCAGAATATCTGCACACAACAGCGACTGCTGTTTGTTTTACGCTTGCATAAGCGGGGTAAGCGTTGAATGCTATGCTTCTCATACTCTCTTGCGTGAGAGTAGGCATCGTTGACTTCTCGCTCGATTCACAACATTGAGTGGACCAGGTCAAAGACCTAGGTGTGTTATTTGATATTTGAAACTAATCTTTAAACAAATATATGTTGCGTTCATTGCTGCCAACGTTTCTAGACTGCTAAGCTTAATTATGTGAATAGTTCGCATCTTCCACAGTATCGAGTGCATTCACCGCATCAAAAGCATCCAGTGTCGGGACGTACGCTACGCCTATTGGCTACGCTTCCTTGGCGATAGCCGATGAGGAATACATGATACGAGCAGGGGTGCCACATAGAATTCTGTGTTTTTGTTGGAAAAATCTGGCCATCTTTACAGCGAGGAAAGATATCTGTGCAAAAATCTGTCCAATGCAAAGCAATGAGAGTGAAAGAGACGGAGAGTTATTTTGCTGACTATTTCCGTCTCTTTCACTCTCATTGTAGAAGCTCAAAAATCTATTTAATCTGTGTAATTGGCGAAAATCTGTATTCTATGCATACAGATTCTGTACAAGCGTTTTCTTTCGAATATCTGTTAAACACAGAATAATATGTGAATGTGGCAACCCTGGGTACAAGGATCGCTGTCAGCTTATTCGAATTAACACCCTTTACCTACGTCGAGAAACAGCACGCGTCATTAGTCTCTGATATCCTGGCTTTCAACATTGATTGTCATTCATGACATTCGACATTCTTCGCCAGATAAACTTAAACGCACCATTAAGACTGTTGCAAAGGATTCCTTTGCCTTTTCATCACATCAACTACAGTACTAATAGCGCCATCACTGGTCTGCAACATTCATTGAAGCGAAGCCCAAGTCCAGGTTAAAGTTTAAGTCCAAGTACAAGTGCAAGTCCATGTCCAAGTCCAAGTCCAAGTCCAAGTCCAAGTCCAAGTCCAAGTCCAAGTCCAAGTCCAAGTCCAAGTCCAAGTCCAAGTCCAAGTCCAAGTCCAAGTCCAAGTCCAAGTCCAAGTCCAAGTCCAAGTCCAAGTCCAAGTCCAAGTCCAAGTCCAAGTCCAAGTCCAAGTCCAAGTCCAAGTCCAAGTCCAAGTCCAAGTCCAAGTCCAAGTCCAAGTCCAAGTCCAAGTCCAAGTCCAAGTCCAAGTCCAAGTCCAAGTCCAAGTCCAAGTCCAAGTCCAAGTCCAAGTCCAAGTCCAAGTCCAAGTCCAAGTCCAAGTCCAAGTCCAAGTCCAAGTCCAAGTCCAAGTCCAAGTCCAAGTCCAAGTCCAAGTCCAAGTCCAAGTCCAAGTCCAAGTCCAAGTCCAAGTCCAAGTCCAAGTCCAAGTCCAAGTCCAAGTCCAAGTCCAAGTCCAAGTCCAAGTCCAAGTCCAAGTCCAAGTCCAAGTCCAAGTCCAAGTCCAAGTCCAAGTCCAAGTCCAAGTCCAAGTCCAAGTCCAAGTTCATGTCCAAGTCCAAGTCCAAGTCCATGTCCATGTTCAAATCCAAATTCAAATCCAAATCCAAATCCAAATCCAAGTCCAAGTTTACCTCTATATTCAGATCTGAAGTTCAGTTACAAATCCAACGCCATGTTCAACTCGAAGCTCAGTTTCAACTCCAATTTCAGAGCCAACTCCAAGCTCTGATACAAATTCAAGGTCAGATTTAACTTACAGTTCAGATTCAATTCCAAATCCCGTTGCAAAATCCTGCCTAGGGTTGTGTTCAGAACACAACCCTTCTAACTTTTTCTCCTCAGGATCGTATCAACTGGTTCCATGTCCATCAACCCTTGGCCAAATTCGCCCATTCAACAATGCCAGCTAGTTTCTCCATGCTCTTTTTCTCTCTTGAACTGAGTAGTTCGATGGGGAACATCCCCTCGATCTAATCATTTCGAGGATTCTTCACCTAGCACGTTGGTTTGAGCATTTCAGCACAGAAAATAAACAGAATTTCTTGTGACAGATCGTCGATGCATTTCTCATGCATCGTCGAGGGTCGAAGCACCTTGCTCTGCAGAGGACGGTAGAATCTGGTCCGGTGTGTGCATGTAATTCTCGGCAGCTTGCAGGTCGTTCAATTGGCGGATGTTTAGTCAAAACTCAAGAAGCGTAGTTTTGTAGCAAATGGTATGTCATCGATAGTTTTGAATGGCTAAGGTGATGGTTCGAATCAGTGTCCGTACTCCGTGGCGAGCATATGTTGACGATGTCCGAGGAAAACTGCCCATCGGTGAAAACGTCGTCGTTCATAGCTTCGATCTTGATGACCTGTAGCGAACAGCTGTCTTCGTTGCCATAAGAGGCTTGCTTCTCGTTGTAGGGTCTACCGTCGTCGGACGGATAGTGCACATTGACGATAGTTTAATTGAAGAATGACCTTTTATCATCAACAGACACATCCTCGGCTTAAGTTGTCTAAGATACACTACTGAGTACGCGCCCTGCCTTCAGCCAGCACTGCCGGGTGAGGGTGAGCTAAGCGAAGCCTCTCTCGAGGACTGCTGGAATAGCGTTAAAGTAGCCATCAACAGTGCAGCGGAAGGTGCCATTGGGTTCACTGAGAGGAGTGGACGAAATGACTGGTTCGATGAGGTTTGCCAGAGGATGTTTTTTTTCATGTGTGGACTCATCACTGCGACCAGTATCGTTGATCTATTGTGATATCGCCCGGGTGTTTGCTGTATGACCCGCACTGCATAGCTTTTAGCTATAATCGCTATTGAATGAGCGATATGCCTATTAAATTTTATGCGTGTTTGTGTGTATTGGGGCTTACCCTTCCTTCAAAGCTTGATCTACTTTAGCCACTTATTCCTCACTGCCAGTACTATCCCATATTATAGCCGTCCCTGGCGAGGACTCATTCGTACCTCTGACCAGTACATTTAACTGTAGGAGGGACATTTGCACTGTCAAGAGGCGTCAGAGGGTAAATATAGAATTCAGCATGAAAAAAGGGTAAATGGAGGGGCCCGAGAATAAACCCATGCTAAAGTCACTTGACATCGAATGGCTTGATTCTACTAAGATTCGAACCCACGACCACTCGCTTGTCAAAGCAGACTCGATAACCTTGCGGCTACGGAGTCCTCCATGCCAGAGGATGGAGGAGAGGATTTAATCTGTTTCGCTGACGACGTGGACATTTTCCGAAGGACGTTCCAGGCGATTACTGAGCATTATACCAAACTGAAACGGGAAGCAGTGAAAATTGGATTAGTAGTGGTTACGTCTAAAACCAAATATCTGTTAGCATGAGGAACCGAACGCGCATAGGCAAGTGTGTGCTAGTAGACGAGGACGAGTTCATGGTAGTGGACGAATTTGAATGCCTTGGGTAATCGATGACGTCGGATATCAACTGCAGCAGAGAAATACGCAGATGTATTCTTGTCGGAAGTCATATTTACTACAAACTCCACAAGACCCTAAGGTCTGGTAAGCTTCACCACTCCCGTACCAAATGTACCGTGCACAAAACGCTAATAAGACCGGTTGTCCTCTACGGGCACGAAACGTGGACAACGCTCGACGGGGACTTGATAGCACTGACCGTTTTTGAATGTCGTGTGCTTAGGACTACCTTCGGTGGTGTATATGAGACCGATGTTTGGATGAGAAGGATGAACCACGAGCTAGCGTAACTCTTCGGTTAACCCAGTATCCAGAAGGTTGCTACAGCTGGAAGGGTATACTGGGCGGGACATGTTGTGAGAATGCAGGACAAGATCAGACGCAGAGGTGCTCAGCATGCTCGATGGTTAGATCAAATGAAGCAAGACCTGGAAAGTGCGGGACAGTCAAAAATACGGACAGCCATGGACCGAATTTGTTAGTGGAACATTATTATGCAGGTGAAATTCTAAAAGACAGCGCTCCATCTCATGATGTTCAACTTCTTCGATCCGGGGTGGAGTTGGCAGTATGAACAACACATTGAACGTAGTTGCTTGATTGTTTTCGCCATGGGTGTTATTTTTTTCTGTACACGACATGGGTGCTAGAATTGGCGATGCATATGTGGATTCACCGCCACCAGGCGGCAGGGTAATTAAAAATGAAATGATTAAATTCTTTAAAAAATAGCTTTAATGAAGTTAAACGATATCTTTACAATCATAAAATTATTGTTGGGAGTTCCAGCGTTGCTGGCATTCTCACAAACAATTGATGTGAATAGAAATGTAAATTTTTCATGCTTGGCTTGTGGAGCAATTTATTGTTTTCCAGTCAGTCTTCGGTGAGTAATTTTAATGCGATTTGTTAAGATAAGGCCAATTGGTTTGGCACGTTTCCCGCTTACCTAATACATTGGATTCTATTACACATCAAGAACAGTCATAGTTATTACCGCATAGTTCTATTCATTGCCATTTGAAGCAAGAATTTAAAAAATGTATCAGTAATCAGGTATATCAGAACCGAAGCAAAATAGATTTTTTAACCAATCCGTAACCCTCTCAAAAGCTGATGTTTTACGAATAGCTGCACTGGGGAGGATGCCGCTTTCGATCGCTATTAGGCGTAGAATACCATACCATTCCTTTGAAAGATTCCTACTCTTGGGACGTGAGGTACAGGTACCGATCGTCAAACAATGCTAATTTGATAATAACTCGACGGCATAAATGTCAAAACCAGTGACATTACCATACATCAGCTAACCACAGATAGATGATAGATGGCAAAGGCAGAAGTAGCAAATTGGTAAACCGACCGCTACCGTCGGGTTTTGTACCCTGTTTTGTGGTTCGTGATAAAAATGGATACGGCTCGAAACCGCGCGCTGAGAAGCGCACAAAAAGGCGGAACCTAATGTATGTGCCATACCGGTACAGTACAGCACCAACTCAACACTTCAGGATCAGATGTTGTCGTTAGAGAGACATTTACATAACAGAGAGCCTTCACTTTTGGTGTACGTCAACCCATAGCGGACAGCGCAAACAGCAAGCAATCGATCAAGCGGCGTGAACTTTCAAACCATTTCGTCTGAAGAGGAGGAGAACTAACAACAGTGCAGATTGGCAGCATCTCGCCCGTTTCTTACATCCCATCGAGGACTGCACATCGGCGGTGAATCACACCTAGAGAGTGCACACTGTTTTCTGTTACATTCTGGACGTGCTTTTATGGTACTTTGGATTGTTCTTGTCGTAAAATTATTATTTGTTTACATCACCTTCGCTGGCAGCGCGGGAAGTGTAAACTTTGCATACGGTGTAGACGACGATGAATGGCAAGAACATATTTCCTATGCAAACTCGGGTTGATCTGAGTGCATTCCAATCACCAGACGGAGAATGTATCGCATGTTTCTATTTCTGCCGTAACGAAAATCAGTGAAGCGTTCTAAATCTGCAGGAATTTGTTACTAAAGATTTCTTTCATTAGTTGTCAGAATACGTAGAGTTGAGAGGCACAAAAGTTATTATGGAATACCTTTTCCATATAAAATTAGCA
Organism: Sabethes cyaneus; assembly: GCF_943734655.1. Taxonomy (NCBI): domain Eukaryota; kingdom Metazoa; phylum Arthropoda; class Insecta; order Diptera; family Culicidae; genus Sabethes; species Sabethes cyaneus. The sequence continues at coordinate 54,314,380 of NC_071355.1, forward strand.
ATACGTTTTTGAAATTATATGTATTATTGCATTATTCCTGTATAAATCAGGTAAAAAACAAAATTGTGTTTTGTTGTACTTATGATCAAAAACATGATGTGTTCATTTTCTATCAAATCCAAACACAAGAAAGTACAGATTTATTTTGACGTTTTTTTTTGAGTTTAGCCAAGTGTTAAGAATCGAATAACTCAATTCCTTTAATGACAAAGTCAGCTGATGAGAAAAGAAAAAAAATGGTTTTCCCGTCGGGAACAATAAATTTCACTTCCCGCTTTCGGACCATAAAAAACACCCTAAATCCACAGAAGGTCTTCAGCGGAAGAAGGAAACAATTCTGACCTTGCTTTATCCTTAATCTTTTCTACGTCGTCGTCATAAACAAGTATACAACCTGCCTGATTGCGTCGGATCTCTGCTTTGTGTGTCCTTTTTTGTACTTCCCTTCCACAAAAAAAAGCAAAATCAAAAACCGCTCCAAGCCGGAAGGTACGGGGAATTCCGCACCGAATGGGGCACTAAACCGGCCTGTCTACTGTCTACCTAGCGGAACCGCAGGAACTTACTCATTCAGCATTGACCTTCTCTCTGTGCACTGTTGTTAGTCGAGTCTTCGTCACCCCTTCACAAGTTTGCTAGCGCGCAGTTATGAAGATGATACCTGCTGTTGCTGCAGGTTGCGATGCCAGCCAGGTGCCATGCAAACCGTCTACACACTGCGTCGATTAATTATTATACACTTTGTTCCCGTAAATTGTGCTCAAGCGATGGGAACTTTCCGATAAAATAATAGAACCGACTGCTTCCCACTAGAGAAGGCAAACAGAAGACGAACGCGGGAAGCTACACATATCGGCGCGGCACGGCCATTTGGATGTGTAAATGCTAAGTGATGCTTTTACGACTAACCGTAGATTGCTCTGGGGTGTTATTGTTCGGTTCGGAATCGGTAAAAACTGCTAGAATAAGACCCGGAGATTTGCTTCTTTTGTGGGAAACTATGCTTACCTGCAAACAACATATCATTGCAGGCTGCACTTCAATCAAGATGATTCATGCTCTCCAGTCGACAGAAACTGTTAAGAACATGATAGAGCCATTTCACTGGAAAATTTTACCTCAGCTCAGCATGGATCCGAAAATGGGAGAGATAATGACGCTGACAAGAAAGTCTCTGAAAAGGGACCCTGTTTGTTTACTTACTTCCTATTACTGTAGCTACTTGCTGTCTGTCGGGTTATATTTGTTATCAGAAACCGTAATAGCAATCGCAAACCTGCTGAGCCTCCCGTACCGGTCTAACAGAACCACAAATGCAATAAAATTATAGTTTTTTTACATCTTCCTGCGAGCGTGCGTGTGTCTTTTTTTACGTAGGTACTTCTACAAAACGTGCATTAACATAGCGTCGAAGGTCGCCAACGCAACGTTGAGGTCCGGAATTCGTTGAAGGTGTACAACGGAACTTGGTTGCTTCTTCTAGCTATGCTATTAAGAAATACCGGTTGGCCGAGCGGTCGCATTTGCATCTATCAATTATGTTCCACACACCAGACTGCTCTGTGGGTGCAAGCCAAGCCTAGGGGCTGGCAGTCGCTGCTCGTCGTCTTCCGCACGCCGCGGCGAAGAGTCACCGGGCGGCACAGCGTCATTAGTTAACACGCTAATACCGGCACTTGCTGTTTGCAGAGGTGGTTCGGTAGGTAGGTAGCTAGGTACCGACTACTACCTGCAATCTTATCCATCGTCTTCATCGTGTCTGTCATATCCGGTACCCGAAAGTGTTTCCATTTCCATTTTACGGTAAGAAGTACTGTCTCTGCAGTAGGAGTATAGAAAATTTCGTCGGCACGCAAATTAGAATTAGTTCGAAGCAGCAACAGCGCAAACTGGAAATGATGATCATCGCCAAAGTTACCCCAGCAGCGGCGTCGTTGTTCGAGTCATTAACCATTCTTTCGGCACGTCGTCATCCGGAGGGCTTAGCGAAAGGAAATTCATTTGGCTTTTATGACTGAGAAGTATAGATATAAGAGATTAAAGGAAAAGAATATGCACTTTGGGAGACCCTAAGCTGTGTTTAACCCATTTCTGGCTGAGATAATAAAATTGTCGTTCGAAATTTTTTGTGCAAGTCAAATTTGGCATCTTGAAACTTTAAGAAGAAAAATACTGCAACAATTTGAAATGAACAGTCCAGAAGAATATTAAGCCAAAATCACAGGTAGGAGAACAAGTAAATAGTGCATCATCATAAAAATGCTTAAAGTCGGTCAAGGAAGGGTGTGTCTTCTTATCTGTTTATAATCACTAACAATTTTGAGAAATTTGAACCATTTCTTTTGAACTTTACTATTTGTACTATTATTATTGACCGCCCGGTTAGTTTTGAGGTACGATGCTGGTCTAACAAGCCAGTCATCGTATGTTCGAATCTCGGCTAGGCGGTGCTGGTAGAGAATCAGTATGATTGTTGCACTAGGTTTTGCTTTTACTATTATTATTCTGACAGGTGCACGTTTCGACTCTTACTGGTAGACAGCATTAGTATCTGGTGCCTCAAGGCTCACATATGGAATCTTGTTTGTTTATTATTTACGGATACAATATTTCTTGTATTTAAAAAAAACTTAAAAGCGCTAATGTCTGCCAAACAATAAAAGGTAAAAAGCTTGCTGAAGGGGTATGTAAGGAAATACAACCTAATATTATTTTGCAACTATTGAAATTAACCTATTTTAAGCAGTTTTAGTCGTATCACTGATTGTTTTACCTTATCATAAGCGAAAGGTTGACTAAAAGGGGGATATCAGCATACAAATGTTTTTGTTAACTTTAATTATTCAAGTTGTTACCACTGAAAGTCACTGCTATTTAGCTAAATTTCTGATATTTTACTTTCAAAATTGAGGCACTGGAACTAATTTTAATCAGCCCCAACGCATTTTAATTACCAGGGTAATTCTGAAAATATGACCAAGATAATGCTTTTAAAGCTCATTTATGTTCAACTGTTAAAAATCGACGACCCCTCATTAATCCGTACATTGGATGTCGCATTCACTCATTGGTAAAATGAAGTACCGTAAAACGGGGTAACATTGATCAGTTTGACCATTCTCATATAGAAGTGAAATAAACAACTTCTGCCAACTTTCCTGAACTGATCAATATTACAATCAATCAATATCATCGCATTTGATGCAGTTAGAAAAAAGGAGTACGTAATGATTTCGAAAGGAATTCCCTTGTGCTTCCAAAAATCGGAGGCTCGCACTGGTGTGTACAGGATACAACACACTGGGAGACGTGCCCCAGCTTCTCTTTAAAATCTTATATATAAAATGGATTTCTGTCGGGATGTTCCTTATAGAATCGAAAACTACTGAACCAATCGGCGTGGAAATTTACATGTAGAGGTTTTTGGGGCCAGGAAAGGTTTTAGTGATGGTTAGAGACCCCTCCCCCCAGGGGGGCTCCCATACAAATGAAACACAAATTTCTGCATAACTCGAGAACTAATCTAGCAAATAGAACAAAATTCGGCATGTGGGTGTTTTTGGTGACAAGAATTTATTCTATGGTAAATTGAGACCCCTCCCCTCTTTAGAAGGGGAATTATGACTCCTCTCCCCTTTAAGAGGGGGGGCTTCCATACAAATGAAATACAAATTTCCTCATAACTCGAGAAATAATCAAGCAATTGGAACCAAATTTGGCATGTGAAGGTTTTCGAGGACAAGAATATTTTCTATGGTGAATTAGGACCCCTCCCCACTTTAAGAGGGGTGGCTCCTGTACAAATGAAAAACAAATTTCCGCATAACTCGAAAATTAAACAAGCAAATGGAACCAAATTTGGCATGTGGGTGTTTTCGGAGACAAAATTTTTTTCTATGATGAATTGAGTCCCCTCCCCACTTTAGGAGGGGGGGTTCCTATACAGATGAAATACAAATTTCCTCATAATTCGAGAACTAATCAAGCAAATGGAACCAAATTTGGCATGTGGGAGTTTTAGATGGCAGAAATGTTTTCTATGGTGAATTACGACCCCTACCCCTTTTAATAGGGGAGCTCCCATACAAATGAAATACAAATTTTTTTATAACTTGAGTACTAATCATGCAAATGGAACCAAATATGGCGAATTTATTTTCTGATAGTTAGAGACCTCTCACCCCTGTGGTAGGGGGATATGGACTCTCATACAAATAAAACAGAATTTTTTGCGAAACTCAAAAACTAATCGAACTCGAGAAATTCGAGAGTCTTCCACAAAACATTAGTCAATAACAAGACCACAAAAACTATCTATAGTAACACTAGATCATTCAGGACGAGATGGCTGCGATTGTTGCCGGCGACCCGCCGTCGGAAGCGCCGCCCACTGGGGGGAGGCAACTCCCCGCAGAAATCACTACTGTCTAGGTTTATTTGTTTTCCTAGGTCTACCTGGGTTTCCTGGAACGAGCGAGAGCGCGTAAGGAAATGATCGCGAAATGGTACTTCCCACAAAAAATTTTTCCGTGAAATGGTACATTCCGCTTAAGGTTTTTCGCAAAATGATATTCGGCGAAATGTTGTACAATCATGGCGAATATTACTATCCGCTTTCTGGCTATGCAATGAGGGGACAGGGGAGTTGTTTTCTACTTTAGTGTGAGGGAAAATTGCAAATTTGTATATTAAACTACCCATTCTTGGTTACTAATAAGCATTAACATAAGCAGCAAATCAGCGTATCTGGCATTTTATAATGCACGTTGTTGTATATTAGCTTTTTGACTGCATAGGTGATGTAAATTGGCATCCAAAATTGTATTCGAATTCTTCGTGTCGGTAATTAGCTGTAAATTAGCATTGTCACCACTACAAGAAGGTTATCAGTAAAGTAGCTGTATATTTTGCCAAAATAGCATTTAAGTAGCATTTAAGACGACTTAAATGCTTATTGCCCTACATTTGAATAGCATTGGTGATGCTTATTGGTTACCTGGGATGCTTTCATAGTTACGTAACTGCCAAAATGAATCATCTAAGGTTGAACTCCTCAGAAACTTGCAAAACTCGAGATTGTGATAGAGATCATCCGAGATTCATGATTTATGTACAACACAGGTTAATTTGTGGCAATACGAAGTTTGTCGGGTTAGCTATTTTTATATAAAACATAATAATTTCTGTAATCCAAAAATCTGCAGTTTTTAAATTATACTGCCACTATTTTTACGATAAGTAATTTATCTTAACTTTCTTAATTTATCTTATGTTATGTAAAAATAGTTTCAGTTTCAAGTCCAATTATAAACTATACTTCAAGTTTAGTTTTAAGACTAATTTAAGCTTTATTTCTAGTCCGAATTCATCTCTAATTTCATGCCCAAATTCAACACTGATTTCAAATTTAATTTTAGGTCTGATTTCAAGTCCAATTCCCAATACCATTTCAAATGCAATTTAATTCTAATTTCAATTCCTACTTTAAGTTCAATTTCAATTTAATTTTGAGTTCTATTTCAACTTTGTTTTCAAGTCCAACTCGATTTCATGTTTAATACTAAATTCCAGACTAGACAATTTTAATTTGTCAATTTAATAGACCAAACTCGTGTTTTTAGTCTTGACCTTGAATTCCGGTCCAGCATATATATTAATATTTTTTTTGAAACGGTGGTTCTACAATTAATGAAGGGACAGTAGGGGAAAGTAATGATTTTTTTTGGAATGGAGGGGAAAGAGCGGAAAGGTACATGGGTACCAGCGAGCCACATGCCCTGGCGGGTGTTGTGGATTCGATTCTATATATATAAGAGGCTTGTCTGTAGCCAAAACCAGGTCTCTGACAGGACGTCATAAGAGGCATATCGGTAACTAAAAACAGACCCCTGACAGGACGTCATGCTTTCGTAGGAATGGGTTGTATTCTCAGTCACCTTTCTGGTCGACTGCTGGATTGCTTGATTGCTCAACTGGTCAACTGGTCGGCTGGTCTGCTCGATTCGATTGCTTGACTGGACTGCTCTACTGAACTGATCGACTGGACTGTTCGATTCGACTGCCGATTGGACAGATCGACTTGACTGCTTGATTGAACAGCTCGATCTAACTGCTTGACAGGACTATTCGATTCAACTGCTTGACTAGATTAGTCGACTCAACTGCTCGACTGAACTACTAGACTCAACTGCCTGACTGAACTGCTCGATTCGATTATTCAAATCGACTGCTCGACTCACTACTCGTCCCAACCGCTCGGTTTAACTGCTCGATAGGACAGTTTGATTCAGCTGCTCGAGTAGACTGCTTGACTCGATTAGACCGCTCGACTCAACTGCTCGACTGAACTGCTTGACTGAACCACTTGATTTAACCGCTTGACTAGACTGCTCGATTGGACTGCTCGACTCGACTGTTCGACTCGACTGCTTGACTCGATGGCTTGATTCGCATGCTCGAGTCGATTGCTCGTTGCGATATCCACGTGCCTCATTTGAATCGGTTCGCGGCAGAAATGGACGGTTCAGAGCCACTTACACAAAAGAGCCATTTTGCCCACCTATAGAATCAGCACAGTGGAGATAATATTTTTTTTCAGTTAAATAAAACCATCAAAAATATTTGTTTCAGTTTCATGATTCTTTTATGTACAACATTTTAGAGCTATATTATTGTAATCGTAAGATATTCGCGTGCGGTGATGCAAATAAATTTAATATAAAGCTCAAAAAACTGATATAAAGATTTAACATTTTTGCAAACACTGGCAAATGAAATGTATCCGCAATTTTCTTGACAGACATTTATATTTTCCGGATCGTAAGAGTCGGGCTCAACTAGTCCGGTTATAGCTTGGGTCGACCCATGCACATTCCAGCATTGGACAAAATGTAGGAGTCACAACGACTACCTGTTAAGCGTAGCTACCAACAACCCCTCTCCCCCTCACTTTTCCGTACTTTCCACTCCATTCCAAAAAAAAATCATTACTTTCCCCTAATTGTAGAACTATCGTTTCAAAAAAATATTAATTAAATTTAAGTCACAATATTCAGGTCCCAGAATTGCGGCCCAGGTCCATTTCTAAGTCTCTGTTCGGTTTTCTATTTACATTTTCTGTTTTCAAAAAAATAGAACAGGAAAAGAGGAAAAACAGGCATCAAAATGAGGGAAAAATGTTCTGAAATACGAAAAACGAAACAGAAAAGACAAATACAAGAGGAAAATTACAACTAAATATGGCAAAAAATAGACCAGCAGAAAAAAGACCAGAACAGAGAGAGAGAGAGAGAGAGAGAGAGTAAGAGGAGAAAGTGGAATGAACATTGGGTAGAAAAAAAAGAGAAAAGGATGAATAACGAGACTAGAATAGAAGGAAGACAGGACAGAAAAAAAAGTGACAGTAAAGGTGAAAAAACGGAACGAAACGGAACGCAACGAAAGGATGAAAAAGAAGAAGAAAGACGGAAAACGGAGAAGAAAAAATTAAGAAACGAATGAAAAACAGGACGGAAAATTGAGAAAATTGGGAAAAGAAACGAAAAAAAGTGATAAAAAGAAGAAAACTTTCATGAAAATAAGAAAAACGAAACGTGTCCTGAGAGGAAAAATGGGACGTAAACCGAGAGAAAAAAGTGAAGAAACAAAATGGGAGGAAAAGAAGAAGTACGGAAGAGAACAGAAGAAATATGAGAAAAAAAAAGAAAAACGACGAAGAACATAAGAAAGAAAATGAGGACCAATTGAAAACGAAAACAGAAAAAGAAAAACGGAGAAAATACGGAAGCAGGAAAACGGAGAAATGAGAACAGAAAAAAGTAAAAACGGAAAGAAAAATCAGAAGGGTTGTGTACAAGACACGACCGCATATACAGGTGACGCAGGACTACGTAAGTCTCTTTGTAGTGATAGTAGCATGTATTCATGCTTGTAATCATTCGATTCTTCATGTATACATGCTATATGCAACATATAAACATGCTACATGCGTTGTATGTAACATTTATCAAAATAGTAACATTGCATACGTTCAATTCTCAAAAGATTGTGCATTTGAAAACCACTTAACAAAATCAAGAACACAAACTATTGCTTTCCTGCTACCTTACTGAAATTAAAGATTGTTTTTATTACCCATTGTTCCCCACGTTGAAGGGATTTTACCAATTCAATCCTATTTTATCAACAGCACATTGTCTCACTACACTTCTAATGAAACGGCAAGCATGCGTATTCATACAGAGTCGTATTGTAACCGAACACTACAGCTGTAGCACATTTTTCCAACACAGATATCAAATTCGCCTAGGTTTAATCGTCTCGCAGTAAAGAATTTGCAATCTGTTGGGACAACGAACTTGCGTCATTTTTTCTGGCATACTTCCCTAACACAGACATCAAATTGGCCTACGTTTAACTGCGTTCGTAAGAAATCTGTCGGCACGAGGGGGCTTTAGCACTCTTTCTGGCGTACTTCCCAAGCAAGGACATCAAAATGGTCTAGGTTTAACCGCGGTGATAAGAAATTTTGTTGAAATGAGGAAACTTCGTCACTTGTTTTGGCTTACTTCCCAAGCACAGATATCAAATTGGTATAGGTTTAGATCATCGTAAAGAATCTTCCAACCAATCACGAAGCGAGAATTCTGGTAAAACATAGGTTCATTATTTTCAATTTTTCAATAGTTCAACATCAAGAATCCATACTTTTCTTCATTTGGGTCAATTCTTAGAAGATTTTCCGATCGATTGGTGTAAGAATATCGAAAATCGATCGGAAACCCGCTACGCTATCAGCGCTCAAAACCTTTCATTTTTCGAGACGCTCGCATTTTTCGATTTTTTGGAATGACACCCTATTTGGAAACTTGCCGTAAGACGTAGTCCTACGTCAAAACAGAACGTGACAGAAAAGGAGGAAAAAAATTACATAATAAGAGAAAGAACAGAACAGACGAAAACGGAAAAGCTAATGGGACAGAGAATAACATAAAACGTAAAAGGAAAAGAGATAAAATGGGCTTGATAAAGAAAAATGGGAGAAAAAATAGCTTACTGAAGAGAAAAGAAAAGAATAAGGAAAAACGTGACAAATAGGGATAAAAAAAAAACATGACAAAATAGAAGAGTGAATGGGAACATAGGTCTTGCACGTCGAACGAGTGCAACGAAAATTTATCCGGATTGCTTTGTGGCATCTAAAGCAAAGCAAAGCAAAGTAAAGCCTAGGTGCTACATTCCGTTATCGAAACTTGACCTTCTGTTTGTATACGGCAGACTTCGCAGCCAGCTGTTAGAGTCCAGGACAATTGCAGGGCCAGTTGCTACGATCCTATTGACTCTAACAGCCTCTCCCAGCCGAGATTCGAACATACGACGACTGGCTTATTAGGCCGGCATCATACCTCGAGGCCAACTGGGAGGCTTTGTGGCATCTACCGTGGCATAATCCTAAGAATATCCCACCGTACATGGACCGTTACCGGCCACATGACTTGACTCGACATATTGACGTACAACTTACCAGGCAGGGCTTGTGGTTAAAATTTTGAATGGAAAATCGATTTTTCAGAACTTTTGTCACTCATGGAGTCAACGTAAACTACGATAAACTACGGTTTACTCCAAGCACTATTCCATTCCATTGGTTTCGAACGCAATGAGCCAATAATTGCATACATCAAAACCTTTTCGACAGTGGAAGAATTATACTTCCTAAGCCTAACTATATAACTTCGGACTGCCATCGCATAAATTTACACAAAAGCTACGAAACAGTTTTCTTCTTTAATTATTTAATTATGTTGTCAGATGAATCAACAAAATAAATAAATAAGCAAAAATAAATATACAAGTTCTTTTGAGTGCTTGAGTATGAAGAAAATGTCATTTACGTGTAAAACGAAAAGAAGCGGCCCCAGGTGGTAGCTCTGGGGAACCCCAGAGGTGACTTGAACAGGGTCAGCTTGTTTGCGTTCCATTAAATATGACTAATCATTTCAGGATTTGGGTTCTTTCAATTTCATGTGGATTAAATACTCAAGCATGTCTTAAAATGTGAAATTTTATTATCGGCAATTTTGGCTGCTCCTTCAGATGTGCATTAGAGGAAAAAACATTTGTAACGTTTTACGGCACAATTTTCACTAATCCAATACTTTTACGGATGCTATGTATCATTCAGTTAACAAACCAAATTAACAGTTATGGTAGATACAGTAAAATACATTGCTCATACACACCCTTTCTTAGTGGTGAACTCTGCTTTACCGACCATGAAGTCTTCCACTTCCATCTAGCCGGGGCTAATTATAAGAATGGTACTGGCTTGAGGTGCGAATAATGATGCCTTTTGTCCGACCGCCAATTAAAACTAGTCTCCTAGGCACTTCCTGGCTCTAGAGAATAAGATTGTTTGAAAAGTAGTTAAAAGTTATAGAAGCAAATGGGCGAACACACCGACACTTAAGCCCGGATAATAAGCAGTTCGTTCACTCTCTAGCAATACTGCAGAAAGAACGTAATGCGAAATTCAAAAGAAAACACCTGAACGATATCTCAATAGATCAATAGAATACTGGCCGCAGTGATAGTGTCCATACAAAAAAAACAGGCACTGCATTAGAAGAAGACGAGTAATGCTAGTTTGATCTCTTTTATATCATTCCACGTACAACGACAGGCAATGCTGGTCGTTATTTCCCTCCGGTTCCTTAGCCCTGAGTAACAACCCTCTAGGCTCTAGCAGCACATTTTCGTAACATTCAGTTGAAGCAAGTCATTTATGGTTGCTGTAGGAACTAAAAACACGCCGAATTGTGCTACTAGAGAACTGCCAGTGCCATTATGTTTACGTACTGTCTTGGATAAAAATTTAATTCATTGTACGAAAACACTAGCTATATATGCATGTGTCGCCTGTGTTTGGGATGTTGAGTATTCATGGAGAAAATATATGATGAATTTACAACTTCTCACTTAACATTAATTTTCATTGATTATTTATTGATTTATCTTCAAGTGAATCAAATGGTGGAAAAATTTCTGTTCAATTGATGTAAACTGCTTGTTAAGCTGACAAGAAGTGAATGAGCAAAAAGCATTCAAAACCTGAATGACCACATTTAGATTTAGGTTTTGCTCCATTACCGCCCTGTAAGACGTAGTCATACAAAAATGGACTCTATCGAATAAGGTCGGCAGATATTATTACTTTCATCAATTGCTTAACGGGTTGCAAAACCTCATTGAAAGTCGTAAAGCATAGTTCAACGATCCCGTATTATTTGTATGTAATTAGGTTTTAAACATCAATAGCTCGGACCAACTTTGGAAAGCAAGATATGTAGTAGATATGATTTTAGTTGGAATTTTTTATCACAATTTTTGCTGCCTTGAATAATCTAATTCAAAAATGATTCTTTCCATATTGATGGAAGAGAACAGGATTCTAGAGATGAATTGGAGTTTTTTCCCAATTCTTTCGATACTGTTTTTAAATGTACAGGATGGAGTTCATTTGCACCAGATTCTATTGCAGCAATAGAGAAAGTAAAATGCGATTCACAAAGCAAATTTATAGGCTGTGGAACACTGTCCTATGAGTTTCACCTCCTGTACCTTCCAGAAAAACTTTTCGATTCATAAAACTTTATATGTATAGGTACCATTTTGCAGAATAATATTGACCAAAATAATTATCTTGCGTAGTAGAAAATTTGGTTTAAAACACAAAAAAACTATGGTTTTAACGATTTTAATAGCAATCATCAAGAAAATCAACTGTAAAGATTTGCAACTGCGCACGTTGTTTTTGCAATGATTTATTACCTAGTTTACAAAGGAAGACGGCGTAGCTTTTTTCGTTGCACCAGTTTATTGGTCTGAAAACCCAATTCAGTTAAATTGGTTTCTTTTGACTACAGCCTCCATGGAAACAATTCGGTTTGTTTGTATCTTTGCTACATCGTTTTAAATACAAATAGGTGTTCGTCATGTAAACATTCGGCAATCCTGCTTCGGTATGTGAGAAATTACTCTTTCTGATTAGTCTGGATAATAAATGACAAAATCTTGTTGGTAGGTTAGTTCATTTGCAGTTCAACTTTTCGTCGCTCGAACGAGTCATTTTTATAACCAACGTGAATGTGAACATTTTCGCCCTGTGGACAGATGGCTCTCGATACAGCCCGTTGTTGCTGTTGTTGTTGTTGTTGCAGTCGTATCTTTCTCGTAATCGGTTAGGTAATTGCAGAAAATTGTAAAATATTTATCTCATTTAACTGGTTTGCACTGTCCTACAGCGATGTCCTGCTGTTACTCGTAGTGTTGTAGCATTGTTTCAACAGCCAAGCAGGCTGGCTGGAGCAGCTGCCCTCATTGGGCAGCGACAAATGGACGTGTATGGACTATTTTGCCATTCGCTTCCTGATCTATTTCTTCACTGACCGCATTCCTTCTTGGACCGGTCACACCCTAACGTTTAACCATGAGTGATTTTTTTCTTTATCTTGAATCAGTTTTAATATGAAGTTCGTTGTTGCTCCGTTGTGCGTCGTTTTATTAAATAACCCTTAAATTTATTTTACAATTTAAAATTTTTAACAACACCATAAAATTTTTGTACCTTCGGTTACCGTAAGGCCACACAAGCTGCAGTGCCAGGGTTTTATTTAGCACATTTTGGTGTCTCGAAGCGCAGTGCTTGCAGCAAGGTAGGTACAATCGAAAACGCAATTCATGGAAATGGAAATTGCAACAGTGCCGGCAGGACTACAAAAAACCACAACAGGTTCCCTTTCTGTGAAATCGTTACCACGAGAACCAGTCCCAGGCCGGCCGCCACACATATCAGAAGTTCAAGAAACCTGCACCATGGAACGGCTATATTGTTCATGTGTTCCAATGTGTGTGATACTGTCGCCACCGCCACCGCCATCGCCGCCGCCGCCACCCACCATAATAAATCGTTACCATGGGGTCTCGGATCTTTCCGCACCCGGTCCACCCACTCACGGCCAATTCACTTGGCTTGTCGTTGGGTCGGTTCTTGAACAGTAGAAGACCCTTCGGAGACTTGTTGCGGTTCGTAACCACGCACATCCACAGAACCTTTCGCCTTGGACTGAAGTAGTTCAGTTTTATTGTTATTATTTCGATGTGCTGTTGATCTTTTTTTGCACCACCAGCCCTCGCACCGCCCCGTTACCGTACGAGAGATTTCGATTTTCCAGGGAAGGCATGGAAGGCATGGAAAGGTTTACCGCACAACAAAAAACCAGTTTGCAATGTAATCAGACTGCTTGCTGCAGACTGCTGCAGCCGCTTGTGGACTGGGCCCAAAAGGTACAAATTACCTGCCCGATCGGATAGCGTTGGTGTGGCATGAATTCCGGTGGATGTTGATGTATGTACGGCGGCGGCTGCGCGCCGGTCGAGACGACAATAACCGTGCAAAACTAGCAAACAAACACACACACCACTGCAGCCGCTTAAGTATTGCCTTAGTTACTGGCTCGAAAGCCCTGGGGAGTATGCTTAAATTTCGCAATGGGGAAAAGTGTTGTGCTCTGCGGTGTTTCGAAATGGGTAGAATAAGCAGGCAGAAAATGGTTAAACAAAGTTATTAAATTGAAAGTGGGAGAAGTATCCTAAGGAAGGGTGTGTAATAAAATGTGACATCCCTCGAGGGAAAAAACAAAGGAAAGGTTACACAAAATTGGTTGTCCACTGATTTGTCACCGCAACATTCGAAAATCGGAAAATTTAAGGATGATAAACTTCAATTATGGAAGAAATATGTAAAGAAAATTGCGATCTAGAAAAATCTTATATGTAATATGTCACGAGAAATCTTTATGAACTGAACATCGGAGCATAAAGCTATTACTGATATCGACTTCGACTCAATGAAAAGGTTTTACAAATCATTTTTAAATGTCGACTGTGAGCAACTGCTATAGCCGATAGGATTGTCCTTACCACTTCTTACTTCTAGTAGCATGGAGTTGGGGTGGCCATATCAAGAATTCATCTCCACTGTACCCGGTCCTAGGCTACTCGTCGCCGATTCGTTTAGCGTCTCAACGCACGCAAATCGGCTTCTACCTGGTCGAGATATTGCGATTTGTAAATGGGACAAACCACACCTTCCATCTATTCCTCCGATACCTTCGCCTCCTCCTCTTTGTAATTACCTAGTGAAGTGCCATTGCTAGTGGTTCTTAGGAATTTTTGTAATGTTCTGCCGGCAGTCGGTCCATTCCGGCGGTTCTATTATTATTCAATCCAGGTTGTTTCCTTCCTCATCCCTACACATAACATGCTTCGATGTGTATCCTTTACGAGATTGTTTCACCTTCTCATAGAACTTGCGCATCTGATTAGGCTGGAATAGTTCTCTTCACGATCTCTGCCCTCCTTCTGGCGTTTTTCCTTCACAGGATTGTGGTCAACTCATTCCGTGCTTGTCGATACTTGGCCAAATTCTCCCTCGTGACAATGCTTTGGTAGTTTTTTCAAGCTCGTTTTTCCTCTCCATCGCTTGTTGGCATTCTCCGTCACACCAATCGTTTCGTGCACTCGAGGTTACTTCACCCAGTGCCGCAGTTGGGGGCTCACTGACGGCCGAGCATATCCCGCTTCGTCCGTGTTTAAAGGCTTTCATCCAGTAAGCGCGCGTAGTACTCGGTAACTCGCGGGTTGTCGGAGAAGGACGAGTTTGTCACGAGATATCCATCGATAGTTTTGAGCGTACATGTAGGTACTGCTACTAGATAATGATCCGGGTCGATGATCCGCGCAGTGAGCGTATGGTAGCGATGTTCGAGAAAAACCGACCATCGATGAGAATATGGTCGATTTGGTTTAATTTTCGTTGACCAGGAGATCTCCAGGTGACTTTGTGGATATTTCTGTGATGAGAGAAAGTGCTTTTGATCGCCAGGCTTCGGGAAATTGTAAAGTTGATGTCCTATATAATGATAATAACTAGCACACATACGATTTTCTGCACTGAATTATATAGCACTACAGAGCGAGTCGCGCTTAATGGTATTTTATTTTATCGTATATAAACACTTATATAGATGAAACGAGTATAATTATTCCTCATTACTGGCCGTTATTTTTTGTATTAGAGTGCAAGCTATGGGACACGATCACCGATCGATACATCGCTTCCCTGTCGATCTCGGTGTTCATTCCCGATGGCGATCTTAATGTCTCGTAGCCAACAGCTATTGTATATTACTCAGCTCCAGCTCCAGCCTCCAGCTGTGCATAGAACAGTTCTTTTTCGTCGTAGAGTCTACCTTCATGTGGACAGTGAACATGTATGATGATGTAGTTGAAGAAACGGCCTTCCTCAATCCTCTATATATATACAATATCTACTCGCAGATCGCTTTCCAACCCATCACGCGAACCTACGTGCTGCTTATCACTACAAAACCTGTCCCCAGCTTGTTGGTCGCTCGACGCACCGCTTTGGTAGAACTGGGGCTTGCTGCCACGGATCTTCCACATCTTCTCACCCTTGCGACAGATCTCCTGGAGTGCCGCAATGCCGCAATTTCGGGGTTTTCACTGATCGAGTAGCATCCCGTCGTCACCCATGAAGCTCAATGATCTGCAGTTCTAGGTACCAAGCATCCATTCCACGTCCTCATTTCGTTGTCCTTGACCATGCCGAATGTTCCTTGATTTTTCTTAGTGTTTTAGATTTAGGTATGTTGCGCTACCGAGTCTCGTGATGGGGCTGCCATCTTAGGGGTAGTGTCCTAGACAACCCATTATTTGATTCAGCCGCCCACTCCGGATTAGACGCTGTCTTGAGCCGCTCCTTACCTGAATTACAACCGCGCATATGAGTGCCACCTTCCCCTGTCGATATACGACCTTAGTTTCTGCCGGGATTGGTTACCCGGTCTCCACTAATGTTGCTCGTACTCCGGCTGGTACCAGGAGGAGCTAGGGATAGGAGTTACTGAATAAGAGGTTAAGAACTACTATGGGGTCTATGTTACGCATTATCAAGCTGTTCACCAACCAGGATTATCCTATCCGATAGGATTAGCCCCGTAATAATTTTCTACACATTTATTGTACACTTCGCTTTGACATACTCTAATCATTCTGCAATTCTAATGTAAGATTGACATGGATATGACTTAATGTGGACTTTCTACTACGATCTTGTGTTATCTGGGTGAACAGGCTGTTTTGCTTATAACAAAGAGAGAGCAGATTTTTCTACGAATGTGATGGATTTGTTTATTTGTTTGTTTCTACGTAAAGTTCATCTGACAATAAGTTAACATGAATGGATAATACCGTGGATCCCTGCTAAATCGAACGATTCTCCATGCAAACTGACGAGTCCACGGTAATCAATTCATAATAGTCTGCACATCAAAAGCTTTTATAAAAATTTATGCGATGGCATGTCAAATTCAAATAGATCCTTCACTATACGAAAAGTACAAATGCTGCAGGCTTAGGCTTGTTGCTGAATTTGAGCGTCTTGCGGAATATGGAATCTATTTTGAAGTAAACCTGTAGAACAGTGCGAACACTGCGAAGCACGGATATTCAATAGCGATAATACTTAAGAGGAGTCATTTTCTTCATACATAACTTTGGCGATGAACATTGATTGTTCGCTTGTGTCTCTCAACGGTGCCGATTTCGGTCAGCGATTAGGATACGATGGTCAATTCGCAGGGTCTCGTCCAAACCTTTAGGCAGGTTGGATCATTAAAATCGCGAGCTATTTTTGAGATTAAGCCAAGCTGACGTGTTGCCTTGGTGATAACTTTCGTGCGATGGAGAATAAAGGTTAGTTTGGCATCCAGCAGATCGTTAACATGATCCAATCTCGTGAGTTCTTGCTGGTCGATTTCATCATGATGACTATAGACTCACCATCGATTAGATAATAGAATATTAACAGGTTTAATTACCTGCTCCCTGACTTCACAGTTGGCTTCGAGGTAAGACGCTGGTCTAATAAGCCAGTCGACGTATGTTCGAATCTCGGTTGAGAGAGGCTGTTAGAGTCAATAGGGTCGTAGCACTGTCCTGTATTCTAAGAGCTGGTTGCGAAGTCTGTCGTATAAAAACAGAAGGTCAAATTTCGAAAACGGAATTAGCACCCAGGCTTTGCTTTAGGTTTAACTATAGGTGAATTCCTACGGCGCCCGCTAACAAATATATCCAGGAGCCCTTGTAATATCGGCGATAGTCATCAATGGATCGTACAGCGAGGTACAGTTTTTCGCAGTGATGATTCCGCACATGGAAAAAGGTACGGTTTCAGATCCCCAGCATAAACTAGTTTTACACCAGCATCAAGCAGTATGATACGTCATTAATAAACTCGACAGTATGAGATTTTGCGGCAACCTACTGCTCTGGCTGAAGTCCTACTAGGCTGATCCGGTTGTTAAAATCGGAGGATCAATTTCCAGTGAGTTTATTGCTACATCCGGTATTCCACAAGGTGGCCATCTTCGCCCGCTCAGCTTTGTGTTATATTTCAACGACGTACAGATGATCTTAAAATCAATTTCGAGGTCAAAAAAGTAAAAGACGTCATGTTCCTGCAACAACAACTGGAGCGCTTTCGAAGATAGTGTAACGAAAATAGAATAGGGCTACTCATTAGCAAGTGTTCAGTTTTATCGTTCTCCACGAAAAAACAATCCTGTCCTTTTCGACTATCATCTCGGCGGTGAACTGGTTAAAAGAGAGTCCTGCATCAAGAACCTGCGGATCCTCCTTGATTCACAGGTCATCTACAAACAGCATATCACTTATATCGTTCCCAGTTAGCACCAAGTCGTACGTCAATGTACGAAAATAATCTTATCGGAATCGTAACTAAAGCTTAATAAAGTGCACCCAAGTTGATTTTCAATCGTATATAATAATAATAACTGACACACGATTTTCAGCACACAATTGTATAGCAGTACGGATACGGAGCGAATCGTGCTTAACCGGATATTATCGTATATAAAACTTATATAAATCAAATGCATATAATTGTTCCTCATCACGTATATCGCCTCCAAAATAGTATGGATATGCAACTTTTGCGCATTAAATACAATTTATTAGCATGCATATATGTCCGTAATACTGGATTTTACCTTTTATATACATATCAAAAAGCTAGCTGGGTTGCTAAAATATCCCGCAGTTTTGACCTGATTAAGAAGAACCGCGAAAAGCTTCACTTATATACATTGCTTGAAGAATTTGTACCTCGTGCTTGTTTGTTCGACGCTGGAATATTGCTCGGTGGCCTGGTATCTACATTATCTTAGCGGCGATCATCAAATGCATTGCTGATATCCTAATGGCGAGAGCCGTTTGTCTCTATTAGTCTACGAGCTCAACTACGGCCGTTTCGTAGCAGAATGTTCCTCCAAGTGCCGTTTCGAAGGACAAATTATGCAGCAAACGGGACCACCGTCGGGCTACATTGAGTTTTCAGCCAATTGTCTGTTGGGTTCAATTTTCACCTTACTCCTAGGCAGGGATGGCACGATCACATTGACTCAATTCACATTCATTTGACAGCACCGTCTCAGCCAAGCAAAATTTGACAGAGTTTTATATGGGATAAATGAACGTTCATTTAGTTACTTATGAGGTACTAGCATTGTAGCTCCGTAACTACAAAAGATACAGCAAAATTGTAGATAATAACTAGTTCTTTTTCGTCCCATATACAACTTTTTTAAATTCTGCTTGACTGAAACGGTACTGTCAAATGAATGTAAATTGAGTCAAAGTGATTGTTCCATCCCTGCTCCTAGGACCATTCGTGGGAACTTTTTGATCATTTTTCGTACTAGTTAGACTAATGCTATCATTAATACAACAATATCTGTTGATTTAAACAAAATAAACATTGAAGCAGTAAAAAAAGACTCTATATTATTCCCTTGGGGCACATCAGAGTTATTCTCAAATTGCGAATATAAACCCAGCCATTTACGAAATTTACGCAGTTTTTTAACACGACTTTCAGAATTTACGCGGATATGCTTTACGCGTCGCTTCGGATTCTACGTGATTTTTTACGAGAATTTATTAAAAGGACTCTAATGAACGCTATACATTTAAAAACTCCAAATCAACGAATAACAACAACAACACTCTTACCGTCCCGCAGCCCAAAAGCATCCCTCGATTTAACACGTTTTCGAACGACCCGCTTTGTCCTGCTACCTGAATAGCTCTCTTCCCGGCATTTCTTTCTTCGAGTCTTTCTCACCTTTCCACCGGTTGGTTGACTGTAGTAGGTTGAATGTAGTGGAAGCCGCCCGAGGTTGTCATTACCGACCGGCAGCGGCAACAACGGTCGGTGGCAGCGAGCGGCTAGCGGCGGCAGCAGCAACGACCTGGTCTCTCGTCGCCCATGCCCGTATGGTAGGGTGAAGGAGTGCAGTGAAAAAAATATTTTCGCAAGTCTTTCCCGTTCCTTTCTGGAGTGCAGATCGTTTTGAGTTTGGTCGTCGGTCGGTCGGTCGGTACGTGATCGCGCGCGCACTCGGGAGCCTCCTATCGGTTTCCTACATATTAGTCACACGGTCGGTCGGTCGGTCGGTTGGTCTTCGATGGTAGAAGGTGTGATTTAAGGTATCCGAGCGCAAAACTGACGCGCTGTGTGTCGGATGAGAACTCGTTCTGTGTGGGGTATTTGGAGCACCAGTGACAGTGTGGATCGTACATGCATTTAGTCCGATGACGTCACCTACGACGTTGCGGTGCACCGCAGGACTTTGAAAGTGCACCGGTTGATAGTGCTGTGCGGGTTACCTAATACGATAGACTAGTAAATTAAGAAGCCGGTTTGCCGGATACAACGCGTAGACGCAATATAAGGTATCGAATAACTTTGCAGTTTCATTGTTTTGTACTTGAGAGCGAAGGAGCGAATATGATCGCCACTAAAAGACAGTTTAGCCGCGTGATTCATGGCGGCGTGGTACGGTTGCGTGACGTTTATTTAAATATGTTTTTTTCTGTTCTTTTTCTTTGTAGAATCAAAGTGCCGGCTCGCACGACAACTTTTTAACCGAAAATGGACGAGTCCACGTCGTCCAATAATGACCACTCCGCGATGACGGGAGATGGTTATGCTTTTAGAAATGAAATATCGCTTTCCATTGGAGATGAGGACCACAATTCGGGCACCAACAGTACCGCAATTCCCACTCCGTCGCCTCGGCACGTCGAAATACCCGTTTCGATGGACAGTAATGAATACACGGCTCTGAAGGATAGCAGCAAACAGGACGACGGCAAAATGAACGGTTTGGATAATCCGGCGTTTGAGCATGAAAAAGAAAAACGACCACTCAGTTCGTTCGGTCATTCGGGGGAAAAGTCACTTAGTGCAAGCTCGATAAACGGGAAACTGGCTGGTGAAAAACCTATGGCGGAAGCGGTCAATCTGGAGTTGCTGAATATGTCCAAACCAGCCAACGGTCATCAGAATGGAGGAGCGGAAGCTTTGCCCGTAAAAAAGGATACGGAAGTTGATCTCGGAGATCCGTACGATGAGTACTTTGTCCCTGTCAACGAGCATCGGAAGTATATGAGGTAAACTGTTTCTGTTTATGTTGAGATTTTTTCCCCGTACATAGGTTGCAACGAAAGAAAGGTTTTTGCTTTTATGATTCGTAATCAGAGAAAAAGTGAAATTCGATATGGAACAACTTGATTCAAATTCGTTTTTTAAATCATTCGTCCACTTACTTACGTCACCAAACACGGTTGCCATTCTACTACTACTACCTCTTTCACCGCTACTACTACTACCAACCACTACTATTACTACTACCACTACCACCACAACTGCCTATCATAATCGGTTCCTTAAACGTCTATCGTAAAATATCTAGCGTTTCGTTCCAAAAACCACGCCGTCAAGGGTACATCCATCAAGACCACGGTGTAGACTACACCGGTCACTCGGTCAATGAGCCGGCGCACGGAACAGTGGACTATAAACAGTGGACCAAGATCACGAGGTACCCCCTTGTTCTCTCTTACCTATTCTCCTGCAGACTCCGAGCTGCAGTCATTAACCCCCATCACTACCTAATAAGTAAACGATTAGCAAAACCACATACCAAAACGCCACACCTCCTAATACAAACGCGGGTTGTGATGGAAAAGTGCTTAACCTACGCGCTGAAATCCGTAAACCATTATTCAAAACACCGGTGCACTAATCTCTATGTTGTCCACGCCCGTAGTTCAAGTAAGCTCGAATAACCTGATCGGAACTTGCATCCTAATCCCAAGCATCAGCAGCCGAACATTCATGGGGTGTACCTCGCCGTTCAGCTTTCTCCCCCTACCGACTGTGTATCCTAACCCACCCCCCTCTGGAATCGTGATATATTCTGTGACAGGTAGTATCGATGTTTAGGAAATGCTTGGTAAACTGTTTCGGCTTATCCCCCATAGAACGTGCTGCAGCTGGTACACAACCAATAATGCTTTTACTCTGGTCAAGGAACCTCAATTACGCAAGTACCGCATGTGTGCACCACTCCAATTATATTTAAACGAATCGCAGCGATGTACTAACTCCGTATAGTGCTGGAAAGTGTCGATCACATCTTTTAGTCTGTACATACTCGATCTATATAAAACTTCGCTGCTGACCTGTACATATGTCATAACGTTAAGCACTGGTTCGCATGCTGTGCGGGTAGTAATCTGATTATTCGCTTTTCTAGAGGCGAGAAGCTGTACGTAACCAAGGACAAACGAGACAAGAAAAAGAAGAACTGGCTCTGCTGGCTGCTCGGACTGGGCGTGCTGCTGGCGGTGATTATTATCGCTATTCTTGCCGGATCGGGCGTCATATTCAACGAGAGTCCAACTCCGGTTGAATCGCGGAAGTTCGATTCCAACCATAATATTGCTGCTGCCGGAATACTGGGATCTGGTTCCGGTTCTACGAGTAACGGTACCTCGGCGGCACAGTATCCGGCAACACCGGGTCCGCCAGGATCAACGGTTCCGCCGATGCCACCAACAACCGAGGAGAATATTGTGTATGTTCCGAATACTATTGAGGGTCAGATTACGTTGACAAACCTGGAGTTCCTAGACGATTATCGTAATCCGAATAGTTCGGCTTACAATGTTTTGGTAGCGGAACTGGAGGAGGAGATACGGGAAAGTCTGAACGTTCCTGGATCACGCGAGGAGTTGTTCGTTAAGGTTATGAACTTGAAGTAAGTAGGACGATTGTTTTTTTGTGTGGTTCAGTTAAGTTTAATGGTTGATTTTATGCAGACCCGGCTCGGTTGTGGTTGATTATCGGGTAAGCTGGGATAGCTCGAAATCACCCCTAACTGTCGATACCATGAAGGAAAGACTGACGAGTTACCTCTCCCGGAATCACCAATATCTGAATACCTATATCGTTCCGGTAACTACGATTCGTGTTGCACGGCTTCCCGATATGTGTTACGCTGGACCTGGCGAAATGAAGTAAGTGCTGTTCATTTTCTTAGATTTAATGGACCAGTAATTAAACATTTCTTCACTTGCAGCTGTGAATACGCCTGTAGATTCAACCCTCAGTTGGGAGACTTTGTTTGCATCTGTCCGGATGGAATGCGTTTGAACAATGATGATGGAAAGACTTGCTACACACCAGTTCCGGCAATTCCAACCGAGCGCACTCCCGCACCTGAGCCGGAACCGGTTAGTGAACCTGCCCCGGAGCCTGCTCGAGAACCAGCCAGTGAGCCAGAGCCTTCAAGTTCTCCGGAACCTTCTAGCGAACCGGAGCCTTCGAGCTCACCCGAACCAGAACCGTCGAGTGGCACACCATCCGCTGAACCTGAGCCAGCGAGTTCACCCGAGCCATCTAGCGAACCGGAACCGGCCAGTGAACCGGAACCGGCGAGTGAGCCGGAACCTGCTAGTGAACCGGAACCAGCCAGCGAGCCGGAACCAGCCAGCGAGCCGGAACCAGTCAGCGAGCCGGAACCTTCGAGTAAACCAGAGCCTGCGAGTGAACCGGAGCCTTCCAGTTCTCCGGAACCAGAGCCATCCAGCGAACCGGAACCGTCCAGTGAGCCGGAGGTTTCTAGTTCAACAACGCCAGCAGTTAAAACCTCAACTGAGTCGAAAAGTTCTGGTAAACTCGTAGTCGAGCCAACGCCCGAGCCAGCGAGTGAACCGGAACCTACAAGTGAACCGGAACCATCAAGCGAACCGGAACCATCAAGCGAACCGGAACCAGCTAGCGAACCCGAACCTGCCAGCGAACCTGAGCCTACTAGTGAACCAGAACCCGCCAGTGAACCAGAACCATCAAGCGAGCCGGAGAAATCATCTTCCAACCAATCGGCGAAACTTCAAGTAACTGATGCACCATCCTCCACTGCTGAACCAGAACCAGTTGGTGCACCTGAACCGACTAGCGAACCAGAACCCAGCAGCGAACCGGAGCCAACTGGTGAACCTGAACCATCCAGCGAGCCGAACCCGAAAGGTGAAGTCGAACAGATCAAATCCACAACACTGCAATCGACAAGCGTTCGTGAAACAACCCTAGGTAACCCTTCGGAGTTCAGCTCAACCACATCGGCTGGAGTAAATCTCGAAAAACTGCAGTCCACCACCGAATATCAGACCAGGCCGCAAAGTTCAACGAACGGCGCCTCGGAAGAGGAGCACACCAAGCCTGATTTCATGATCGTTGATGAAGAGGCAACGAAGCACTCAACCAGTGCGGAGTCGATCTCGTCGACATCTCCCAAATCTGCTTCGGAAACACCGGCACCTGTGACGGAGATGATTGTCGATGATACTCCTCAGCCAACGGTCGGATCTTTTCTGATTGCCGGAAAAACCAACCGGACTCCCGTTCGTGAACCGACGAATGTTTTCGATGCGCGATCATTGGAAGAAAATGAAACCGAAACTAGCAGCAGCTCAGTGTACGCCACGTCCAGTCCCATTCGGTTGGAGGAATGGCGTCAGTCGACTAGTTTTTCCACGACCACGGAGTCACTGGATAAGCAGAAGGCGCATGAGGAAGATATGTCTCCGTTCCTGCCGAACTTTGAATCATCCAGCGCTAAAGTTCGAGGTACCTATGCTGTCACGGAAGCAGTAGTGGAAGCAGATACAGCCCCTTCAATTCTGTTACATGCCGATCAATCGCCATTCCTGCCGGAAATCGAAAATAACGCTAGCCTAGTAAATCTACTTCATGAGGGACTGGATCGGCCAGACAGCGATGACGGTGACTCCCAGCAGCAGTACCTGGAAGTTTTGCCACTATCGAAAGAGAGCGATCGGGCAGATTACAAGAAACAACTAGACGAGGCTGTTACGAAGACAGTTTACGTGGCGACCACAATCAGAACGTACATTCCTACTACGGATTCGGAAGAGATTCTTATTACGGCGGCCAGTTCAAGGAACGTTGTTGAACAGACGACTGACAGCGGTGAAGAGGTGATGACCGGTAGTACTGAACACGAAGTAGAAGAGACCACAGTTGGAAAGATAAACGCTTCCAGTACAACAACTACTCAAAAATCTGCTCGACTGGAAGAAGTTCTTGCTAAGACCGATGTTATGGAACCAACCACATCCCGAACGGAGAATGTCAAATCTTCACCAAAGTCGGAAGTTGAAGAGATACCTGTAACCGAACAGGTTGAGGGCGATCAAACAACGCTGAAGGAAGAGGTGGTCCAAAAATCCACTTTTAAACCTACCAATGATGCAGTCGACTTGGAAACGAAAACAGAAGAAGTGTCGGAAGTAGCAACAACTCCAAAAGAAGCCATGGCAGCCTCTTTGGCGAATCTCGAATTAACAGAAGAACGTGATGCCACTGATAAGAGTAAAATTGAAGAGACCACCATTGCCGTTGAACTAAAAGAGGAAAATACTGAACCACAACCTACTACGATCGTGGAGTCATCTACCAAGAAGGAAGTAGAAGAAACAACCGTTCACGTGACAGTTTCGAATACATCCTCCACAACAACGGAACCGGCAACCAATGGTAAGCTATCGGATGTAACAGTTGAAGCTAAGGAACCAGAACCAACAACAACAACGTCAACAACATCAACAACGACAACATCAACCACAACAACAACCACCACAACGGCAAAAGTGGAACCTCCAAGCAGCAGCACCACCGAGGTTCAACCGTCTTCGACAAGCTCGGCAACAACCAGTGACGTGACCAAGAACGACGTCTACGAGAAAACCCTCCAGGATTTGGATGAAAACAACGACATCACCGAAAATGACCTCAAAGTTCTTCCGCTAGGGAAGAAACCACCACCCGGACCGGATCCACTGCTGGCGGCAGTTGACTCAACTACGGCCACAGTTGCAGCAGGACAGGATTCCACCTTCGAAACGACTACCGGTCATTTTTTAGGCAAAACGACGTTTCTTTCGATTAGATCAGAACGATCGAATGAAACGTCGGTAATCGAAACACGAAATTCTGAAGGTAACAATAACGAGTTTGACGAGCTGGCAGCCGCTAGCGGAATGTTTACGAAGTGTGCGATCGGACAGTTCGAGTGTACCAACGGGACGTCCATTAAGGATGGCGGTTCGTGCATTCAGAAGTCCGAGCGATGCGATTCGGTAGCGCACTGTTCGGATAATTCGGACGAACAAGACTGCGAGATGTTGGGCTGTCCTGGGCACTTCCAGTGTAACGACGGTTTCTGTCTGGCTCGACAACATGTCTGCGATGGAATAGTGCACTGTAACGATGGTAGTGATGAGTTGGCGTGTGAGCGGTGGGAGTGTAATTTTGATGAAATACCCTGTAATTCGGGCGGTGGACGAGGTCCATGTTTGCCTGCGCAGTGGAAATGTGACGGATTGGAGCAGTGTCCCAATGGATCGGATGAATCGAATTGTCCGGACACTTGCACTAATGATGAGTACTTTTGTGTGAGACAACGCAAGTGTATTCCTGAAGCTTGGAAGTGCGATGGAAAGGCAGACTGTAGCGATGATGAAGACGAAAGATTGTGTGACTGTCCGATGGATAGCTTTAAATGCAATACGGGGGGTTGTGTGCCCGTGGACTCCGTGTGCGATGGTCATCCACAGTGTCCGGACCAGTCCGATGAATGGGGTTGCTACAGTGTCCAGGGAGGAGCACTGAGAGTTCGCGTACAGTCACCGCAGCTGGAGAACGTTTGCGGAGATGGTTGGACGAAAGATCTTTCAGACGCTGTCTGCGCCCGGCTAGGTCTCGCCGAGGCTAAGTCATTCTCGATCTCAAACGAAACTAGTGACCGACCGGTTTATCGATATAGGAATACGAGCGAAGATAGTTTGCTGTCCGCATTTGAACTTTCACCAAAATGTTCTTCCGGATTGGTGAAAATGGAGTGCGTAGAATATCGTAAGTCTCTAATTGGTTTAGCCATCGGAAATTTGAAACTAATCACCGAAAGTTGTTTTAGGTTGTGGACGCGAAAGTAATGAGTCCTCACTGGCCCAGCGAATAGCAGGAGGAGTACATTCTGATGCAAATCAGCTTCCAAGTTTGGCACTAGCTTACAGTAACAATGCAGCTATTCGGTGTACTGCAAACATAGGTAAGTGTTGGAGTCATCAGTAACTTAACCGCAATCTAACCTGTATCGTAAACTTTCAACAGTATCTCCTCGGTGGGCCATTGCCAGTTACTCGTGCATTATGGGCAAAACCGAGTTCATAAACAGCCGACTTGTAACGGAGTTGAAGTGGCAGCTATTTGCCGGAAGCTCACAGTTTAATTTTTCCCTAATCGAGAGAAGCAACAAAACCGACTCGTACCAAGTAGTGGAAGTCCAAAACATCGTATTCTATCCGCAGGTTTGTTACAGGCCGTCACAAAATAGAGCAAACATGTACTTATTTTTTCTATTTCACAGGCCAAGTACAGACAGTTCCTCTACACCGGTGATATTGTGTTGCTCGAGTTGGCCAAGCCGCTCCGGCTGAACGAGAGGGTCAGAAGTGCTTGTTTAGCGGAAAGTGCTTACATTGACCCGAGGCAGATATGTCTAACGGCCGGTTGGGGCAGTGATCCGTCGGACGTGGTCAGCACCGAACAGTACCTTAGGTACCTCCCAGTCCCTACAATACCTACAGAGACGTGCAACTCCAGTTCGCACTACAACGGATCTCTAACGGATGGTACTATTTGTGCGGGATATCTGAACAGCGACAAAACCACTTGCTATGTAAGAATTTTCATCCAGAATCCAGTTCTGAATTTAAATAACGAAACCCAATTAAAAATTTCCATTTCCATAGAACGACGAAGGAGCTCCGTTGATGTGCTACATCAACCAGAGCGAACAGTGGCGACTCGAGGGAATCCTCAGCTACCACGGCAATTGCGGCAAGCGACCACATCCGGCCCTCTACAACTCGATTACCTCGAACATCTCGACCTGGATTCGCAATACGGTCGGTAATGATTTGATGTTTGATAGCGGACGCCACGATTCCGCCGGTACTACCAGTGCAGCAGAATCCACCTCCACGACCACCAGCAGTAGCACGCTGGCAGTTGATGGCGAGCGATAGAAAAAAGTTACGCTCGCGCGTTTATGTGTAAATATTGTGTGTATTATAAAGTGAACCGCGTAGGAGAATGTGGGTAGTGAAGCAAGACATGAAGCATTCAAAGTTTGTATTTATAGCTAGCAAGTAGTGGTAAAATATGAGAGTATAATTCTGCGTTTCGGTAGTAAATACGGAGAGGATGTCTGATGAGAAAGAGAAACCCTAGTCACAAAAGTCGAATACTTTGTGCCAATACCTGAAATGGAAGAGAACAAACTCGGATTTTCATCAAATGAAAGCAAATCGCAAGCAAAGGATATCCCATTTTTGGACTGTTGTTTACGTTACCAATTTTGAATCGAAACTATGGCAAAACGCTGATAGCATCGGACACTAAAACTCGGTTTGTTTTTTCAGTTTTTATTTTTGTAGTATTGAATATCATTATTTGCTTGTAAATATCAAACGCCGTCTTATAAATTTTTATAACGATACTGAAGTGGAACATTACTATGAGCACGAACTAAATAGAAGAGCGAACAGAAGAAATTAGTTTACGCAGAAAAAATGAAAATGAATAGGAATGTTCGAATTGCAATTTTAGGGTATAGGAAGATTTGCAAATTACCTTCATTTACATACTAGTGTTACGATAGGATCTTTGTAATCTGCTTCGGTATTTGTATGGTTGTAATCAATACTCAAAATTAAAGAATCTCAAAAGTTCGTAGAAGAGATGAACTGGTTCTGTTGAGTAGTGTAAAGTTAGATTTATAAGATTTTACGGAATAATAAATCGTGAAAGTAGATAATTTTACTTTGTTTTGGTTCAATAAGTTGTCAATTGTGAAGGAATATCGTTCCTCCTCTTTCGACACCTGCTCGCTGAATACTCTCAATTAACATACAGGACAAAACAAAGCAAAGCCTAAGTGCTACATTCCGTTATCGAAACTTGACTTTCGGTTTTTATACGACAGACTTCGCAGCCAGCTGTTAGAATACGGGACAATTACAGGGCCAGTTGCTACGATCCTATTGATTCCAGCCAAGGTTCGAACATACGACGACTGGCTTATTAGGCCAGCATGATAGCTCGATGCCATAACATACACAACATACAGGACAGTCCAACCTTTATGACGTAACCCTCCGCGCAATTCGTATGCACCCGGTACGCGCACGTAGCACATCACCCGTTCTAAAGTAACTTTGAAAGTTTATCCGAAAATCCATACTCGTGCTTTATCTATCATAGTTGTTTACCTTCGACTTCATTGTATGCTAAAATCTACGAAAATATGATGTGTGGGCACGTTGTATTCTCGACATTTCCGATTGTCAAAGTGTGAAGACCTGATTCGTGGTAGCGCGGTATCCCATGAAGACTTCAGTGTGTAACTAACTTACTCATAAAACTTGAGCGTGTAATTGGCCGGGAATAGTTTCGCTAGTTCCGTATGATCTTCCCACTTCCATGTTCTTCGATATGTAGATTATCCCCGGTGGTAATGCGTTGATAGTTGTTTCAAGTTCTTTTTTGCTTTTCCATCGCTTGCTGGCATTTTCCAATAAATCAGTCATTTCATGCACTTGGGGATTCTTTACCTAGCAACTGCGACTGCGACCTTTTTCAAGTCAGAGCACACCCTGCCACATCCATCTTGGAGAAGTGTCCAATTCCATAGAGGAAAGTTGATCCTCATCCAGCAAGCTCATGTCTGTCGGCAGTACGCGGGTTGTCCAGTTGCTGAATATTTAAATGAGGAGGACGGCGTTGTCTCGAACATCCGAACATGTTGTGCTTCTAGGTAATGGTCTTAGTTAACGTCGTCAACCCGGAAGGAGCGTATGTTGGTAATGTTCGAGAAACACTTCAACGTATAATTCCAAGGATTTGGGAGGAGAACAAAATACCGGAGGATTGAATGAATGGTGTGGTTTGTCCCATCTATAAAAAAAGACCGCGGCATTACGCTGGTCAACGCCATCCACAAGATTCTCTCCCAGATTTTGTTGGGTCGTCTATCCCCCATAGCAAGAGAATTCGTAGGGCAGTACCAGAGGGGCTTCTTGGGAGCTATTATGGATCAAATTTTTACTCTCCGACAAATCCCTTAGAAATGTCGGGAGTACATCTTGCCCACGCATCATATTTTCGTGGATTTCAGGACAACATACGATATAGTCGAGCGCGAACAGCTATATGGCTATATGCACGAGTACGGTCTTCCGAAAAACTGAGGCGCCTAATCGAAGCTACTCTAGAGCGAGTGATGTGTTACGTATGTTATTATATGTTATTCAACATTACTATTGAAGGTGTGATCCAACGAGCTGGCATCGAAACCAGAGGAACAATCTTCGGCAAAAGTGGTCAACTCCTAGCCTTCGCGGACGACCTCGATTATTACTAGAAACCTTGGGACGATGGAGACCATCTACATCAGATTAAAAATGGAGGCTATGAGGATTGGGTTACAGATATATGGTAGAAAGAGGCATAAGAGAAAACAATGTTCGTCTTCGGACTGTAACTATCAACCGCGATTTACAGGAAATGGTTGACGAGCTTGTATATTTGGGCTCTCTGGTCATTTCCGAAAATAATACTAGTAAAGAGATTCAACTACGCATTCAAGCTGGAACTCGAGCCTGCTTTTCCCTCCGCAAGACACTTCGATCAAGGAACCTACTGCAAACCATGAAACTCAGTGATAAGCAATATCAGCTACCTACCAAGCTTTTATTTTATTGTTATTTGTTCCGAGCATCAGTGTGCTAAGATAAGCTCGGCTTTCATGAAAGTTATGCGTGAGAGAAAAAACCTGCTTGGGATGTGTGCTGAATATGTGAAGCTTATGAAAGTGGCCCACTTCAAAGCGGTTATGTCATCAGTAAGCTCAGCTGTCTCATCGATTAAAGACAGCCATTAGTAAGCTTAAAGAAGCTAGTTAACAAATGCAGCAGCTTGCCAAGAACCCAAGTAGCACTTGTAACTAATCATAAAAATAAAAAAATACAAAAAGGTTGCACAGCAGTTACATTTAGGATACTTGTAACGAGTTAGGTTACATAAAATTAAAAATAGTTACTTTTTAGTTTTCTAGTGACAAAAATCTCAAAAAGTTACCAGGTAGTTACCAAATGACCAAATTGAAACCTTTTTTTCGAACTGTCAACAACTTGGTCGTCGCAAAACAGTCACCTTTCAGTTACGAGTTACCAAATAGTTATCAAGTGACACAAATGAAACCTTTTTCCAAACTGTCATCAACTTGCTGGTCGCAAAACAGTTAATTTTCCGTTACGAGCAGTTACGAAGTCAAAAAAAGTCGGCTAGTAACATTTTCGCAACAATTTGTTCACTGTTCCTTGTAAACACAACGGATTAAGGAAAAACTAGACCTGAAGAATATTGCTAATGGTAAAGATAAACAATTGGTACACGGGTTGTGAAATGCTCTTGTAAATGCGTTTATTTACTTAATTGATGGTACTAAGAATCTTCTCCGCCCAGACATTGGTATTAAGTAAACAAATGATGATTATTCTCAAACGTCAAAACGATCAAGTTACATCGAAACGAAACCGGCAATGAAAATAGGTTACAGTGTAACTTAGAAATGACGACATAAGAAATAAGTGACTACAACAGATTTAATATTGGTTACCGTATAACCGATATCGTAACCAGGTCGAAGGCTAAGGTTACGTACAACTAGAATGTAACTGAAATGTAACCTTCTATGATTAACACTGGTGGTAACTGTTTTATTCAAACTGAAACTATTCTTTGATATTAAATTAACACTTTCTTTTCACAACAATCACTAAAAAATACCTTTTCCCGATATCAACAATGTGAACAATGAACAATGGCTGCTTAAAATCATTTCATGCAATATGCCGAAAACGATACAAAACTTCAAGGACGATGGTGTAGTAGTTAGAACCAAAGGCAAAATGGCTATGAATTTTACTGTGATAGAAGTGATAGCGAAAACAACTTGATTTTTAATGGTTTCTAGGTGAATGCTCCACTAATTCATTATTGCTAAGAATAAATTTAAAAAATCAAAAAATTAAAATTTAAATTTTTATATTTGATTTACAAAACATCAATTTTTCAAAGAAGTAAGTAACGAAAAGCTATATTAAATAAGAGCGCGTGAATTTTTCAAAGCTAGAATCATGCATTTCACCATAAATTTGAAACTGCATTAAAATTTGTGTTGAAATAATAATTTATACACTCTTCTATATTCAACAGTTAAATTTACTGCTTGACGTTGATAGCCATAGATTGAAATAATAAACCTGCTACATATTCGCTATGCAATAAAAGTTACAAGATAACTAATTTGCCACCAATTGAAAGTCAATTTACAGTTTATGTGTAACTTCAATAGTAACCATTTTGTAACTATACATGTTACATATTGGTTATTGAGTAACTGTTAATGCAACCAGATTTAGTTACATAAGTTGCGCTATTTCGGTTACACAACTGTTATATTTTAGGTTACTGTAACCGAAGTTTTACATTTAAATTTGTCGCATATCAGCCGCTGCGACTCAATTGTGACAACGTGTGCTACTTGGGAAGGTCACCGAGACCGTATTGACGCTACTATCTATCTATCAGAGGTGACTTGGTTTTTGGACCTTGCTACCCTGATCGGCGACGCAGAGCACATCTCCCCTTTTTGAGATATTGCAGTCTGCGTGCTATTTGTGCTCCACAATTGCAGAGCAAGTGTTCCGAGGTTAAATATCATCTTGTACGAAACCGAGATTCCGAACAAGATATTTATTCGGACAATGTCCTGTCACAAGACCGGTAAGCGTGCTGAGATCTCTCTTATTGAGACTCAGCAACTTTTGAGTAACCTTAATACTCGACGTTATAGATTTTTAGATTGTTTGAGCGATTGTACGGCCTTCCAATCAGCCATGACTGTTCGGTTCTCCCATTGTTTCAGCTCACCCTTCAGAGTTGGAGCCACCTCATCTGTCGACTCACTACGAGTCGGCCTCTTTTATGGAACCTTGTGGCGGATAGCCTACTGAGGAAACTCAATGGTCTAGGTTATCCGTCATATGGTTTTGCGGATGACTATCTCATCCTAGTAGTTGGAAAGTGCATAAGCACATTATTTGACTTAATGCAGCAGGCACTACGCGTCGTGGAAACGTGGTGCCGAGAAACTGCACTTTCGGTAAATCCGAGCAAAACATCTATCGTCTTATTTTCAAGACGTAGAAATACCAATGGAGCTCGCGCTCTGCGCTTTTACGATTCGGATGTTGATGTTGTGAACGAAGTGAAGTACCGTCGATTCGGGCGAAATTGATCAGTCGGGTGAAATTGATCAGCTTGGACTAACGAGTAAAAAACTCTTTATTCTACGTTTATACTGATTCATAAAGCTGAATATGCACCCATCCATATAAAAATTGAGTTACAGGTCAAAGTCACTTGGCTTTCAGCAAGATTGATCTTGTAAATGGCTTGATTTTTTAAAATTTACTATTTTGATCGAATCGCAATTTTCAACATGCCCGATAAAACTCCTTGCTGTTAACACGAATTTCGTTGCAGAAGGAAATTTTGATAGAACTAATTCGATTCTCTAATTATCTGGCTGTGCTTTGATAATTTCCATGAATAAAATTATGCGACAGAAATTGTTTGATTTGACCTTTTACGAAATAAAACGATTGATAACATCATGAACTGAGGCAACATAGATTTCTAGATCGCTATGGGTGCGAAATGGAGCTGCCACCTGCGAAAGTTTATTCTTTCTGTAAATCAGAATGGAGATTTATAAAAGGGTGCAAAAGACAGACAATACTTCGCACAAATTTTACAAACGCTCCATATGGCAGTTGCATGAGAGTGCAAGAGATCGGTTTGTGCTTACATAGCGAAATGCAACTACACATTCAAAGAGACAGTCAAGCTCCCGTATATGAGGAGAATTAAATTATTTGTTTCACTAGTTTGGTGAAGATTGTATACGAAAATCGTACATTTACACATATATACAGCAATGTTTAAACAAAAACAAACGATTACGATGCTAAAATTGGCTTAATATCTTTTCTATCGTTCATATTTATTTAGCAGATGCATCAACTATGCTAATGTAGAGCTGACTGTTTGATTTTTGTGCTAGTTGCTGTACGCGAGATTGTTGCCTACATACAGGCAATATCTCGATTACGCCAGATTTTATACTGTACATTAGGTTATTGCTGTCAGAGCGTATGGTTTAATAGCAATATCGTCTTGATTTCTACGTGATCAATTTCACCCGTTATTTGTAAATTTTCAATTTCACGATTACATTAAGTTTTATCTAAAATAAAACTATTTATATAAGATATAGATGATACTGTCATGTAGCCAGCACTACAGTACTTATTTTAAAATTGAATCATCTTCCTAAATATGTTTCTATTCAAAGATATTTAAAAAATACTCGAAAAAGTGATCAATTTCACCCGAATTCACGGTACGTGGGGTTGATTCTCAACTCCAAGCTCGACTGGTCCACAAATATTGATTTCCGAATTAAAAAAGCGTGCATGGCCTTTGGGCAATGTAGACGAGCAATTGGCAACTCTTGGGGGCTTAAACCCAAATACATACACTGGTTGTACACGGTCGTTGTCAGACCAATACTGGCGTATGGTTGTCTTGTATGGTGGCAGAGAGGAGAAGTTGTGACTGTCCAGACAAAGGTAAACCATCTTCAAAGGATGTGTTTAATGGCAATGTCTGGTGCATTTACTACAACTCCTACTGCCGCCCTAGAAGCTATTTTCAATATTAAACCTCTACACTTCCACCTGAAGCAAGAGGCACTAATATGTGCTTATCGACTACACGCGATTGGCCTTTGGCAGTCTGTGGACGGTTCCACTGGTCATACGCGATTGTGGTCGCAAATTGTTGCTGAGGACAAGTTTGCCCTTGCTCCTAGCGATGTAACGCTCATGCGTACTTTCCCGTATAGGACTTTCTCAAGTGACTTTCCTCCTAGAGAGGATTGGATGTCAGGCTACATGGAAAGGAAAATTTCCGACTATGTGGTCTGTTATACCGATGGTTCCTTGTACGAAGGTCGCGCGGGTGCTGGTGTTTACTGCCGTGAGCTGGAATTGGAGGATTCCTATTCGTTGGGTAGTTACTGCACCGTTTTTCAAGCTGAAATCTTTGCAATTATGTGCGGAGCTCAGTTTGCACTTCAGAAAGAACTGATAGGCAAGATTATCTACTTCTGTTCTGACAGTCAAGCCGCTATAAAAGCCCTTTGTGCGGCTAATTCTAAATCTAAAACAGTCATCGCCTGCCACACCCAATTAGAAGAACTAAGCATTCTAAATGCCGCGAGATTTGTTTGACCAACGATGCTAATTTTGGTTTTAGTGATGGCGTTTTGGTCATCGGGTTACTAGTAAACTAGTTTATTTGCTGTCTAGGCCAACGTTTCAAGGACTTTACTTCCTCTTCATCAGGCCTAGACAGCAAATAAACTAGTTTACTAGTAACCCGATGACCAAAACGCCATCACTAAAACCAAAATTCTAAATGCCGTTCATCTGGTTTGGGTTCCTGGCCATTCTGGTATAACCGGAAATGAATGGGCTGATGAACTAGCAAGATCTGGAGCAGAAAAGTCGGTTTTCGGACCGGAACCTGCTTTACCAATTGCGGCATGTTGGATAAAACAAAAGATTCGATCTTGGTTTTCATCTGAACATGTACGTTATTGGGAAAATCTTGAAACTTGTCGTCAAACGAAAAGTTTCATTGTTAAGCCTTGTGAGAAGGTTGCAAAATTTCTTTTGCAACACTCGAAGGTAAATTGCACTATTCTTGTCAGATCACTGACTGGTCACTGCAGACTAAATTATCATATGGCTACGATTCAGCGAGCTGTGTACCGACTACGGTACACCATATCACGTAATTTGCAACTGTCCTGCAGTAGCACAATTGCGTCATAGGATCTTTGGATCCTACGTCTTAAATGAATCGGATTTTAGGAAACTAAAATTACGAGACATTTTGATGTTTCTTACCGAAAGCGGTATTGAGCTATAAGCTCTTATTTATCATGAGTATACCCCCCAGGGGGTGTACTTTTGATAAGTTAACTACCAAGGATTGCAGAATCCCCTCGGGGGTACAAAAATCTCTCGGTATATATATGTTTGTGTTTGTCCAAATTCCTCATCCACCCCTTCCTATTCCTCTTGTTTTCCTTCCCGTCCTCATCAGGTAAATGATGACACGGGCAAGATGGGCAAGGCACAAATCTTCCACATGATTGTGAGGAACGTGCTGCTCGAGCCAAAGATGCTGATACCTGATACCTGATACCTGATACCACTACGAGTCGGCGTGTTGAGGATAGACGAGCAACAGGGCTAGGTGTTCCTCTCCTATTCTCCTATCCTTCTCTCCACCTCCTTCGTTTCTTTGTTTTTCGGCAGAGAGAGCGTGCTCGGTAAGAAAAGGTCCACTGCATCAGTGACCGGCTTGATGCAGTAAGGGCAAATAACTGTGGAGGGCGCCTTGATACTCCACAGGCTCCATTACGGCAGAGAATTTATAGAACCCTCGGCAAGGGTCGCGTCACAACTATGGGTTAGGGGTTTATCCATTCAAGTCGTTACGTAATAGCCATGGATAACGGCTATTAAAACCATCCTCCTTTTAGGGGCTTTGGACCCTCTGCTTTGGTTCTTAGTAGTCATACCTTCTACAGAAAACCGTCATTGCAGGCGGAGAGTTCACACTCAGCTTTCGATAGCTGTACATGTCTCGATTCCACCCTAGCGTAAAGTCCAAGGTCGTTACAGAGTTTGTTAGGGATTGCTTACAGTTTG
This sequence comes from Sabethes cyaneus, assembly GCF_943734655.1. Taxonomy (NCBI): domain Eukaryota; kingdom Metazoa; phylum Arthropoda; class Insecta; order Diptera; family Culicidae; genus Sabethes; species Sabethes cyaneus. Next base: position 54,350,887 of record NC_071355.1, read on the forward strand.
ATGATCCTATCAAGGTGATCCCTCTTCTGAAAAAGGATGCCGGCCAAAATGCAATGAACATTATCTTTTTCAAAGTTGGTTTGGATAAAAAATATCGCAGTGTTGCATCCAGGTACCTGGCCAAACGGTATTGCTTTCCAGGAATTTGATAACCACAATTCCAATAGTTATCAAGCTCCGCCTACGGCTTGAATCGTTGCTCGTGAGAGGTAACTCCGTTTGGAAATTTTTTTATCCGTCAATAATGAGCCGGGCTCTTCGCAAATGGAGTCCATCAAGATACAACGGACCGAACAATTCTCGATTCTGCTCCAGCTTCACCTTTACGACGCCGGCTTACGAGATGCACCGATATTAGCATTTTGGGAACTCCCGACCTCCCCGCCGGAGTCGCATCTTTCCTACCAGCTTTCATCAGTCGTCCCAGTCCTATGTGCGGGTGCGGAGAACGTGGTTTCCAAAATTACTCTCATGGCAAGTACAAATTTGTTAGTCTTCAACTCACCACTGACCTTAATATGACGTAAATCGGATCCGCCTAGATGCAAATATCAATGCAGTTTCCGACCTTGCTTTCCAGCTACACCACTACACCTCCAGCTATTGGAATGCACCGATTCTAGCGTTATAGAAACTCTTGACCCCCAGCCGTATTCGCACCTCTCCTGCCAGCGTTCTGGTCTCATTTACGGTTCTGGTCATGTCGTTCTGGTCTCATGTACGGTTGTGGGGAGCGGGACTCATATTCCTGCTCTATTTAAACGACGTGTTCCTCGTGCTTGAAGCACCACGATTTTCATATGCCGACGACCTTAAAATATTTCCCCGTATTTGCTTAACTGAAGACCTCTCACTCCAACACCAGCTGGATATCGTCGCTTAGTGTACCTTAAACATAATAGTTGTAAATCCCTCATGTGCAATGTAATATCCTTTTCGCGAATAAGACGAATAAGGCGGCTCGCCCAGCAAACATTTTCGTACGTATATCACAGCAACAAATATGATATATGTACCGATATATATCTGGAAAAATCGCATTCGATGCACGAAACCAACATATGCGTACTGTTTTGGAGGTGATATACGTACTGCAATTTATATGAAAACAATTCAAATTCATAAATATTTGTATACGATGAAATCCGACTCAACATGATTCCATAATGCTATACAATTCTGTGATCATTTTGTACGAATAAATGTAAACTAGGGTGCGCTTTATTAAGCTTTATGTACGATTTCGAGTTTGTTCAGCGATATTTAAGATGATTTTCACACATTATTATACGATTTGTGGTTTGCTGGGCGGTCATATCAAAGACCTCCCATGTAACAATTTGGTTTTTATTACACTCTTATGATAGAATTTAAGGCAAAAATTGGTCATAAAAGCTGCCATAAGAGTACAATAAAACCCACATTGCTGTTTGGGCTAGGTGTAATCTTCGATATAAAGCTAAAGACCCTGGGATTCATTTTTAGCATCACCAAAAGTGTCATAGACTTCTACTGATTAAAAGCATTATACTGCCCTAGTCAGACCCTGGAGTTCTGTTCTACGGTCTAGAACCCGAACTGCGTTTCGCTCTTCGTCGGTTGCCCTGACGAAATTCTTACCACTTAACGAGCTATGAAAACCGTTACCCTCAACTCCTGAGCGAATTGACCTTGATGTGTAGCCTAGATCCCTTCGAAATACATACTGCTATGCTGAGGAAGTCACACCAGCGTACGAACTACAGCAAATACGGAGCCCTCAAAACGGTCTCCAGAGGATGTTTGACAAAGTAGCAATCATATTCGTTTTCCACCTATCGCGCCAAACCCTACGTGAGTGATTCAATTGCTTCTTCAGCCGATCCAATTGATTTGCTTACCCTTTTTACCTTTGTTATACTATAACAAAGGTTTAAAAATTGGTCGAAAAACACAAAATTGATCCGAGGCCCGGAGGGCCAAGTCACATATACCAATCGATAGGGTTCGACGATTTGAGCAATGTCTGTGTGTGTGTGTGTGTGTGTGTGTGTGTGTGTGTGTGTGTGTGTGTGTGTGTGTGTGTGTGTGTGTGTGTGTGTGTGTGTGTGTGTGTGTGTGTGTGTGTGTGTGTGTGTGTGTGTGTGTGTGTGTGTGTGTGTGTGTGTGTGTGTGTGTGTGTGTGTGTGTGTGTGTGTGTGTGTGTGTGTGTGTGTGTGTGTGTGTGTGTGTGTGTGTGTGTGTGTGTGTGTGTGTGTGTGTGTGTGTGTGTGTGTGTGTGTGTATGTATGTAATGATTTTTTCTATCGCCTGTTTCTCAGAGATGGCTGAACCGAATGGTTCGCTATTACTTTTGTTTGAAAGATGTTATTGTCTAGTAGATCACTATTGAGTTGTTTCGTGATACGACGTTTCGTTTAAAAGTTATAAGCAAAAATGTGAAAAATACGTGACACGGGTTTCTCCGGAACTACATGACCGATTTCAACGATCTTGGTATCAAATGAAAGCCCTTATTAAAGCTAAATTGTTCAGGAATTTTTAATTGAAAACAAACAAGTAGTTTAAAAGTTATGCTTAAAAAACCTGTTTTGACAAGGTAATAATTATCGCCTGTTTCTTAGAGATGGCCAAACCGATTTATGCGCTATTAGTCTCATTTGGAAGATAATATATCCTAATAGATCACTATTGAATGGTTTTTTGATTGGACGTTTAATTTGAAAGTTATGAGCAACCGTAAACACCACACCAAAATTAACAATAATTTATAATGATTTTAACCAAGATAATTTACCTAATTTCAATTATTTTAATATCAAACGAGAGGTTTTGACACTGAGAATGTATATGCAAAATTGCATAAGAATTGGTTTTACCGGTTAAAAGATATTAACCCTCGAACACTCGCGCCAACTTTTGCAACACAGTTACTCGCGCGCAAAATAGCCCCAAACCATAGAAAACGTGTGCACTAGAGTTTTGACTGGGAAAACTTGGTTTTAGGTTTATCGAACCTTTGTAAGAGTTTCTTGAAATTGAAAGCTCTATCGTCTGGTGGAATTTAAATTTCGATTAATCCCCCTAAAAGTGAAATAAAAAAATTGTTTTTCTTCAGTGTCAATATAACACATTGATGTGTTCTACAAAGTTATAGAGCATATTATTACAAGAAATTTTGCTAAAGACAGTAACCTTCTATCTCTGCAGCGAAGATAGAAATATCTTATTTATTGTATATGAATTTGTAAAATCAGTAAAAAAATATTAAAAATACACAACTTTGCTGGAAATAGTATACCTCTATGTTTGCTTGTTTAGGATCTGTAGAACTTTGATTCTAAAAAATACCCTAATTTTGACTCCGAATTACTCGACTACCAGCAGACGGATACATTTTAAAGATTTTACATTTGCTGATAGTTTTGCTGCATAAATTTTCCCACCAATTTAAATTATTAATGCATTGAATAATTATGATATTTTGCTCATAATAAGTTTGTTGAAGAATATACATTAGTTAAACAACGGTAACTTTATAACAATATGGCGTTGAAAAGCCTACACGTGTTGTATAAAATACTACAGCGTGAGTTAATAAAAATTGATGAAAATTATTCATGAAAACTCTATTGATGTGATTCAAATAGAATGGCATTACAGGAAACTATGCATAGTTCAAAAACCTATAAACTAGACCTTTACTAGACAATGTATATGCTAAAGGATAAGATTTCCACTTACAACTTACTTTTATTTGTACTTACTCAGATTAATAACATCTTACTTATCCTTACTCGGCAATTTCATGAAAAAAGGATCTATCAAAATTAAAAAGTGTTCCTATTTTGTTCAAATTTTGTAAACTTATTCAATTTTCGAAAATTTTATGTAAACCAACGCACTACGCAACGATAACCAATAGATGAATTCTGTTTCGAAGATGTGTCGATTTCTATCTCAAATAGCAAGTAAGACCGTATAACAAAGGTTCCTTTCACCACTAGGTGGATTAAATCGGGTTTTGTTTATGTTTATGTTAATTTTTTAGTATTTATACACATGACCTTAGTTTTAAGAAGTTAACCCATCATTCATTGGGACCGTGTAAGTCTGTTGATGAAATAAATAAATGAGAAGTTTAGCTGCCTGGGTCCATGCCGAATTTTCTTAATTATTTGAGTAGTATCAATTCCAATTTGATAACCTTTAGTTGATACAAAAAATGTTTGATGGTAATTTTCGAATATCATGTTTTTTTTGTTAGACTATAGTCATTTAAACAGCCTGGGCCATTCGTGCCTTCTGCGGGATTGGGGTTTGAACCCGGGTCCTCGGTGTGAGAGACGTGAATGGATATCATGTTATGGAATATACTATTAAAAATAAAAGAATATTGTTCTAAATATAATAACACTTAACTGGTTTGTTGGTTATGCTAAAATCAGCGGTTGTGTCAGATTATCCAAAACTATGTTAAAGAATAGGTCTGTACGACTAGATATCAATAAAGGTTTAATAAAAGGTTATTAAACTATAAATTTAAAGAATATTCTTGATAACCGCTATTTATTTGAGATTCTTCTCTATTTGATTATCATTCCAATGGACCTATAAAAGAAGAAATACAAAACTATAATATTTCTAAAAAAAAAAGATTAGGTATTTGATTTGTTATACCTCTCATTGACTGTTGTCTCATTCTAATACAAGGTAATGACGAGAGAAGGTTTTTCCATTGTGGACAAAATTAATGGATTGATCTCAAACTAGTTTTGGAGCAAAGTAATCTCAATTGAACCAAAATGTTTGTTTGGTACTTCATATTAGAGCTGATCTTGCTCTGTTCATTACCGCAGACGGCTTTTCGAAATATTTAAATCATATTCAAGCTACCTTTGAGACGGCCGTTTATCACAGATTCGTTTCTACGGAATCTAATAATGTTGTTCTTTGGATTTTGGCATTTTGGATTGCCAAATTGAACGCAGTTGTTCGAAATCACGACTGTCGCGCAGTTGATGCGACTTTTTCGTTCAAAACCATACGGCAAATTTCCAATTGCTGATCAACTGTCTTCCTTCGGTGGGTCGCATTTATCCGAAAGAATAGTATCTAACCAATTCTGCAAACCGTCCTCCTCACTCTCCTCAGTATCAGACGTTTCTCGTAATCGATTGTTTTTCTGCTTAATGTTCGTCACATAATGCCAACTGACGATTCCAGAAGCGACCGAATAGTTCGAGATATTTGCAAACGATCCTGGCCACACAAAACAAATGTTCTTCGTTGGTCTGATTTTCAGTAGCCGGTGCACCGGAATAAGAGTTGCTTTTTCACATTCATCTTTCAATACTCTTCTTATTTTAACTGCAAAGGTGTACATTAGTTCATCGTTTTCCTCTTGATCTCCAATTTTATCCGGTAAATGGCATTCAAAATTGAATACATATGTTCCAGGTGCTAAGCCGATGGCTACTCCTAAAAATTGTACCTTTAGAGTAACTGACGAAAATGGAAAATCTCTTCATTTGAACTTACCGTTTTCATCCAGTAGAGAAAAATCCGTCTCATACCTGCTGGGTCCTACAGTTTGCTTTCTAGCACTTCCAGAATCAGAAACCGGATCATCGATATAGTGACTATAGTCGTAGGGCTCGCTATAATCCGCATTTCGACAGGAAACGTTCAACGCCAAACCTGCAACGAAACGCGCGGTTGAATTATTTCACAACATTAACACCGCATTCACGTGAAATCACAGAGCATCATTCATTACTCACCACGAATCAGCGCTGCTCGCCGGCACTTGAGCTCAACGGAAAGGACAAGTTTTTCACCGCAGTAGAATTCCTCGGCCCAGTTGTAGGGGAAACGGATATCACAGGTAAATCCCATTACTGGATTTGTCGCATTTGTTTGCTATTCTCGTTTGAACTTGTTGAACCTATCTCTTCGGTGGATGACTGAATTCTATTTCGGTGTCGAAGGGGGCTTATATCGGTACGCTTTCAGAGAAATTCGTTTCAACAGAGAGATTTTTGCGATAACTGGTACGGAGATATTTATTTCAACTCAATTGCATACAAGTTAGTACACAAGAACCATCGCTTTGATGCGATGCAGCTTTAGATTGAAAGCTTTCAATGTGCCTTCATAATTGAAGTTTCTAAAATAGTTTAACACTCAAAATTCTAAGGCATGTTCGAATACAGTTTTATTGAACACACATTCTAACCAAAAGTTAGTTAGTTTTCAAGTTATAGTTTGGACGGAAAAATTGATTAACTAGACCAGCCAATACCTATATTTCATATTATTACAATCAATTCATAATTATTTTTCAAAACGATCGTATAGGCCGGACTTAAGAAATTTTATGCACGTGTATTGGACTTAGGTATGAAAATAATTTTTGAAAAATTAGAAATTTTAAAAGAAATTTCCGCATATTCTCGGGCATCGCTTAATTCAAACATTCATAATTCTGGAACCTAGCACCGTAGAGTAAAACTTTTTCAATAAAAATGCAACAACATTTACTTAGCAATATAATGATTATAGTTAGCATTCCCTCAAACCGTCCTCCACACAAAAATAGGGTAAATTCGGTAATATTACTTGCTGTTTCTTTCCATACACGAAATTTACAAATAAATTTCGTTTTGATTTGATTTAAACTATTTCAAAATTGAGGGAAATCATAAAACTTTCAAATAAAAACGTGATAAATGTTTAAACTCGTTTTTCGAGACATAATCACTACTCCATTTTACAGTACAAACTAGTTTTATGCTAATCTGTTGTCTCTTATGAGGTAAGTACGATGATTAAAGCTAATAACTTTCATATTTTAAACAGCTTTTGCACATCGAGAGAGTACGAGGAAATCAACAGCTGATTGTTCCCGATCAGCCCTTGATGGTCGTCGGTCGAAGGTCTCGTTGAATGAAATTGAAACACGTTGTTTACATTATAAATAAAGAAATTTATTTTTTTTTTCGTTTTCGCTATCACGTTAACAGCGTCTTATCTGGTTCTTTCTTAGTATGTTTGCTGCACCGAAGATGCTTTTTTTTGCTATCATATCTGTTGTACACTTGCACGAGTTCGTTTTTCTTTTATTTTTGCCAACTTTTTTTTGCTTCTTCGCCTGCGTAATCTCATAATAACAAAGATGGTGGTCATTTGCTTGTCATGAGGGCTGCTCTATGTGTATTAAATAGAGAACACTTTTTGTTTCGTTCGACATTCAAATTATATGCGGTGATGAAAATGGTGGAATCGTATGGAAAGCAGCGAGTATAGGTTGCTATACGGAGTCGATAATGTAGCCTGTAATCTAGAAGGATGCTGCGTTTTGTGCTAAAATATCGCACATATTTTCGACTGCGGTCACGTGCCCACTAACTGCTCGGTGTCGGTTGAAACCGAAAAGTTTCGCTGCAAATGCTTTTGTGCACAAAATCCTATAGCAATTAGTTTAAATATATGTACACCTATAGCTGAGCGAGAAAAAAAAACCTACGGGTGGGACCGCTAGGCCATTGTGTCCTGGTACGCGGGCCTGGCATCGAAACTGCCATAGCGGGGGCCGTAGTGGGCAGCGTTGTTTGATTCGAGTCTAAAACGGAAGTAAAGGTTATTTCTCGGAAAGCAACAATAAGCAACGATTAGTTTGGTGCAGTACTTACTCTGTGACAGAACGTGCCCAGCGACCTTGTTTGCTACTGTAGCTATTGCTGAGGATTAAACTGTTAGCAGACATTCGCCACGATTCGATGCTGATCGAATGCTGACTACCCAGAAAACCTGATTTGTTTCTGAAAGACGGATGTTTAAGACGAGGTTAGTTAAAAAAGTATTTTTCACCAAATGAGACCACTACAGTATTAGAAAAATAATTACAGTAATTTTTGATGTTTATTGTTAACAATATGATGGTAGTTTACCAATATACAGACTATGATGATAACACATATCATTTGTAAATTAAGATGAGTTGTTAGTAACTGCTAGCCAGCTATACATGAAAACATATGATTCCTACAAACTACAAATACTTTTCTACATTGAATGATACCTAGGTGAGTGATATTTCTGAAAAAATAAAGTAAACCGAAATGGAGTATGAGCTGAATCCTCCGACGCACAATCACTAGTATCTACTCCCCGGCCTTTGGCGTATACGCACCCGCGCGAATTTATATCGAGACTACTGCTTCGGCTAGCGGTAGCACTTTCCGGCGGTTGACCGTCCTGAATTTTGACGAGTGATTCTACCGAGAGATTCTTGTACGGGCGCGGTGTGCGGTCGCACATGATGAACAGCAATATGATGGTGCCCACGATCAGCTGCAGTCCGACGATGAACACGGTCGAACCGCGGAATCCTATGGCGTCGAACAGCAGCCCACTCACCGACGGTCCGACGAAAGCTCCAAAGGCGAACGTCGATGTCCACAGGCCTGAGATGAGACCGTAGGTTTCTATGCTATCCGGGAGGCCGTTGGAACTGTTGGAAAAAAGTTTCGTAGAAATATTGGTTACATTATTTGAAGATTTATTAGTCTTATTGTAATAATGTCATGTACTATTGGTAAGCAAAATAGCATAAATTTTATTTTATGTATGAATTATTAAGGCCATTGCAAATTATTTTAAAGTTTTTATCCTCCTTACAACCTAAGCTATCACATAAGTATAGTAGAATTCGTGATTTCGAGATTATAGCAATTTTTATAACAGGTCGGATCGAAATGTACATTAAAAAGATTTGTAGAAAGTGAGTAACTTCTACAAAAGTTACACGAAGTTGCATTTTTGGACTAGTAACGATTCAAAAATGAAAGGCCGCTAGTGTAAATTGTTATTTTTCTGTTCATTACAAACGTAGAAATGGAAAAAAAGGCAATAAAGAAACGAGTCACCTAGCGAAATGGGAAAGAAACATTAGAGTCAAAGATGAGAACAGAATTGAACAACAACCAAAGAAAGTGAAAAGGAATTTAAACTCAAACAATTGTATGACTAAGATATAAAGAAACGGAAAACAGAAGAAAAAGCCGAACAAGAAATATAAGGAAATAAATAGAAAACAGAATTTTTAAGGGAAATAAGAACTGTACATGAAAAAAATGGAAAGGAAAATGAACAAAGAGAAAGAAAAGATGAAAGAAAGTGAAATAGCAATGATAAATAGAACGAGAAATGAAAAACTAAATCTGAAAAAAACAAAAGGAAACAGAAAAGGAAAAGAAAAACGGAAAAGATAAGAAGAAAAGCAAAAGGGAAAATAGAAACGGAAAACTAGAAATGGAATTAAAAAACGAGAAAAAAGGAATATAATTTGATTAAATTCAGGCCATTACAAATATTTTATAAAGTTTTTGTCCTTCCGGTGTTGGGCTACTGAAGGAGGGGGGACGAAAAAAAACAAAGAGATTTTTTAATCGAGCAAAAAAATATTGATTTTAGGCATTTTTACTTAAAGTTTAAACGTGAAAACCAAATCTATTCTTGCTTTTAATATATGCGTTATTATTTTCCATGCAAAAATCTACAAAAAAGACAAAAACAAAAGAAAAAAATTTCGGTCGATTTTCGAAAATTTCATTGTTTGAATTTCCATTTCTGTTTCGTGCTAGAAGCATTAACTCAACTCGTACACTCATTTTCAGGCTGTAGCACCCACAGACAATTGATTTTATGAAAAAAAATTAACTTATATCCTACAAATTATTTTTTTGCCCCCTGATTTTTCAAGCCAATTTCCCAGGGAAAAGAAAATGGGAAAAAAGAAAAGTAAAACCGAAGGAAAAATGTAAATACAAAACGAAAAGAGGAAGGAAGGAAGAAAAACTAACAATAGGAACAGAAAATGATCTGGAAATAGGAAAACAAAGAAACGGAATATTTGAGGAGAATAAGAAACGATGACAGCGGAAGGTTGAGCAAAAGGAAATGGTAAAATAAAAAGAAATAGAAATGAGACAGAGAGATTACAAAACGGAAAATGAGAATTTTAATAGGGAAGGAAATCTGGGAAACGGGTATGGAAAATAACAAACCGAAACTGGAAAAAAGAATAGGAAAAGGATCTGAAAACGAAATTAGAAAGATGAAATCAACAGGAAAATACTCTAGGAAAATACTGGAAAACGGAAATGGAAAAGAGGAAAGTTAATGGAAAGTAGGTATGAAAGAGAAAACAAATGGGAAATGGGAAAGAAAATGGAATCATGAAATAGGAAAAGGGATTCGGAAAGCGAAACAAGAAACAGGTATGGAAATGAGAATGGAAACACGGTGTAAGACAAAATAAAAATAAAAAAACAAAAGCAGAAAAAGATCAAAACGAAAGACAACAAAAAGAGGAAGCGGAAAATGGAAAATTGTCAAAAAAATGAAAAAAAGGAAGAAAGAATAGGCGGCATGAAGAAGCAAATGTGAAAGGGCTTGAAAAGAAATCAGATAAGGAAAAAGGTATAATAAATAGGTATTGGTACAGTAAATTGTGCAAAAACGGAAGGAAAAAAATTGAGAAGAGAGGAGAAAAACAAAGACGGGAGAGTGAGAAAGTAGAGGAAAATGGAATAACGAAAAACAAAACAGAGCTACGAAAGAGAAAAGTAAATCAAATCTGAAAAAATAAAACGCAGCACTAAATAGAAAAACAGATCGGAAATTTAAATGCGAAATGGGAAAGAAATATGGAAAAAGCCAAATATATACATAGGTGGAAAAGGTAAATACGCGAGGATAAGAAACAATGGAAAAGAATAGTAAGAAAAAGGAAACGTATAGAAAAGTGAAATTGGAATACTAAAGAAATTTAATAGAAAGAAAGAAACAAAAGAGGAAAAGAAAAGGAAAATGAAAAGGAAAAGAAAAGGAAAAGGAAAAAGAAAAGGAGAAGGAAAAGGAAAACGAAAAGGAAAAGGAAAACGAAAAGGAAAAGGAAAAGGAAAAGGAAAAGGAAAAGAAAAGGAAAAGGAAAAGGAAAAGAAAAGGAAAAGGAAAAGGAAAAGGAAAAGGAAAAGGAAAAGGAAAAGGAAAAGGAAAAGGAAAAGGAAAAGGAAAAGGAAAAGGAAAAGGAAAAGGAAAAGGAAAAGGAAAAGGAAAAGGAAAAGGAAAAGGAAAAGGAAAAGGAAAAGGAAAAGGAAAAGGAAAAGGAAAAGGAAAAGGAAAAGGAAAAGGAAAAGGAAAAGGAAAAGGAAAAGGAAAAGGAAAAGGAAAAGGAAAAGGAAAAGGAAAAGGAAAAGGAAAAGGAAAAGGAAAACGACAACGACAACGAAAACGAAAACGAAAACGAAAACGAAAACGAAAACGAAAACGAAAACGAAAACGAAAACGAAAACGAAAACGAAAACGAAAACGAAAACGAAAACGAAAACGAAAACGAAAACGAAAACGAAAACGAAAACGAAAACGAAAACGAAAACGAAAACGAAAACGAAAACGAAAACGAAAACGAAAACGAAAACGAAAACGAAAACGAAAACGAAAACGAAAACGAAAACGAAAACGAAAACGAAAACGAAAACGAAAACGAAAACGAAAACGAAAACGAAAACGAAAACGAAAACGAAAACGAAAACGAAAACGAAAACGAAAACGAAAACGAAAACGAAAACGAAAACGAAAACGAAAACGAAAACGAAAACGAAAACGAAAACGAAAACGAAAACGAAAACGAAAACGAAAACGAAAACGAAAACGAAAACGAAAACGAAAACGAAAACGAAAACGAAAACGAAAACGAAAACGAAAACGAAAACGAAAACGAAAACGAAAACGAAAACGAAAACGAAAACGAAAACGAAAACGAAAACGAAAACGAAAACGAAAACGAAAACGAAAACGAAAACGAAAACGAAAACGAAAACGAAAACGAAAACGAAAACGAAAACGAAAACGAAAACGAAAACGAAAACGAAAACGAAAACGAAAACGAAAACGAAAACGAAAACGAAAACGAAAACGAAAACGAAAACGAAAACGAAAACGAAAACGAAAACGAAAACGAAAACGAAAACGAAAACGAAAACGAAAACGAAAACGAAAACGAAAACGAAAACGAAAACGAAAACGAAAACGAAAACGAAAACGAAAACGAAAACGAAAACGAAAACGAAAACGAAAACGAAAACGAAAACGAAAACGAAAACGAAAACGAAAACGAAAACGAAAACGAAAACGAAAACGAAAACGAAAACGAAAACGAAAACGAAAACGAAAACGAAAACGAAAACGAAAACGAAAACGAAAACGAAAACGAAAACGAAAACGAAAACGAAAACGAAAACGAAAACGAAAACGAAACAAACGAGAAATGGTAAGTAAGAAGGAAGAAATGGAACGAAGGAAAAGGAGCAAAAGACGTTGAAGTAGAACATGAGAACGTGTAAAGGGAAAGGAAAAATTAAAAGTGAAATAGAAAGGAGGAATGAAAGAAGAAACAGCGGAAATAAGAAAATGGGAATGAAATGATGCGAGAAGAAAATGGGAAAGGAATATGGAAGTGGGAAAATGGGAGCAAGAAATAGGATAGAAACGGAAAGACATGGAGTGAGGTCGGAAAGGGATGAGAAAATTAGAAAGAGTTATGGGAAAGCAAAATATTACAAATTTGAAATGGTAATTGGAAAACCAAGGCAGTAATTTATGTTCGTTCCTAAAACCGCTAATAAAACTATTAGCAAAGAGTTTTCTGATGACCGCTATAAAACTGCCTTCCGACCAAATGGCCCACTCTTCAGAAAGTTTTTATAACCTCTTTAAGAATCAGGTTATGAGCTCAAGTAGTATTATCGTGCTCTGCTGATGGCAGCAATAAAACCGATTACCGTGTACCCCCGTTCGTTTAAACGATTCTTCATGTAAACTAACGGGGGTAAGTTTTTAATTTGATCAACTGGCAACCCTAAACATGCTGAATTAACTGGCCGCCTTTGCGCCTTGCGCCGCCTGTTGTTTTCATGGTTTGATCCAGTTGACAGTTGCAAGCAGCAAATATTACAACCGATTTATAGCGGTTAGTTGTCAGATCCATTTTGTACTGGTGCACCCTATTGTATTGCTACGCTCTACCTATTTAGAATATTTATTAGAGGTGTGGCGCAGCCAAGTTGTTTTATCGTGGTAATATAAGCAACCACAATAAATTTGTTTTATTATTGCTATAGAATTTTATTATGGTTTTATTAGCTAGCTATAAGTATTTTTTGGCTTGTATCGTCTTAGTATCGCGTAATACCACAACAAAACCTTACAGTATTACAATATGCCAGAAGCGTAGTAGTAATATACTAGTAGGTAATACTTACATTGCTGTCCTTAGTGAGTCGGTGAATCCCGATACCAAAACTGACGCTATTCCTAAACCATGCAGCACGAGTGCAACAATGACAAGCTCCAGTGACCTGTGTAAAATAAGTGGTGCGGGTACTGTTATAGCAAGTAACAAAGAGAACAAAATCCATTCACTTACGTTTCCGCCGGAATGAAGGAAGCTGGTCCAATTGTCATAAAAGCTCCTACCACCAGAAAGCATCCTGCAGCAGAACATACCTTAGGATTCAGGAACTTGTCAACCATCCATCCAAACGCAGGTGCCGTCAAGGCATAGATGCCACCGTTGATTACAAAGACAACACCTTTTTAGGAAAATTAGAGAATATTGCATGAAATGTTTCAGATAGGTTATAATTTCTATTTACCCAACAGAATAGGACTCAGATCAAACTGTCGAAGATGTGGTTCCAGTGTTGCACTGAGAAACCCAATCGACGCGCTAGTTGCACATATCGCTAAGGAACTAACCAGGACACCGGGGATTTTCATGACACTCCACACGGAAGCTTTTTTCTCACTGTCCTGGTAGGGTTCGTTCGAGTGTTTCGGAAGAATGCAAAGTGTAAGGATCGCTGTGATGAACAGGGCTGAGCCGAGAATTACAAACGGTAAGTAGTAGCCTCCGATGGAGTATAGGGCACCTCCCACCATAGGGCCTACTATCAGCCCTAATCCAAAGCAGGTCTCTAGTGATGCCTACAAGAAGTGTGGTAAATGATTTGCTCTGATGGTACATTTGTAGAGTACTTACGAAGGTTGTTGCCACATTGTTCGGGAACTCTTTCGCAATGATGGCAAAGGATGCTGTGAGGAAGGCAGCGTTGCCTAGTGCTTCCACGATTCGGATCACGAAGGCTAATGTGATGAACGGAATGTGTGTCGGGACTCGGTCCAGCAGGCCAAACAGAATGGCCGACGTGCCGGTGGTGAAAATTCCGCTGTTGAATAATACTTTCGGTCCAATCCGGTTGATATACTGACCGTAAATTGGGGAGATGATGAACACGACCAGCTCGAATACGCCGAACACCAGTCCGTACTCGGTAGCTGTGGCACCTTTTTTCTCTGCCTGCAAGAATACCGAACAAAACCGTATCATCAAATAGCGCATAAATCTTTGTTACGGTCATTTTACAGTATATAGTGGCTGATATGATATATGGGGTTAAGTAAATATTCTAGTGAACGACATCAACCGTGATAAATATTAGCTAGTAAGCTACAGTCGTACTTTCAACTTGCAGCATTCTCAGTACAGAACAATGATTTGCATCCCGTACGCTATCAATCGCATCGCCATGCGCGTCTGAGCGTCAGAAGCGCCAGGATCACATTACAAAACTTTGACTTGTAACTGTCTATCGGCATGTGCGTCTATAACAACAACACGACGACGACGGCGACGGACGGACGGCGACGACGAGATCAGTTTGCTCAAGGCTGGTAGCCATTGCTGGTTTGATTTTCTTTCTATATTTCGCTTGTCTGAATTTTGTTATTGTACGATGCCGCAAATTATAGTTCTGTGTATTAACTTTCTAATAATGTACTTTGAAGAATCTGATCTCTCACATAGCAACCAGCAATTAGAAATAACCATACATTCATTGCCCAAATTTTACGAACTGATATTTTCAATGAACTCCCAGTGAAACGTGATTGTTATGCAAGGATTTAGCTGAAGCTATTTTTGAAAACAAGATTAGAGGGGAAATCCTAACGTCAAAGGTACCTTCTTGACTACAAACGTAATGTTTTCACTTATTCTAGCGGCGAGTCGTAAGTAATGATGCGTTTCTAGACGCCGTACAAGGTCAATCTAATTTGATAGTCCATGCGTTATGTTGGGCTGATAAGGCTCCACTACATTGTGTTTTTCTAACTGATGAACGAACTTTATGACGTTCGGGTTCGTTAGCTTTCTATTTTACTAATTAATTTTGGTTTGTTCCGGCACTTTGTTAACCTTCGAATGATCATTGCTCTTGGGCTTGCTCAATTTAGATGCGATGTTGATGTGTCTTTTATAATTGAATTTTCAGTTAAATGTTAAATAAAAAGGTTGAGCTTTTTACTTTGAAATGATAACTTAGGTTTAAAGGGTGTAATCAGCGCAATCCATACTAGCACTGAAGAAAATTGGAATTTGCAAGTTTCTTATTTTGCTATTTTTGTAATAAGTTGTCTAACCCTATTTTTACTTGTGAACAACCGCCAGTCGTCTGTTGTTTCGTCGATTTACTTTACGATCCTGAGAAATAATCTGAAAGAAAGATTAGCTGTGTACTTAAATAGGAATGCTTCAACCAGTTCTAACCGGTTGAATGTGTACCAGTATTCATGAACTGACTTTTGCTCAACGCATTCAATTTATACCTATTTTTTAGTAAACATCCGCCCGGAAAAATCTATAGAACTGATAGCGTGTAATACTGAATTGATTAATCGGGCCCATGCTGTTCCTAAAATTGCCTGGTAAACGGCTGGATAACGCCTACCATCGTTGGTGCCAATACCACAATAGATCAAAATAATGGTCGCAGTGGTCAAATCTTCCGACAAAAAAAAATTATTGGTGCGTCATGGAGCTGTAGGTATAACATAGATTACACGGTGGTTTCCAGCCTCTTATCCAGCCACCCCTCCTCCTCGTGGTACTAGCCGGGATGCGAGCAACTTTTGGGTATTGGGTAACCAACCCCGTTGGAAACTAAGGTCGTAAGTTTGCACTCCAGGTTAGGAGCGCCTCATGACAGCGTCTGATCCTAAAACGAAGGTAGCAGTCCAAACGCGAGACTCGGTAGTGTGGCCCTAGTAAAGCAACTCCCACATTTGGCTAGTTATCAGTTTATTTGCAGTAGCCATGACAAAAACAGTCAAGCAATTGCGCTCGATGCTTTATGTATACTGCCATTGTTATTCATTTTTATTAGAGTAAATAAGCGGCAATGATTGAAAAATAATGTCATTAGTTCTATAAAGTAAATTTTTATGCAATTATGTTTGTATCTTAGTAGTGTATTAAAACTTCTCTAGTTCTCTAGCAAGAGCAATGCTGAAGTTGAAGAATGGAAGTTGGCATGATGGAAATTGTGTGGAACAGAGGAACAGACAGAGAGAGCGAGAGAGAGAGAGAGAGAGAGAGAGAGAGAGAGAGAGAGTTGCCAACTCCTATTAGAAACCTCTGGGATCTCTGGCCACCGCCGACAATAATACGTGTGAGGAAATTCAGGCTGGTAAACGGCTGAATAATGCGTACCGTCGAATTCTACGCGCAGTTGGAGAGTGAATACGACCGCTGTTCAAAACATAATATCAAAATCGTCATCGGGGATTTCAATGCACAGATCGACCAGGAGGAGGAATACAAACCGGTGATTGGAGGGTTCAGCGCACACCAGCTGGCCAATGAAATGGGCCTCACACTTAAACAAAAGCACCGAGTTCGGCAAAATTTCACCGAAATCTCAACAGCCGACCGCTCGGCAAATTTTTTTATTTCACCAAACGTTACTAAAAATCCGTAAACGTTAATTTGCACCATCGACATTTTTGCCGAACGTTCGCCTGTTGAAATTTCGGCAAAATTTTGCCGAATTCGGTTCTTTTATTAAGTGTGAGACTTTTCGATTTTGCCGCCTCCAAGGACTTGGCGGTATGTAGTACCTTCTTCCAACACAGACTCCTACACAAGTACACCACCACCAAATCAGACAGAATCACAGATTGACCACGTTTTGATTGACGGTCGACACTTCTGAGACATTATCAACGTTAGATCCTATCGAAGCGCTTGGACCACTGCCTAGTGATGGTTAAGATGCACCCAAAACTCTCCGTTGTGAACAATATTCCGGTAACATTCGGTAACAACATCGCCTCGATTAGATCTCGCACGGCTAAAACAACCAGACGTTGCCGCAAACTACGCGCATTCACTCGAGGGTGTGCTGCCGGAAGAGGATGAGCTGAACGCAACCCCTCTCGAGGACTGTTAGAACACCATCAAAACAGCCATCAGCAGTATGGCGGAGAGCTCCATCGAGCATGTGGCACGGAATCACCGGAACTCTTGATTTGACGATGATTTCAGGAGGATGATACCACTGTGCGAGCGGCCAAATTGCGCAGTGTCACATGTCAAAACGTGGAAAGACACAAACAGAAGAAAATGCACCAAATCAAATCTTTCTAGAGAAAAAGCGTTACCTGCAAGAGCATAAAGATGCAGAATTGGAGCGGCTGCATCGTTCTCAGGAAACGCGAAAGTTCTACCAGAAACTGAACGGATCCCGCAAAGGCTTTGTACCGTGAGCCAAAACGTGTCGGGATAAGAATGGCAGGTTCTGACGGACGATCGTGAGATGATCGATAGGTGGAAGCAGCACTTCTACGAACACCTGAATGGCGCCCATGCGAAAAACTGTGGCGGTTGGGAAAGCGATTTCGACGGTGCAACAAACGGGGAAGAAGTACCAGCCCCAACGATTGGCGAAGTTCAGGTCATCATGCGGCTAAAGAACAACAAGTCAGCTGGGAAACATGGCGTCAGAGCGGAGCTTATTAAAATGGGACCAGAAAAACTAGCCGTTTGTATACACCGACTAATTGTTAGAATTTAGGATACGAGGCAGCTACCGGAAGAGTGGAAAGATGGTGTTATCTGCCCGATCTATAAAAAGAGCGACAACTTGGACTGTGAGGATTATTGAACGATCACCGTTCTCAATGCCGCCTATAAAGTGCTGTTCCAAATCATTTTCCGCCGACTATCACCAATTGCGAATAGATTTGTGGGAACTTATCAAGCCGGCTTCGTCGAAGGTCGGTCTACAACGGATCAAATATTTACTCTGCAGCAGATCTTCCAAAAGGGCCGTAAATACATGCACCATTTGTTCGTTGACTTCAAAGCCGCATACGATACCAATGACCGAAAAGAGCTATGGGAAATCATGGACGAGAATTGCTTCCCCAGGAAGCTCATCAAACTGATTAAATCTACGATGGATGGTACACAGTGCTGTGGTCGGATTTCGGGTGGATTGTCAAGTTCATTCGAATCACACAGATGATTTCGTCAATGTGATGGTCTTTCATGCCTGCTGTTCAACATAGCGCTACAAGGTGTTATGAACCGAGCGGATATTAATACGCGGGGCACGATCATCAATAAATCTATTCAATTCTCTGCTTTGCCGAAGGCATGAATTATCGGTAGAGCATCTGTGACGAGGGATGAACAGTACACCAGGTAACCAGGTTTAAAGGTACATATATCTAAAACAGAGTACTTGCTGGCCAGCGGAACTGAGGCCGACCGACGCCGTTTGGGCAGTAGTATATTGATCGACGGCGATGACTTTGAGATAGTCGACGAATTTATCTACCATGCGACTAAACGAATGTCTCTGTAAAAAATAACCCTTACATATTTTGCCTATTAATAGATTAAATACAAAGGATTTAAGGGGGGACCCTACTCCGGAAAGTCGGAAAATCGAATTTTATTTTGTTGCATTTTCGAGACACTTATACCTTAAGAAATGGCACGCCAAAAGGATTTTCTAATATCTCATCTCGTTGAAAACTTACGTTAAATGTCGTGGAGTCACCTCAAGGGAAGTCCATTGCTGTACGAAACTTTGAACGCGTTTTCCCTGAAACCATGTTTCTTTAGCTGGCGGTACGTGTATCTCAGAATCTAATGGACCGATTTGACTGAATTTTTTTTCAGCATGTAAAAATGAAATATCTAAATTGTTACGTCACCGTTTTTTGATATCTCAATTTTACAATTTTTTATGAGCTTTTAATTGGCGATTTTTGATGAAAAAACACCTTTCTTTTGGAAAAATTGCCGCCATTTTGGTAATTTTTCGAATTTTCAAAAACCGCTACGTAACAATTATTAATCTAAAGCTTCAAAATCATCCTTGAAACCTGTTCTACGATACTCCGTTGGTTTCCGGCACGTATCGCTAGCAAGGAACTATTTTCTAGAGGGCATTCACGCGCCCACCTACCTACCCCGCATAATAATTACTATTCTGGTGTCCAAAAAATACAAAATATATCCTAACCAATAACCAAAATACCCCTCTTAACTATGATTTTAGCAACTGAAAAAAAATTATGAAAAGCTAATATTTTTCGGTCTTCCAGAGTAGGGTCCCCCCTTAATGCACTACCTATAGAACAAAAACGTATCCGGATTAATATCTTATTTCTAGTGTTTTTTTTCTCAATTATTTCGATTCAGCAAGTCTTACATAGTTTTGAGAGAGTGTGTCACAAAAAACTTGAATAGGGTAATTTGCCAATTATTGCTCGCTTCGTAGTGTTTGCACCTTTTCTCGATGGTTTGTTATATTAAATGTAATTTGACACCAAAATCGGTTATACATTTTCATTATCCATCCAATTTTTTCGATTTTTTCTTGTAAATTACCGTGATTTTTTTAGCGTCATAATAAATTTTCTTACATGTGTCCCAATTTTGCCTTCACCAAACGATTTTCTTGTCAAAATTGTTAAGAAAGTTGATTTACAAAACATTCTTTCACCGAATGTTAGATGCAAACAAACATGTTCCATGGGTTTCGTACCATTGATAGAAACTTATTTTACTCAATAAGTGAATAAAATTGGGGCTTTGTAACACAAATAGCCGATGAATTCAGTACCGCCATCCGGGGTGACAGGGCCACGGGGGTGACATTGTGCCAAAAATCAACAATGTTTGTTTATAAAAATAGATTAGATTTATGCAAACTGATGGCTCAAATTCAATGCATAACGTGGAATGGAATACAATTAATATCAGCGAACAGTTTTGCAAAAAAAGGATTTCAAACTTATGGTCCAAAATACTGGGAAAAACGTTGAAAATAAATGTCCCATATAAACCAACCTAAACAAGAAATCGCATCAACTTGCTATTCTGAAGATAGATAAAGTATTCATTTACTATATATTGCCCCTTTTATGACTATTTAGACTACTGTGATAATCATTTAATGCAACGTACCACATTTTGCACTGTTAATCTGACACTAGAGTGGCTTTCAGTTTAATCTACTAATGTGTTTGACTTCTTTTTCCTTCTTCCCCTTCTTTTTCCTTCTTCCCCTTCTTTTTCACTTCATTTTCTTTGAGCGAAATCGTGTGCGAGATTCGACTGTGATAATCGTGTAAATCGGGGCAGTCTAAATAGGGGCAAATGTCGCAATATTGAAATGCTATTATGCCTTGAACGGCTTCTGATTACGAAAATAATTTTTTTTCTAAACTTTGCACCTTCTGAGATTCACGAGGTGAGATTGTGCCAAACTATAACGATCGGTTAGGCGTGTCAAATTCCCTTACGCAACAAAAATATATCAGTGTACATCAATACACTTGCATTGCTTACTAGGGAACACAATATTTTGACAATTTAGATTGCATTATCTTTTAAGGACCAAACAGTACCGCAAGTCTGCTAATTAATTAAATTTCATTTTTACTTTTTCTTTAGAAATTTCAGATCCTTTGAATAAACCCTTTAATGTGAAATAAATATGTTTCACCTTATGCATACTGTCGGTTTTAAAGAAATGGCTGACTGCGTGTCCTCTGGCTGCAGAATATCGAACGAAGTAAATAATAAACTTTATTGAATGATCAAGTAGATAAGCCTTCTGAGATTTTATACCCCTTTCGTTTCCCCTTTGTACAGTCTGGAGACGCTACTACATATTTTGTAGCTATCTATAAACCACGCACTCATTACTGGTCGTTGTAGACCTCTCGAGTAGTTTTCGTCCATACATTTTATTATAATTTGTGACGTGCGTTGTTTTTGATCGTCCCCTGACTTCTAATAGCCCACGTGCTTCATGCTCGGCCCCATACGAGCTAGTTCATATTGTTAATCATGTATATTGTTCATAGATACGCTACTGTTTATTTATTAGGTACAGTGGGATTTCGAATTTGGCATGGTTCGATTTTGGCTACAAAAGTATCCGTTTTTGGCAACACAAAATATTTTACTTTCAAAAATATGCTTAAATATCGGTCAGTTTCCGCATACATACTTTAATGACGAAAAAATATTGGCCTAAGTGTGTTCACGAAAAATTGTTTGCGGTTATAGAATGTTTCTAACAAAAATATTTTTATTGCCGTAGGACTACGTCTTTCCTCAGGTCGCCAAAAACTTACTTCCACCGGACGGATAGCTCTTGACGGATTTTGTGAACAAAAAAAGGTTGCAATCGTTGATTAATAACATTTAGTCAATTTCTAACGCATTTACATTCAATTTTTTCTATCAAAAAAGGGTCTCGATTTTGGCACGGTTTCGTTTTTGGCAACATAGATGAAACGCATTTGTTGCCAAATTCGAAATCCAACTGTATTTAACTCAACTTTATGTTTTTGGCCCAATGTCACCCCGTAGAAGGAGTGAGATTGTGCCAAAGTTCATGTAATTTTAATACTATCAATATTCATAGTAATTAAACGATTTTTGTGGCAGTTGTTAACTAAACATTGAAGTATATTTTCACAGACTTTGCATCAACTTAATCGCTAAATTTTGTGTATGACAAGCTAAACAACAAAAACCTATGCTTTTTTGGCACAATCTCACCCCGGCAGACGGTAGTTCAATAGTTGGAACAACGTACGACACTCCTTCCAGTTTTATTGCACATCTGCTTTTTTCTGCAACGCGCATTTGACAGTTCATTTCTCTGCGCTGTTGCTTTTTGTTTATCAACGCAAGCGAAAGCCGTAGTTTTCGTATCGCGATTTTTCCCGTTTTTCACCGTTTCATGCAAGGTTTCCAGATCCATAATAAATGCTAAGATAATCCTCAAGTTAATTCAGGGTTTTATTGATTTTTCTCGGTAATGGAGTATTCCATAATCGCACGGTGATTCAAACTACGAAAAAGTGACTTTGATCACAAATAAAAGAACTTGGCAGTAAAGCCATTGCAAATCATTTTCAAAGTTTTTGTCACCCCCCTCCCCCCCTTGGAAATTGGCTTGAAAAATCGGGGGGCAAAAAAATAATTTATAGGATATGAGTTAAATTTTTTTTATAAAATCAATTGTCTGTGGGCTCTACAACCTGAAAAACTCGAAAAATGAGTGTACGAGTTGAGTTAACGCTTCTAGCACGAAATAGAAATGGAAATTCGGACATCGGAATTTCCGAAACTCGGCCAAAAAAATTTTTTTTTTTCGTTTTTGTCTTTTTGATCGTAGATTTTTGCATGAAAAATAACAACGTATTTATTAAAAGCAAGAATAGATTTGGTTTTCACGTTTAAACTTTAAGTAAAAATGCCTGAAATCCATATTTTTTTGCTTGATTAAAAAATTCTCTGTTTTTTTTCGCCCCCCCCCTTTCAGTGGCCTAACACCGGAAAAAAACTTTTTTAAATATTTGTAATGGCCTAATGCCAATGCAATAATGAGAAAAAGTCAAAACAAAAGCTGTGCAACAATTAGGCGTGAAGTATGCAATAATACGATTTGAAAGTTATTTTGGTGTGCAATAATTGGGTGCAGAGTTGCTATGCAAAAAACGTATTTTACACGGTTTTTGGAAGGTATTTCACTAAAAACAAGCTGCTTTCATTTGTTCAAAATCATTCAATTGCTGTAGACGAGTGCTTAGCTGTGCAGTTGATAATTACTTAAGTAAATAGCAACAGCAAGCAAGTAAGTTAGCAACTTTTACATTACTTAGGTTTTACTCTTCGCGCACAGTGATTGAACAGTACCAGAATTTACAGTTAAATATTAAAAATAATATGTTTTTTTGCTTCATAACTAATATCTTTAACTTATTAAAATTACTGTAAGTTCAATTACTGCGCAAATTTTGTTTTATTGTTAATGAAAATACGTATTGAAAAAGGTTCCTAAAAAGGCACCCCATTAGCCTAATTATTATCAAATCTAGTTTGTTTCAACTGAAAAATTAAAACAAGACTTATTACTCTACGTCTGGATTAAAAAGTGTCAGTGCGAAATTTTCGCAAAATGCTAGTTAACCGAAAAAAAATCGAGCAGAAAAGTTTCTAATATCGTACTGATTAATGATAAATCATTGTGCTGTATAACGCGTTCTATATCCTACCTCGTTGGGGAAAAATGGAGCCTGCAGACTGACGCAAATTGCATTGCAAAAGTCCGCCAGTCCCATGATCATCAGTGTGAGCCACTGTCGTTTGGTAAAGTCTAGTGCCATGTTGGTTTGCTTATGTTTCTGGGCCGAGTCACGGTGAACTAGAGAGCAGCTAGACGCAACTAGACGTAGCTAGGACGAATTACTGATTGATAAGACGAGCACAGATCGTAACGGTTACGATTCGAGGACAAACACGACAAGACGACGGTGGTGGTGGCGGCGGCGGCGGCGGCGGCGGCGGTGATGGCGGCAACAGGATGCAGCGCGGAGACTAAAACGGCTCCGACAACAAGACACAATTTCACGCACCACTTCCAGTATTTGCAATACACACGGTTACGAGAGATCACGTTGAGTGCGTTGTTGATACGACACTTTGATCCGTACGGATGAGGGCCACCACTTTTTTTCTTCTCTGCACTCGATGTGCTGCGTTGAAAGAAATTTCCTAGTCGTTTGTCTACCGAGACTTAGTGAGGTTATTTATGCTACTCCCGGAGAGTATTTTTTGGAACAATTTTTTTTTTGATTCGGTACTATTCGATCACTTTTTTCGCACTTTAAAACAAAGCAAATCGGGATTCATTGAACTTTTGCCATGTACATATAACTTATAGCTCTCTGCGGAACGTAAACGGACAGCACAACCGTCTATCTCATCGTCGGGTCACAGGTACCGATAAACGTATAACCTCCGAGCGCTGGCTTGATGATTTCATTCTGCACATTTTGAAAAATTATTCTGAACACTGATCTGGAATGTAATCGAATTTTTTTCTCACAACGATACACGCGTACTTGTGTACCACTAAATGAGCAAAAAAGCTTAATCCTTCAACAGACAAATTGTTGCACGATGGTTAGACTTCTATTCCCAGTAGACTACAACCACGTCGCTAACAGAGGACAAGATCCTCAGGCTAATCCGTTCCGTACCGATGCTCGAATAGTACTGATTGCCTGCCTGCATCCGATCAGCTCAAATAGAACTCAATTCAAGTGTTATTCTTATCGATCGGATTACTACCCGAAGTACCCATCCCGGTTCGCTGCATTATCATTTCGTCGCCTGTGAGTGAACTACGACACTCCGAACTCCGACAAATGGGAAGAATAACACTCCCGTTAGGTAGTAAGAATGTACTCCACGCTGATGCTATACGGAGAGTGAAAACAAGCTACGACTGATAACGTTTGTTTGACGTTTTACGGGTAGCGTTATCAGTAATACAGACAGAGGATATGACGTCTACCTGGTTCGTGTCGTTGGGAAAAGTGCTACTCACTGCGTTAGACTTAAAAAGAATTGTACTGGTCTTTTAATTTAATTTACGAAAACAGACTTTTTTGAAAATTTATTAGTTTATTTCGAACGTACAAGGGCAAGAAAATAAAAGATAGTTGTAATACGTCAGATTAGAACGAGACCTGGAGGGCCGAGTCATAAATTTCACAATTGAGCACTGCTTGTATGTTTGTGATACGCGCGTATTTAACGTAAAATATTGATCTTGTGTTTCCCAGAGATGATTCAAACGGTTGGCCGATCTACTAGGAGGATTCAAACTAAAAACATTCTTTGTTTTGTTATAAGAATTCTCAACTATTCAATATTGTAACGCGCAACCGATTATAAATATGCATTGTATTATATTTAAGGTCATATGGTTAAAATCGCGCAGCATCGTAGAAATCATGCGATCAAGCTATTTCTTGTTTTTTCATGAAAATACACTCAAGAGAACCTCAATAGGGTATGTTACTGCTTCGTCGTAATTGCCTATTCCCGTCCTATCCAACACAAATTATTAAAAATATCAGCATTTTTATAACACACAATGCAAAACTAGTTATTCCCTAATATTTTAGTTTGTTGTCTATCTTACGCGATCAATCAAAGTGAGCTGAGATCAATTTAAATGCTTTTTATCATTAAAGAAGTCCTACCAGCCAAATTTCCTACGTTTTTTCGTGCGACAAAGAAGAAAATGTCGACTAATCGTTTTAATTTTCGTCATACATAAATGAAAATAACTCGCAAGGCATTGTCGTTATTCTACAGCCAGGAAAACTTGCCTGACCTGCAGAAATTTTGCAGAATAACATTTGTCATGCCGTCCTACACAAATGCATGCGCATTAGCTTCGTAAACATTGTTGTGATTTTTAGTTCGGATGATGAAAATTTTTGATTGGCGGATTTTAAAACGGTACACAGTGCGTTGAACGTATGGAACTGCGGGACAAAAATCAAAACTGCTAGTTTTAGACATTTTATCAAGCTAGTTTAATGAAAAAAGTAGTTTGTGATAATCGAAGCTAGTATTTGCTTAAATGTCTCAAAATATTTACATAATGGCAGAAAATGTCCCAAACGCCAAATTTTTACGCAAGCATTGCAAGTTTTTCATCATTATATGGGTTGCCGTCGGCTATATAACTACCAAAGTTATTTGTGAAAGCAACATTTGTACTAGAAATACTTTGGTAAATTCAGCAATGCCATCTAGTGTTAGGT
The DNA here is from genome assembly GCF_943734655.1 of Sabethes cyaneus. Classification (NCBI taxonomy): domain Eukaryota; kingdom Metazoa; phylum Arthropoda; class Insecta; order Diptera; family Culicidae; genus Sabethes; species Sabethes cyaneus. Next base: position 54,376,930 of record NC_071355.1, read on the forward strand.
TAAACAGCACTCGAAGGTCAACCTTGGCTGCAATTTTGGTAATTGAAAAGTTTTCCTTCAGTGCATGAAAGCTTGGAAAGCTACGTTTATAGAAGACGTTTAAACATTTCTAAGCAAAATATACTTTCGCACTCTATATCTGTGAACAGAACTTGTGTTTAAGTAATACTTAAGCCTCAAAATTATTATTTACTTTTCCGTTACGGCTGAGAATGGCATAAAATTCTCAGCCGTAACGGAAAAGTAAATAATAATTTTCCGTGGCAAAATTTGAGACAAAGTCTGCAGCTCGACGTTCTGTTTTTGTTAAGCAATTTTTGAAAACCTTTTAATTAGATCTACGAAACGAATTTCCAGCAGGAAAACCGTTATCATTGATTATTCGTCATTATTATCAACTCGAGAAACGGGAAAAACGGCAGCCGGTATTAAGTTTATTAACTTTTTTAAAGAAATATTTACTCGCTATATGAAATTAAATCGCTTTAAGTTTAAGTTTGAACAGTAATAGCACAAAGATTTATGAACAGTGGTTTCTTCTAACAGGGATAACGTAATATAATAGAATCAACGGAAATCTGACAGTTTATCAGTGTTTGACGTTGATCTACAAATATTGAAATATCTTGCAGAGTTGCAGGTAGTTGCAGCTAAAACCTGTTCGATCTTGTAGAGGACACTTTGAACAATTATTCTGTGTATATTTTAGCTTGGAAGTCGGTGGAAGATTTTTTAAATCAGTAATCAAAGTTGGAGTTCTGTTTTTTTGAAGGACAATATCTATGTCGTTTCTATGGGGCGATTTTTTAGGAGTGAGGTCAAAATGAATTCCTTCTGTAACCAAAATTTATTCTACTAACCTTGATTGTTATTCTCCATTTTAAAGATTTTAATTACACAAACTATGAAAGTTTTACGAGCGTGAAGAATGACCTTCAAAAATGAAAGCAAAATTTGTAAGTTAAATCCACTCTGCAACTTGACAGTTTGAACGCTTGTAATAGTAGTTGTGGCGCTTTCCCAAGCAAACTAATACTTGTTTATATAGCAGAAGGCATCTATAAACAATTCTAAATACTTAGTATATCCGATTTAAAAAAAGTGAAAAACGATTTTTGTCTATGGCTCAACGCACTGTGCGGTACGACGAATTTAAGAAATAAAGTCAGTTTCGTAAATTCAATCATATGCTTTAATAATCGCTTTTCAGTGATTTCAAAGTTCACGGATCGGAAGGTAAGTGTGTTTTAGTCAAATCACCAGTTTTATCAAACTTTTGGAGTATTCATTAAATCCATCCAACAAATGATGAAAATTAGAATGGCTTTACTAACTATGACGGGAATTAGAAATAAATCCTATGTAGAATTAGCAAAATCATGAAAAGCGGACAAATCAACTGTCATTAAAGTAATAGAATTATTTGTGGAACCTTTGGCTACAGCTGAGAAGTCTAAATCGAAAGCCGTAACTCGTAGCCAAAATGATTGGACAGCTGAAAGCAGATTGAAGCAGAACCACAACCTAGAAGTGTTATCGAGATTATTCCAACACCTCTTTGATCCATAATTTTTTTTCGACTGGGTCGAAATTAACTAAATTTGATACAGTTTCTCATTAAAGTGTACTGTGAGTTTCATAGTCGCGCATTTTGTTTCGACCTAAATGGAAGCGAGTCAAGTGTAGATGTGGGAAAAATTTGGAAAGACGGGGTAAGAAGGCCCAGCGGGGTAAGACCAAATCGATTTAGAATGGAAATCCTTAAAATTTTTACAGTTATGCTACCGTACTTTCTTTGTTAACGTATTTGAATACTGTCGAAACACCCTATAGCGCTCGGCCACACGAAACGTCAAAATTAGGATGAAAACAAACTTCTCGCTCGTCGTAACTTTGTGTGATCTAATTTTAGTAGCAACAAATTTACGGGATTTGTGCAAAATAACGGAGTATTTCGCCGTTTGTCCGTATCATTGACGTTTGTAAAAATGTTTTGTGTGTGTCGAATGTGAAATAGTGTGGCTTGGGTGAAACATGCAAAATGGTAAAGATTGTAAACTAGGGGTAAGACAAGCCACTTTTCACGGGGTAAAAGAGCCATACATTGTAGTGCTAATAACGTTTGATGGTTTTCCTGTGTGATGTTTGTTTTTGTTTGCGCAAATACCTCGAAAGTATATTAGAAAAACATCGCGGATGCGGTGGACGATGGATCAGATGAATCAAGCTAAATTAGCCATTGAAAAAGGTATGTCCATCAAGACAGCATCCATCACATTCGGAGTTCCCAGGACAATTCCTCGCCGCCAGATTAAAGTACGTAACGATACACCAACCATGAGGCTCGGATCCAAAGTTCCGGTTTTTAATGCTGTTTAGGAAGAGGAACTTGTTCAGTACTTGCTGCAGCTGGAGGAGCGGTTCTATAGGTTTTCGTCATAGGCGTGATACACAAATTACGTAACGCAAAAATTCCGGTTTTTGACCCCCTTCCTCTCCTATGTAACATTAAGTAACGCTTGGCATAACCCCCTCATTAAATTACGTAACGTTAACCAAACTTCCCCCCCCCCGTACATCAACATTCAATAAAATCGGCGTAAACCGCAAGTTTTTTTAATTTTTTAGAAATTCAACCAAATTAGCAAGATTAGCAAATTAGCATATTAAAAACAACAATCAGGCATCGGCCCATGTTAAGGTGAAACGGCACTGAATCCAAACATGGGCGGAAAATGGCGCCCATGCGAGGCAATATCCTCGCATAGGCGCCATCTTTCTGACCATGTTAGGATTCAGTACCGTTTCACCTTAAGCTGAAATGGTAAAAAAGCAAAGCCATGGGTATAAACTTCCTGTTGAGAACTTGATCCTTCTTTATCGACAGACTTGGCAGCCGGCTATTAGAGAACAGGATAATTATCCTAGGGCTAGTGCAACGATCCTACTGGCAGGGATGGCACCTCCTCAGAAGAAAAAAAGAGAAGAGAAAAATTCAAACTGTGCTCAGTCTTCAACGCGATTTATTCTGCTCAGTTTCATTTTAACTGTGCTCTTTCTTGCTGAACGCAGTTGTATGAGCAACCGCACACTGTGCTACTCATTGAGGAGAATGTCAATACACTTTGAATACGTTGATGCGATGCGCTGACGTATGACAACTACGGGTAGTTTTAACATGGGTAGTGCGTTGAGAAAAAAACGACGATTGTCAGTAGCGGTCATTGCCATCAGAAAAATATTAATCCATTAATGCAGATGAATCATGATTCTTACATTTAGTATATTCAGTTGAGTTTGGCTGCCCGTGAACGCAACTGCATCATATGGTTAGGCATGTTACAACGGCAACAGTGCGAAAAATGTTATTTAGATATGACAACATTTGAATTCCCATACATTTGCTTCTTGACGCGCACCAACAGGAAAGTCCCATTATAAACAAAGGCAATTCTCCGCTAAGATTCAAAATTTAACGACTTTTGATTGTCTTGACGCCTCTGAGTCTATAGTTGCTGTACGCGCACCGGTTGTTTTGTTTCCACGTTTACTGCTGTAGCTACCGAGAAGACCGGGAGCAAAACCGAAAGTTGCTCATTTAAAGAGCGCATTAAGAAGTTTTTCTGCGCGTCAGTTTTTCTCATTGTGTTTAGTCTGTTTCTCATTGTGTGGATTTATTTCTCATTTCTGAAAGCAGTTCTGCTCATTGTGTTGAACAAAAAAAGTTGCACTTTTTGCACAATGAGTGAGGAAATAACAAGCCTGCCTACTGGCGCTATAGCAGCACTTTCCAGCCGAGATTCGAACATACGACTGCTTGTTCGGCCAGCATCGTATCCCGAAGCAAAGTGGCCAGTCTGAAATGATCTTCAACCGTAATAACTGGAAATTTAGTAAGATTATCTTCATCAGCTACAAACCATAATTTTGTATCATAATTTTCATTAGTATAAACCGATTCACTGTTTTCCACCTCCAACAATTCCTTTCCTCATTTGGTAACTGCCTTTTTGGTATTCATAAATTTGTTACGTAACTATTCTCATGACTCCCCCTCCCCCTATGTAACAACAAGTAACGCTAACTCCCCCCTCCCTCCCCGCTAAGCGTTACGTAATTTGTGGACGAAGCCATATTAGGGTAGTTGATCCAATAGTTGTGGTAGTACCAATAGTTGCGCTACTATTCATTATTAATGAATATTTTCGTCACCGTAGCATTTTAGATAAAACAATTACATTCATCATATAAAACAGGCTTCTAGAAGTATCGGTAGTTAGACTACACGATTTAAAATTAAAGCATTATTGGCAAAATTGCCAATTTTCTAACATCTAACGTGCAGTTGGAGCGCAAAACTATAGGCGCTCATGTATAGTTTTGCTACGATGTTTTTTCACTTAGCAACCTTGCAATGTATATGGAATAACACAATTAAAGGAACATCAAACTTGATTAAGGAAACATTAGCGCAACTGTTGGTACAATATAATTGAATCGGAAAATTCATTTTTTTTATAAAGCTTCTCGTACAACAAAAGCAATTGTCTTGCCTTGTGATAAATACCTTGTATTTGATAAATTTATATCCCACAAGCATTAATTCAAGCATATACCTCAATAAACAAACAAAATGAAGTTATATTGTGCTTAGTGGTGCAACCAATGAAATATCTACGCTAGTGATAATAAATTACAAATTACAAAGAGACTCAGTATGCATGACTTCAAAGAACTGGCATTTGAGTTGGTTGAGCGGAACAACTTTTCTCATCCTTTTAATAGGGCCATGTGTGTGGCGGGCCAGGACTGGTCAAATGGAATTTTACTGCGAAATCCACAGATTTCGTTCCGAAAGCCCGAAGCCACGCCAGCTGCCAGAGCGCCATCTTTTACTAAATATTTCGACCTCTTAAAAGCTATCATGCAACATACACAGTTTGAACCGACAAGAATATACAATGCCGATGAAACAGCTATCTGTACGGTACATATTGTAATATTTGGTGCTCAAACCAGTTCATTCTATATACGAAAACCTGAATTTTTAACTCAAACGTTAAATCCGTACTGTGTATGTCTGCGAAACGAGGTGCATCTCAGCGGAGACAACGCAAAAACTGCCAACTGGATATCCAATGAGGAACTCCAGCGTCGATGTCATCAACGACCGATGGCAACAGAAATTCGTAAACGTTGCATTCGGCATCGACCTAGATGACGAATGGAAATTCGTTACTTGGAATTGCAGATCGCCGTCCTTCGTATGCTACTCGAACACGTCACAAACTGAGCATCGTAGCGTTGCAGGAATTCTGTCGCAAGGGAGGTAAGAGTTGGAAGATGCGCGGTGGAAGAGCCCAGTTCTACCAAAGCGGCGGAACTATATACTAACTGAGAACGGGCTTTGTAGTGCTGGGTATAATCGCAAGATCGCGCGATAGATTGGAAGGCGATCAATGAGAGGATGTGTTTATTTAGGATTAAGGGAAGTTTCTTCAATTACAGCATGATCAACGTGCCCTACCCGCTTAGGAAAGATCCGACGATAAGGAGGAAGCGTTCCACGCACGGCGTGGGACATCAAGATCATCGTCTGGGATCGGATCCCATAAGCTGCACACCGACACGTACGATAATGACCAACAATGTGTAAACATCGCAGATTCCCCAGGCCTGGTGATCCGAAGCACCTGTTTTCGACGCCAAGATAGGAGATCTTCATATATTCAACGCATAACAAACCAGATTGACTATATTCTCATAGATTGCCGGTTCTCTACGTGCGTGATATTGACTGTGTTCTTCACCTAGTAGCAGTATATTTGCGTTCAAAACTGTCAATCATATACCAGATACGTTAAAGCCGCCCTCCTCTACCTTCAGGAGAGGCAGCTAGTTAACCTGTAATTTGCCGAGAATTTCGTCCGAATACTAAATGAGGCACTGCCGTCTTTTGAGGAGTTAGGTGCTTCAATCCTCGAAGACGTTTACGGTAAAATACACTAGGTGGAGAGCATCGGCCTGTACCATATGGATTGATGGGAAATGCCTCCAAGCGGCGAACCAATTGACCATGATCCCGAGGAGAAAAAGGAGCCTGAAGGAGGACAAAAGTCGTCAAGAGCTAGCACAACTACTCCGGGCTAATGATAGGCGCAAGTTTTATGAAAAAGTGTTGATAAAATCGTAAAAGATATACACTGAGGCCTGATATGTGTAGGGACAAGGAGAGAAATCTTACCATAAACAAGCGCGAAATCGTCTTCAAATGAAACCTGGGGTGACATTGCGATTCTCGTTTCGAGTAATTTTGGTTCGTTTCGCCCATTCGTTTAGCGTGGTCGGAACGAACCAAAATCACTCGAAACGCGAATCGCAATGTCACCCCTGGTCGCCATGTGGAGCAGTTTATCGACGGGCATCTCAACGGCGAAATAACTGAAGGAAGTTGCGCGGAAGTTAACCTAGAAATGTCTACAAACGATAACACTGTCCTGGCTCTCGATCTCGGCAGAACTGTACAAATACGACTACGTAACCATAGCGCTTCACTGAATAATTTCCGGCATTTAGGAGAAAGAGAAACCACCGGAGGAGTAGACACAAGCTGTGATTTGTCCCATCTACGAAAAGGGTGATTGGCTCGATTGCTGTAATTAGCGCGTCATTACGCTGCGCTGCTCAACGCTGCATACAAGGTACTCTCTCGGATCTTGTTACGTCATATATCTTCAATGGCAAGAGATTTTGTAGGGCAGTACCAGACTACGGTTTAAGTTTACACACTCCGACAAATACTCCAGAAACGAAAGAAGTGCAACTTGTCCACACATCCTATTTTAGTGTATTTCTGGGCAGCATACGAAACTTAACAGAAAACTTGAAAACTATCCCTCGCGTAAAAAGCGACTTCAGTGTAGTTTTGTCTTAATTTTTAATTTTCGAAAAGCTATCATCTGTGTTAAACTGGTTATTACTGTCTGGCTAAATTTAGTATCGCTTTGAGGTACTAATTGATAGTGAAAGCAAAACAAAACTATTGCTTTCGACGGAATTCTCGCTTATAATGGCGGCGAAAATATTATTAATAGCTCCAGTTCTTATCAAACTATGATTTGACCAGTCAGTGTACAAGCACAGATAGTTCCAGCACACTTCATCATAAGTATACATTGTACAAAAACTACATACGTGTGGCACCGAGCGATGCAAAGGTCTGACGGATCGTGAGCCATTTAAATCGAATCTGCATGATGTGCTCTTTTGCATGCAGATAGCGCCGATGCATCTGAAGTGCAAGCTACTGCGACGACCGGAGCACCCGGTGTTAGCCAGATGGACTGCAAACGGATTTCGAACCACTTGCTATCAGTCAGTCCAATTGACCGAAAAAGTGATTAGAGTGCAGTTTTTTATGGCGTTGTCGTCGTCGTCGTCGGACGGATGTTCCGCTAATTAATTACTCCTCGGTTGATTACGTCTGATGGGAAAATTTATTGCACACAAGACGCCATCGAATTGCCAAGGGGATGATGATGTGTGCATTTGGTGCAACGCAGATGACTTTCAAATGTGGAAAGAAACGTGCTGAAATTTTGTTGCCTCGAAAATACTAAAAAAATTATCTAAAAATCGAACATTGCCTTTCTTCCTGAAATTAATGATATTACGAACGGGTTTTGAATATTCCATGGGAAGGATATTGCTCAATTAACTTTTATTCGAGTACAGGACGGGCAAAGAAAGAAGCACATTTTTCACTTTCAGGATTTCGCACCGTTAGAGATAGCCAAAAATTCTCACCGAGCACGTGTTTTACGAAATGGAGCTAATTTGTAAAGAAAAACGCATAATCTGACTTGATTATGGGCATTACAGCTTCTTTGGTTTTCTTTTCTTACCAAACCGGAGGTCGGATGTCTCATCGCACAGTTTAGCAAATATCAATCCAAATTGGCTCGTTATCAATTTCTCCGTCCACTTGGTCCGGCACGGCAGTCACGAGTCCTATCGCCACGTTGTTGCTATGAATTTTTTCTACTGTTTCAATCGCTTGAAACTTGAAAGTGATTGAATTTTTTTGCGAACTTCCAAAAGTCTGCTAGGGCTCTGCGTCTTATGCTGTATATGAGTCTTATGAGTTGAATGTGAGCTGCTACAATCAAAGGTGTTTGTGACAAGGGGCGCCGAATAAATCAAATGAACCATTTAACTTGCGATTATGATAACCACCAGCTTTTCGTACCGTGTTTTGAAGTTGAAGGCAACGAAAATGATGTAACATTTGGCTGCTATTGCGTGAACCTTTCGGCGGACTTTCGCAGTTCGAAACATGAGAGGTAAATTTGATCTTTTTGCGTAGTTTATTTTTTCATAATATTTTTTTACTATTGCGTACAAAACTAAACGTAACAATACTTTGTTCGTATTTACAATCGAATGAACCTTACATGCTAGCTGATTCTAACTCACATTCAGATGTCTTTTGTACGTTGTAAAGGGATGCTTTCCTCCCATACCTGTCAAGTTGACTTCGTTTCCGAAGCTGCGGAGCGTTTGCTTCCGAAGAGCGATTTGTGCCTAAGAACTTTGAAGTAGCACTGTACAAGGATTTTAATAAATAACTTGCGTCAGTTGATTGGAATTTTGAAATATTTTGAGTCTCTCAATTAGCATCCGTACCTGGGAGAATTTAAATAGGCATTCTCCTCCGCTTTTTTGGATGCGGCGTTTTGAGATTGCAACAACTATGAGAAGGTCTTAAGATTATGAAAACTGAACATCAAACTTCATAAGGCAGTATAATTGAAAAAAAAAAAACGAATTCTAGAAGAACTTTATAAATTGCTCATGGTATTGAATATTTGAGGTCATTTTTTGACTTTCTTTGATTGCAAGACGAAGGATTTTAACGTGTATTTCCTGAAAGTTCGTACGGTTAATATTTAACCGTTTAATTTTTTTTCTAAATGCTTTTCCCAAACATTGTTTAAGCATTATATTGGATTTCATTTGATATTATCTTTATTAAATGTCATGAGTTTATTAAAAGGTGACATTAAAAAAATGCTGACAAAGTTTAGAACAAAATGTTCAACATTTAAAAACGTTCCTCTTTAGCAACCAAAAAAATACAATTTCTAACCTCAAATACGCGCAAAAGCACTGACTTTTTTTGTCCTACGAGAAGTACTCCAAACATTTGCTTTATATCTTCGCTGAAGTAGTTCAAATCTTACAGGTTAACGTATCACTTAGCGGCTAGGTCAATGCACTTAACATAACATTATACTGCAACACTGCATTTACACTCTCACAGCACGCACTCTCAAAAAAGAAAAGTGATCAACACTTTTTACTCTTCCAGCAACCACAACCGCATCGGGATGTTGCTGAAGGCGTCGTTCAGGAATTTGCGGAACAGCTTGGCGATACTCTGGGAGGCAGCCGGTCTCATTTCCTGGATCAACTCGTTGGCGTTCTGATTCAGGAACTGATTGATGGCTTCGCCTGCAATGTACAATTGGATTAGTTTAAAACAAACTTCCAACCTAATTGAAATAAACCCCTTACCTAGCACGCTCTGGGTGTTGACATGATCCTTCACCTTGAAGCGGGCATTTTTCATCGTGAAATCCACCAGCATCTTATCAACGCTCATGAACATTTCACCATCACGCTCAATTGGTTTTCCGAAGATTTTAGCGATTGCGCTGATGTCACCTGGAACGAACAAAAAAAAGCTCACCCTTAAAAAAAACTCACGCAAAACCCCACAAAAATTCAACTCACTAAACTCAGTCCAGAACTCGCCGTTGGAGCGAACCGGCAGCAGCAGGACGTTTCCGATGATTTCGTACTTTCCACGGGTTTCGACCCGCGGAATTCCCAGACTCATATCGATGCGAAGCTTTTTCACGTCACTGCGTACGTCCTTGATCGTGTAGTTTCCGGCCCCGTTGGCAACAATGTCGGTGAAAAGGGCCTTGATACGCACTGCACCGGCATTGTTCTCCATGGCAAGCTCCTCGATCCGTAGCGGTTCCAGCGGGGGTGTCCGTAGCTCCGTCAACCCACGCGAGATGTACGGACGGATGTAGTTGAACGAGTTTTTAATACACTTGTTAATCTCCGGGTCATTTCGCCGACAGGGCAGTACGTATGGAGCTGTTGGAAAGAGGAAAGAAAACAAGCATGATCAGTTTGTTGGTAGATTGCATAACTAGAGGCGATATGATCGGAACTTGTGGTAAACTTTAACGAACCGCATTGTGGGTAAATTTCAACAGAAACGACCAATTTTAACTGTCGAAATCAGAAAAAGGAAAACAGTCCCAATCGTCTATCACACTAATTGTGTGAGCTATTACACGTTTTCACGTCAAACGCTGGGGCTGGCCATGATAAAGAAAATCAAACAATCAACATTGCACAATCGCGCATTCCATACTTGACGGACTGCCAGAAATTGACCGTCCGTCACCACATACGGGGCGGGCAGGCAGGCAGTCGTCCATTAGCACCTAGGTGAGGTACGGTGTTTTGGTATCTTGCACGCTGTCGAGGTCGGGGCCAGCAAACATTCATGACTTTGAAAAATATTTGGAAACTTAACCATGGCTAGGAGCTGTAGGTGATGGTTGGGTATACTAGCAACTGCGACGCGGTGGCAGCGCGGCGCGGTGCGGCATGGCGGATCCAACGAAATGCTTTTGCTGTAATCGTTTCCAATGTGTGTTGTCGTTAAAATGCGGATGATTTATTAACATATAGCAGCAACGACTGACCGCAACAACGTGAACTTAATGAGCGGAAAATGAGTGCGAACTTGAGCTAACATTTTTTTTCCTTTGAAAGAAACGGAGCCAAGGCGGTTTCCGTTTTGCACGTTGCACGCGTCATTCATGCTAAGATGGCAATTGAAGGACTATGGGGGGGATGCTAATGATATCGGGCCGTGATCTCCTGTGACTGTGATGAACCACCGATGAGCAATCGGAAATGATTGACAAACTAACCTTCGTGGAGTGTGCCGCCAGAAATGAAATCCAATACTCAAGATATTCATTACAGTTTTAAGTAACTTCCTGTTTTCTTAGCTGAATTGTTCAACAAAGGCAAAGAACGCAAAACTAAGAGTGCATTTCATCGAATATCTACAATTTCGAAACAGCGCATGTCGTTATGACAAGAAAAAAATCCTTTCAGGTTTTGGAACATAGACATTGCAGTTTGTAAAAAAAGGTAATTTCACCTTTCAAAATAGGCTTGGAAGAATAGACTGATTAGGTACAACTTTGTTAAGTTTCTTGCATTGCTTTAATTCTTGATAATGTACATGTAAATATGCAACAGTTCCCAAGCAACATTGTAAGTTTTATTGTACTCTTATGGCGCTCTTCATGACTATTTTCGGTCTTAAATCCCATCCTAAGAGTGTAATAAAACCAAAAAGGTTACTTAGGTTTTTTGGACTTATCTGGGCTTATCTAGGCATCTTGAGAAGCTGATTGGTAACCTCAAACCAAGTACCGGAGGAAAGGTTGTCAACTGTCAGCTTCACAAGAATAATATAAGAAGCAACCGTCTATAATAACCCAAATAATTTGAATGACGGACTTACGCAGGCTTCCAAGGCTAAGGGGGACTCTACTCTGGAAAGTCGAAAAAAAAACGAATTTAATTTTCTGCACTTTAGAGACGTTTACACCTTCAGAAATGTAATGCCATAAGGATTTCTTGATATATGATCTTACTGAAAAGTTACAGCAAACACTGTGGGGTCACCTCAAGGAAAGTGCATCGCTGTACCAAACTTTAAACGCGTTTTTCTCGAAACCATGTTTTTTTGAACTGGCGGTAACAATTTAGATATTGACCTAAAGCTTCAAAATCAGTACGAAACTGTTTTATAGAGAGCAACCGCGCGCCCAGCTGCTACCAGCATAATAATCACTATTCTGGTAACCAAAAAATACAAAATATATCTTCAAATATACCTCAACTAATAACCAAAATACCCCAGCAAAAAAGCAAAGCCATGGGTTTATACCGTCTTTAGACATTACCCTTCTTTATCGACAGACTTCGCAGCCGGCTGTTAGAGTACAGGACAATTACGGGGCCAGTGCAATAATCCTACTGACTCTAACTAGCAAGCACCGCCTAGCCGAGATTCGAACATACGACGACTGGCTTGTTAGACCAGCATCGTACCTCGAAGCTAGCTGGGCGGTAAAATACCCCAGCACAAAGCTTTAATTCCAGCATCCGAAAAAAAATTACGAATGCATACCGCATACGTGATCATCGTTCTTGGCAACATGAAGTTCGATTTTGTGGTAATGGGCGACAAAACTAACGCCAAGATAGACTTCAGGTTCTTAAACAGGAGTTTTATATGGTTTACCGTCTGTCAGGAAATTTACGTGAATCAGAGTCTGGATAAACTTTTATTGCCTTTCCTGAATCATTAACATTGTTCCGTGTTGTTTTGGCCGGAATTGGCATCCTGCAATCATCTATATGCTTCTAAGTTTTACTGCTCAATATCCTACCGTAAATCGAAACTATAAAGGAATCATTGCAATTTAGGGTACCGGAGGGTATTTTCAGCATGCTTTTAAATTTAACCTACATTCCTTTTCATTTGCAGCTCTTTCCCAAATAAAAACTTTGCCACTGCATGATGACTGTAGCACTCATAGGCTTTAATGTGTTATAACAATTTTCATAAAAATGTAAGTAATTTGCTAATTTTTATTCAATAAATAAAACCGCTGTTTGTCCACTAGTACGTAATTAGGCCGAAAAAATAGAAGTAATCGCTTGCGTGTATCCGCTCTCGCTGATGGTTTGGAAGACATACAGTTATGTTCACGTGTACTTATTCTAGAAATTAAACAGCTGTTAATACAGTATCACAGAACAATTCTACTTCTTTTTACAAAAATTTTCCCTGGATATGAAAATATAAATCACTTTTCAATCACTAGAAATTTGCAGCATAAACCATCTGGTTCCCTTTTGGCCTGACGTTGGAGTACAGCAATCCACCGAATAGGCCCTTTAGCGATGCTATTTGCTCGTCGCAATTTTTCAGGCATCTTCAAATAGATATAGCAGGATTTTGGTAGGTGATAAGCCTTTGATAGCCAAAAGCTTTCAGACCAATTAGTCTGACATCAACGCTTCTCAAGTTGATGGAAAAAATCACGGATAATCACATCCGTAACGAGTTTCTGAAGAACTCTCCTTTACATGGCAATCAACATGCTTATCAATGCGGTAAATCTACGGAAACCGCACTTTACTACCTAGTGACGCTAATTGAGAAGTCGCTTCAATGCCAAGAGACGGCACTTTGTGCTTTTCTTGACATTGAAGGTGCCTTCGATAACACGTCATTCACCTTAATTAACACGGCTCTCCTTTATCAGGAACTGATCAGCCGACAATGAGCTGGATTGAAGCAATGCTGTCAAGCAGGGAAATCACAGCCTCATTGGGAGATACGTCGATCACAATCTCAGCGATCAAAGGATGTCCTCAAGGAGGAGTTTTCTCTCCCTTGCTTTGGTCACTGGTGGTCGACGCACTCTTGCACAAGCTATCACAGCATGTCTATGAGGTCATTTCGTACGCCGACGACGTCAGAGGTAAATTTAACGCAGTGTTGTCCAGTCGTATGCAAGGAGCTCTAAACTCCACTATTTCATGGTGTCTATGAGAAGGACTTAATATAAACCCCTCCAAAACAGTCGTGATACCATTTACTAGACGGAGGAGACATACTCTTACTCGTCAGCAATGAAGGTAAACATCTGGGTATTATTGTGGATCATAAACTGAACTGGACCGCTCACCTAGACTATGCTGTCAAGAAAACAACAACGGCCATCTGGGCATGCAGTTCACTGTTTGGCAAAACCTGGGGACTAAAACCACAACTAGCGCTTTGGTCATATATTACTATTACACAGCCTAGCCTAACTTACGCCGCTCTTGTATGGTGACCAAAGGTAAACGAGGTGACAGCGCAGGCCAAGCTAAACAAAGTTCATCGCCTGGCATGTTGGTCAGTGACCAGCGCCATGCGCACTACACTAACTGCAGCCATAGAGGCAATGTTATGCTTGCTAGCTTTACATCTTCATGTGAAGAAGGAAGCCGAACTCGGTGCACTAAGGTTGCAGAGGTGTCGTAACATACTTGAGGGGGATCAAATTGGTCACCTTCGCGTACTAAGGGAGTTCAAACTATCACTCCTAGTAACGACAATTTCTGAATGGATGGAGGCACGACCTAATATGAATGTTCCGTACAGTGTCATTGTTACTGTTCGCGCTGTATGGAGCAATGGAGGGCCTGTTCTTCCATCCGGTACCATTTGCTTCTTTATAGATAGATCAAAAATTGGGACTTGCTCAGGTTCTGGAGTCTACGGACCCGGAATAAAGGAAGCTCTTCCACTGGGCAAATGGCCCACCGCGTTTCAAGCGGAAGTATATGCAATATACATCTGCGCCAAAATATGTCTAAAACGAAAGTATAGGTATGCTAAAATCGGAATCTTCACGGACCGCCAGGCTGCACTACTGGCTCTCAAGTCCACCAAATGTGCATCCAAATTAGTTTGGGAGTGCAGCACATCCTTGAGGGAGCTCTCCGGCCAGAACAAAGTTTCATTATTCTGGATGCCTGGACACTGCGGAAGCGAGGGCAATGAGCTTGCCGACAACCTAGCGAGGCAAGGATCTGCTCATCAGTTCATTGGCCCCGAACCGTTTCTGAGCACCTCCATATCCGCTGTCAAAAGCGTTTTACTGACTGGGATAAGCTAGAAATAGCATTCAGTTAGTATAAAGCGCAGGGCTGTAGACAAGCTAAACAGTTTATCTACCCAGACCCTGCAGTAGTTAACAAACTACCTACCTTAACGCGTAGGGAACTGCGCACAATCACGGGACTCCTCACCGGACGCTGTCTCACTCTTTACTATTTAAAGAGAATTGGCAAGGTCTTAACCGACATTTGCCGCTTTTGCAAATTGGAACTAGAAAGTTCAGCGCACTTGCTCTGCTCCTGTCTAGCTCTTGCGCCTTCCAAGTTCAGCTTCTTCGGAAGCTACATACCTATTAACTCACATACTCATTAACATACTCAGTATGGAAACTTCATCCCAAGAAGGTAGTTGGTTTTATTAACCATGTAATACCTAATTGGGGCACAGTCTTACAACCCAGCTCAACTCCATCAATGGGTATGAGCAATCCGTAAACTGTGTACAGCAATCGGGGCCAGCTATAAAAGACAATCTTCGTGACTGTCGCAGTGGCATTTTTGAACCCAGTGCCTTTCTGGCATACAAAAAAGCCTTTGATAAGCGTCAACAATATAGACTAATCTCAAGTTTTTAGTCTTGACCTTGAAATGCGGTCATACATATATATTAATATTTTTTGAAACGATGATTCTACAATTGATGAAGGGACGGTAGGGGAAGAAATGAATTTTTTTTTTTTTGGTGAAGGAGGGGAAGTGCGAAAAGGAAGGGGGGGGGAGGGGTATTGGTAGCTATGCTTGACAAGTAGTCATTTTGACTCCTACCTTTTGTCCAATGCTGGAAGGTGCATGAGTCGAACCAAGCTGTAATCTGAGATTATAACCGGATTCGAACCCACAACACCCGCCAGGGCATGTGGTTCGCTGGTACTTGTACCTTTGAACCATAGAGGCGCTGGAGGTCCAGTCTCTTCAGCAGGCTTGTTATTTCCTCACTCATTGTGCAAAAAGTGCAACTTTTTTTGTTCAACACAATGAGCAATGTGCTTTCAGAAATGAGAAATAAATCCACACAATGAGAAACAGACTGAACATAGTGAGAAAAACTGACGCGCAGAAAAACTTCTTAATGCGCTCTTTAAATGAGCAACTTTCGTTTTGCTCCCGGTCCTCTCGGTAGCTACAGCAGTAAACGTGAAAACAAAACAACCAGTGCGCGTACAGCAAACTCAGAGGCGTCAAGCAGAGGTGGTATAAACCGCAGCGCAGACCAAAAGACACACATTCTTAAACAACACAACACTCGCCATGCGGTGTGTGTTCGCCCACAAATTCCCTTCAGTGTCTCTTTTGCTAAACACGCTCTTTCGTGTTTTACGCGCACCAAGAAAAGGCAGCCGCAAACGCAGAGTGATAAATTTGCTGCGTGCTTTACCACACCAAGAGCCGCACTCTGCGCGGCTGGATTGTACACCCTGCGCTGGGTCAGTTGAAGTGGTGTGATTAAAAAAAGCATTTTTACTGTTGCGGTGCCTGATCCGTACTAACTTAACATAGACCATATCAGTTGTTCAGTGCAGCGTGTATTTTCACTTTTAAAAGGGCAGAAAATTTGTAAATACAAAACAATTTTTTTGCGCAATTCCGCACGGAGTGTGGCAAAGGGCAGCACCAAGTGCTGTTTGTCACTCACTGGGCGATTTTCACCGAGTGCTGTTGTTCGCTCCCACTCCGCTTTCGCTCGTACGCTGTGTGCATATTAGCTGTAGAGGTGTGTTGCCGAATCGCTCTGTGCGACAAGGCATAATATTGGAACATTGGGCGCATAGTGTGAGCGAATGACAGCCCTGGCGTCAAGACAATCAAAAGTCGTTAAATTTTGAATCTTAGCGGAGAATTACCTTTGTTTATAATGGGACTTTCCTGTTGGTGCGCGTCAAGAAGCAAATGCATGGGAATTCAAATGTTGTCATACCTAAATAACATTTTTCGCACTGTTGCCGTTGTGACATGCCTAACCATATGATGCAGTTGCGTTCACGGGCAGCAAAACTCAACTGAATATACTAAATGTAAGAATCATGACTCAACTGCATTAATGGATTAATATTTTTCTGATGGCAATGACCGCTACTGACAATCGTCGTTTTTTCTCAACGCACTACCCATGTTAAAACTACCCGTAGTTGTCATACGTCAGCGCGTCGCATCAACGTATTCAAAGTGTATTAACATTCTCCTCAATGAGTAGCACAGTGTGCGGTGCGGTTGCTCATACAACTGCGTTCAGCAAGAAAGAGAAAAGTTAAAATGAAACGGAGCAGAATAAATCGCGTTGAAGACTGAGCACAGTTTGAATTTTTCTCTTCTCTTTTTTTCTTCTGAGGAGGAACCATCCCTGCTCTTCAGAATCCGCAATCAGCAGATTCATCTTCGATGAAGTAGCAAGGTACGAGGACGAAGTTTCTGAAGTAACAGGAAATATGATCCGAACATTTTCATTTTTGAAGATTTATCATTCTAATTCAAGAAACCGACAATTATTCAAAAGAAATGGCGGTTGACTGTGACCAGTGTTGCGAAGCCCACACGTGTGTGGGCTAATTTTCTCACACACGCGTACTCGTTCTAATGAACACGCCGGCATAAGCATTCCTTTCGGACTCCCGCTCTTGTTTAGTCATGCACTGCAGCAACTTTTGCGAGTGTGTATTTAGCTAACAGCCACGGGCGTCGCTCTCGCACGTCATTGCAACCTGAGCAACTGAAACCGATCACTCACGAGGACTCGCACTCCCACCCGCGTGTAGAATCGAGGGCGTAAGATGAAGAAGAAAACAAAAAGTAGTGCAAATTCTGAATCCCAGTGTACAACTAGTCTTCACGGGCAGCTGGCTGCTCACGAGTTGTTTGCCTTGTGAGTGGTTATGCAGAAAGACGCTACGAGACTGTGCGTTGGCGGGTGTGTAGGTAGTAAAATGTTGTTCTGGGAGCGCCATTTTGAGAAATTGCGTGGAGCGACAAATTGGCTAGCGCCGGCCCTGATTGTACCATACAAGCGCGTTCGGCCTGCGGGAAATTGAAACCACACGGACACCACAATAAAAAATAGGCCCCAAATAGTCGCAGCAAACTCATCATTTCTCGCGCCTATAACTCAAATTTAACAGCGTTTAATTAAGACCAAAGTGTACTCAGATATTCAGTAAATGTCATTCTACCAATTGGTATAGAATCGTTATAGAATG
The DNA here is from genome assembly GCF_943734655.1 of Sabethes cyaneus. NCBI lineage: Eukaryota > Metazoa > Arthropoda > Insecta > Diptera > Culicidae > Sabethes > Sabethes cyaneus. Next base: position 54,394,965 of record NC_071355.1, read on the forward strand.
CAAAGATGTCGTCTACATACCGTCACTGGCGGATTGGTAAGGGACTTTTATCCTTTAATTTAATTATACACTTGCCATGAATAGCTCAAATAGGAAAGGATTTCCCATAGGTGCTTTGTTTGTAAAAATTGCCTCGAAAAGAGAAATAGTTTTGTTGATAATTTCGTTGTAATGTCGGGTTAATTTCATATAGGCTTGAACTTTGCATTTCCACATGTTTGAGCTATATTGGGGAATAAGCCAGTTTCCGAAAAGGGACAAGCTTCATTCACTGGAATACTGGGAGGAACAACGCAGTTACTTCATAACTATTGCCCAATGCCCCTGCCAGATGTTTTTAATTTATCGACGAAATCTTTTGTATTCTCCACTGCTCGACATGGAATTTTCTCTGGCATGGATTGAAATTCTTCAACTAGCCTTTTTGTCAAATTTTCTGTAGTAGATCCTATTGGTGGAATAATTTCTCTCATTTCATTGCCTGTCCACTATTCTTGGTAGGATCGAGTTTGGAATGCGAAGCTTTTAAGTATATTACCAAAACGAGATTTGTTCCATTGAGTTGATCGCCGCAATTCAAATTGTTTGCTTCTAGTGATCGGCGGTTTTCGGCGAAAATAAATTCAAATTCAAGTGCCAGTCTGTCCGTACGTTTCGAGCTACTTACTGGCACTTCACAAGAAGCATACAAAACGAGATTTACAAATCTAATCTTTCATGATATTTTCAAAACTTTTTACCTTGTCAGTAAGCAGATTTTTCCTTTGTTGTCTGTATGGTCCATTATTAATTTTTGCGTCAGTTGTGCATTCGTGTATCATCATCCAAAGAAAACAGTACAGATTAAGATTTGAAAAATTGTTGTTCGGATAATTATACTTATTCATCAGTTTTACGTCAGGTAGATTTATTCGAAAGATCATTCATGCATGGTTGCACGGTTTTCCAAAATGTCACATTCAAACCACCGCAGTCATGACCTAGCTACACTGAGATCTACACCAAAACTGATGAAAGACTTACTAGCGTGCGACTGATTGCCATCACTGATCCGTATCCTCATTCAACTAATGGAAACTGCCTTTCCAAATTATTTATTGTTTACGTTTTTGAAAACCACGCCAGTTTCCGGTGAAACATTTGAAAGGCCGGCTTTTACCGCCAGCTCTTGTGTTTTACCGCCCGCCTACCGATAGCAATAGTGGGTAAGAAAAGAAACTAAGAATTGTAAAATACCGGAACGTTTTTTGAATTCTAGTGAGTGGAACTTTAGCAAACCACCACTGAACATCCCATACCCTACGCAACACGTGTTATACAAGCCATCAAATGCGAATAGACAAGCATATAAAGCGCTGCTGCTCAAATAGGAAACATATGAGATTGGATTGTTCACCTGAACGCTGCACCTCGTATGCACAAAAGCTGAACAAGTGGCGAGACAAAACGTTATATAGCCTTCCGGATTTTACAACAACAACGCACGTGATCCTACCGTACAAGTGCACTAACGCAATACCCTTGAACGACTTAAAATATTTACAGCGCCGAGTGCAACCACGTCCAAGTCGTAAATAAGCTTGAAACATGAAAATTAAGCCCGACGAGCCTTTCGAGCAAAAATTTACTTCAGCGTACGGCGCTTTGTTTATCTTGATACCATGCCTCCATTTTCAATCAAAACAATCGCTAAAACAATGCCAACTTGTTGAAGCCGGCACTGCAGTTTCGATGGCGAAAAAAATATGCATTTCAGCTACGCTACTTCACGTACGAAGTCCGATCCGAAACGTAATGAGGATTTTTTCATATCCGTTCGGTTTTGCCAGCTGTTTAATCCACTTAGTCAGGGTATTTAAAGCCTCATGCATAAGCCATCTAATCGATGCAATTAGTTCATAATCATCACCTACTGGCACTACAATAGGTACTTTACGCTGCTGCCCGTAAGCATTGGCATCGCACGTGCTACTGCACGTTGATACTATCGACAACTGACCAGTTGAAACTACACCTAGTTTTGCCATTCCATTCTTGATTTCGTAAAAATTAACCAATTTGCAGCATTCGCTGTATAGGTTAATGGTGTGAGAAATGATCGCAGTCGGTTACAGCAAGCAGTTACAGTTGTGAGCATGCGATAGAATAGGGACAATTTGTATCAAAGAAACAAAATTTGTTTCAGTATCTAACGTGTCTGTAATAAGTTTACTTCGTAAGCAAATAAAATCAATAATTTATGGTTTAACACGAGTTTAAGAATAACTTGTTCTCCTGACAGATCACGGAACAAATAAAAATGTACACTTTAAGGTAAAGTTTAGATTTCAGATAGCAACCGTCACTGTAGTTGCATTTTCGCTTCCTATAAGTTTTTTTTCTTGTTAGACTGAACCACTACAATTTTCCCATAAGTAAAAGTGATTCATAAACTAACGGGTGGCAACTAAATTTTGGAATTTTTTTCTCAAGCTGTCAAGAAAAAGACAAAGATACATGAAGAAGATCTGATTTACCGAAATTAAAGATACATTATCCATTGTCGAAAAAAATAGTGTACATTTGAAAACGATCCGTAATCGACCATTCGGCGAAGCTTCCGTTTGATGTCGGAACAGGAGCGTTGTATGGCCGTCATGTCAACTTTGCGAATGCATCTTTTGATTCTAACAAACAACTGTTTGCAATATTCGTGGCTCTCCAGTTTTTTATGTACACCAAGGAACTCAAAATTCCGAAGAAATCTTCGATTAGGCGCACTGAGACAGATTCTTTGCAATTTTTATTTAGATATGATTTCTGGCATGTGACTACCTCGGTTGGCACGGAAGAAGTCCATTCACCAAATCCAATTTTCATTCAATTTTTGCAGCAATGAAAGCCGTATATCAGTAACATGATGGTGAATGCTGTTTTCCAAGGTGTGAATCGTCTGCGTTTACTTCAATAAATCAATAACTGCACGGAATGGACTCATTTGGTTCTTCTTGGTAATTGGAACTACAGATCGTTTAATTTCGTAGGCGGCGACCGGGTGCTATTCGATTAGCTTGAATTCCGCAAACTTGGCATCGTATCTCTGAAGGAAATCTGTTACAAAGGAGAGAAGGTTTGGAAGAACCCCGGTGGAAAGCTCAAGGTTGTCTCGAGCGGTGGTACTATCTACAAACTGCGAACGAGCTTTGTAGAGTTGCGTAGAACGCAGGATCGCGTGATAATTAGGAAGACGATCAACGAGAGGACGTGTCTATTGCGCATAAAGGACTGTCTAATTAATTACAGCATCATAAGCTTGCTCTGCCCGTACCAAGGAAGAGCCGGCGAAGAAAGCGTTCTATGCGCGGCTGACGGTAAAGCACGACAGCTGCTCGCCACGGGGCATCAAGAACGTCTTCGGGGATATGAACGCCCAGATCGGTAGGGCAGAAATATTTAGACCGGTGATCGGGCCTCATAGCCTGCACACCGACACGAACCATAAAGACCAACGAATTATAAACTTCATAACTTCCCGAGGTCTGGTTATCCAAAATTGTCAGCCGTATACCAGACATGTCAAGCCCGTTCCCTGCGGCTAAGCTTTATGCAGCTTGTTGATCCGCAATCAGCCGAGAACTACGTATACTGGACAAGGCACTACCTTCTTTCATGGAATTAGATGCTTCAATCCTCGAAAACAGTTGAGGCAGAATACACCCGGCCATTGAAGTGCTAGCCCTAGAGTATACGAAATGATTGATTTGATGGGAAAACAACAAGCGGTGGAGAGAAAAAGAGGCTTAGAAATCTGAGCATTGAACCACTAGGAAGTACTTGGCCAAATACTGACGAGCAAGGAACAAGTTGCCCACTATTTTGAGGAGTAACGCCAGAACGCAGATCCAGATAGAGATCGTGATGAACTAGTATACAATTCCGAGCTAATGGCATGTATAAGTTATACAAGAAGGTGACGCTATTTCGTAGAGGTTGAACATCGATGCCAGACTTGTGTAGGAATGAGAGAAGGAATCTGTATACAAACGAATGCGAGGTGGCTGACAGGTGGAAACCGTACTTCTATAAACACCTCAATGGCAAAGTTGCAGTAGGAAGTAGAAGGGAAGTTAACCTGTAAATGCCCATGGATGATAGTAAAGTCCCAGCCCCTGATCTCCAAGAAGTCAAGCGAGAAATCGAGTTGCTGAGGACCAACAAAGTCGCCGGTAAGGACCGCCTACCAGTAGTTTTATAAACATGGCCGAGAAACGCTCTAGATTGGCTCTGTCGGTTTCAAAAATGTTAAGAGAAGGAAAAGCTACCGGAGGAATGAATGGAGGGAGAAGATCTTGCAGAAATGTCGGAAGCTTAACGTGCCCACTAGAGTGTCCCAAAACAGCTCTATGTCAGAAAACTCGGGGGCTCAACCCTCAAATGATAGCTTAGTGTGTCACAACAAAACTTTTACATGACGTCAACATTGGTTGCCGGGATTTAGGGGTCGCACATTTGAGTTTTATGAAAAAATGGCATTACTGTATGAAAAAATGGCAAATGGCATACTGTATAGATGGAAATTTTTTTGACGAACAACTTTGCCGAAGAATTTAAGGACGTATCTTCAAATCTTGCTGAGATATTTACCATTTTATGAAGGCGGAACAAAACACATTTCTGCAATTTTCAAATTTTAGCAGTTTTATGTAAAAGAGGTAAATGAAAAAACTTGAACTATTTACTCTTAACGTCACTTACGTTTTTGATAAGAGGAAATATGCACCTTCCATTTGGCACCATTTAGGCTCAAGAAACACTTTTAAAAAGGGCGTATTTATTTTATTAGGTACTTTGTTTGAGAAATTGTATCTCCTGAAACTAGGTTTGCTCCAAAGTAATGCCTAAGCGTGAGTCGTTGAAAATGGAGTTTTAAACATGAAAAAATCTATACAGTATACGTACGTTACTCTGAGATACTGTTCGATACCCTGTTTTGCCGTTTATTTAAATGAAATTTCGAAAATTTTAATATTTTGCCGAATTCAATAAATTTTTGTAACCAAATATGACTCCTGACATGCCACCATAACTTTTTTATGAATGTATCAGATCTCAATGATTGTGAAAAAATAGTTAAGTACCTTGTTTCACCCACTTTAACATTTCTAAAAATATTTTTTTGAATTTACTCCTGAAAAATGCCATTTTTTCATAAAACTCAAATATGCAACCCCTAAATCGCGGCAACCAATGTTGACGTCATATAAAAGTTTTGTTGTGACACCCTAAGCTATCATTTGAGGGGCGAGCCCCCGTGTTTTCTGACATAGTACTATTTTGGGACACTCTAGTGCCCACGCATCACATCTTTATTGACTTTAATGCAGCCTTCGATACCGTCGATCGAGACCAGCCATGGTATATAACGCGCGAGTACGGTTTTCCGGACAAACTGAGGCTGCATCGGATCGAATGAGATGTTTCGTACGCATCTAAAGGATACTCTTCTTGAGACCTTTTAAAACGGTGCGAGGGTTGGTCCGACAAGCGAGCATCGAAATGAGAGGCACGAGGCCAACTCCTAGGCTTTGCAGATGACTTTGATATCACAGCCAAGAACTTTGCGACGGCAGAGGCAATCTACGCTAGACAGAATTCGGAGTATTTGACATTGTGTGGAGTGAACAAATATAAAAATAAAACGCTACAATTGAATATTCGAAACGCTCACAACCAGCCAGGACTATCATTTGCTCACATTATGTGCCCAATGTACCAATTTTATGCCTTGTCCGACCCCCCGGCACGTCGTCATTTTTCTGTAACTGAAACTGAAACGTCGAAAACACTGGGCGCGAAATCACTTCATAGAAAATCAATGCGACGGCCATTGTTGTTTGGGGTACAATAGTGAGGGGTCCAACTTAATGGGGGTACTGTCAAATTCTGTAGACCAGGTCGAGGAGGTGGCCTTGTCGCAAAGAGCGATTCGTCAGCACACTTCACCAGCTAATATGCACACAGCGTACGAGCGACATCAAAGTGAGAGTGAACGACAGCACTCAGTGAAAATTGCCCAGTGAGTAATCATGTAAACAGCACTTGGCGCTGCCATTTGCCACACTATGTGCGGAATTAAAGCAAAAAGTTTTGTTTTGTATAATATATGCTGCTCTTTTAAAATAGGAAATACACGCTGCACTGAACAATTTACATGGTCCATATAAAGTTAGTACGGATCAGGTGACGCAACAGTAAAAAGATTTTTTTCAATCACACCACTTCAATTACCCAAGCGCAGGGTGTACAATCCATCCACACAGAGAGCGGCTCTTGGTGTGGTAAAGTATGCAGCAAATTTATCACACTGCGTTTGCGGCTGCCTTTTTTTGTTGCGCGTAAAACACGAAAGAGCGTGTTCAGCAAAAGAGACGCAGATGGGAATTATTGGGAGAACACACACCGCATGGCGAGTTTTGTTTTGTGTTAGAATTTGTGTCTATCGGTCTGCGCTGCGGTGTACGCCGCTCCTGCTCACAACTCATAATTTTGATGTAAAAGGCTACGTCTTATCACAAGATGCCATTGAAAAATTAGTATTTACACCAGCGCAAAAGACGAGCCAAAAAACGAACGCGATTCAGAAGCGGTCGGCCAGCTGATAAAATATAATTTATGTGAAAATTTCCGGAGAATGGCGTGGTGCCCATTCCTTTCGTCATTCTTTATTTTACACCGAGATATATCCCATTGTGCTCATTTTTTTCCTATTGTTCAACAATATTTGAACAAATTAGATAACGTCAAGCAAGAGTTTAAGAAAAATAACTTAAAAACCTATTTAGTTTAACTTAGAACCTAATTTAGTTTAGTAAGATTGCTTGGTCGCATACAGTCAGATAGACGTAAAGAAAAAAAAACACTCGGTGGTGGTAAAATCACAAACTTGCCGCAGCGACGTTCGGCAACAGACTGCCTGTTTCTATCACAATGACCGAGTAGATAACGGCCTATTTTCTCGGCGGCAGAAACAAAGAGCAATCATACAAAGACAGGGGCTTGTGATGGGTGCCATGTTTTTGTTGCCAACATCTCAGCACATCTCGACAAAGGTTGGCAGCAAATTTACCTGTCAGACGGGCGCTTTTCCTGCAATAGCGCCCTTCGTTAAGTCGACTGTTAAACACCGTTCGTTAAGATAGGGATAGCACCCCGCTGTACAAAGATAATTATCGTCGCCGAGGCGAGTGTGTCGTGCGATTGTGGAATCCGAAAATCATGTTTTTACATTAGCGGCGTTTTGTTGCGTGAAATTGGTTCCCTGCGACACCGGCATAGTTATGCGCATGGTTTTTTCATCCATTTCCTATGGTCGGATCAGAACAAAATTAGCCTCCAAATAAGCGAAAAAGTCTGTACATTTAAAATGTATCTATGTATCCTTAAATCTACATGTCAAACATCCTCATAACTTTTCATCTTATTCGATTATTATCCAGCAATTATCAGATCTATACCTATAAAGAAGGATTTCTGTCTGTCTGTCTGTCTGTCTGTCTGTCCGTATGTTCCTTATAGAATCGAAAACTACTGGACCAATCGGCATGAAAATATGTATGTAGAGGTTTTTTGGGGCCAGGAAAGGTTTTAGTGATGGTTAGAAACCCCTCCCCCCACTAAGAGGGGGGGCTCCCATACAAATGAAACACAAATTTCTGCATAACTCGACAACTAATCAAGCAAATAGAACAAAATTTGGCATGTGGGTGTTTTCGGTGACAAGAATTTATTCTATGGTAAATTGAGACTCCCCCTCTTTATAAGGGGAATTATAACTCCTCTCCTCTTTAAAAGGGGGGGCTTCCATACAAATTTCCTCATAACTCGAGAACTAATCAAGCAAATGGAACCAAATTTGGCATGTGAAGGTTTTCGAGGGCAAAAATATTTTCTATAGTAAATTAGGACCCCTCCCCACTTTAAGAGGGGGGGCTCCTGTACCAACGAAACACAATTTTCCTCATAACTCGAGAAGTAATTAAGCAAATGGAACCAAATTTGGCATGTGGGTGTTTTTGGAGACAAAAATTTTTTCTATGATGAATTGGGACCCCTCCTCGTTTTAGGAGGGGGGATCCTATACACATGAAATTCAAATTTCCTCATAACTGAAGAACTAATCAACCAAATGGAACAAAATTTGGCATGTGAAAGTTTTCGTGGGCAAGAATATTTTCTATGGTGAATAAGGACCCCTCCCCACTTTAAGAGGGGGGGCTCCTATACAAACGAAATACAAATTTCCTCATAATTCGAGAACCAATCAAGCAAATGGAACAAAATTTGGCACGTGGGTGTTTTTGGAGACAAATTTTTTTTCTATGATGAATTGGGACCCCTCCCCACTTTAGGAAGGGGGGCTCCCATACAAATGAAATGCAAATTTCCTCATAACTCGAGAATTAATCATGCAAATGGAACCAAATTGGGCATGTGAAAGTTTTCTAGGGCATGAATATTTTCTATGGTGAATTAGAACCCCTCCCCACTTTAAGAGGGGGGGCTCCTAAACAAACGAAATACAAATTTCCTCATAACTCGAGAACTAATCAAGCAAATGGAACCAAATTTGACACGTGGGTGTTTTTGGAGACAAAAACTTTTTCTATGATGAACTGGGACCCTTTCTCACTTTAGGAGGGGGGGCTCCTATACAACTGAAATACAAATTTCCTCATAACTCGAGAGCTAATCAAGCAAATGAAACCAAGTTTGGCATGTGAAAGTTTTCGAGGGCAATAATATTTTCTATGGTGAATTAGGACCCCTACTTTAAGAGGGGGGGCTTCTACACAAATGAAATACAAATTTCCTCATAACTCGAGAACTATTCAAGCAAATGGAACCAAATTTGGCATGTGGGTGTTTTTGGAGGCAACCAGTTTTTCTATGATGAATTACCTTTTTAAGAAGCGGGGCTCTCATACAAACGAAATACAAATTTCCTCATAACTCTAGAACTAATCAAGCAAATGGAACAAAATTTATCATGTGGGTGTTTTTGGGGGCAAGAATATTTTCTATGGTATATTTTATATGGATTTCCCCACTTTAAATTTCTCAAATTTCCTCATAACTCGAGAGCTAATCAAGCAAGTGAAACCAGGTTTGGCATGTGAAAGTTTTCGAGGGCAATAATATTTTCTATGGTGAATTAGGACCCCTCCCAACTTTAAGAGGGGGGGGGGGGCTCCTATACAAATGAAAAACAAATTTCCTCATAACTCGAGAACTAATCAAGCAAATGAAACCAAATTTGACATGTAAGTGGTTTTGGACGCAAGATTTTTTTCTATGGTGAATTGAGACCCCTCTCTTCTTTAGAAAGCGAGTTATGGCCCATCTCCCCTTTAAGAGGGTGGGCTTCCATACAAATGAAATGCAAATTTCCTCTTATCTCGAGAACTAATCAATCAAATGGAACCAAATTTGGCATGTGGGAGTTTTAGATGGCAGAAATTTTTTCTATGGTGAATTACGACCCCTTCCCCTTTTATGAGGGTAGCTCCCATACAAACGAAATTCAAATTTCCTTATAACTTGAGAACTAATCAAGCAAATGGAACCAAATTTGGCATGTGGGAGATTTTGGAGTCTTGAATTTATTTTACGATAGTTAGAGACCTCTCACCCCTGTGGTAGGGGGATATGGACTCTCATACAAATAAAAGAGAAATTTTTGCGAAACTCAAAAACTAATCGAACTCGAGAAATTCGAGACTCTTCCATAAAACATTAGTCAATACAAGACCACAAAAACTATCTATAGTAACACTAGATCATTCAGGACGAGACGGTCGCGAGTGTTGCCGGTGACCCGCCGTCGGAAGCGCCGCCCACTGGGGGGCTTGCAAAATTCGAGATTGTGACAAAGATCATCCGAGATTCATGATTTATGTACAACACAGGTTAATTTGTGGCAATACGAAGTTTGTCGGGTCAGCTAGTAGCTAATAAAATCAGATACCTAATAAAAATTATAAAACAAATCAGCCGAAACGTGATAAGAAAAAATAAAAGTTTAAACATTTTTACAGATAACCGGTCAATTTGAAAATAATTTACAATTTAATTATTTGTATGGGCTGAATATGGATCATTACTTACAAAAGCAATTATACAAATTTCCACTCGTTCTTGCATTCCATCGTTGTGCAGTCCATAGTTTACATATTCCTGACAATACGTGACCTTAATTATGCCATTAAAACATACGCACACCTTGTTAGACTTTCTATAATGTGTATTTTCCTTTCACCTCCGGTAAGCAAGTTTCCGTGTTAAAAGCACGTTCTAAAAGGCCACCGGAGCACTGTGCTATGCAACCATCTGTATGCCACTCCATCAGATGCTGACACTAGAATGCCAAATTACCATATGGATTCGTTCTCATAGTTTACAGCAGTAGGTAGGAAAAGTAACCGATGCACTCCACGCAAACTGGTTACATGTTTCACCATAACCCGGCACAGTGCCGTGCACCGACAAGCTAGTAAACGGCGATATAAAAATCTCTTGAGATTACTTTCTGCCGCACTGTTTGCCACCGGCAGATCGAAATCGAATACCGATCAGGAAAACTAATCTAGACTGGTTCTGATGCTTTCTAGAAGTCTGCTCCGAGGGTCGCTGGAAACGTCGTTGCAGTTACCTACACGTTGAAAAAGAAAAAGGAAACCAGCTCGAAACCGGATTGCCAAATCAGCTGTTGCTTGTTTGCTAGTAATACTGATTCGATCGAATGAAATACGATTGACATTAGACTCTAGGTATGTTAGTCGGATCGACTAACTAACTACAGTTACTCAGACTGCCTTGGCAAAGAGCAGTAAAACCGAGTGCATACCGAATGGCACTGAGCACTGGGTTAGTGTATTTGTGATGCGATCGAGAGGAGATTTGCGCCCTACTCAAAGGCTTTCGAAAGATTTCGTTTCATGTGTGTATTGCAAGCGATGAACCCGGCCGTTGTTGGTTGGTAAGAATGACAACAAGCGCACTAGGGCATATAAATTCTGATGTTGACCAAGTGGGAGTGAAAATGTCCTAAGTCCTGCAAGAAACTTGCAACGGTATGCTTTCTAACTAAGAAACTCATGACGTATTTGGAGATCTTGAACTTGAACTTGCTTTCGAAGTGCTTGAACGATAACAACATTTAACGGCTAAATTCAGATGCCGCGTGAGCCACGTTTGCGATTGTCGGTCGACAATTCGTCGCCGTCTGAATTCCTATGTCGCGAAAACCGAGAGCGCAGCGTCAACCGGTTCAGCATACACTCGTGGTAGGATTGGCACCGCACCGCTTCGTGCCGGCCTATTGCAGAAACCAGATGAGAAGAAGGCGATTGCTTAAATCTGCTGTACCAGCATATCGTTTGATGGGGTCTCTAATAATAACCGGTTTGGTCAATCCTGACGATGGATGTCTGCTGCAACAGATGAGGTGTGACTGTTTGTTTTGTCAACAAAACTAGCAGCCGCAGGCTGCGAGGAGGCTCTACACCTAAGTGGAAAAGAACTGCGAAATAATGGTGGAAGTGAACATGCGATTTATGAGAATTTTTACCTTGACAATTTTGAGCAAGCTTTCAGAACTTATTTTCATTCTTTTGCAGTAAATATCATCCTGCACATGTTGCTTATAACCTAGATCTAATTTGCATTCTGCATTTTTGAGCGGATACAATACAAAAATGCGGTCAAAGTCAGTCTAGACGAGCCACGGATTAATCTACTATTTTTCATCTCACATCAGAATATTAATAGTGCAGTTTTAGCTGATCACCTAAGTGTGTTAGTCTTCACTAAATTTCTGCTATTAAGATTGGCTCAGCTATAAATCGTACCGTGCACAATGCTCTGCATCCTGTGACCTCAAAATTTCACAGAAGCCGATTAGTGTCGCCGCGCCGCGTTTATTGGGAGAGCTTTGGCGTAATTTTGCTTGCGAAGAAACCGGTATTTTATCTAATCATTGTTGCGATTGAGCGACACATATTTATTTAATTCGTACAGTATCCGTTGTTGAATAAATTTTCTATGCTTTTAGTCAACGTAAATTATGAAGTCAACCATGGCCGCACAGAAAATGGTGCAGCACACCTTGGAAATGTATCTTTCAATATAAATAGACGAAAATTGCCAGCGAAAAGATGAATATCTATCAATTATTTTAGTGTCTTTCCTGATGACAGCCAATGAAAACATTGGATTCAAAGTTTTCATAACACTCTGCTCTCGAATTCCGAACAATCAAGGACTGGAACCAGTGATTAGCCACAGACCTAGACTAGGTTAACCAGATTTACACCCGGTAGCCAGTCAGTTAGTCGACGACATAACACTCGATGATTGTGCGAAATCGGTGCCCGCGTTGCTGTAGAAATTATGATATCATCGCATCGCCACCACCTGTTATAGCTCCATTCTTCGTGCGTGTGATGCGGTTACCGTTCCGCGCAGGCAGTTTACCTCTAAACCATACCTATTACATTCCGTTACGGTCCACTTGGCGTCATTACTTTCGGTTTCAGCTGCTGCTGGGTGCCGCTGGTTGTTTGCCACCACTTTCAGTTTCCGCTTCTGTGATAGGAAAAAAAAAACTCTGAGAATTCTCGTTTGAATGGGAAGTAACAATATTTCCTCAAAGGGTGGGAAATTTACGAAGCGCTGCACCGATTGCGAAGACAATTCAGGACGCCGCATTCATCAGACGATTCATCCATGTTGAGTTGAGATAAACCAAGTAAATTTTACCATGATTAATCACCAACATAAAATGCACATTTCTTCATCGAGCTTACTACCTTGAAAGACCCCGACACTAGGTGCCAAGTCTTCTGTAAAACTGCATCTCCAAACCATGAAACAGCATCGAATAGCAAGTTACATTTTTGAGCACATACTCAATAAACTTATGTGTATGGATATGTTGACGGCGGCGGTGGCGGCAGCCAGCGGTGTGGAACCGTGTGCCGTCTACCGACTGACCTATTTACTAGGTGCATATGTTCGTGCAGAAAGAGTGAGAGTTGTCTGGCCTTTCTGCACACGGTGCCGTGGATTGGTAGTAGCCTTGCCGTTCCGAGCTTTTAAGTGTACGGCGATGCTGACGCGACGGTGGGATGTTGTTTCGGAATTTCGGCTAAGTGCGATGGTGGGAATTACCTTAGACCCGATTTGTGTTGAAACTGCAATAAAGTTCACTAGCCTAGAGGATTAATTGCCTTTTTAGTTTTTTTTTGCTGCAATTTGTTTTTTGCAAAAAAGGATGAGTAAACCCATAGTTTTCATATAAACCATGTTGCGAAGAGGGGAGAAAAGATGACAACATTGAACGGCTGAGCAAGGAATTTCGAATGAATGGAATGCCTGCTGAGTCACGGTGCATATCACAAACCAGCCGGGTACTTGTACAACGTTTGAAAAACCATGTGTAACTACTTATCTGGTGGGTTCGCCATTCAAAGCTGAAAAGTCGCGTGCAAACGCCATACCAGCTAAGCTAAAAATGAGTTGCGCGCTGTGCTGACGAAATCTAGACTGCAGTGTTAATGTTAGACGTTGTTGGGTGCCGTTGCCGGGGGAAGTCCCCCAGCTGCCAAGCGCAGACAGCCGAGAAATATCCGTGCCGAGCAGCATTCGACCGGCAATTTGAAGGGACGCCCCCGAAGCGAAGCGAAGCTGTTCATACCGGTCGTTGGTGTGCGGTGATAGGTTCTCAGCTGACGGCGATTGACGCGCTGCTTCTATGACGAAATATCGGTAATTTCGTTGACCGAGTCATAAATGCAATGCCTTGCTACACTGCGATCGGACGGACAGCCGGCCGAATGGATGCGGACGAACGGACGGACGGACGGACGGAACAATTGGTCGGTGCACTTCGTGTTGCTCCGCGACTGACTGCAATGGTCCAGTAAGTTATGTATGTACATGCTGCGCTCTCTGCGGCTATACTCGCGGGCCGTTGGTTGTGAACTCTGGCTAGTGTTCATTAACATTATTTACTTTTTCATGAGCAAATGTTGTGCAAAACTGTTGACCTACACATGCTAGGAGTACAATGATCTTGCACAACGCACCCAGAGCGGTTGGAGTCATAGCTTAGGATTTTTTTACTGAAGCTTCCAGTCCGTTACACGCAAATTAATGCTTTTTGCCTTTCTACTATATAAATATATAGTATAAAGGTATAGAAATCACTCGGAAAACCGGAAATGGAAAGAAGGTCCTGCGGGCCGAATGTCATATACCATTCGACTCAGTTTCGAAAACTGAGCATTTTCTGTGTGTGTGTATGTATGTGTGTGTGTGTGTGTGTGTGTGTGTGTGTGTGTGTGTGTGTGTGTGTGTGTGTGTATGTGTGTGTGTGTGTATGTGACGCTTTTTAATCTCACTCACTTTTCTCGGAAATGGCTGGACCGATTTTAATGTTCTTAGTGTCAAATGGAAGGTCTAGGTGTCCCATAGGTCGCTATTGAATTTCATATTGATCGGACTTTTAGTTCAAAAGTTATGTATAAAAATACGAAAAATATGGGACTTCATTATCTCATAGGTTCCTCAACCGATTTGAACAAAATTGATTGCATATGAAAGGGGAGCCTTGCAAACCCTTAACTTCCAAATTTCATGACGATTGGACTTGTAGTTTGAAAGTTACATAAAGAAATGTGAAAAAATAGTATTTAAAACATATTTTTGTAACATATAAGCATCAATTTTATGAAAACCATCACACATTTTATTATTATTTGAAAATTACTGCTGAGATCTATCAAACGAAACCGAGTTATTTAAAATCGGACGGTTCATTCAAAAGTTATTCAAACTTTAACATTTAAGCCCCGTATATTAAACCGTTAAAACGTGTGAAATCAAAACATATCAATCAAATGTTGATTGTATTCAATGTGTGTAATGTATGTATGTATGTATGTATGTATGTATGTATGTGTGTATGTATGTATGTATGTATGTATGTATGTATGTATGTATGTATGTATGTATGTATGTATGTATGTATGTATGTATGTATGTATGTAGGTGTGTATGTACGTGTGTATGTGATGACAATTTGCAATTTTTAAATTTGCATTGAAATTCAAGAAAAGTGAGAATTATGTCAATTGTCTGAAGTTATTGAAGCCTCTTAGTGGAATACGATTTCTGAATTTAAAGGAAAGAAAAAACTTTTACCGACTAAATTCCACTATTTAATATTTATTCGCGACAGATACGTATACGCTTTGAAATAAGACACTGATGAAGCCTGCACGTCGTAGGTGAACTACGTATCTGTTGCAAATAAATATTAAATAGTGGGATTCAATTGAAAAGCTTTTTCTTTTCTTTGATTTCAGAATTCAATTGTCATTTTCTTCACTTGCTGTTGCTCACAATTCTACAAGAAAAGCAAAAAGCGAAGAATAGCAGTTAATTTAAGCATGTAGGTATAGTGGTGATAGAATTAAAAATACTAGTAAATTGATTTTTCCAAATAAATTTATACAAATTTCAAACAACTTTTCCGTATCAATAGCTGCCCTTTTCAATCAATAGATACTAGAGCTTAGAAATGTTATATGAAAAATAAGAAGTAAACGTTACACGGTAGTAATTTTGTAAGATTTATTTTCGTTAGTGACATTTTAAAGGACACATGTCTTATGTCATGTATCATGTTTTAATAAATAAATCAAAAATGACAAGCACTGGAAATCATATCGATCATATTTCCCATTCTCAAGCATGTTTATGGCGCAGCTTTTGCACTATTTTTCGACCTCATCTTGTTTTCCTAGCCCTCTAACGGGATACATTGGAAAAACGATGCGATCAAGCTAATGACTATCTTTTCATGAAATTACATTCAAAAGAAGCTTAAGTTTTGATTTTCATGCAAAAATAATTATCTGAAGGAGCGCCAGCTAAGAAAAAGTTCAATTTCTCTTTTTCATATCTAATGCTTTATTCAGTTATTTTTTCTAATTCAGATACATATTGCAAAATTCAAGCCAAGCAAACTAATAGCAAAATATTGAGATTATTCATTTTGTTGTAGATTTCCTTTTTCTTCAAAAGCGAAGCATAATAATAATTTTTCTTAACTCTTGTTTTTCAAAGATGCTAACTTTTGAACGCATGGTAATAATATCAAAATATCAAAATATCAAAAAATCTGCTATAAACACATATTTCATATTTTCAATTCAAAACAAGTTTCGTATGTGGCTCTGAAGCCCGAAAGTTAAGGCCGTCTGTAGACCCGTTAGAGGGTTAATTTCTAATTTTCTAATATATATTCATTGAAGTCTGCAAAAATTATCTTTTGTGTCTACATTATTTTTCTATAAATCACGTAAATATTATAAAACTAAATAAGGTGTTCATAAAGTAACATAAATGACGTTTACAAGTATTTACGCACCCAAGAAAAGAAAATATAATTGCTCTACGCAATACGTTGTGAATTTTACTGGCAAATGAGGATTTTGAGGAATACGGAACGGATATTTAAAAATATAGTCAAGTTAATTATAGATGTTCCTGAGCAATTAAATAATGATGATTGTGGCAGTAGAAAGGCTAGGTCACGCCGCTAGGTGGATTAATTCGGGTTTTTGAAACTACAAATGCAATGTACACTTCCCATTTTAAGAATTTGTTTTGGAATCAAAATAAAAGTATTTATAGTCAACCAGACTTTTATGTTTTTCGACGTATTATGGCTTGAAAATAAACAAGAGAAATTCACTTATGTATATAATTAAATCCACCTATAGCAAACAGAACTTTGACTCAAAAAATAATCGAATGAACATAAAAACGGTGTTTAAAGACATTCAGACATCCAACAGCTTCCTCGGCAGAAATTTCATTATACGACAACTGGACCAGAAAAGCTGGCAGATATTTTCAAGCATATGAAACTGTCGAAGTTCGGTAAGAAATATCTAGTTTGGCAGGCTTGCTGCCACGCAACGAGAGTCTGAAAAAAACGTTTGCTGGCTTTGCACAGGATTGCACAATACGGAGTTTTGGCCGGATTTGGCATCCTGCCACTACCGAACAAAGGTCATGGAATGGCTGGCCGCCAAGAATATGCAAGACCTTCAAGCTTCTTTTACGTCTCGTAAACATGCTCGGCTTTAACAAATCAATGAAAAACCTTATTTAGAACCAAAGAGGATCACACTACAAAAGTGAGTTAAAAACAAACTTTAAAATCATGTGTATTCTTCTAAGTTTTACTGTACAATATCCAATCGTAACTAAAGGAGTCATTGCAACTTAAATGAGATCTGTTAGTAATACTACTAAGTTTTATTGTACTCTTTCAACTGTTTGTATGACAAATTTATAAAACTGATGTTAATCTCCTCCTAGTAACAGCTATAAAACCGTTTTAATGCAAAGGGGCCACTCTTCCCCGGTTCACTCTTCTTCGGCCAACGATGTATAAACTTCGCAGCTTCCCGAGGCCTGCTGATCCGAAGCACCTTTTTCCCGCGCAAAGATATCCACAAAGCCACCTGGAGATTAGAGATGGTCGGGTATTCAAATTTGAATACCCGAACCCGACCCGTACCCGATCAAGGAAAAAATTAAAAACCCGTACCCGACCCGAAGCCGCAAGTT
The DNA here is from genome assembly GCF_943734655.1 of Sabethes cyaneus. Classification (NCBI taxonomy): domain Eukaryota; kingdom Metazoa; phylum Arthropoda; class Insecta; order Diptera; family Culicidae; genus Sabethes; species Sabethes cyaneus. Next base: position 54,412,647 of record NC_071355.1, read on the forward strand.
TATTATTTTTGATACCCGAACCCGACCGCAACCCGACGGGTACGAGACGGGCCCGGGTACCCGACCATCTTTAGTGTTAAATGTGGTCAATAGAGATACCCGACCCGACCCGTACCCGGTTTCAAAGACAAAAATTAAGAACCCGTACCCGACCCGAACCCGCAAATTATTTTTTTCAATACCCGAACCCGACCCGAACCCGGCGGGTACGGGTACGGGTGCGGGTTTCGGGCAAATTTTCCGCTACCCGACCATCTCTACTGGAGATCACCTGACCAACGTACAATGAACCAAATTGACTACGTTCTCATAGAGGGCCGGTTTTTCTCTAACATCACGAACGTACGCTCCCGACGGGGTGCGGATATTGATTCTGATCGTTACCTAGTTGCAGTACATTTGCGCTCAAAGCTGTCCACCGGACACGTCAGAGCCGCCCTCCTCGGCTGAACACCAGGCAGCTAGATAACCCGCAAGCTGCCGAGAATTCTCAGGCGGGTTTCATGGGGGCTCGCGCAACTACGGACCAAATTTTTACTATCCGATAGATCTTGCAGAAATGTCAGGAGTACAACGTGGCTACGCATCACATCTTTATTGATTTCAAAGCAGCATGCGATACAGTCGATCGAGACAAGCTATGGCAGATAATGTACGAATACGGTTTTTCGGACAAACTGACGCGACTGATCAGAGCTACATTGGATCGAGTGATGTGTTTCGTACGCATCTTTGGGACACTCTCGAGTCCCTCCGAGACGCGGCGAGGGTTGAGACCAGGTGACGGTTTATCCTGCATGCTGTTCAACATCGCTCTTGAAGGGGTGATCCGACGAGCGGGCATAGAAACGAGAGGCACGATTTTTACCAAGGATAGCCAACTTCTAGGATTTGCAGATGACTTCGATATCATAGCCAGGAACTTTGCGACGGCGAAGGTAATCTACGTCAGACTGAAAGCGGAATCTAGGAGAATTGGGCTAAAAATAAATGTGTCGAAGATCAAATACATGAAAGGAAGAGGCTCTAAGGAAACAAACGCGCGTCTCCCATGGACGGTAACCGTTGACGGCGACGAATTAGAAGTGGCAGTGGAGTTCGTGTATTTGGTATCGCTGGTGACCGCGGATAACAAGACTAGTAAGGAGATCCAGCGGCGCATCCAAGCGGGAAATCGGGCCTACTTTGCCCTTCGTAAAACGCTACGATCAGGAAGCGTATGCCGCCGCACGAAGCTAACAATGTACAACACCACCCTTATTAGACCGGTAGTTCTTTATGGACTTGAAACCGTGACGCTACCCGGCTGGATATACGCGCCCTTGCCGTGTTCGAGTGGAAAGTGATGCGGACGATATTTGGTGGAGTACAAACTGAAAGCGGAGAGTGGCGGAGGCGTATGAATCATGAGCTACAGGCACTGCTTGGCGAGACTCCCATCGTACATCTGGCGAAAGTTAGCAGGCTTCGGTGGGCCGGACATGTCATAAGGATGCCAGACGACAGTGCGACGAAAATAGTCCTCTTCAACAACCCCATCGGCACCAGGAGCAGGGAGGCCCAACGTGCACGATGGCTCGACCAGGTCGAAAGCGATTTGCATTTTTTACGTTAAAAGAATTTACAATTTTTACGTTAATAGATTGAATTAGAAAACGAAAATGAAAGTCCTTAGAAGGCATGATTCATGAGAAATAAACACGAAAGGAGATATAAAGAAAAAAGCGGAAGTTTAGGTCCACCCCGACCAAAAAACTTTAAATAGCTCCAGCCCATCAACCATTAGAGAGAAAACTTTCATTTTTTTTGGCAAAGTTACTCAAAATTTAATGTTCTTTAACTTTGCTGAACGTTTTATTCAGCTAATTTGAGCCATAAAAAAGTTTATGTTTTGCACTTGCTTACTATGATGGTCACCCTAATGTCATATACACCAAAAAAATGCGGAAGGTAAAATAACAAATTTATTTCGATGATACTATATACCTAGGACTAACGGTTTTAGCGTAATTACTTTTGTCCACCAAGTTTCGGGTTTCATCCCACGGTGCGCCAGTGTATTGCTACGCCTTTTCGTGAGAATATCTAAAAAAATAAGAGATTGTTGCACGGCCAATTGGTTTAAGGTGAAACGGTACTGAATCCAACATGGCCGAACATCCTATATTCTATATCCTCACAATGACGCCATTTTCCGGCCATGTTGGGATTCAGTACCGTATCACCTTAATAGTGATTATATTAACAACCGCAATTAAACTTTGGTTGATTTTATTACAGCAATTCAAAATAGCTGTAGTAATAAATCCACCATAGCAATCTTTCGATGCAAAAAGCACCATACAATAGCAGAAGACACCGATGTAAAGGCAGGTTACGAATAGCTTTATTACAATTGCCTCATTGCGGTAAAAATGGTTTTTTTATTAACGGGGGACGACGGATGCTATCTACACCAGACTGAAAACGGAGCCTAGGAGGAATGGCACGATTCTGAAAAGTAAAAAGCGTCAAAACGACAGAGATCGTGATGTTTCGAGCTAATGACACGCGCAAGTTTTACCGGAAGGTGAACCAATCTCGTAAGGGCTACACACCGAAGCCTGACATGGGTAGGAACGAGGGAGAGTATCTGATAACAAACGAGCACGTGGTGGTCAATAGGTGGAAACAGTTCTTCGATGAACACGTACACAAGAAGGTGAAACGGAAATTTACTTAGGAGTGCCTGTGAAAGATATTAATGTAATGATCTCCAAGAAGTCAAACAAGAAATCGGGTTGCTGAAGATCACCAAAGCCGCTGATAAGGACCGCTTACTGATAGAACTTTATAAACATGGGCCGAGAAACGCTGGTAACAGTTGTATACTGAGTAATTTCCGAGATTTGGGAGCAGGGGACCTCAAAGCAGCATACGATACAGTCGATCGAGATCAGCTATGGCAGACAATGTAAGAGCACAGTTTTCTGGACAAACTGATGCGACTTATCACAGCTATATTGGATTGAGAAATGTCTTTCATACACGGGTTTCATCGCGGGGATAATTTTGAGTTCCGCGAGGGTTGAGACCAGGTGACGGCTTATTCTTATTCTGCATGCCACATCTGTCTTGAGGGGGTGATCCGACGAGCGGGCACCGAAATGAGGGGTATGATTTCCACAAAAGAGGTCAACTCCTAAGTTTTGCCAGGAACTTTGCGACAATGGAGGCAATCTACGCCAGACTGAAAGAATATTTGGTCTTCGACGCATTTATTCTTAGTCCAATTCTCACAAAAGGAAGATTTAAATCAGACAAACGCACACCTCCCACGGACGGTAACCGTTGATGGCGATGAATTAAAAGTGGAAGATGAGTTCGTAGTATTTGGGATCGCTGGTGACTGCAAACAACAACACTCCAGTGGTGCCCACAAACGGCACTTCGCGAAATGCTGCGATCAAGAAGCATACACCACCGTACGAAGCTGACAATGTATAAAACCCTTGCTAGATCGGTAGTTCTTTGTGGACTTGAAGCTGTGACGCTGCCTTCGGAGGACATACACGCCCTTGCCGTGTTCGAGCGTCAGGTGTTGCGGACGATATTTGGTGGAGTATAAACTGAAAGCGGAGAATGGCGGAGACGTATGAATCATGAGCTACAGGTACTGCTTGGAGAGATTTCCATCGTGCACCTGACGACAGTCAGTAGGCTACGGTGGATCTGGCATGTCGTAAGGATACTGGACGACAGTGCGATAAACACGGTTTTCTTCAATGATCCTTCCGGCACCAGGTACAGAGGAAACCAACGTGCTAGATGGCTCGACCAAGTCAACAGCGGCTTGTGTCTTTTGAAACACATGGGAAATTGGCAACGAGTGGCTCAAGGTCGAGCTGAATGGAGTCGACTGCTTGAAACAGTACGAGCCATCCCGGCTCTATGATGATGATGACGACGACGGCCCAAGCTGGGAGGAGGGGGGTAGAGAGGAACGTTATTCAAACTTAATAAACGCTGCTTCATTTACCCTCCATTACCTAATTTCCCACTCTTTCTCCTTCACGTCTTGTCTCGCCCTGGAGATACCATCAAGACCTTTGTTTCGTTAGATTCTTACACCGTTTTCTAGGTCTATTGGAAAGACTACAATTTTAAAAAATTAATCAATGCCTGACCGTATTACAAAAGTCAAGACAAAACATGAGGTTGGTATAGTCGTCAACATGCACAATGGGTCACGATCTTGTCAGCCCTATCATAAAGCCAGCAAGGTATTCTGATTTTTTCTGCGGATTTGCCTCTAATGGTGATGACGTTTGCGTAGTAAACCAATATGAAACTACGGTAGACTTTGGTAGAGCCGTCATGAAAGAGTCGTGAGATTAGCTTCTCGACATCCTCAATCGGGATGGTGACCGTGTCCTATGCCTAGCCTCGGTCCTGTTGCAAGAAGACGATTTTGATCTCCGTTCTCAAACTTTGGATTAGTCTACATAGCAGGTAAACACTCAGATAGGACACATGACGTCATATACCAGCCAGCTCAACTGTTTTATAGCAAATGTTTTACTAGGACACTTACCACTGACAGTAGGATCTTAACTGCCATAATAGACAGGCCGTTGCTCTATTGAATTGATTCCTAGTGTACCGGCCAGGAATCCCTTGACCGTGAAGTAGTCCCGGTTGCTTAGTCTGCAGCGCTGTTCATTGCTTGACAGGCGGGCTGGGTCGTTCCATGGTTCCCAACCTTCGGAGCGCAAAGCGAATGAACTCCCTACGGGTACACAGTATTCTTCTAAATTGCCACGAACTAACGCACAGTAGAGCGATTGCAAGCAGTATGTATCATTGAAGTTTTTGACGATATGCATAATGAATCCCAAATTCCTGTCTTGTCGACAACGAAAAAAACGTATTGTTTGATGGTCAATTTGCAGTAGAGTGGTACTTCAAGATCTTTGATGCAATCTACACGTCGTAAAGGTATACTTGATAGTCGATATTCGAAGATTATCGGATTCAATTTTCTCGAGAACGTAATGGCTCCACAATTTTCGGGGTTCAGAATTTGATAGCTTTTTACACCATTTGTAGAATATCGACGGCTACTCCTGGAGTACGAAAGTATTCGACGAGACTTTGACATTTGCGATCATTTTTAAGTGGTCTGCGAACGCAAACCGGGGACATTTGAGCGTTATGTTGACGGCGTTAAAATGAATAGGAAAAACCAGCGGTCCAGGATGGCTATCTAGCGGAATTCCGGAAGAAGCGATGAAAGCCGGCGAAAGGAACCCGTCGATAGATACATTAACAAGACGCTTCAACAGATACGATTTAAATTACTAGAGCTCCGGTCCTTCAGTGCCGAGCTTGTCCAGTTTAGACAATTAGATGGTTCAGCTTATCAAATCCAGCACTTAGGTCCGTGTAGATGACGTCTGTCTGAGAATGGTCATCGAAGCAGTTCATTACGAGGGAAGTGAGTGATGGTAAATTGGTGGATGTTGTATGTTTTGGCATGAATCCGTGTTGCTCGTCGACCATGTACTACTGGACGAACGAGGAAATTAGCACGATCACAACGAGCTCGAAGTGTTTCGATAATGCACAGCGGAGAATCCATTTATGTTTTTCTGAATGACTAAGATCTTCTGTATGACCGTAGATTTTTTGTCTGGTATTAATTAATACAATTATTTATTCTTTCCATTAGACTAAGGGAATAGTAATAGAAAATAATGAAATCAGAGGAGTTTTATAGTATCTCCAGAGTGGGGCAAGACGTGAACGGGAAAGTGCGGAAAATTAAGCAAGGTAGCTAATTATAACCGGATTCGAGCCCAATTCTTCCAGTAAGCCTCATGATTCGTCGATATTGGGTATCCCTTGAACCATGGAGGACTGGTACAGGAAATCTCTATCACCTTTATATAAGCGTGCGTTGTCTTACAATCTGAATCTCCATCACTGTTAAGGGAGCTAAGTTATTTTTGGACACAAATAGTGCCTCGTTCCCGTTCCCATGTTAGGCGCAGGATCAATAACGAACCGTTACCACTAAAGTAAAGTAAGTAAGTTACGAGTAAGTAGTAATAATTTTACGAGAATCCGCAGCTTTATTATTGCAGTAAATTCTTAATTTAAACGATCGATTGCATGGATAAGCTTAAACAATATAATTTAATGATTTCATTAAATTTAAACGACTTAATTAAATTTAATATTTGTGAAAACCTAAAAGAAACCCATAAATAAGTTAATTACGGATTCCGAGCTTGAATCTATCTCGACAAACCATAATCATGGTTTTTAAAATGATTAAAAATAAGGGTTATACAACTAATTAATTACTTTAGTTGCACTATAATGCATTTTTATTAAATTTGAAGAGTAAAAAATCATTATTATTTAAATCTAATTCAATGCACTTATTAGTTATACCGGATTGGCTTATGAAACATGCTAGACTGGCTTCAAAACAACACAGGGAAACCAGTTTGGAATAATCAAAACATGCAATGTCCCTGTATATTGCTAAGTTCAGGGTACCATGAACTTGAACACGATTCGATTACTGCATTGGGTAGCAAAAAAGTTAACATCGTTAACACCAAACCGAGCGTCACTAGGTATAGGAACCGTATCGGATACGGTACGATGGCAGGTTTTAATTAGTTTCGAAAAAACAATAGACCATGGCCTATTGCAAAGTGGTGCATTGCCCAAACTAAGCAGTGCGAAAGGTCGGCTGGGCTCTAAAATGTTGCATAGTTTTGAGTAGCAGCGGCCAGCGGGAAAGCACACACTTCCACAAGCCATTCAGCCTTCAAGATATGCTACTCGGACACACTCGACAGAACTGACAGAGCGCGCTCCGGTGAGCGGATCGGCCACAGTGACGGCCGATCGTTGCAACCTTTCCGAAAATGCCACCTCATCCATGTGCTGATTTCGAGATAAACCGTTCTTATGCGTTGGCTCTTGTGTTATTTCTGTGATCGGTGATAACCAATTCAAGAGCATCTTCGTGTGAAGTGTCTGTCATTTCAATGTCACCAATTGCAACATAACAGCTAGGCGATGACCTTCGGTCAGTCGTATCTGTTCGAGTTGGTGAGTCTTTTGCGTCGTCAAAAATAATATTTTCGCTTCGCTCTGTGAACCACCAAACGGACACCATTTAATAATTAGCACTACAACACTCGGATATTAAACTGTCACTTTTTCCCGAGCGGATTAACCTTAACCGTTTGTAGACCCCGAGAAATGGTCACCGTCATCGTCGCCGGGGTTTGCCCCAACCGACCATAAAAACAAACAAACACACGTCGCTTGCAAGTTTGTTACGAAATTTGCACCACCAAACATAAGCAAGCAAGCAGGTGTGTCTAGTAAACAACGATTCATTGTTATCTTTCCTTGAACCGACACTTTTAATACTTTTTTTGGTTGGACATAATTTGTGTTATATTATGGACAGTAATGAACATTGAAATATAATAAGTTTTTTTATATCAATTGCTTTGAGGTACTCACGTCTTTCATACGCCGCCCAGGCAGTCCCCATAAGGAAAGCCAGACATCCCAGCAGGCTCCATATCGTCATAGTAGGACAATGCATTGAACTTCGGCCTTGCAATTTTACTCCTTCAGCTTCTTCTTCTTCTTCGACGTGTTGCTTCGACTAGACACGTGCTCCCGGGTGGTTCCGTGCTGCTGTAAACGCGATCCGTACGAAGCCAAAGCTTAACTGCTGCTGGTGTGTTCTGTGCCCGTGTGCGAACGGGATCTTCCACTCTAAGCGATTCTGTTTTGCTCCCCAGGTATAGCTTGACGGTGCGACGAGATGAAAATCATGGAACAAGCGATATATATATGCAGTTTAGAGGATGTTGAAATCATAAGAGCTAAACGAAAACCAGCCACACGAACACGTTTGATGCAATCTTGTGCAGAAAAAATATACTTCAAGTGGATGGTGGGTGTGTGGTATGGTGTTGACCATGTCCACATGGCAGATAGGAGCTAGGTGCTATCGCAAAGGAGGGGCCTTCAAAAGCAGATGACTTTGATTGGCGATTGATGTGCTTACGGAGAATTGACTATTCTTTAGGATTCGAAAGTTTGGATTGACAAATGGTCACGATGGAAAGGTTTAAAACTAGTGAGTGTAAAATTTTATTGTAATATTGTATAGCAGCAAAATATCGAAGGAAGTTTAAAATAGAACATTATTTGTTCATCATAATAGTGCGTATTAATGTAAACCTTTCTATATTTCCCAAAGAAAGCACGACTTAAATATGTGTATTTTAGTCGTGAAAGAAACTATTTGTGACGAGGAATAACGGAAAGCATCTTCAAAACATTCATTTTCAAATACATATAAGCTGCCCAATATATGTTATACAACTGTACAAAAAACTTTACTTAATTGCACCGAATTCTCATACTCCGACAAATCCTTCAGAAATGTTGGGAATAAAACGTGCTTACGTATCATATTTTAGAATAATTCGAGAGGGCAGCAGTCAAATCCCTACACCTGTTTCACCAATAACCGGACGTGGCTGATCAAAGCAACCCTGGAAGTAGTGATGGCCTTAGTGCGCTTTTGGGAACACTCTTGACCTTCTTCGAAGTATGCCGAGCGACTATACGGTATGTCATTCAACATCACCATTGGGAGCGTAATTCGGCGAAATTACGACAAACTCTGTTCTCTTCAAAAATCCCTCCAAGAATAAAGGGGTCCAACAACATGCCGAATGGTTCGACCAAGTTGAATCAGACTTACGAGTAACGAGACGCTCAACAAATTGGTGATGAGTAACCCTAGTCCAAGTATAGTGGAGAGAAATTCTTGAGGCAGCACGAGCCATCTCGGCTCTAAACTGCTAGAGGAGGTTTTAAGCTTTGCTACAATCAATCGAAAGGGAAATATCAAAGTTGTCAGCGATAGTTGAACAATCTATTGTAGGATTGATGTTAAATTCCACCATTTTACTATGTAAAACCAGGTCTACACTGAATCTGCCAGGTTGTAAGGAAACAGTTCATATAATACGGCACACTACGCCCAATACTATTCGACATAAACTGAACAAAACTCTGTAAATATAACCCTCATATGCAGACAGAATCGTTTGGAAAACATCAAGCGAATGAAAAAAGGCTCCGAGGGATTTACAGGGTGATGGCGAGGCAATATATATGAAATGATTTCGAGTATTTCGCTACTCGCAGGTTTGAATCGGGTTTTGTAGAACGCTAAATCTGGTAACACCATTTTGTACGAAGAACTTATCAAAGTTCATTATAACCTACTGGACATTATTTCATGGCTCGGTTCAAAGCGAAATACTGACGCAAAAATCGTGTTCCAGCAAGATAACTCCAGTTCGATTGCAAAATCGTACTTCGACACTTGAAAATTTTCGCATATCCAGTGAAGAACACCTAGAAAATATGCAACGGATCTATGCCAACAAGAAACCAATTTGATATACTGAATAACAGCAGCATTGATGAGCTGAAGGAATACTTGTAAAAATTTTGAAATGGAACTTCCAAAGAACTTCGTTGGAAGTAAGTCCAAAAAGATGTTTCAGTTTATCATGGCTGCTCAGAGATTGGAAAGTTAGTGAATTGAATATACACACCGATCAACGATAAATCATATGTTCATGGTCATTGAGATGATGATGATGATGATGATGATGGTCCCACCTCATACCCCTACAACGGTTTGAGCAGGACGGTTTATCTACTTAAGATATTTATAATATAACAATGTAGCCAGGTGGTAAAAGCAAATAACGAGCTGGCTTCTAATACAGACATATCAAACTTTCAAACGAATATCAAAATTTCAGTAACTGTCCAAGGCTCGTCCAAAACGTTTCCAACCCGAAAATTATCTGGACTTGATTAGGAATTGAACCTAATATTTAGGAGCACAAGCTGGTCAGAGTTGGTTCTAGATAACGATCTAGAACTACGAGGGAGATCCTGCAGAACTTTGGTGCTCGATATACCACTCCGCAACAAAGCGATGGTATACGAGTTCCAAAGTCAACAAGCAAACCCAAGCCTGTCCAGCTTCCGCTCCAAACCCTTTGTTCAGGACTTTAACCTGATCATTCAATTTCCAGATTGTGTATGTCTGTTCTCGCGCGCGTGGCTCAAACATGTGTAGCCTTCTCTAAACTTTTTTAATTAATAATAATAACAATTTCAAATCCATCATCATCAGTGAACATGATAACTTACTATATCCACTAAATATACAAAAAATAAATAAATATACAATCTTCTTAAAAAATACAAAAAAATCGAATTGTGACTATAAAGTAGATTTTATGTGTGAAATACAAAGCCTTTTGAATTCCGCCATTGTTGCTGCACGTTTTATTTGTCTAGGCATCGAATTGAAATAGTTCATTCCTTTGTACAACAGAGAGTTCTGTGATCTTCCAAACAAAAAATTTGGTGTTCTTGCATCATTCGCGTTTCTAGTGTTGTACGAATGCAAATCACTTCCTCTTTCAATTCGATCACACAAATATCGAGGCAGCATCCCATTAAGAATTTTATATAGAAACACCATTGTCAAAAAATAAACTCTTTGCTTCACAGAAAGCCATTGCAATGCGTCCAGCATAATATATGAGGAAGTGTATCTATTACATCTTAAAATTAATCGCATAACTTTATTTTGCAAGCGCTGCAACTTCAATATTTGTGTATCGTTTGCGAGGAACAGGATGGATGAACAAAAATCTATATGTGGTGAAATGATTGACTTATATAAAAGAATTTTACTGCTAATCGTCAATTCATTTCTTAAACGGCACAAGACACCGTACTTTTTCGCCATTTTTTTGATGACATTGTCAATGTGAGGCTTAAAGGTTAACTTGTGAGAGAAATGATTGGTTCAGTTCGATTTGACGAATGAACACTATAATACATGGTATTGCTGCTGCCTTAAAAGCCACTAACGCCACTTTAAACAATTTTTTGTTCATGATGATACTATTGTTGACACTTCCAGGCATCTCCGAGACATCCTTTGTCCACAAAATCGGCCACATTTAATTCAATTTATAAAATCGAAAGCCGATGGATGCATTGTCGACGGAGCAGACAATTATTGTATGTTCACAAGGAATTCGATTCACATATTCATTGCTAATTTTTGAACAACTGAGGGCGCAGGATTTATTATTAAAATGTTGAGAATAACAAAAATACTGAAACATGAAATTAAAACTTAAGCACGGCTATGGTTATTTTACTATTGAATTTCAACACAAGCTTAAATAAATGTTTTATTCTACCGCAACATGAATTACAGGTCGGACTCGATTATCCGGGTGAAATTTTTTTTAAATAGGTTTTTTGAAATGTGTTTATGTTTAAAACGTGTTTAACATTACAAAAAAAAATTTTTTCTCCCGGATAATCGAGTCCGACCTGTATTTCCTGATTTTAATTTTGAACCGAAACTGAAACATAACGTTGGACTAGATATAGGGTGATTTATCTATTTTGGACAAGCCTACTCCTACTCTATTTTGGACATTTTTCATTTGATTTTTCCGTCAAAGTCCAAAATAGAGTACGCGTAACGCCTGTCCAAAATATATAAATCACCCTAGGGTTTAAAATCAAACTAAAGTTTGACTTGAAATTGAACTTAAAATTGGAATTAAATTGGACTCCAAATCTGATTTAAAATTTAATATAAAATTAAACATGAAGAGTTTGCAAATAATTGTATATGAAATCGGAAGATTTAAAATTTTACTTGACCCGGTATTTGAAAAAAAAAACAAAAAAAAAACTTAAATAGGTTTCGAAATTGAACTTAGTCAGGCTTCAAATTATACTTGAAATTAGATTTGTAATCGGAGTCGAAATTTCAAAGTTTTATTGGAAATTGAAGATGAATTAAATTTGGAATTGGACACATCGGACATTGGTATTGGAAATGAAATTGGACTTAAAATTAAACTTGAAATTGGACTACAAATTGGAACAATTTGGATTTGAAGTTAATCTTCTAATTGAATTAGAAATTGGGTATGAAACCAGATTTGAATGATTTGGTTTTCAAATTGAACTCAGATTAGTTATAAATTGGGCTTGAATTGGACCTAAAATTTGGCTTAACACCATTTGGTATAATTTCTTAAACATTCATTATTGGCCATATGGCCACTTTTCTAGATGAGAGCAAGACGGCTGCAGTGTTTGCCGGTGACCCACTGCGGCGTAGCTGTAATCCCAAGTAACAATTTGTGTTTTATTAAACTCTTATGATGGCATATAAGATCAAAATTCGTCATGAAAACCGCCATAAGAGTACAATAAAACTCACATTGTTGCTAGGGATGTCTATTACTGCTTCTTGTTAGCAAGCACTAAACAAAAAATTCCTCTCTCTTACCTCTTTCCCTTTCCCCTACGGCACCTTGAAGATAGTTATTAAAAAAACATGAACCATGGATTGGCGCAAGAGGCGTTGAAGTTGGCGTTGAAGTTTTTATTCGCTGTGTAATCGCTCCAGACAAGCGTAGTACAAATAGTTGTAATTTTGTCAATTTTTGTAATTCATCCAAACAACTTGAAACACATATAGTTAAAATGTTAATCTTTCGAAATAATTAATAAAAAAAATTCGGTTTTTAAAAACTGAAAAGGTACTATGCCCCCTAAATCAAAGACCTGCGCCCAAATAACACAAATCAGATTTGTTGCGCTCAAATAGTGGTTTTATTAACAATTTTATTTAATATTTGGGCTGCTCAAAGTGTGCACCACCGTAGCGTGCAGTTGGTTAAACTGACTCCCGCCAATGGCATTAGCTCTAGGGGGCGCCAAAACGGCCTGAATCTCAGTGGCACTCTCAAGTGTAGTGACGTACTGAACGAAGGGAGTTATACGAATCATGTATGAAGGAACTCTGATTTATGATACTACAAGTAACAATTTAGGTTTTATTACACTCTTATGATGGCATTTAAGACCAAAATTGCTCTTGAAAACCACCATAAGAATACAATAAAACTCACATTGTTGCTAGGGTAGGGAGTACCAAATCGGGCCTTCTCCAGGACCGCCATGATGTCACGCTACGGCTCTGGAACCAGGTGTAGAATCAGGTTACAAAATCTGATAAAAATGTGGTCCAGAACATGGTCCACAATCTAGTCCAAATCTGTTTCAAAATTTGGAACAAAATTTGATAAGAAAAATATGGTCCACGATATAGTCTAGGCCTAAACTATGGTCCAGATCCAGAATCTGGTTCAAAATCTAATCCAAAACCTGGTTGCTTGCTTAAAATCTGATAAAAAATTAGGTACAAAAAGTGATAAAAAATGTGGTCCAAAACCTAGTCCAAATCTGATAAAAATGTGGTCCAAAGTCTGATGCAGGTCAAGATTGCGGTCTAGCTTAGATTTAAAATCTTATACAAAATCTAATTCAAAATCTGGTCAAAAATTTAATCTGATCTAATGAAAATATGGTTCAAAATTTGGCCCAGAATCTAGTCCAAATCTGTTTCAAAATTTGAAACAAAGGTTCATAGAAAATGTGGTTCGCGACGTAGCCCAGGTCCACAATCTGGTTCAAAGCCTAATTCAAAATCTGGTTGGTGACTTAAAAACCGACAAAAAACTGTGGCCCAAAATCTGCTCCAGGTCTAAAATCTGTCCCAAAAATCAGATCAAAAATGTGGTCCAAAATCTGATTTATAACCTGGCCCAGCTCTAGAATCTGGTCCAAAATTTGATCCAAATCTGGTCTGAAATCTTATAAAAAATGTGGACCAAAATGTGGTATAGATCCAGAGTTTGGTCCACGTCCAACATCTAATTCTGGTACAGAATGTTGTCCAATATCAGGTCCAGAACCTAGTCCAAATCTGGTCCGAAATTCAAAATCTAATTAAAAATGTGGTCCAAAATCTAATCTGGAATCTAGTCCAAATCTGTTCCAAAATTTGTCCAGAAAATGGTCCAAAATTTAATCCAGATTTAGAGTCTGGTTGGTGGTTTAAAATCTTATCAAAAATAATAAACTTGGAAGGAACATTTATTTAAGACACGAGGGTATATTAAATCAGGTTTTCGCCAAGGGCACCACAATGTCACGGTACGGCTCTGGAAGTGTGTATTACAATCCAAATTATTTTTCATCCTGAATAAGACGAGAAATATAAATGTTATAGAAGAATATAACGATATGCAAAATAAATGAGTTATAATCATTATAAACTCTCCAATTGACCTCGATGTACGACACAGGTAGCAAGCCAATCGTCACACATTTGAATCTCGACTGGGAGAGGCTATTAGAGTTAATAGAAGCCTAATACCAGCCCCGCAATTGTCTTATAACTACAGCTGGTTGCGAAATCTGTCGTATAAAAAAACGTAACGCCGATTTTCGAAAACGGACCTTGGGTTTGCTTTGCTTCGAAATATGGAGATGTCTGTTCAACAAATCAGCGATTAGGTCTAGCATAATTCTCATTTCTTCTAACATTTTTGAATAGGGAGAACCGCTGCAAACAACGAAATCGACAAATTGGCAATCACCTTGACAGGTGTCAAATCGAGATTCGCTCTATTAGCGATGCTACCTTTACATAGCTTCAACATTGTCTTCAACTTTCAAAGTGGCAGGTATAAGAGTTTGTACCGCCACCAAAGACAGCCAATACTCTAATTTTCAATACATTCGAAACAGGTATGGATGAGCTGCACGGTCGTTAAAGTATTCTAAATGAGCTAATAAAACCTGTGACAATAAAAAAGTCAGTCAAAGTAACATTCTGACCACAAAACCTATAGCAATTCTATTGCAATATATGTTTTATACCTAAGAACATTGCACAACAGTTGAAGGTTTCAAAAGAATTGTGGTTAAACTGCACAATATGTTTTTATTGCGCTCTTTGAGACGGGTTAAGAGAATTTTTCACAAATTTTTTTACCGCTGCAAAATTTGTTCTTATATTTTTGTTGTAATGGATATTTTAAATTCTTTTTAAAGTCCTGTTTGACGTTTATTGAAACATTAATTAATTATTATTCAATTATACAAGTTGTCTTAACAAACTCATTACAGTGAGCGAATACCGGCACATAATGATCGTCAAAATAGTTATCGACCAGTCAATAATGAAAAAAAGATTTATACTTTTGTTTTTTTTGTATTAATAGTTTGCAAGTAAGCTAGAACGTGCAACACTGACGAGTATCCAAAAACAAAAACATATCGTAGTGCAGAAAACCACTATTTCTGAATGAATCTCTTTTCAAAACTACTCAGCAGTAAGTAATCCATCTGGATTAATGTACTTAAGGCTCGACAAGCAACAGTCAAGCACAAAGAATGTCAAAAGAACTGTAAGCGACGAACCCCTCTCTCCCAGTATGACTCCGCTAATTGTCGTGTCGGATTATTGATACCATTAGGACAATAGCTCGTCGATACAATCTGATGAATGCAACACAAAACAGACAGATTGCATAATTAAACCGTTCACACATTGCTGATTGCTAAATTTTGAGCTTTGCTTTTTCCTTTCCGTTGCTGGTCACCTAATGCAAAAACCGGCAAACCTCCCAAGCCCAGCCAACCGCAGACGCAGTCTTGCGAGATAGCGTTCACGTACCCCGCCGCCCGGACAAGATCGCTCAAACGTTCGTTTTTCGCTGGCACTAAGATAACATTCAGAGTTCAGTTCACGACGACGGACGGTGTGAAGTTCCAACGCGAAGTGTGCCTTTTTTCGATTTTCCAATATTTCGATTGGCACTGGTAACCGACTTTTCGAATCAATTGATCGATTTGGCTTGAGTGCTGCTCTCAGCTCTCAGTCCAATCCTCCGAAGCAACGTTTCCTTCGCGGGAGATCCTTCTTGTTTCGGTTTATTCTTCACCAATATTTCTTCACTTTGTGCACTTTCAATCTCGTTTCAATGCTATGTGCCAATGATGATCGTTTCCAAATGTTTCGTTTCTCTCTTTATGGCACCAACTTTTCATTCCTTCTTATGTTCTTTGAAATAGCAACCGATTAAATGCTCCAAATAGTCTATCGATTCGAAGTGGTCCATCGGAATTTATTAATGCACTAATGTTCACAAACTTCTTTTATAGATCCGGTACCCTGAGCGATTTTCGAATTCCTTTCTAATCCTTGAACGGCCGAAGCAGTTCTCATTCAGCACGGTGAAAAGAAAAACCTTGAATCTTCACGCTTCAGTAGTAAATCACACAGAAAAAACTCACTCGCAGCAACAGCACTCGGCAGCACCTTTGGACAACAAATAAAGAAGAAATTATGAACGCTGTATACTTTTATATAGATTTTCTCGGCCACATATACTAGCTTACACACGCAAGCCACCGAACGTCAAAACGAAAAAAAAAAATAATCGAAAAGCTCTACGAGCGCGAACAAAAAAGCTCGGAACGGTTCTCTCACGGATACTGAGTAAAATACATACGCGCGGTCGACTACTAAGAGCAGCAGCTGACCGCCACCCCGGAGAATGTTTTACCTTTATTGTCTCCTACTGCGAGCGGGTGGCTTAGTAGTGCATGCCGAATGCCTCGCTTATTATTACTACGCGTGCGAGATTCTTTCTCTCGGGGATACCCCCAACGAACGCTTCGATCCTCGTTTCAGAAGAGCTTGCTACTCAAAGTGATCACCGGCGGCGGAAGGGTAGCACCGGACGAAGCAGTTGATTTTGAGTAGTCCGACTGATCGAAAACACTAAACGCTTGTGGCATTTGGCTGTAGGTCCAAAGTGCAATCTGCCATTTTTCAATGTCATCAATATTTTTCGTTTCACTAAAATATTGAATTGATGATTAACAAACTTTGAAGTTTAGATTCACATCTCACATGTCATTTGTGTATGTCCAACAAATGCAATTAATATATGCAGTATTAAGAAACCCATATATGTAAATATGAGTAATTATTTTAATCACAGACTCCAAAGTCTGTTTGTGTGAAAAATATCAAACATTACAGTAAAGGAAGATAAAATTTCCTGATTCCGTATACTAGAAACAGTCGTTACTGTCCATTCACGATTGAAGTAAGATGTATCCTGATGTAGTTTCAGACTGAATTCTCACAAGGTCTTACAGATGGCACACCTTCCCTGCAGTACGGTGGGTAATAATGCTCAATCACAATCCCGAGTCAGTGAACAAATCTTTCGTTCATTACCCGCGGTGCTTATTGTAAGCAAATTGAACAACTGACATTTCCTGCGCAAATGTTCTCTTCCTTGCCCAAATAGTAACAGTTTCAATCACACGGCGCAAGAGATATAACCGGTTCCGTGGAACCACAGCGTTCCTGCAAGCTCGATTGGTGCTGCACTGCACTATGCAGATCAATGTACCGGTAGAATATCAACTATCCGTCCACTTTAAGAAATCGGACATAAAAAAGGCAAGTGGAATAACCGAGAACAACTCTCAAGCCTCCTCGAGAATGGGGAAATAAATTACGGTTTTATCGACCCCTTGGACGGCCTTCGGAAGGAAAAACTTCCGCTTTGCGGTGGCTGCTGTGCTATGTTCGGAATAATTAGCTAAGAAAAATAAAAGTAGAAAAATGCAATATTTGATACTACGGTTATGGGTAGTTCATCTTAACAGTGGTTTTTGCTTCAAAGAGATAAACAATTTATAAGAACAGCAATTTGTTATACGTTATACGCTGAACGTTTATGATTCAGGAATTAGTTGACTGAAGTTGATGTAAGACGCCTTCGAAAGCCCCTCAAGCTGTACTTTAGCTGAATTTCAGTTATTTCTCCTGACTGACGTAGTAAAAAACAAAGCAAACCCTAGGTGCTATATTCAGATATCGAAACCTTACCTGACCTTGTGTTTTTATACAACAGACTTTGTAGCCAGCTATCCTCTTCCAGCCGAGATTCGAACATACAAAGACTGGTTTATTAGATCAGAATCGTACCTTGAGGCGAACTATGAGGAACTGATGTAGTACAGAGACTGAGGTTACCAGAGATCCCAAATATACGAACTCATCAACCACTTCCAGTTCAGCCCCTTCAATAGTCACTGTCCGTGGGAGGCAAAAGTTGCTTTCTCTGGAGCCTCTTTCTACCATATATTTGATTTTCGACGCATTGATTTGGAACCCTTTCCTCCTAGTCTCCATTTTCAACAACTATTCCAGACTGAAAGCGGAGTCTAGGAGAATTGGGCTAAAAATAAATGCGTCGAAGACCAAATACATGAAAGGAAGAGGCTCAAAGGAAACAAATGCGCGCCTCCCACGGACGGTAACCGTTGACGGCGACGAACTAGAAGTGGTAGAAGAGTTCGTGTATTTGGGATCGCTGGTGACCGCGGACAACAACACTAGTAAGGAGATCCAGCGGCGCATCCAAGCGGGAAATCGGGCCTACTTTGCCCTTCGTAAAACGCTACGATCAGGAAGCATACGCCGCCGCACGAAGCTAACAATGTACAAAACCATTATTAGACCGGTAGTTCTTTATGGACTTGAAGCCATGACGCTGCTTACGGAGGATACACGTGCCCTTGCCGTGTTTGAGCGGAAAGTGCTGCGGACGATATTTGGCGGAGTACAAACTGAAAGCGGAGAGTGGCGGAGGCGTATGAATCACGAGCTACAGGCACTGCTTGGGGAGACTCCCATCGTACATCTAGCGAAAGTTAGCAGGCTACGGTGGGCCGGACACGTCGTAAGGATGCCGGACGACAGTGCGACGAAAACGGTCCTCTTCAACAACCCCACCGACACCAGGAACAGGGGGGCCCAACGTGCACGATGGCTCGACCAGGTCGAAAGCGATTTGCGACTTCTGAGACGACTAGGAAATTGGCGACGAGTGGCCCAAGACCGAGTTGAATAGAGACGAGTGCTTGAAACAGCACGAGCCACCCCGGCTCTATGCTGCTGAAGAAGAAGAAGAACATTGAAGTCAAGCAATTGGTAACACTGGTTAAATAAAAAACACATCGATCGAATGGGCCCATTTTGTGCATAATCCGTTCTGTACTGCTGAGGTCTCGTGAAATCCCGGCGTCGAAGGGGTCGTGGTACTGCATTCATGTTTATTCTGGAGAGAATCCACGGCGCGTCGATTTCCCCCAGCAACAGTTTGCCGACAAAGACCGTCCTTTGAACTTTTCTTCGCTTTTGGAGGGTATCCATTCCCAGAAGTCTGCTTCTTGTTTCGTACGGTGGTAGCGCATTTGGATTTCGCCAAGGAAGAAGTCTTAAAGCGTGTCTGATGAATCTCGATTTAACTTTTTCAATTCTGTGGATCCAAATGCTACGGAATGGACTCTGTTTCCAACACCGATCTAACTAAGTTGAAGTACAAGGCGCGCAGGCAGTATGGGTTGCGGAATTCAGCTGAGATACGGAAGATGAACCTGAGGTTCCGTCGAGATTTAGCAACGACATGACTGTAATGCTCCCGGAAGCTTAGTTCTGAGTTTATCAAAACCCCGAGGTCACGTATAACATTTGATCTTTGTACTTCTTCGTTTCCTATTCTATAACTACATAGAATTGGGTTCTTTTTCCTCGTCAACGTGATTACAGAACATTTCGCCACGCTGATAGTTATAAAATCGCTTTGGCACCAGTCGTACAACTTGTCAACCCTTATTTGCAACAACTGACAGTCTGTGAGAGCACTGATTGTTCAGAAGATTTTAAGATCGTCAGCATATAAAAGTTAGCAATCTCTCGGTAACACTTGCAGACGTATAGAATATGATAAACACCAGTGGTCCTAAATTGTTGCCTTGTGGGACACCTGAGGGATTATGAAATTCATCTGATTCCGTTGATCCCAATTTGACATACAGTCGGCGATTAGTCAAATACGACTCGAACCAGCGAACAAGATTTGATGACACGCCCAGACGATTGAGTTTGGCAAGCAGAGTATTGTGGTTGACTCTATCAAAGGCTGCTTTAAGGTCGGTGTATATCGCGTCGACTTGAAGTCCTTGATCCATGTAGGTGAATCACAGTGATGAGAACTGAACTAGATTGGTAACGGTAGATCTACCAGGAAAGAATCCGTGTTGCTCCGGGGAAATGTAAAACTTCGCAGCTGTAAAAAGATCTTTGTTTACCAATATTTCAAAAAGTTTAGATGCGGCACATAAAGAGGTTACTCCCTGGTAGTTATGCACGGGTGCATTTATCACCCGTTTTCAGCACCGGGAACATCACTGATTTCTTCTAGCATTCTGGGAAAACTGCTTGTGTAAGGGACAGATTGAAAATTGTTCTTAAAGGCGCGCAGAGAGCTTCGGCGCACTTTATTAAAGTAATTATAGGAATTCCGTCGGGTCCAGGCGAGGTTGAAGGCATCATTTTTCTAAAACCAGCAATAATATCTGCATCACCAAATACACAGTTTCTAATTGGCCTCGAGAGTGTCCCCGAGACGCGCACGAAGAACACCCGCTCCAGGGTAGCTTTGATCACCCGCGTCAGTTTATCCAGAAAAACCGTACTCGTGCATTATCTGCTATAACTGTTCTCATTTAACTGTATCGTATGTTGAGTAAAAGTCTTTAAGTCTAAGTGTGTTCAAGTTGTGACCCTTCTTTATCGACAGACTACGCAGCTGGTTATTAGAGTATAGGAAAATTACGGGGCTAGTGCTCCGACGATTCCACTGAGTCTAGCAGCACCGCCCAGAAGAGACTCGACCATACTACGATTGGCTTATTAGAACAGCCTGGTATCTCGAAGTTAACTGGACGGTCTGGGAAAAACTACATTACAGCCAAAATGCTGAATGTTGGCCCAGTGTTCTCAGCGCAAATATTGCATCAACTCTTCCCTATTAACGGGTGGCAACTAAAATTTTGGAATTTTTTTGCGGCCCTTATGCTCAACTACAAACGAGCTCAGAAAGAAATGAAAGTATCTATGTGTTAGCACTCTCTCTCTCCTCTTTTTGTTAATATTATTTGTTTTGTTTATGCTTACCCAGTTTTGCAAAAAATGGCGTCGAAACAAGTAGCATTTCGGAAGCGCGTTATACGCTTCTACAATCTGCCACAAAAATCTCGGCAAAAAGTATACGGTACAACATTTAAAAAGCAAATATGTTGCGGCCTCGACTGTTTACCATATCCTAAGATGCCCATCAACTATTCGCAAGCAAGATAGTGGAAGACCAGCCAAAATTATGGACGCAGAAGGACATCGTTCTCTTTCTCGTTTCTTCAACAACATGCCCTCTGGTTTGGCTATCAATTAAGATGCACCATACGAATGTTTGAAGAAAATTTTGATCCCGTTCCTACAAAAACAACATGCAGATAAACAATACGTGTTTTGGCCGGATAGAGCATCATCGCATTACGCCAAAAAAGCACAATCATTCCTGAATACCCATTCGATCCCATTTTTACCCAAAAACCACAACCCGAGAAATCTGTCTCAGTGCACCTAATCGAAGATTTCTTCGGGATTTTGACTTCCTTGGTGTACAAAAATAACTGGAGAGCCACGAACTGCAAACAGTTGATTGGTAGAATCAAGAGATGCATTTGCAAAATTGACATGACGGCCGTACAACGCTCCTGTACGGACATCAAACGGAAGCTTCTCCGAACAGCCGAATACGGACCATTTTCACATGTAGGGGAGAGACGTCTACAGTGAGACACTTTTTTTCCAAAAATTTTAAAATTTTTTTGGTGATAGTTACCAACGAGGTCTTCAATCCATTTGAAAGGTATATCCTTCTAGTTGTCTAAAAAAAATGTTTCAGCCCGTTTGGTTAAAAGATAAAATAGTTACAAACGCAAATGTGAAGGTGTCTTTTTGGCTCACTGTTCCCCAGTAGGTGGGAAGAGTGAGACAACGAGTATTGAATACTGAGACACATATTAGAATTAAACTTAAACCATATTTTTTGGTAACAAAGACTAGTTTAGAAGTCGTACTATTTATTTTGTGCATAAAGGATACATTATTGTTGTGCAGTATTGAAAATTCCGATTTTTCTCACATCTACATTTATATTCATATAAAGGTCAAATCCTGGTTATCTGACCTTCAACTTACACTTCAGAACTCATTTACAATCAATTTATATGGATTGGTTTACAATTCAACTCAAAAATTTTTTTTAGAAATTACCCACATCTGTTTGTCTCACTGTTCCCAATAGGAATGTTTTATAAGAAATAGTGAAATAGTGGTGTTAGCAAACAATTCGATGGTCTTATATTTTTTATTTTTATCTCTCATTCCTATGAGATGCCATGTAGTAACTTTAATTTGGATTAGTTATGCGATTTGCCGTTAAAAATCACCTGAAAATGTTCGCAATAAAATTTACTTTGACCCCCCCAAAAACGACTTTTGTTGAAAAATATACTTAAAAATTAATAAAGTTTTCTCAAACTGTATTATGTGATATAGATTCACAAACTTTACTTTGCAGGAAAATATCATGGATCTTGTACGTTTTATGGCGAAGCTATTCCCGATGTCTCACTGTTCCTGTTGTCTCACTGTTGACTACTCTCCCCTACACTAATTTTTTTCAACAATGGATAATGTATCTTTAATTTCGGTAAATCATATCTTCTTCATGTATCTTTGTCTTTTTTTGACAGCTTGAGAAAAAATTCCAAAATTTTAGTTGCCACCCGTTATATGGGAAACAGCGACATTTTGTAGAGTTCTGCCAGGATTCGGTTTTTTCCGGTGGATCTATTATTTGGTTGACTATTAAGCTGACCGATGTCTCTTTGAGATCGAGAGCCGGTACGTTGTTATCGTTTATAGGCACTCCTAGATCCACTTCCGCTTCGCCTCCTTTTGTTATATCGCCCTTGGGATGCTTATCGAAGAACTCTTTTCACCTATCGACCACCTCACGATCATTTCTGACCAGGTTTTCCTCAGTAGACTGGCGCTCTCTCCTCCTCAGGATCGTGGTCTACTTTTTCCGCGCTCGTCAATACTCCCCCGTTCAAATTCACCCTCGTGGTAATGCTTATATAGTTCTTCAAAACTCTGTTTGTCCTCCCCAAGCACCCCGTGCTGTTCGAGAAAAACCGTTTATTGATGAGAACATGGTCGATTTGGTTCAATGTTCGTTAATCCGATGATCTTCAGATGGCTTGGTGAATATCTTTGCGGGAAAAGAAATTGCTTATGCTCATCAAGCCTCGGGATGCTGCAAAGATGAAACATCGCTGACCGCTATCGTTCGTCTATACATCGCTCCACTGCCAATCCGGGCGTTCATATCCCCAATGACGATCTGTACCGTTGCGTGGCGCCCAGCTATCATACGTTGCCTCCAGCTGCGCATAGAATACTTCCTTCTCGTCGTCGGGTTCGTGCGGTCAGTGAATGTTTATGATGCTGTAGTTGACGAAATCGCCTTTAATCTTCATCTTATACAGTGGACCCCCGTTCGTTTGAACGATTCCTCATGCAAACTAACGGGGTTCGTTTTTAATTTGAACAACTAGCAACCCTAAATATGCTGAAATTTGTATGAACTGGCCGCCCTGCTCTTTGTTATTGTTTTGGTGGTTTGATTTAGTCTCGTTTGGTTGGTAATTGCAAACAGCGAATATGTTATTCTCCGATCGGATTTCTATCGTAATCGTTGGGAAACGAAATGTGAAACTGATTAAAATAGAATTAAACACGCTAGATCAGTACAAACAAATCGTGTTTATGTGCATTGTCTGCGAAGGCAAATGATGCCATATTGAGAATGACATTTAAACCATTTTTAATTTGCACATCATGCAAACCAGCGGGGTTCAAATTAAAAAGTGTTCAGATTAAAAACGGTCAAACGAACGGGGGTCCACGGTACATCCTCTCGTTATACGCCTTCCAATCCAATACGTCTTTCCGCATTCTACCCAATCACTACAAAATCAGTTTCCAGCTCTTTAGTCGCTTCAAATTGGTCAATTTGGTACCTTGCCACCACGGATCTTCCACACCTTCTCTGCTTTGCGTCAGATCTCCTGCAGAGCCACGATACTGAACTTTCGGGATTCTAACTAATTGAGCAGCACCCTGTCGCCACCAACGAAATTCAATAATCTGCAGTTCCAGCTATCAAACATACATTCCATGTCCTCATTTTGTCACCTTTGTTCATGCCGAATGTTACGAATCGAGTTTTCCTAATTTTTCGTGGTGGCTTACTAGGGCCACGCTACCGAGTTTCGTGATCGGGCGGCTATATTAGGTTCAGCTGCCTGCTCCGGATCGGACGCTGTGGTGAGCCGCTCCTAAACCTGAAGTACAACCGCGCACTTGGTAGAGAAATCGTCATGCCAGCAAGAACCGTCTCTTGAGATGGAAACAGACGCTCAAGGCTGACATGGCTTTTCCTTGTTGCTACACTAAGCGTTCACGTGAGTTCCCCTTCTTTGTCGATCGATCGGACTTTAGTTTCCAGTTTAGTTTAGTTGCGGCAGGTACCATGAGGGGGTACGAATAGGAGTTGCTGTTACGCATTATCTAGCCGCTCCATATTATATTGGAGCAAATCAACGAATTCCAGAACTATCTTCTTCTGATGATAGTTATTTTTGAAAAATCATTCGATCAACTAAACTACGAAAACATCTAGGTGCACTAAGGCGTAAAGGAGTCCCCGATAAACGATAGAAAGAACGGAAAACAGTGCACTTTCGAAGATTCCCCGAGACGTGACAGAAAATCAGATCCATGTAATGGACAAGTAGGGTATGTTGCTGCTTCGTCGTAATTGCCTATTTCCGTCCTATCCAACACAAATTATTAATGCAAAACTAGTTATTCCCTAATATTTTAGTTTGTTGTCTATCATACGCGATCAATCAAAGTGAGTTGAGATCTATTTAAATGCTTTTTATCATTAAAGAAGCCCTACCAGCCAAATTTCCTACATTTTTTCGTGCGACGAAATGAAAACAACTCATGCAAGGCATTGTCGTTATTCTACAGCCAGGAAAACCTGTCCGACCTGCAGAAATTTTGCAGAATAACATTTGTTATGCCGTCCTACACAAATACATGCGCGTTTGCTTCGTAAATATTGTTGTGATTTTTGTTTCGGACAATGAAAAATTTTGATGGACGGATTTTAAAACGGTACGACGAATTTAAGAAATAAAGTCAGTTGCGTAATTTCAATAATATGCTTTAATAATCGCTTTTCAGTTATTTCAAAGTTCACGGATCGGAAGGTAAGTGTATTTTAGTCAAATCAGCACAAGGGCTTTTGGAGTATTCATTAAATCCATCCAACAAATGATGAAAATTAGAATGGCTTTACTTACTACGACGGGAATTAGAAATAAACCCTATATAAGGGATTACTACGATCGGCAGACGAATCACCAAACAGGCTGAATCCGTAAAACCGAGGGTTCGGAAATCTACATAAAACTCGACTATAACACTTTGCCGAGACCATAGTTTTATACTTCATCGAAGGGGAAGGATATGCCTGGATCAAGGCCATTTACAGCGAAAAATTCGGCAAGAAGGTTATGGTGTGGCACGCCATATGCGAAAGTGGAAAATTGTCTCGCCCATCATTACAGCAGAGAGCAGACACAGTGAACGGAAAAATCTACGTGAAAGAGTGTCTGCAAAAAAAGCTTGCTACCCTTGATCAAACAGCATAACAATTCTGTAATCTTTTGATCTGATCTCGCTTCCTGCCATTATTCTAAAGATCCGCTAGAGTGGTATAAAGACAACAATGTTACATGTGTAACAAAGACCTGTCCATCAAACTGCTCAGAGATTTGCCCAATCGAAACTTTGTGGGTTTTGAATCGGAAAAAACACATAAAACCAAAAACGGCAAAAACGACCGAAGAAAGCAGTGTGGAAAAGTTTTTGATGAAATGAAATTAAATAAAAAGTGGAAGAAAATTGATGAAGTATTAATGAGAATAAAATAATTAAAAAATCTTTTAATGGAGAGAAATAGTGTATTTAGCGTTATTGTAAAAATTCAAGAGAATTTAGTACATTTTCCGCGTGATAGCTTCTCAGACACGGACGACAATTCCATACTCCAAGTGTGTCGCTGCTGCTGTTGCTTCTCATGAAATAGAAATAGAAGAAGAAACTTACGGCGTTTGCATAGCCCCGGCTTCTTGACAAAGACTACTGAAATGACTGGTTAACATTTTTAATCCTGGTTCTGTTTTCGGCAAGCAAAAGGCTTTGATTACTGTTTTATGATTGAATATAATAATTTGAAAATAATTGAAATTGTGCATTTCGCACCTCCTAAATTTATGATTGGAGCTGCTATTCGATGGTTATATCAACTGCTGATTGTATTGAATAATTCGAATCCCTGAATGAATGAATTTGAATTGGCTGCCACATACTATTGACCTTTATTCGCAGAAAAAAGTATCGCACTGGAACATTTGTTGCTTCAATTGTCGAACCCAATGGGCAGGCAGTTATTGGTGAAGGTAAAGGTTAAATCAAATTACATCAGTCATGCTGGTAGTACGAATTCACCATTGTTTGTTGCACGTCCAATTTAGTTGACAGCAATTTTCCGCTTGATGCGCAAATTAAAAGAACATACAAGGGCGCTTCAAATTATCCTACATAATCTACTAGCAACCAGATCTAAACTTCCCAGCCCATGAAAAAATTCTTAATGGGTTTATTTGTGCCTTGATTTATGATTTGAATTGCATTGGAAGTTATATCATTTGAAGTAATCATTTTGTTCTAGCATTGTGGCTATCATTAAAGGCTTGCCGCCTTGAGGATGAGGAGCAGAAATTGATAGGTCTAATAATAATATGCATAACTCGCCTAAACAGGAAAACTTTTTTGAAAAATCAATTGACAATACAGGCAAAATGCGTTCAACCTGAAACATCCGAAAAAGTGCGAAGTATAATATTTAGAAGGAATTAGCATTTTAACAAACGCTGCGTCCGGGCAACGGCCAACCGAAGATTGGGTTGTGCAAACAAATTTCGAACTGATCCGAGCGGTTTGCATATGTTCTGCCAAGGACAAAAATAGAACAACGAGTTGGTAGATCACTTCTTCAGATCGGTAAGGTGCTGTGGAAATTTTCGGTTGGTTTGAAGCAGGCTAATATTGACTGTGGTTTGCGTTATCGCTGGAAACTATGCTCGGGATTGTTCCGAGATTTATTGACATTTTATGTTTGAGTTAAAAATTTCCGCCAAGTAAGTTTACCTTGAGATCCGTATTTGCTGTTGCATGCTTTGCAATACGGTCTTCCACTAGTGCGAGGAAAAAAATGGTTGTACTTGACCGAAGTCAATGAATATTCCATGTCAAGTTCATATGGGGTTTCATGTTGGTTGAAACTTGCACAAAGCTTTTAAACATTCGCGGTCCGTCGCATCAGTCTGTCATCAGGATACAGTGACAGACAGGCGTTCCTTTCAAGGGTCACGAGTCGAGCTAACTTAATCACATTGCTGACCGAAGTTCAGGTTCAGGTAAATTACTCAACCTTGTTAATGCTAGTATGAATTAACAGTTGTTGTTAATAAATGATTCAAAATCTTGATAGAAAGTTCGTCAAAGATATTTTGGTAATATTGAAATTCTAAATCCACAAGTTAGAAACCTGATGTTTTATACTAATCGCGTCAACAGCGAGTTTTTTGTTTATCAAAACTTAGCGATTTTGATGGTCGAATCGTTTACTTTGACGTTGAATAATGTCGGGGTTTACACTTGACCGTTGGCCGTCCGGCTTTCGGCGTTGAAGGCGCGTCGTTGCGCCTGCTTGAGTACAAGCTCATTCATCGATCAGATTGACACCGTTGCTGCTGTCGCTGTCGGTGCAGGTAAATAAAAATGGACGCGGTTCCGCAAAGCCGAGCCGCGATGCGATAATAATAAACCAATGCACAATGATGTCAGACACCGGGAACTCGGGCTATCATCGGAAGGGTGGATGTCGGCAGGGGCGATAAGGTAGACAGAAATATGGCAGATTTATGACCGCTTAAATTCCAGGGAACATGTATTGGTACTATATACAACAATAACATACATGGGGATGTTTTCGACTGATCAATTACAGTTTTGGAGCGTTGGAGTAATTATTGAGAATATAGCTGTCGTTATATACGGCTATTTTTATTAGTTTCTCGAGACAATCAATTTATGTGACAATGGCGGAGAGGTGAGAGAGTTAAATATTTTAATTACATATCATTTGTGAGTACACTATAAATTACTTGCTTCCTATAGAATACGAATTGTGGTATAAAAAAAGATAAAGTACAATAGATTTGTATGTGTGGATGAGATTGAGATATTACTACAAAACAGCTGAGTACCGTAAAGGTCCTACAATCTCACACGAAAATTTTATGTTCTAAAATCTGAATTCACAGCCCCAATAGTTTCAACATATAATTTTACGGCCTTTCGTATTTGATAAATATCCCAACATAAAACAAATGAAATAAATAAATAATAACAGAGTAAATTTTTCGCTTAGTTAATATATCTAGGGTCTCCGTTCTGCGCATTTTCTCACGCATGTTCACACACAATTTTCTTTTCAGTACGTGATTACATATCCTACCGTAAAGTATAATCCACAAATTATTATTAGTTAGGGGTTAAAAAACTAACAGCAATAAATATCGGATCTCAGTTTCAATTAATTTGCATAATTGTTCAAACATATTGCGATCATACTAGGAGTAGGGTTAGGCTTTTCCGTGATCGCGAGCTTAAAGTCTCCGCTTTATCAATTTTAAATGTATTAATTTAAAATAGAAGATATACGCTGCCAACGAATCCAAGGTTAGGTGTTCACTAAATCTAAACGGACATGTTCATCAATTATAGGATTCCCCTTTGACAAATGCGTGTGGCGTCTTGCATTGTATTGCGTCGTTCTTTTAGAACATGGTTAGCTATCATCGCTCTAACAGTTATTTGGAATACATTATCGGAATCGCTTTACCGAGTGTCCTGCCCGGCCGGCGGAAATCATTCGCGGCTAGTGGCGCAGTATTGTAATGAATAGCACGAGGAGACATTTAGAAGCTTAAATGCGCAGAGTTCCGCCAGTCATAACTACCCCAGAGGAGGTGCTCTATTCTATTCTATGTGACCAATGACGAACAATGATTGTCGGCATTAGATTGTAGGGTCCCATAATCGAGGAGCCGCCGCAGACTGGTATGATTTTTTCGTTATGAATCGCGGATGCACCGGGTGGCCAGTCAGCGTTACGAAGATAACCTTCGCTAAACCGGGTGATTAATTTCCCGCTGTAATCACGGTGAAGTATACGGTGAACATGATTGCTAAACACTTTCAGTGCATTGTAATTCTACACATTAAACCAACGCTGATGGCATTTTATTGATGATGTTGATGGAACATATTTCATCAACATTATTCAGTTCTTTTCTTCTTTGTTGTGAAGAATGTTTACTAGGTTGGATAAGCAAAGCTCGTTGGAGACCGATTTCAAGTTTTGCTTTTGTCCAGATAAAGAACTATTTTCATTGGAATGTCGAATTCTAGCTTATTTCAATTAAGTTTACACCGGCCTCTAAAATACTTACTACTTTACTTTACTTTACTTTTTCGGCGACAATCCGCTAATCGAATCCAAGCCGAATTCAGGAGCCGTCTCCACATTACTCGGCCTTGGGCTGCCACTCTCCAGTCGCTCCAAACACCCGCTGTTCTAGCATCCTCGTCAACAGCGCTCATCCAACGGGTACGGGGTCTGCCTCGAAGTCGTCGGCCTCTGTCGGGTTCTCTGCTAAATATTGTTTTCGCTGGTCTCTCATCCGGCATCCTTGCTGCATGGCCAGCCCATTGTAGCCTGCCGTATTTTAGTCGCTTTACAATATCCGCATCTTTATACACTTGATATATTTCATGATTCAAGCGCCTGCGCCACACTCCTTCGTCTAATATGCCGCCAAAAATTGATCGCAGGATCTTACGCTCGAAAACGCCAAGAGCTCGTCGGTCGCTCTCTTTCAACGTCCACGCTTCATAGCCGTAGAGTACCACCGGGAGAATTAGCGTCTTATAGAGCGCGAGTTTTGTACCGAGTTGTAGGCTACGGGACCTCGCTGGCTACGTAATCCGTAGAAGGCCCTGTTGACAGCCGCTATCCGCCTTTTTACTTCACGGCTCACATCGTTGTCACATGTCACTAACGTACCAAGGTAAACAAATTCGACGACCACTTCAAAAGTATCTCCATCTATCACCACCGCAGTTCCAACACCCAAAGGGCTACCACGCTCTCTACCAGCCACAATATACTTTGTTTTGGTAGAATTTATGATAAGCCGTATCCTCGCAGCTTCCTCCTTAAGATGCGTGTACGCTCTTGCACAGCTCTACGGTTAACACCGATGATATCGATGTCGTCCGCGAACCCTAGGAGCATATGAAATTTCGCGATGATGGTACCCCTCCTCTGCACGCCGGCCCTTCGAATAGCACCTTCCAATGTAATCTTAAACAGCAAGTTCGATAGTCCGTCACCTTGCTTTAAACCATCTAACGTCACAAACGAGTCCGATGTCTCACCCGCTATCCTGACGCTTGATTTTGAACCATCAAGGGTAGCACGTATCAGCCTAATCAGTTTTGTTGGAAAACCATGTTCAAGCATAATCTGCAACAACTCGTTTCGTTTAACTGAATCGTACGCCGCCTTGAAGTTTATAAACAAATGATGAGTCTGCAAATTGAATTCCCGGAATTTATCGAGGATCTGTCGCAAGGTGAACATTTGGTCCGTCTTGGAGCGTCCCTCTCGAAAATCGCACTGGTATTCGCCAACAAAGGTTTCCTGCAACGGCCTCAGTCTGAGGAGCATGATGCGGGAGAGAATTTTGTATGCAGAATTGAGGAGAGTAATACCTCGATAATTGCTGCATTCGAGTCGATGGCCCTTTTTGTAAATTGGGCATATGAGACCTTCCAACCAGTCCGTAGGTAATTCCTTCTCAGTCCATACCTTTAGTATAATCTGATGGATTGCACAATACAGCCGTTCGCTCCCGACTTTCAAAAGTTCGGCGGGGATGCCGTCCTTTCCAGCTGCTTTGCCGTTTTTCAGCTCTCTCGCTGCTTTCCTAACCTCATCCAAAGTTGGTGGATTCACAGCTTGTCCATCATCCTCAATCGTTATCCTGTTTCTGTTTGCCGTTCCATCTTGTTCACCATACAACAATGCACCGAAATATTGTTTCCAACGCCTAGCCACCTCCGATCTTTCGGTAATCAGGTTCCCCTCCTTGTCGTTGCACATAACGGGAGTTGGCGCGGTCCGGTTCCTGATTCCGTTGATCGTATTAAAGAAGCTTCTTGTATCGTGCCTCTCGAAGCAATTCTCCGCCTCCGCAAGATCGCGATCCCAGTGCTGACGTTTCTTACGACGGTGAAGTCTCTTTTCGGCAGCTCTAGCATCTCGGTATCTCTATCTGCTCTGGCGCGTCACAGCTGCAGCCAAATGTCGATTCTTCTCATCAGTCACTCGCTGGCACTCTGCGTCAAACCACTCACTGGAAGTGGCTGCAGCAGTAGTACCCAACACTTCCCGCGCTGCAGCACTGATCGCGTCGTGGATGTGTCTCCACTGTTCGTTCAGGTTCTCTCCGAGATGATCATCGATCCGCTCATTAGTCTTCCGAGAGTACTCTGCAGTAACTCCCTCCGCTGATAACCGCCGAATGTTCAGTCGAATCTTCCTCGTTGACTTCGATTTGAATACGTTGGACAACCGGGCGCGGATCTTGCTTACTACGAGATAGTGGTCCGAGTCAACGTTTGGTCCCCGGAAGGATCGCACGTCTGCGACATCAGAAAAGTGCCGGCCATCAACCAGAACGTGGTCGATATGAGAGCAGGCCTCTCCATTAGGCTGTTTCCAGGTGTGCTCGTGCAAAATGGGTACTACAGATAACCATTCCTCTGGCTGCAGCGAAGTTGATTAGCCTCAGTCCATTGTCGTTTGTGGTAGGTTGGAGGCTTTCTCTACTAATAACGGGACGAAAGAACTCTTCACGCCCGACCTGTGCATTTGTATCTCCGATGACTATCTTTATGTCATGTCTTGGGCACTCTCCATATGTTCTGTCGAGAAGATCATAGAACGCCTCTTTTACGTCATCGGACTTGTCGTTCGTCGGTGCGTACACATTTATCAGACTGTAGTTAAAGAATTTGCCCTTAATTCTCAACACGCAACAGACGGTCATTGATGGGCCTCCACCTAATAACACGCTTCATTTGTTTTCCATGTAATACGAATCCGACTCCATGCTCTGCTTTATCGCCGCCACTGTAGTAAATGTGATACTTGAATGCCGTGCCCGCAATGCTGCATTCCGTCACATGCACAAATATTCTTTAAGCCCTGTTTCCTTGTAAGACAACAGTTCTGAACAAATTCTTTCAGTAGCTATATGAATACAATCTTGTAAAAGGAAAGAGTTACCGCTCTTTTCTACGACGTTTCATATTCAAGACATCAATTTGAACGAGATTCAATGTTTAAAGATAAACTCGGTTGAAAAAAGTGGTGGTTTTATACTTTAACAAAATTGTCAATTGTGGTTGTATCAAATTGGACTAGCTTCAATGTTCGAACAATAACATAACGGTTACGGTTGAAGAAGAGGGGTGGTTTTGCACTCTGGTGTACTTCCCAAGCACAGATATCAAATTGGATTAGATTTAATCGCGTTCGTAAGGAATTTTGTTGGGACGAGGAGGCTGTCACCGCTGTCACACTTTCCGGCGTACTTCCCAAGCACAGATATCAAATTGGTCTAGGTGCAATCGTCGCAAAGAATCTTCGACCTGTTGGAACGGGTAGATGTCGTCACTTTTTTTTCTAAAAATACGTTAAAACTGAGATGGCGCTTTTGCAACCAATTACGAAGCGGAGATTTCCAGGAGGACAATGCTTAATTATTTTCAATTTTTCAATAGTGCGTAATTTAAAATGAATAGGTTTCTAAATTGGGATTGATTTTTTGAGAAGATTTTCCGATCGATTGGTGCAAATATACTTGAAATTGATCGGTAAACCGCTAGGCTATTAGTGCTCAAAACCTATCATTTTTCGTGCCGCTCGCATTTTTCGATTTTTCGGAATGACATCTATCCAAAACTCTGCCCTAAGACGTAGCCCTACGTCAAAGCAAGGTTTTATATTTTAAACAATGAGTAACGCAAATGGTTTTTGGATTTGGCAGAACGCACGAGGCAAAGGGACGATAATGCAACGCTGGTCGCGAGGACCACGATTGGCCCGGCCGGTACGCTCGGCATGCCAACGGCCTCAACCGCCGCAGCCATCAGTAGAAGAAGAGAGAAGACTGATCGCTGTAACAGATATCATACTGGCAAAAACTTACTGCAAGAAATTTTAGCGCGGCTGACAAGTGTGCAAACAAATCCTGCAGCAGCATGGTGCATTATATCCACTGCAAGAATGTATCTGTCGTGTTTGTCCTAGAGTGACGAAAATAAACATATAAAAATAATTAATCAGTGTTAACGTAGAACAACGTTTTGACGCAGGACTACGTCTTACGCCAAGGTTTGAAATAAGGACTCATTTCAAAAAACCGAAAAAAGCGAGCGTCACGAAAATATGAGATTTTGGACGCTAATAGCTCTACCAATTATGAATGGATTTTCATGGTTTGGATACAAAACGACTCATTATAGATGCAGCAATTATGTGATTATCTGTGATGTGATGTCTGCGCTTGAGAAGTACGCCAGAGAGAAAAACCACCCCATTTCTTCAACTAATGTTGTCGTTTGAACATTAAACCTAGTGCAATTTGATGTCCTGAAAGTAATCAGTTTTGTTAAAGTATAAATTCATCCCTTTTGTTCAACCGAGTTTATCATTGAACATTGATTTTAGTCCAGATTGATGTCCTGAAAGTGAAACGTCATAGAAAAATGAGCTGTCATCTCCTTTCCCTAGATTGCATCCAAATAGGTACTGTAAGAATTTGTTTGGAAGTTGGAACTGTTGGCTTACATAGAAACAGTGCTGAAGGGGTATTTGTGCATGTGATGTAAGGCACCAATTCTCAAAGCGAGGAAAATCATTATCCAAGAATAGTTTTGAACGTTTCATTTGCTGCTTTGCGTCAGTTAGTTGCTTGCAATTCTTTACTATTTAATAGTCAAGCATTACATTTAGATTAATTTCTTTCGAAAATGATGGACAAGCATAAGGCAGTAAGGTACAAAATAGTTTTCAAACAAGCCCTAAAATCTGGTTAGGAGCTTATATAAAACATTATTGACTTGCAAAAATTTGGATTTTTCACCCAGCAGCAAAGTCAAGCCATTTTAACAAACTGCAAACGCAAACTGCAAAAAAATTGAACAAAATCAATAAATAAGTTAGTAAACTAAATATCAGCAGTTTGACAAAAAATATCACATTAAGTATTTGACCTTTGTACATTGACACAATAGAGCAATTCCAGCTCAAAACGCTGAAAAGAAGGTCATTTTTGACTCGACTATTTTTGATTAGAAAGAAATTTTCCTGATGTGTTAGGTACCACGCGATTGATTTGAATTTTTATATTTTTCGTCAAGAGTAACTTTTCAAAAGGGCGTATTTAGAAATGAGATTACTTTTTTTCAAAACATCATATCTTGAAAACTACTTATTTGATCAAAATGGCGTCAAAGGAAAAGTTGTAGGAAATTAAGTGTATTTTTAGAAAAAAAATACATCGAAAGAAAAATCTTTTCAAAACCATGATAAAATTTATAAAAATGTCAATTATCTCAAAACCATCCCCTCCGTTTCACATAATTTTTTTGTAAAGATAGCCCTAATATCTGGTTAACAGCTATCGAAGGACATGATTTCGGAATTTTTTTTCAAAAAATCTTTGAAATTTCAAAAATATCCAAATTCTGCAGTTTTTGGTAAAACTCAAACAAAATCAAATTCTACGCATCATTTTGAACAAATTGTGTCATACAAACTTTTTTCTTAGGCCCAGCCGTTCTTAAGTTTTATTGCAAATTTAAAATCTAAAATAAAACCTTGATAAAAATCATAAAATATCAATTTTCTTAAAAACATTCTCTCCGATTTGCCTATTTTTTTTTAAAGATAGCTTAAATTATGCCTTAAAAACTGATAAACAGCTATCGATGGACACTCTTTCTGATTTTTTTAAATTTGAAGTTAGACACATGTTTCAAAAATATTCAAATTTTCTTTTTTTCTATCAGAGCACAATCAACACTTTTCTTCTGCTGTTCGCTTATATTTCACAACACTATCCATACTATTCGTGAAAAATACGCCTTTGGTTATACTTCTCTACATTACCTGCCACATAAATTACAAAGTTATTTAAACGTTAGTGCTTTTAGTAAAGCTTCTGACAAGCTTGTTTTTTGTTTTTGAAAATTCAGTCGCATGAACGATGTTCATTCATTTAAGTTTGTCAGCATTTCGTACGAAACATAAGTTTATTTGCACTAAACAAGAATTTACTATTCTTGTTGACACCAAGTGTAAAGCAGAGTAACCGTAAACTTTTTTCTTACCTTAGCAAGAGTTTGATTTCCGTTAGTGTACCCTTTCCCAATTATGAGGCCTTGCATATAATTTTGACAATTATTGGCTTGAACTGCTTATTTTTTTTGTAGAATTGTTAAACTAAAGCAGAAGGAAGCATAAATTAGCTAAGCATTCGATAAGTAAAATTTAAATTTCGACATTTCTGGTGAACAAGAGTTCATTGTAAGGTTTAAAATAAAAGAATAAGGATAAGATAACGAACAATACAACATGTTTATGGAAATTAAGCATAGCATAAGCATAGAAATTTGATACACAGTTAGTTTTTTTTATTTTTATTTTATTTATTTATTAGGAGAAGGAAAACCCCTGGGAGTGAAGCTGCTTAGCCACTTCTCCCACAGGCACAAAACCTTCCTTTAATTACACTTCCAGTGAGAGAGAACTCTTTTAAGGAAGTGCATAATCATTACATAGGGTAACCAACGTATTTTGGACCCCCTCAGCAGCTGTACATAATTTGGACACTTACAGCAAAATCAAATGCAAGTGTCCAAATTATGTACAGCTACTGATGGGGTCTAAAATAGGTTGGTTACCATATAACAAAAAAATTACAATTCCTTAGTTGCATAACCACCGGATAAGATACACGATACAGTACGGCTTTGGTGATTCGTTCTGAGGGTTACGACTGGATCAGAGCACAGTGCCTTATTGTGTGCGTCTCGGTTTAACTCCGACAGCTGGCTCTAGCATCTAGGGTTACTGCTTAATGGTCTCTAATGGACTGACATATCATTGGAGGTACAGAATGAGAAACCCCATATACGACTCCAACCACAAGACTGGGATGACTTTGGTGGTAGGATGCAGTGTGACTATGGCGATTTGTTCTGAGGGTCAACTGGGTCAGAACCAGCAGGGATTTAGTTGTGTGCGTCCCGGTTGAACTCCAATAGCTGACTGATGAACTTTTTAATATTGGACTCTAGCGGGTTCGAAACAATATTTCTACGGGCAAAAAACATTTCAGGGGTAGAAAGATTCGGCATATTCAGCGTACTTGCCTGAAGGTACAGACTGAGAGACCCCTGCCACGACTCGGATCACAAGACCGGGACAACATTGATAGCAGGAAGCAGTATGGCTGTGGCGATTAATCCTGTGGGTCATGACTGGGTCAGAGTCAGCAAGTGCTCGTGTAGTACCTTGTTGCATGCGTCCCAGTCCACATTCGTGCAGCTAATGAGATGGTTCGTAGTATGGAGAGATATGCAAAGTACTTGGTTGAATGTTACGGTGGACGATGGTTGAACTCCGACGGCTGACTTTAGCGTCTAGGGTTACTGGGCTCTAACGGATTGGTTAACATGTCTCTGCGGGCAAACACTTTTCAGCGGTAGGAAAACCCGGGATATTCACGCGTATTTGCCTGGGGATACAGACTAAGAGACCCCTGCCAAGACTCCGACCACAAGACAGGGACGACATTGATGGCAGGATACACTATGGCTGTGGCGCTGGCGATTAATCCTGAGGGTCATGAGTCATGACTGGTCAGAGTCAGCAAATAGGTTACCTCTGTATTTTCGAATATTTCTGCCCAGTAAGAGTTATTCGGACGACACGATGTTAAATAGAAGGGAACGAAGGACGGTGTCGTAACCAGAATTTTACCTCAGAGGTGTGGTGATTTTAATATCAGTTCAAATTTCTTTATCAATGGAAAGAGTGTCTTTAAAGGCGTACACAGCTTAGCGTCGTAAACAAAAAACATTACAGCGCACAATATCACATAAAACAATCCACAGGCTTTAAATCGCATGATCTTGGAAGCAAACTTACGGGTCCATTACGTGAAATTTTTCTTTCGCAAACGTTTCAATAAATCAGTTGTTGCATGTGCGGAGTGGCATGTTATGCCGTCTTGTTGAAACTATAGCTACCCCACAGTAAGGATATTCAACTGTGGCACGAAAAAGTCGGCGATCATGGTACTGTAACGGTCATCATTAACTATTACGTCATGACTGATAAAAACATTTTTGTTGTATAGCAGCTTATGAATTGCCTGTTCCTCATAAAGTTCATCAAAAAGTGACATTTTCAGGATGAAACGTTGTTTCAGTGATGGCATGAGGATTCACTCTGGTTCTTAAATTGTTATTCATGTGCATTTTAGTAAAAAAAATATTTCGTAAATAATGAGCTGCAGTTTTAGTTTTCTGTTTTGTAGTTCTAAACGACAAATAATATGCATGTAAAACAATTTGAGTCAAAATATCTACTTAGAACTTAACTTGTACTTAACGGCTGTTATTGGTGTGCAATGTGAACATAGTTTAGCTTGCTAATTTTACGATATCTCTATAGACATCTTCATTTTCTCTAAATGTTGTAATAACAAAAATGTTAATGTGACTTTAAATGTTAAAAAACTTAAAGAAGATAAAATACATTTGCAAAAAGTTATAACAAAAATGTAGAAAAATCTGATCACCAGTCATTTATATAAGTGAGCCGGTATAGTTGTATCAATGACTGAAAGTCTGAAAGACTGAAAATAAAGTAGAATCAAGACGAATCTTTCTATTTATTCTCGTTTATAAGATAAGATCCTATAAGATATGATAAGATAGGATTCAATTATTCAGAATTAATTTTTCAAAGATGTATTAATTTAGTTATGGGAAGCGAGTGTGAGACTTATTAGTACAAGATTTGATTACTCAGAACTGACATTAGTTTAGGAATTCGTAAGACAATAAAACACACACATTGAACATGTTTTCGTGGGTTTTTAATTTACACGTAATACTTATTTACATAATTTGTATCGCCTAGAATTGGCAACATTGCATTAGAAAATTTTCAGTTCTTCCAAGAATAAAGAATCTTTACGCTTCTACTGCACGCTATACTTACAAAACGCTTAAAACATCGCTTAGAACACGCGGCATACCACAGTCAATATTTACAGGGATTGTACGTATCCATGTTTGCAAATGATCGCAATCAATCACTTAACAGTAGCTCGCAAGTACATACACAGAGTACGCGTAAACGCATCACGAAATCCACAGCTTCAAGGGCAGCTTGTTGAACAGTTCGTTCCACAGTCCGGTGAAGATATCCGCCAGACCGGACTCGAGATCCGACCGGAGTTCCGCGACAACCTCGTTGGCATTCTGGTTCAAGAAGAGATTCAGCGATGCGCCCAGGACCTGGTTGCCTTGAAAGAGGTTGTCCAAATGCATGCGAATTCCACCAACCAGAAAGGTGACTTTCATCTCCTCGATAAATATGGCGTCCTTAAATGAAACGATTCACGTTAATGAAAGAGGAAAAGAAGCAAATGCGTGCTGCTGTGCGGCAAGGAAAACTGCATTCCATCCTACCTCGGGTAAGGGACGCACACTGAACTTGGTGGTTACGGATGTTTTCACGTCTTTCAGCACCATCGTTATGTCACCGTCGCCTACCAGCGGCAACAGCAGGACGTTCCCTTTCAGATTGTACACGGCATCGATTTTCAGCTTCGGAATCTCCAGATCGAAGTTTAGTGCGTGAGTCTTAAAATCTAGATTGGCACGTCTAACGGTCGTGTTCGATGGGCCCTTAATGTTGAGCTTTTTAAACCCCCCGCTCAGCGAGAGGGCACCAGACCCCCGGGACACCTGTACCGACTCTATCCGCAACGGATCAAACGGCTGTACTCCGATGTGTGGTATTCCTGGGCAGCAAAAAAAAATATAAAAAAGCAGTTGAAATTTTATTGCTGAAGCAATTGGCGAACTATCCACGAAATGTGTGGCAATCACTCAAATTTATGGCAACATAAAAATCTATCATGATCAATTACCCTTTGCAATGGATGGAAACGTTTCTTCGAACATCTTTTTGAAGCAATTATCGTCGTTGGGGTTGTCTCTTCGGCAAACTCGCAGCCAATCAGCTGGAACGATTGAACGAAATATATGTTACTAATGAGATTGCTTGACAGTACATTTACGATTTCAAAATGGATACAAATGATGGTATTACTGGATTTAGTTACGATATTTCCAAATTTGAACTTTAATTTTATTACCAATGCTTACATAGTTAGCTGGTCGTATGGAAATCTGTATATAGTATATATTTAGTAAAGCAACCACGCATCAACATGACTTTAAAAGTTTACGCAAGCAATTCGGTCAACCTGATATGCAAATACTCTAGGTTATTAAAGTTATGCCTCTCAGCAAAACAAAGGTTTGAGTTGAAGTGCTGGATGCTAACATTGAGGGCTTCTAGCGGGTTACTATAGGGCTGCTTTTAAGTTTATTTCACTCTTATTGTAGTTTTTATGACCGATTTCAATCATCACAGCCGACACAAGTGTACAATAAAACCAGCATTTTTTTCAACAACTCCAAGTTTTAAAAAAGCGGGCCGAAAACGGTGGCAGCACCTAATTTGCAGGCAACAAATTTTCATTATATATAAATTAGTAATATGATGATCATCTGTCCTTTTGACTCTTTAAAAATATTTTTTTTTTATTGTTCTATTATTATCGGTCAGATGGTTACAGTATTTGCAATATAACTAAAATTAGACAATAAAGTCAATTAGATTTTTCGCTACTCAACAACGGGTGCTATAAATCGAATAAGCTTTTCGTTTTGTTCTCAAAGCTGTAAAGGTAAAGCAACCCACTAACCCACTTGCTTTATCTTATAAATAAATAGCTGTTATCGAGCTGTGAGGAGAAAATATCATCCCGGTCAACTGTATTTTATGGTGACTTAAGGAAAATATGTGAAAAAATAAATAGGAACTTTACGGTGATGTTTTCCATAAACGTAAAGCATACACGCAAGTCTAATAAAAAATGCTGGAATGCCAATATGGCCTGGCATTAACCCTCTAGTGCCCAAATTTTTGATTTGCTTGAAAAAATTCTAAAATGCTCATTTCGTGGCCAGAATAATGGAAAAAATATTCTCTAATTACTAAGTTCAGGAATAGTTTGATTATTTATAAAAAATCGTAACCCGCCAATTGGCGGGGTTGGGCACCTGGGCGCAAAAAAGTTGCGAAATCAAATTTTTCAATTTAATTCGGGACATTCATTTCAGAAAATCTATAACAGTGCTAGTATTTACGGAACTAGTTATAATGAGCTTCAACTGAAATTTTTCGCCATATGGCCGATTCTAGGTCCCGGACAAGTTTCTTCGAAATCCGTTCCGTGCTTGAATCAGAAAAGAAACTCTCCCCGGGCCTGGAACCGGTCATACGGCCTCTGAGAGACATGAGATGATCGCCAATCGCTATTTTGTCGAGTGCTAATGTTTTTTGACATGTGACACGACATACTTTACTGATTGTGAAATGTCCCTTTATGGGAACCGGTTTCGGATTTATAGTGTCCCCCCGGATTCGGATGGCGCGTACCATGGCTCATAACTGCAGCAAAGTAACTGATATGTCCACAGTCGATGATATATTTTCAAATATCAACAGATTTTAAACAAATTTTAAATATTTGGCAACTTTATCTAATACAGCAATGTCGCGGTCCCCCAAAGGAACTCCGGAATAACTCCGGGGCCATAAGACATATGGCCATTATCTATAGGTATTATGTAAATAGTAAAGATTCGGTAAAATTTTAGAAAGGCGAACAACAACATTAGTAGCTGCTCCCAAGTCAGGATTGCCTACACCATAATATGCTTTGGAACTGTAACCATTGAAAACCCATTGGAATCTGATAGAACATGAAACTTAAATCCTCATTTATGTGATTTGTTTGATAAATTGGGTTTTTCATTTTTGTTGTACCCATTTGTTCACTACAATCTTTTATCGACTGGTAATTCACTCAATTTGTTCATTAACACAAACTTATTAAGCGGGATAAATTAAAATTTGCGGTTAAAATGGTCTATGATAGATCCCATTTTGAATAATTGTCTTGCTTATCAAGATTTTGTCGTTAAGCAGCAAAATTCGCCGGGTTTCATTGAATCTGTTTATTGGTTATAGGGTTATGGTTTTCAAATACCACAAAATGCAAAAATGTTTTGTGATATAGCTATAAAGCGCTATATTGCAGCTCGTCAAAAAGGCGCACTGAAAATTAGGTGATAAGTCCTATAAATTCCCCTTCTGTTTTAATGCCACTGCATGTTTGTGTATTTTTCAAGGCATATAAAAGAAACTAACAAGGCCTATAACAATAATTTTTAGCTTAAACTCGAAAAAATCAATAAATACAACGGAAACAACACGTTGTCAAATTACCAAAAAAAAGTTGGCGTTAATGCCCACTCTGCAGTGCAAAATAATTTTTTTCTCAGTTTTCTGGCATTTTTCAAGTTTCGCACGAAATATCTGTTTCAAATTAATGTAATAAAACAAACAAACCACTCGAATAGTTAGATTAGACTATAATGAGAAGGTATCAGTGGATACCAACATAAAACGAATAAGCAGAGTAGATTTATAACGATTTTCCTGAAGCTCGCCAATTGGCAGGGTTGGGAACTAGAGGGTTAAAGTATGTGTTCGGTGATGAATTGTACTCGCTCTAATTGTAGTCCAGACCGTGGTTTCCTCTGCTGTACGAAGAAGTCGTCTCCATTCCACTCGGTCCAAGACCGCAATTCGCCAGCCATGTAGTCTACGTAGGGTCCGCAGGTCGCCTTCCACTTGGTCGATCCATCTTGCTCGCTGTGCGCCCCGCCGTCTCGTTCCAGTTGGATCGTTATTGAGAACTTTTTTAACCGGGCAGTCGTCCGACATCCTCATGACATCAAAGCCCATCGCAGGCGGCCGATTTTTGCGGTGTGAGCGATGGGCGGTTCCATAAGCAGCTGATGCAATTCATGGTTCATTCACCTTCTCCACGTTCCGTCTTCCATCTGCACTCCGCCGTAGATGGTGCGCAACACCTTCCGTTCAGAAAACACTAAGGGCGCGTTGGTCCTCCACGAGCATAGTCCATGTCTCATGGCCGCAAAGGACTACCGGTCTAATCAGCGTCTTGTAGATTGTTAACTTCGTGCGGTGGCGAATTTTGTTCGATCTCAGCGTCCTACGGAGTTCAAAGTAGGCACGATTTCCTGCCATAATGCGTTTTTGTATTTCTCTGCTGGTGTCGTTGTCTGCGGTAACCAGTGAGCCCAGATATACGAATTCTTCTACCACCTCGATTTCATCACCGTCTAAATGAATCCGGGGAGGGAGGTCAGAATTCACTTCTCTAGAACCTCTTCCTTTCATGTATTTTGTTTTCGATACATACATACACCCTCCAAAGCGATGTTGAACAGCAAACATGAAAGCCCATCACCTTGCCGTAACCCTCTTCGAGATCCAAAGGGACTCGAGACTGCCCCTGATACTCGAACAACACACATTACTCGATTCATCGTCGCCGTGACCAATCGCGTTAGTTTATCCGGAAATCCGTAGTAGTGCATAATCTGCCATAGCTGATCTCGATCGATCGTGTCGTACGCCGATTTGAAGTCGATGAATAAATGATGCGTGGGCACGTTGTATTCGCAACATTTCTGCAACACTTGCCGAAGCGCGAAAATCTGGTCCGTGGTGGCACGGGCACCCATGAATCCCGCTTGATAATGCCCCACGAACTCCTTTGCAAATGGTGATAATCGACGACATAAAAGTTGGGAGAGTACCTTGTAGTCGGCGTTCAACAGTGTGATTGCACGGTAATGACAACAATCCAACTTATCGCCCTTTTTGTAGATCGGACACACGATGCCTTCCGTCCACTCCTCCGGTAGTAGCTCCTCCTCCCAAATCTTTACAATGACCCAGTGCAGCGCTCTAGCCAGTGCTTTCCCTCCGTATTTCAGCAGCTCGCCGGGTAGCTGATCAGCCCCAGCCGCTTTATTGTTTTTCAGCCGACCGATCTCTTCTGCTACCTCCTGGAGGTCGGGGGCTGGTATTCTGTCGTCTTTTGCACGTGCTCCAAGATCGGTTGCCATATCGATACCTTCATGTTCGGCTACATCGCTGTTAAGGTGCTCGCCATAATACTGCTTCCACCTCTCGATCACCTCACGT
This sequence comes from Sabethes cyaneus, assembly GCF_943734655.1. Taxonomy (NCBI): domain Eukaryota; kingdom Metazoa; phylum Arthropoda; class Insecta; order Diptera; family Culicidae; genus Sabethes; species Sabethes cyaneus. The sequence continues at coordinate 54,456,395 of NC_071355.1, forward strand.
TCGTTCGTGAGAAGATTATCGTCTAAGTCCCGACACATATCGGCCTGCGACACATAGCCTTTGCGCGAACGGTTTAACTTCTCGTAGAACTTCCGTTTATCGTTAGCACGGTACAGTTCTTCCATCGCCTCGCGATCTCGTTCTTCCTGTTGGCGTTTTTTCCTCCGGAAGACCGAGTTTTGCCTGTTCCGTGCTTGTTTATATCGCTCCACATTCGCCCTCGTACGGTGTTGCAGCATTCTCACACGTGCTGCATTCTTCTCCTGCACTAATTGCTCGAATTCGCCGTCAAACCAATCGTTTTTTCGGTTCGGATTCATTGTACCTAGTGCCGCTAGAGCAGTGCTACCGATTGCGGTCTTAATGCCTTTCTAACCATCTTCAAGAGTTGTTGCGCCAAGTTGCTCTTCCGTTGGTAGCGCTGCTTCCAGCTGCTGCGCGTATTCCTGGGCAACTCCGGTGTCTCGTAGCTGCTCGATGTTGGGTTGCAGCGTACGACTTCGACGCGTGTTATGCACCGTCGAGAGTTTTGAGCGCATGCAGACTGCAACTAGGAAATGATCCGAATCTATATTCGCACTGCGGTAGGTGCGAACAGTTATAACGTCAGAGAAGAATTTACCGTCGATTAGAATATGGTCAATTTGGTTTTGTATTCGTTGGTCTGGTGATCTCCAGATGGCCTTGTGGATATCTTTGCGGGGGAAGAAAGACTTCGGACTACCATACCGCGGGAAGCTGCAAAATTTACGCATCGTTGGCCGTTGTCGTTCGTTGCGGCATGCAGGCTGTTTGGCCCGGTTACCGGTTTATAAATAGCTTCCCGTTCTACCTGGGCGTTCATGTCACCGGTGACGATTTTCACGTCCCGTCGCGAACAGCCATCATACACCTGCTCCAGCTGCGCGTAGAACGCCTGCTTCTCGTCATCGGGTCTCCCTTCGTGGGGGAAGTGCACATTGATGATACTGTAATTGAAGAAACGGCCCTTAATCCTCAACTTACACATCCTTGCGTTGATCGGTTGCCAACCAATTACACGCTGGTGCATATTTCCCAGTATTATAAAGCCGGTTCCCAGCGTTGGTGGTGCCACAGATCTGGTAGAAAGTAGCCGCTCGATGCCCGCTTTTCCATACCTTCTGTCCTGTCCAGCGAAGTTCCTGCAGTGCTACGACTTCGAAGTTTCGAGGATGTAGTTCATCATATATTATCCTATCGCAACCCGGGAAGCCGAGCGATTTGCAATTCCATGTCCCGAGTTTCCAATCGTAGTCCTTATTTCGTCGCGTAGATCGATGCCGATTGTTCCGATCCCTATTTTCTTCTTCGTTGTTGGTAACTTTTTGTTTTCCAGGGCGGCTTGTTGGGTCTGCCCCTAACCCCCTGTCTTGCCGGGGGACCATCGTGCACAGCACTGTTTAGAGTCCCTGCTGGCACGAGGAAGAGTATAATAATCAGCCGCCCCTAACATGGAGAACAGACGCTGTTTGGGTCGCACCTCCTTGGTGAACAGACGCTCGTGTTTGACGAAGCATTTTCTCTACCGCCATGCTATGGTTACCGCGCCAGTATTCGCGTCGCACCTCCTCACTTCGCTATTGTCAGATTGACAACATTGCCCAGGCTACTCACATTAGAAGCTATAAATCTTTTTGGTTAGAGTATTACAGTTTTGGGAGCACTATAAAACTAATAAAACTAGTAAAACAAAAAACTAATATTTATTGCGGTTTGACGCTAGTGTATTTCCACGCCTTCTATTGGGAATACTCAAAGCACCTTACCTTTTCGCTCTTTCCCCTCCCTTCCAACAATTTTTTTATTACTTTCCCTACTGTCCCGTCGTCTATTGTAGAACCACCGTTTCAAAAAATAATAATAAATATGTCTGACCGCATTTCAAGGTCAAGACTAAAAACACGAGGTTGGTCTATTTCATAGGAACGGAGCCTTTCCCCGAAAACCCACGCTGAGAATCGCGGCTAACAATCGAGTTCTTTTTATTTGTTATTGCATATTTCTAATGCATAACTACTTGAGTTTTTACGATGCCCTATAAGATCGTACAGATCGTCGAACAAAACGCAGTTAACAGGAAAAAAACGAACGATTTGTTATCAACCGTTATTGCGAATCAAAATTTACTTCCCGGCAATCAGAATAAAATGAAGAATTCTTTGCATCTAATTCAAATCTTCATGGAGGACTGCATCAATCCTGTTAACACGTTGGATAAACTGGATAATTTTACATGCGGAACAAGAGGAAAGTCTAATGGTTTGGACTGTCTTTACAAATTGATAGATTAGTTGATCTCCCGGAAGGCTGTCTAATCGGTAGTACCGGTAGTACCGAAACCGGTAATACCGACTAATTTTTGAACACCGAAATACCGGTTTTAGAAAGGCAAACAAACCGGTATTTTCTAAGACCCTAGAATTTTTAAACTCCTTATTCGAAGAAGAACTAAGTTTGATAGAAGATTGTAAAACTGATTGAAAAACAATTTGATGTTAATGCTGATGAGATTCTTCGGCCACTACCAATGAAGAGAGTAAAATTGTGGGTCATATAATTATAGCTCTTGAACCCGTTTAAGGCACAGTAGAGCATCTTTGCTGTAAAAATGTTTCATTGTATGAACCAGACGTCGTGTTTCAATTTATTTTTGTACAACTTGATATTTGAAAGCCACCAAATAATTCGAAGCTCGTGAATAACAAATTTTGCAAACAAGATCAGGACCTAGCAAAGTCACTTACAATAGTAAAAGGTCATTCAACGATGAAGTAATGAAGTTTCGGTTTCAACTGAAGCAGCGCCGCTTCGTTTCAAAACTGGCTTCAATCAGCGTCAATGAAATGGTTTTCACTTCATCATGGCGACCGGTTTTAACGTTTCCTTTGTATTTTTCTATCAAATATTCAGTAGGAGGTCAGGAACATTGAATGCAATTGAATCGAATTTGAGTAACATTTTCTACTATTTAACGCATATTATAATTAACCTACTCAACACCGAGAAATCGTGCCTGACTGTCAGTCGTCGTCATTTGAAACAGTCACTAATTTCAGCTGAAGCTTGCTTGAAACGTTCTGTTCAAGAAATGAAACCAGTCGCTTAATGTATGAAATTGAAGCGAAGGTAAAAGACAGTCAGCTTCATTTATTAGTTTCAACAATGCCGGGCCCTGATGGCAAGAATACTCAAAAATACTGATACTGATTCATAATACGGGGTTCTTTGCGCTTTTTGAGTATTCTTGCCATCAAAGGATCTGCCGGAAATAATTTGGAATATTTTCCAAGTCGTTCGAGTGATACATTGCGTAAACAAGCAAATGAAATCTTCAAGCCACTATGTGCTAACTTGAAAACTTGAAGGAAGGCACATTGATTAATATACAGCGTGGACATGGCTTATGTTGCCCAGTTAGCTAGCCAGTTGTCGTATGGTCGAGTCCCGGCTGGCCGGTGCTGCTAGAACCAGTAAGATCGTTGCACTACCTCCGTAAATAATCTATGAATTGTATTCACTTAATCTTGATTCACGATGACTGGCTCGGGATGTTTCCTTCAGATTACACCGTTCCGCAGGCGGTTCCTATTCGTCTACCGGATTTTTTTCCTTTTTCATCCGAATTAATTACAGACAAAGATGTACATATACGTTAAATTCGTTTTGTAATTCTTTCTTTGTGCAATTCGTGTGACCTATAAACCAAAAATCAAATTCGAGCAATTCAATTAAAATATGAAAACTTTTATATTTATAATTTTCCACCGAGTCGTCTAGCTATAGAACTGGTTGATACCAGCAAGTTCTTTGAATTTCTAAAGAAAGTGTAAATAAGTTACGAGCGTTAAATTCTTAACGATCCCCATTGAATATGTAATGAATTTGGAGCAATTGGCCTATGGACGATAAGAGATATGGGTCTGTGGTTCCCCAATAAACGTGAATGCCTTTGGTTCGTCGATTACCAAATAGTTAGACATTAGTCATATGATGCTAGTTGGTGTGAACTGAACGAGGTTTTTATCGTCATAAATCATAACTTACTTAAATTTTTACCATGGACATATTGCTAAAATATTTTTATAGGGTAAATGATTTTGAAATGGACCTAGTCGAATTCTGATCTTGAATGGACCTATTTTGAAATAAGAATTTTAGGATATAACTATCAAGTCTTTGTACTGTATTTAGCTTTTATGTTTATCTTCAATCATTTCTGAACGTAAATATACTAAAATTAAATTAAAATTATATCCAAAACCACTTTATTGCCGCTTATTTAAAAGTAGCTGTTTTTCAGCGTTTTGGCAGTCACCATAGAGTATTTTCAAACTGTTACTACCCGGAACCCTTCTGGTTTGAAATAAAACAATACTCTTAAAATGATGCTAAAATATGTGTAATTTCAATTTAAGTATTTAAAAGTTCAGTAAAACCAGTAAAATCTTCAAATTCTTGAAAAATGTTAACCCCCTTTTTTGATCTTGAATGGACCTAGTATTGATTTTAGAATGGACCTAGTTTTGCGCTCCGAGACATCACTGCCGGTAGCTATCATTGCCTACCACCAACGAACACGCCGTTGTATATTCCATAAAACTGCTTGTTGTCAGTATAGTATCTCCGTTTATAATTAATCTATAAGCACGGGATATTGAAAGTAGGCTTGATTTATAGTCTAAATAAAAACTTAATTATATTGATAAAACTAACTATCACTCATCCTTTTTCGTAGTTGCTTCATAGTGTTTGTACATTGTAGCCTCTAGTTTTGAAACTAAAAAGTCTTCCTAATTAGTTAGCTAACATATGTCATTATATGCTTAAAACAATATAAACTTAATTTATTCTCAGTATTGTACAAAAATTTTAACCATCATTGATTGATGGTTAAAAATAAGAGGGATACTAACTGCCTTCTGTTAAGGGGGCATAGTACCTTTTCAATTTTTTAAAACCTAAATTTTTTTATTGATTATTTCGAAAGATTAACATTTTGACCATATGTGTTTTAAGTCGTTTGCATGAATTCCAAATATTGACAAAGTTACAGCTATTTCTACCGCGCATGTCTGGAGCGATTAAACAACAAGTAAAAACGATGTTGAAGTTTTTCTCGAAACCAGGTTTTGAAAGTCGGTACCATAAATATCTCAAGAACGGCTCAAGCAATTTTTATGATTCTTTTTTTGTTTGAAAGCCAACAAAATTATCTAGTGTTTGACCCATCCTTTTCTTGATATTGTAATTTTTGTATTTGTTCAGAAATGTTTAAAGTCAATTTTTTCGCTTAAAAACCATACTTTTATGTTTCAATGTCCGCCATTTTGTTATGTGTTCGAATTCTAAAAAAGGATGGATCAAACACGAGATAATTTAATGTTCTTTCATGTCGTTTTGGAATTTTTCAATTCGGATAAGCCCCCCAGCGCCAATCCATGGTACCGCTATTCATGGTTTTTTTGAACGACTATCTTCAAGGAGCCGTAGGGGCAAGGGGAAGAGGTTCCCTTATGAAAACAAAATTGCAAGTATTAGTATAAAATGCAATGTTTCGAATGCAAAAAACCCGAATCAATTTGCCTTTCGCGTTATCGAGAAAAAATTATTTGAAATTAGGCAAAAAATATGGTGTAAAACGTACTATGCCCCTTAAAAAAGAGCTATTTTTGCTTCATTTGCATTTAGCACAAAACCAGTTACACTTAAATTTTTCAATTGGATTTTACGTATTTGTTTTAGCACGAAGCAAAAGTGTAATCTATAAAATCTATATAAGTAATCTATATAAGTAGAGCAAAATTTTCCCAATTTGTTCGCCCTATGTAAAAAAAATTCCCAAATTATGCTAAACGGGACAATTCTTGTATCATTAAAAGTAATGCACAGAAGAATGAAACAAGTTATTTGAGAATACAATTCTGAAGATTTATATATAGCTTTATTGTATAGGAAACTCTAATATTGGAACTTCGAATTGAGTTACGAAGCTAATATTCCAAACTCAATTTAAAGTGGTTATCCCTAATTAACTATCTACGGGCAACATCGTAAAAATGGTTGGAATAAAATTTTTTTCCATGGACAAATTTAAATACTCATTTTTCGAGTTTTTCAGGCTGTAGAGCCCACGGACAATTGATTTTATACTCATATCCTCCAAATTTTTTTTAGCCCCCCGATTTTTCAAGCCAATTTCCAAAGGGGGGGGGGGGGGTGACAAAGATATTTGGCAAAGGCCTTATATTCCGCCGATAGGTAAGCAGGTTGACTTCAAATCACCTTTTGGTCGATTGACAGATAGATTAAAAATCAGTTTAGTAAAATATTCAAAATCATGCAACCGGACTAACGTTGTACTACGTCATCCGTGGTCGTATCTTATACACAACCCCTCTGATTTTTTTATTGGGGGGTGTAAAGTTTTCTTTAAGCACCTCTCCCCTCTGACTTGTGACAAAATTAATACCTCCTTGTCCACCGAAATTGAGTGACTCTGAGATCTAAAATATTCATTTTTGAAACTTCCTATTTTCTACCTGGTACAGTTCTTCATCGACTATCATTTAAAATTAAAACCTAGTATCTAAGCTCACCTTTAAACCTAGTAGAATTACCAAGTCTACCTAGTAGTATTTCAAGCACCATTTACAGTATGATTTCGAATTTGACAACAAATGCGTGTCGCCTATGTTGCCAAAATCGAAACCGTGGCAAAATCTAAACCATTTTTCAACTGAAAAAATTGCATATAAATGTATCAAAATTGAATAATTACCACTAATTAACGAATTTTTCACGATTGCAACGGTTTTATATTCAAAATGTTCGACAGGGGCTGTCGCAAACCTTTAGATGCTTTGCAGTAAGACGTAGTCCTACGTCAGTAAAAGTCTGACCTTTACAAATATGTAGTCACTAAATAAAAACTCGAACCCCACTGTACTTGATAAACTACGTTTAATACAAGTTATATTACATATTTTTAATGAATGGTTTAAATTTTTGAAACTAATAGGCGACATAATTTTTTTATGACGTGGAAATCGTTTCAACCATATCTGAACAACAGGTAATAATAAATTCCCAATATACAAATGTCACACACAGATACATACACAACGCATATCAAGTCACTGAAACATTGTTCAATTGTTGGGCTGACATAAAAACAAGACCCTCGGTGACTGTGACCGATTTCAAGTTTTTCAACCGACTTTCATACCTTTCTAACAGAGTATAAGAAAGGTGAAAGCTGTTCAATCTTGTGTCCTATTAATAAATAACAGTAGTATAGTTGTACTATTAAAAAAAAATTCTTTGTTATTATTTTGTTCATTTACATGGAAGAAACTATGACAATCCTAATTTAGGTCCATTTCAAAATCAAAAATAGGTCCAATTCAAGATCATGTTGGGTCCATTCAAGATCAAAAAAAGACTTTGGCAAAAAACGATATATTTAATAAAAGTTTCATCAATTATACATTTTTAAAGTACTGATAATGTAGAAAAAAGGTGGTACTTTCCAACAAATAGTAACATCACCACATATTATTTATAAATGACGAGTAAATTGAGCAGGAGTGCGAGTGGTGGTGTTAAAAAGCGCTAAATAGGTCCATTCAAGATCAATTACCCTATTGTTTGCTGCAACTGTTCCTTGAATATCATTGTGAATAACATAGTTTAAACGTAATTTAATAACCTGAATTTTTTCTACTAACCCGGAAAGGAAAGGACTCAGGCATTTTTTTTTGCGAAACTGAGTAGACAGCCTGCTCAACCTGCCAAGTGTTGATAGAGTTTGTAATACGTCACACGCTTAGGCGGTTGTGGAGTCTCTTGTTTGTCCAGCACCTCTGTGATTCAAAGGATCATTGCCACCAGCGAGCCGCATGTCCTGGTGGGGAGGAGTAGCTTCGAATCCGGCTGTAATGCTACGATTACAGCTTGGTTCAATCCATGGAATCCCCCAGCTTGGATAAAAGATTGCGGTACACAACTTTCTAAGCATTGCTTCACATGACCCTCCCTTACCCCCTCATCTTCTGTCTCAATCTGTTAGATTCTATCAACTCTTTATTTCATTACTTTCTTTTACCGTTTCCTCCGTAAATTGTAAAATCTACCGTCATAGAAACTAAATTATTCACAGTTTTAGGCACTACATTACAGATACTGGAAATGGAAGATCCGCTGAAAGATGCTGGTCGAAGCAAAACAGTGTCTATTCGCTGGTGAAAGAAAAAAAAGGTATGGTAAAGTTTCGATCCGATGGAGGCTGCAGTACGCCAACGAAAAATAGGAAACGTGCAAATTAAGAATATTGCTTACCAAAACACATTGCAGATTGAAGATATTATAGTTTTGTTAGCTACTGCTGTGCTAATTTCATGGATTCAAACGTCGCACTTTTTCCCCGCGGTATTCGCACCTTTACCCCGCTGAAGGGGCAAAAGTACGATTCGGCACTTTATCAGAAATATGGAGAATTTATGTTGCATAACACCATTACTTTATATATTAGTTTAATGTGAAGATATTGAGATATTGTATCAATATAAAATATATTGTATTGCTATGCTCTTTTATATCTCGTGAAAAATGATGACAACTTCAAACATCACATTTATGCTCCACCCGAGTGTATCGGTGTTGTAAATTAGAAAATAGTTTTCTATGTCGTTTTTTGTAGCGCTTTGTCTACTACTGTTTCGATTTTTGAAGACATACAGAAGGGTAAACCATTCGTATCAGACGCTTCAATATTTTTTTAAGTGCTTTACAATATCTTCCATCAAAACTGTCGAAATCATTCCCTCACTGATAAAAAATTGATTATTCCATGCTGAAAATTTAAGTTAGCTCAAATTGCGTTGAACGGCGAATTTCTATTCATTTTTCATTCTTGGATACGTTTACAGTCGAGAGAAACATTTATTGCTTAAAAGGAATGCATACCTAATGGTAAAGTTCAATAAACCAAGCTACAGTTTTCTTATTCGCAGCCCTTGAACGTTAGAAACTTCACACATGTTGATGTTACAGTTACTCGACCTGAGCACAAAATATGCTTGCAACTGCATTGATTTAAAGTAAAAAAGTAGAAGTTTAATTGTTAATAAAAACACATTTCAAAATTAAATTAGAGTGCACGCAATTTTCGCAAATATTGTAAAATGAATCAATAACACACGTAATCAATTTTTTTTGTTGAAAAACTTAACAGAGCCATGATTATAATTAGATGTTGAAAATTTGTGACCTTTTGTGAGATAATGTTTGTAATTGAACAATGGCGTTTCGGTCAACGTTTGTATTGCTCATGTAAACATTTTATTGTCAAGAATGACGTTTTAAAGGTTCATTCTTCTCTTTTAAGCTGAAATTTTAGACGTCATCGATTCTGCAAAATTCAAAAGAAGTTTTTTTATTGTTGGGGTTTGTCCCCGTAAAATTCTATATAATACTCTTGTTGACTTTTTCGGTGAGAAATAAGAACTAAAAGTTATAGAACTTAAGAGTTATAAAGGACGAGGCAGTGAGAATAGATGTTCAACGCGTAGTAAATGACTGAAGCATAGTAAGTCGAAACGTCCGCTGAAAACATTTTAGTTCTTATTTCTCACCGAAAAAGTCAACAAGAGTAATATATAGAAGTTTTTTTGTTTGAAACAAAAATTTTGTTCATGAAAATATATTTGCTGTGTTTAGATTGACAAGAAGAATGCAGTGAATACATTTCTATAAACAGAACCCCGCTTTTGGGCCCAAAAACTGCTTCCGAAATTGGGCTATTCGATGAAAAGTTAATGACTGCTAGTTTCCCGTTAAAATAAAACAAGCAAAGCCATCGGTCTAAACGTCCGGAAGAACTTAACCCTTCTTTATCGACAGACTTCACAGCTGGTTGTTAGAGTACAGGACAGTGCCACATTTATTTGTGTCTAAGCTTTCTATAAAAAATTTAAATGTTTACTCGCGATTATTCCGATTTATAAACCTAACGATACAAGTTTAGATATTTTTTGATAAATAAATGTTGTATTACTTAAAGGTTGTATTTATGTCCACAATTGAAGCTGTGAACTTCATAAATTCATAAAAAATCATTTCAATTCCTAAATAATTAAAAGAGTTATTTGGAGATTTTCATCAATGAATTATGGCAGATTGTGAGTAAAAATTGAAATACTCGTATCAGCGAGATATTTGTATATAGTGAATATTTTGTGTAACTACATATTTTCATGTACGAAGCATTAGTGAAGTGAATATTTTGTGAATTCTATACTAGTAGAATTGGATGGAAAAGTATTTTCCTTACTCGGATTAATATTTGAACCGCAATAAGCACTGTAATTATTCGAAATTAAAAAATTTACTAGCGCAAATGCTGTGTATCTATAACTTCAACTCTCAAGCTTGCTTATATTATTTAAGTAACATGTTTTACTCGGCGAAAAGGAAAAAAACGCTTACAACGGGGTTGTTCAACAAGTGGCAGTTTCAAAACACTGCTACTGGTTTTGAACCACAGACCCATTAAGAATAACAATGATCAATGGCACCTGAACATAATCGTAATTTCAATCACATTTACAGTTCAATTGTCCTGAAAGCTGCTGACCGAAACTTCTCGAGCAACAGATTATGCAATCCGGTATCGCTTAGTGCACGTAACTCGGCTGCAATGTAAGGTAAGATCTTAAATCACTTTCGCGATCCAATTACGCACATAATTACTAAACACCCGGTTGGTTTGCAAACACTTAACACATAACCGACTTACGTTTCTCCTTTAGCTGCGGGAAATCCTTATTGCGAATGACGATTTCCTTGGCCTGAACGGGCAGAGCTGAAAATCCTAGCTGCAGCGGCACCAGCAGCACCAGAATCACTCCCAGCAGCACCGACATCGAGGAGGTTGCCGTTTGTCGTCGTACCGAAGGCGCATTCATGATCAACACTGAGCTTTTTCGCGCCGGATCGGTCGGATTTTGTTTGGCACTTGGGCTGCTGACCCCAGTGTAGCTGCAAAATCTTCTAGATTGATCTTGGCTCCCCGCTAGCACGTTCTAACCGTATCCAGCAATTTGGCTTAGTAGCTCAGTTTAAGTTGCACTACCAGTAATGAGATTTTGCAACGCTTGCCGTTTGCGGGCACTGCGACTTCGGCAATGTCTAATGTTGCTATTAAACTAACCAGCAGCGTCAGCAGTGGTGGAGGCATGTATAAATCAGCACTTGCTAGAAACTTCTGCCGTTTTTCGGTTCACAGCTTGTCAGGCAGCCTAACAAAGTTGAAGCTTTGTCACTCTCACAAGGTTTCAAGTTTATGTGGTCTCCTACTCACTTGGTGCCACATGTAGATTCCTAGTGCGGAGCTTGCGAAATTTTTTCGGTTCTAGATTTTGCACCGACAAATAGAGACAACCGGACAAGAACCAACCACCGGATATTTAACACGATTGGTTCGTTAGTAAGCGACACGATTTATCAACCAACGTCATGAAGTTACAGCTCGATTACGCAAACAGGACCAGAAGTTTTAGATAACACCGAACTCTGAGCGAGCGCGCGCGCGCGGGAACTGTTGCGAGAGTCTGGTGAAACCGCAGATTGGCCCCAACTGGCACACGTCTGAATCCACGGGTAGTCGGTATAATAATAAAAGCGAAATTTTCATTGAACGTTCCATGCCGACGACCGTAGGTTAGGTACATAGTTGCCCGAACCGGCAGCAACTGCGTGTGCCGCCTCCCGTATGCAAGCGAACGTTTGGAAAGAGGTAAGATGCATGGAACGAGCGATGTTCAATTTTTCTAGAAATTCGAAAAAAATTTCGAAGGCAATATTTGAACTTGAGGTAATTCTATTATACCCAAGTAGCTATCATAGCTACGGAAACACGACTGCAATTTTTCTTGTACTTCCAATCAGTGGTAATGGCGTCTCTTTACATTTAAATCGACATTTTTGACAGAAATGTGTCCTATTTCTTTTACTTGTAAAAAACTTCTTTGCAATTTTTGCAATTAGTCTACTGGTCTAGGCCGTATAAATAAAAAAGATTGTTTTGCCCGAGAAAAGCAAAATATATTTGAGCAAGAATAGGTTTTGAATGACAAACATTTTATAATTAAATTTCCTTTGCATGTACCTTAAAAACTTGGTCTTGGTTATGATTAAAATGATGTCGAGAGCTTACAAGACATCGCAAAAAATAAACCGTAATTTGACTGTTTTTCTTTGGTCGGGTCAAAACATTTTATCGGTTAACACCACTATAACCAGATATTTTGACCAAACTTGAACTTTGTTAGAAACACAGTCATTATTCAAGAATAACAAACGTGTGAATTTTTCAAATACTGTCAATAATCTAGGTGTTATATTTACTTTACGTATTCAACGCGAACAAATTGGCATACATACTTGGTACTCCAGCATAAGAAGATCATATAAAGCACTTGCTTGCTTTTCAAGACTATTTCTCGTGAATCGAAAAAGTCCGTGATGTTATGCATAAGTCACATAGCGTTATCTTAAGAACGCAAAAAAAAACACAAATAAAAACTGTTGGAGGACCACCCTACCGACTGATAATACTACTGATAACACTGGCTCGGTGGGCTCCGTGGGCTCACCGTCTGACACTGTCTAGCGATTGACGTCTACCGTGCCTACTATTTAGCAGAGCTGTCATCACTGGTTCACTTCACGTCCTTCACATCCTGAGATACACCGCTCGAGTGCAAGCACACCACGTTTTTACTTAGGTATATCATTGTTTCATGTAAAAATAAATAGTTTTTAACAGTTCTTGTTGCGTGAATAATTACAACAAAAACAAAGACAAATGAAATCATATTTTTTTTTCCTGTATGGACTCATCACTGCGACCATTATGGTTAGATCTATTGTGATATCGCCCGGGTGTTTGTTGTATAACCCGCACTGCATTTATTTTGGCTATAGTCGCTATTGAGTGAGCGATATGCTTATTGATTTTTTTTTTTATGCGTGCTTGTGTGTAATTGGGTACCCTTCTATCAATACTTTACTCTACTTTACCCACCTCGTTCCACATGACAGCGCACAGTCCCCAATTATAGTCATCCCTGGCGTAGCAAACCAGTGCATTTTTACTATAAGGGTCTCATTTTTGCACTGTCAATAGGCCATATCGGGATAATATAGAACTCAGCATGAAGGAAGGGCGATGAGGGGCCTGAGAATAAACCCATGCTAAAGTCACTTTGACATCGAATGGCCTGATTCTACTAAGATTCGAACCCATGACCATTCGCTTGTCAAAGCAGACTCGGTAACCTTGCGGCTACAGAGCCCCTCATGAAATCATATACTTATATTATTATTATTATTATTATTATTTATTTAATATATCCATCTGACAAAGTCTTAATGAATTTATAGTCACACGTAAGGTCCACAAATAAAAATTATATCAAATCAGTGTTCCATAGTCGCTGCGTGAATTTTCCAGTAGGCTCTCCAAACTCGAAGAGTTCTTCAACCCGAGTGAAAGTCCGGACACATGCAGTCATCGGTTCGTGGAATCCAAATGTGGTACGATGAAAAACGGCATGCAACAACGATGTAGTGCGTAAAGATCTTTGCGAAGCACGGAAATTGATTTTAGTAAGTAACGTCGTTGAATCGATGTCGTTGTTTAGAATTTTTGCCACCAACGTTGCCTGCTGAACTTTACGGCGCCGTTCCAAAGTATCCAGGCCCAGCAAACGACAACGTGCTGGAAAAGGTGGAAGGTTGCCAGGATCTGCCAAGGTAAATCCCTAAGAGCCATACGAATGAACTTTCTCTGGATGCGTTCGATTCTTAACGTCCACGTGAGCTGATGAGGTAGCCAAATTACACTTGAATTTTCAAGTACTGGGCGGACTAGTGCGCAATACAAGGATTTTAGGCAATGAGGGTCCTTGAAATCTCTTCCAATTTTAGCGATGAACCCAAGCTGCCGGGATGCTTTGGAACTGATATTAGAACGGTGACCATTGAACGTAAGTTTAGAGTCGAGTAAGATGCCGAGGTCGTTAACCTGATCAACCCTTCGGAGGATACTTCCGTCACAATCGGGCTGTGAATGCGATGAAACGTGCTTACCTCACATTTGGCTATACTCACAATCAAGTAGTTTAACTTGCACCAGTTCACAAAGGCATCTAGTAAATGCTGCAATCGATGACAATCATCGATAGAGCGAACATTAAGATACAGTTTGAGATCGTCGGCGTAAACAAGTATGCAACCGGCTTCAAGTAGTAACGCGACGTCGTTGAAGAATAGGATGAAGAGTAAAGGCCCCATATTGCTTCCTTGGGGAACGCCAGATTTGTTAGTAAACACAGATGAAACGGTAGATTTCAACGTGACTTGCAAGACTCTATCACGTAAATATGAGCCAAGCCAACACAATAGTCGTTGCGAGGCTCCTAGACGCTGCAGTTTTCGCAAGAGGATGCGGTGGTCAATCCGGTCGAATGCAGTTTTCAAATCCGTGAATACTGCATCCACTTGTGCTTTTCATTTCATTTCATTTCATTTCATTTATTCATTGTCCAGTAGCTTAAGACATAAATCTTTTAAAAATTTACTACCTCCGATTACCAAAAGTTATTATACAATTTTACAACTTAATTAACTATCATACTACTACAACTACATTATCAGGATTTTTCCCTCGAATTCAAAATGAAATTAGTCTCGGTTCCAAAAGTCGATGCAGCCTCTCTTGAAATTTGCTTCCGACGATGAACGTTTAACAACGGGCGGTAACGAATTCCAATTTACCACGCCTCGAACAAACACTGAATTTGCGTAGATTGTCGTGTTATTGGCTGGAACTACCAAACTCTGCAATCGGCGTCCACGGGTTTGGATAAGCCTCCGATGTAGAGTACTAGGAGACGGTGTTTTTAACAGATTCCTCAAGAAAACGCATGACCGATAAGCATAAAAGCATTGTAAAGGGCACCCAATGAAGTTTTGCTGAAGGTGACTAACATGGCCATAGCGGCTCAATCCGTACACAAATCTCACGCAACAGTTTAATGCGACACGCAGACGATTTAAGGAGCTTGCGCTGGGACGAATGTGCAGAACATCGCCAAACAGGAAATGCGGCAGGATCAGGGATTTGAACAGATTTAGTTTGGTGGCAGTCGGTGCAGAGGGTGTGCAGCAATACAACGTTCGTAGACTAGCGTAAATCTTTCCGCATTGCTGCGCTATCAGGCCATCCCACTGCAAATCATTTTGGGAGATAAAACCTAGGTTGCTGGCACTTTCTGACCATTCGATGTTTTGACCATCCAGTACAAGTCCAGGTGCTGACAAATCGGTACCTCCGACTCTACGACGTCGACTTGCGATGAATAGAGCTTTACTCTTGGCTGGATTCACAAGAAGTTTATTTCGTCGTGACCAATCCGCAACTCGTTCCAGATCAGCATTCACCATTCTGACTAATTCGCGCGAACAAGGGCCAAGCTTACCGACATAGAGCTGCACATCGTCGACATACATTTGAATAGAACAGTACTTTATCACCGTAGGCAGATCATTTATATGGCAGCAAAAAAGTAATGGGCCAAGCACTGAGCCTTGAGGAACGCCAGACGGCACTTCCATGCTACATGAGCAGTGATCGAGTTGCGCGATGCAAGAGGAAGGGAAGTCGAGCAAATTAGTTGAAACCGACCGGCCTGGCATGAATCCGTGCTGGTAGATGGATATGTAATTCGTAGTACGATTGAGGATAGCGGTGCTGACGATAATTTCAAAAAGCTTAGAGGCAGCGGACAGGCTTGTAATACCTCTGTAGTTCTTAACATTTCGGCGATCGCCACGCTTATCGACGGGGAACATGTAAGATTGTTTCCAGATATCAGGAAATTTGCCTTGCGTAAAGGACTTGTTGAAAATGCGACCGAGTGGCACAGATAATTCTGATGCGCAACGAGACAAAATAGCAGCAGGAATTCCATCGAGTCCAGCGGAGAAAGATCGCTCCAATTTACGTGCAGCTTCGACAACCATCAATGGAGTTATTTCAAAGATATCGAGGTCGACTAGTCCTTCGGGAACGTTCAACGCGGCTAGTTCAGCTTCACCGTCAGAAGCAGACACATTCGCGAACACAGAAGAGAAGAAAGATGCAAACATTTCGCAGGAATCAGTGATGGAGCGTGATTCTGACTCGTCAAGGTAAACGTTGGTCGGGATATTGGTGCATTTCCGTTTCGAGTTGACAAAACTCCAAAACCTTTTAGGGTTCCTTCGCAGATCAGTTTGTACACGGAGAACATACGACTTGTACAAAGAAGCACTAAGCTGACGATACTCCTCACTAGTACGCTTGTATTCACGTTTTGATTCGGCGGTTCTACGGCGACGATGTTTACGTAAATGTGCATTGCGAGCACGTTTCAATGAACGTAAGCGACCAGTACTCCACGGCGGCGTGCATCGATTTTTGACGAATGGTAAATTAGACCGGAGCCATACGTTAATAGTGTCACAAAATATGCTAGCCATATCATCCAACTCTCTCGCATCGAATAAAATTTCTCAGTCGAAGGTTATTAAAAACGCTGTTAAGATCGACTGAAGTATAAAATACATATATTGTATTGCGGATTTTCGGCTTTCCAGTCAGTTTTATATTGAAAACGGCTTTTTTATACTGCCTGACGTTTCGGCCTTTGGTTTTGGCCTTTTTCAAAGGTAATACGGTTACGTTTTCTTGTCCAATCGTTGATTGCCAACGGAAGGAAGTTCGAATTTAAACAGCTCCAATTGCATTGGTTTGGTGACAAAATAATGTACACACCTAAACCTTTTGACCATAGTGCACAACTGAATCGTTTATCGTTTATCGTTAATCGAAATGTCATTCCCCAAACAGTCATTAAAGGCAAGTAACGAGATCGACAACGGGGGTGATGAGTGTCAACAGGGAGCAATGGTGCAACACACGTTTCAACAGATACCGCATGCTCAACCGAATGAAAAACCAAATGCCAAAAGGGCTAATTCTAGGATAAATTAAAAATCAGGGGGAAAGGAGGGGGGGTTGATTCTTCCTCACTGTTGCTAAGCATACTATAAGCACCTTACCTGAGAATCATAATTTTTCAAAGAAAAAAATTCACTTGATATTTATGAGGTATCGGTTTTACCTTAACAGGGTGTCGAGCTTACCCGCACTGCTGCTTGTTACGCTTGAAGATGCAAAATTTTATTTTTCATTATATATCAAAAACATTAAAAATATCAAATGAATCAAACAGGCCTCGTGGAACAAAGGATTTAGAGAAAAACTAAGCTTCTGAGAGGTTTGTTGAACAATAATTGATGTACAAATATGGAATTTCTTCACAGTTCCCCTACCATTGTTTGAGTTACGGTCGTTGCTAATAAATAACTTCCGAAATAGTGCTACAAGCGGCACTATTTTTCGTGACCTCAAACATCTCAACATCTCAACGGAGGATTTGTACACTATATAGTAAAATGGTTTGTCGAGACGGGATCTGTTGAAAGCCGTAAAAACCGGAAGAAAATGAAGCGTTAGAACTGCAGAGGTAAAAAAGATTGTTCGAGGGCGAATCGCGACCGGTCCGCACGGAAAATGGCAGTTGAGCTGAATATCAACTGGGAATATTTTCGTCGAATTTTGAAAATGGATCTGGATGTGAAAGCGTAAAAAACGTAAAATCCATGGATTAACGGAAGCAACAAACCAAAAGCGACAGGAAAGATGCGAACTGCTGCTCCGTCGGCACGGTGATTTCGAAGTGATCTTTTCTGGTGAGAAGTTGTTTGTTCTTCAAACCCCGCATCATACTCAAAATGATCGGTTGTGGTCAGTTTCGACCATCCACGTTCGAAAGCACAAACGGAATGTACCACGATACCTAAATTCATCAGCGGTCATGGTGTGGTGAGGCATTTCAAAGAAGGGGAAACTTCCTCTTGTATTTATTGGAAAGGGTGTGAAAATTAATGCAAAATACTATCTAGGAATGGTCTTGAAACAAAATTTGATGTCTTACGTTCAGGGAATGTATGGTGAAGAATATTACTACTTTCAACAGGATGGAGCTCCTGCCCGCACTGCAAATCTTGTGCAGACGTGGTGCACAGCCAATCTGACGGATTTCGTATCGAAAAAGGAATGGCCTCCAAGTTCTCCTGATTTGAACCTCTGGATTTTTGTATATGGGGATGCATGCAGTAGAAGCTCAAGAATTATAAATATCATAATTTGGATGAATTTAAGTTAGCTATCAACAAGATATGGGATGACATTCCGATGGAAGTGGTGCGTGCCGCATGTAACGACTTCAAAAAGCGTTTGAAGCGTGTTATCCAGGCAAAAGGCGATCCAATAGAGCAATGATTGTTTGTTGCGTTCTGTATCTATGGGTAAACAACATCTAAAACTAAAATTCGAAATAAAGCCTTTATTTGCAAAAATATATGACTTTGTTTTTGTTCGAATATATATGGGTCACACTGCATATTGAATTGATTTTACGCATGGGGAGGATGTGGCATCCTGGTATTTGTACCATATTAGAGGATTTGCCTATAATGTGTAATGTGCATTATTTACTCATTATTTGGGTAGTTAACGGTAGCGAAAGTGTCGGAGTTAGCTGACAGTTTCTCGCCTAAATGGAATAAGCAGGCAGTTCTGGAATGGTGAAACGCAAGACACCATAATGCTGATGGGATAAAATGGTCCAAAAAATGCCAGATGATATAACATTGCTAGACATGAGCGCTAGTTACGCCAATGAGAGAACCAAGAAGATGCCGTAGTTTTCGGGTAGACCTCGCAGTCGATGGATGTGCACCGTCGAGGATGATAAACGTTCTACTGGTGTTCGACCGGATGGGAGTACAGCAGTCCAGAACTAACAGTACTGGGGGACCATAACTCGTTCGGAGATTTTACCCGCACAATATGTGATTACGATCTGCGACAATTATCCATATGAATAAAATAGTCCGTATTGCTTTTCCCATGTACAGCAGTCCTCCGAATAAGGCGATGGGAGGTGCCGTATTCCCACGGCGATTTCTTAGTGGCCCATTAACCGATTAAGTTGATTTTTGTGCATTGTTAGTATCTGCTATAACCTAGTCAATTACAAAAAATCAACTTTATTGGACAATGCACAACTACGCGGTAGGTGTAGCGCACCATCCCTCGCCTTATTCGGAGGATTCCTATAAATCTCTCGTCCAGTTAGCTTCGAGAAACGATACGATTCTGATCTAACAAACCAGTCGTCGTATGTTCGAATCCAGGCTGGGTGGTGTTGCTTATACACACACTGTACTATACATCTCATGAGTTCGTTCAAAATCTAAACGTTTATTTGAATGTTGCATTCGTATTGGTAGTCGTATTGGTTTGCCGAGCGGCAAAAGCAGAAAGCACTTGAAAAACCTCATTGATGTGGCGAAAGTTTGAGACCGTGGTGCTGTTTTTTCGGAAAGTGCTAGTGCAACGAAATATGTGCGCAACCAAATATCTATTAACCAATTCCAGATTATACGTTTCATTAACACGTAATGATCTACATGATCCGTTGAATTTATTTTCCATTAGCAATTATGTTTTGCTGAGCGTTTGTTGATGTATACCGATGTATACCGGGTCGATAACTGGAATGGCAAGATTTAGGAAATTCTAACAGCACTGGGAGCACTGATTACGTGCTCTGCCAATGCATGTCCATTTTTAAGGCACAAAACAATACATGCATCGAACGGTAGCCATTTATCCAGCCATCTTTGAGCCATTTTCGGTTTCCTCTTAAACACGTTTCTACCCCTTTGCTTTGTTTGCTGTGTATCTTATGGGAGAAGTGAAGCAAACAGTTTTATTCATTCGTCCTAATCTGTGATTTTATCCAGACTTGAGCACCCCTACATCCCCAGTGGTGCCTCCTTGCAGTTTCGATTCAAGCAGAATAAAGTATCAAAACATAGGCATATCTGGACTTTATAGTCAAAGGCTGTTCGCACGCTTCGCTTTATGTATGCATTTCACGGTTTGGCGGTTAAATTGCAAATCATCCATATCGAACGACGGCGATAGGCGAGCATCCAACCGAAGGTTGGTCGCCTCGATTCTACCAGCACGCATAATGAAATTATTGCTAACGGGCTGCTTACAAATGAGCCTCAATTAGAATAGGTATTATTTCGGGCAACTCGTAATATATGAGGCAACTGAAGGCAGCAGGGCGTTTTAGTACAGATTGTTCATTCGAATTCCAGATTAATTTCTGTTGAAGGTATTCAATAGGCATCTGAGCTATTACATTTCTATGGACTACCGTGTTTGGTTCTTGAATACGTAATTAAACAAGTATTACTCATAACGTTAAAGAATCTGTAGTAATTTCCGATATTGTTATGAAGAATGGAATGTATGTCGTCGTGACCAAAACTGGCCATGAATTCAGTGAAAACTGCACTTATTGCTCATGGACCCCACTAAAGTAATGTTAATTGCATAACGATTCCCACGTAACCCAGCCCGGTTGGTGGAAACCGCCTAGTGGATGATTACTTCTGTTCGAACTCAACAGCATCGTGCAGAAAACAACTCGGCCAATGTTCACTTTTGGACCTCATACCATATTACACCTCCCGACACCACAACAACTGTTGGATAACTCTAACCTCCAGGTGATTACGCTCTTGCGGAGTCCTGCTCCGAAAAACACGCACAGCAATTTCAGGCCAACCGGCCTGTCTGTCCTGTCAATCGTGCCCCGCGTCGTAGAAATTCCACGCTAAGCGCACCATTTGCAAACACAAACCCACCTATACCAGCGTTAATCGCACCGTCTGAACGGCACCGAAGACGCCGATAATTCACCCAATTTCAAGAAAGTGAAAATCAAGCATTGAAACCACCAGGCAAAATCATGAACACTTAATCAACTCGCGTAAAGTGCAACCGGTTCGCCGTCAATTTTCCATCTGGAAAACCAGGTCGCGCCGTGTCTAAGGACGCGAAGCTTTTCTAGCACTTTTGTGTTGGTAGTATACAAATACAATACTGAAAAATAAAATGCTGAAAACTGGTCATGTTAATATTCCAAAAGCAATTTAAATTTTTTTTTATGTCATTACATAGAAAAAAACTAAACCAAACAATTTAAATTACGTATCTACTTACATCAATTTCTTTCGTCGAATGAAACCGAATCCAATCTTCCCACTGAAAACAGCCGTTTTACACCGACCAGAGCGCCGCCAAAAAATTGGCTAAAATTGAGGCAAAAGCATGAAAAAAATAAATAAACCACTTGAGGGCGATGCCCCAGTGCTCCACTGGCCGCACGGTGAAATGTAGGTGAAAATTCACTTTTTTTCTCGCCCGCCGGCCACGCGCACTAAGCTTCCCGCGTCTGTTTACATATTTATCCGACGCGACGCGACGACCGACCGACCGACGGCTGGTTTTGTTGATGCTGTTGACTGTTGCCATTAATGATGCTGCTAGTTGCTAGTTACGCAACAAGCTGCAATGGTCAGTCAGCCAAGTCAAGTCAGACTTTGCCGTCCGATAACTGACTGGCGCTTTCGTAATTTTTACCATTATCGGCCACGGGTAACCGCGGGGCAAACAAGGCGTCAGCTAGTGGTCATCATTGTACCGACGACCACACGTCATAATGGGTTGAAAAAAGCCTCTTTGAAGACTCTTATCGGAGGCGTAGTTCATTACGAAGATCATATCTCTGGGGAGAGCATGCGGTGCATGCAGTTACTTAGTATTGTGAAGTTACTACTAAGTAGTTTTATTGAAAGCCCCGCTTGAAGCCAGAAACGCCAGACCGGTCTGATCAGGAAGAATAAGTCAATATCTGCCTGACTAGATGAACATTGCTTTACTGAATGTTGGCATGCGTACAATTTACACTTTACGCAGACCAGTTTTATATACCATCTTTTAGCAGTTTATAAAAATCGGAAGGCATTTTGCACCCATAAGGAACTTGTTCATTCCTTAAATTCCTTTATCTGATAGTTTTAAAATTCAATTTTCTGCAAAAATAAAAAGATGTTGGCTATTTCAAGATGTTAAGCCGAACCATCTCAACCACAGTCGTACAATGATCATAGCAATGATTCGATCGAACAAATAAGATTTTTCTCATGTAAACTTAATCAAAGGAAGCTAAAATTATGATTTTCGTAAAATTATTTTCTGAGCAAATGATAGGTTAGAAATAGTTCTCAAATCGGTTTTTGTTTTTTGCATCCAACTCTTTACTCAGATATTTTTTTGAAATCAAATACACTGAAGTCGCTTTTCACGTGTTTTATTATTACTTCACAAGAATGTAAGTAATTAGGTAGGGGAGAGTAGTCAACAGTGAGACAACAGGAACAGTGAGTCAACGGGAATAGCTACGTCATAAAACATTCAAGATCCATGATATTTTCGTGCAAAGTCAAGTTTGTAAACCTACATTGCATAATGTAGTTTGAGAAAAATTTGTTGATTTTTTAACATATTTTTCAACAAAAGTTAGTTTTGGGGGGGTCAAAGTAAATTTTGTTGCAATCATTTTCAAGTGATTTTCAACAACAAAATACATAATAAATTAAAATTAAAATTACTGCTTGGTATCACATACTAATAAGAGTAAATATTTGAAAAAAAATGACAATCGAATTGTTTGCTAACTCCGCCAGTTCACTATTTTTCATAAAACATTCTTATCGGCAACGGTGAGACACAGAGTCGTGGGTGACACTGAGACATAGCTTTTTCCATGCAAATTTCTTCGAAATTTTTTTTTCATGTTCAATTGCAAATCAATCCATAGGAATTGACTGGAAATGATTTCTGAAGTGTAAGTTAAAAGTCAGATGTCCAGGATTTGTCCTTTATATGAGCATAAATGTATATGTGAAAATAATCGGAATTTTCAATCATACCCATAATAATGTATGGTTTATAGACACAATAAACAACACGACACAATAAACATGTTCTTTATTACCCAAAAATATGGTTTAAATCGATTTCAAATTTGTGTCTCAGTATGCAATACTCGTTGTTTCACTCTTTCCATCTATTGGTTAACAGTGAGACAAAAATACACCTACACGATTGTGGTTGTAACTAATTTAGCTTATAACCAAAACCACTGAAACTTTTTTTGAGGTAACTAGAAGGATACACCTTTCAAATAAATTGAAGAGCGCGTTGGTAGCTGTCATCAAAAGAAAATTAATTTTTTGGAAAAAAAGTGTCTCACTGTAGACGTCTCTCCCCTATATACATTTCGGAGTTTACGCGATTTTCGGGGTTCACGCAGTATTCTACGCGATATTTGGAATTTTCGCGGTTGTATTCCACATTTTTGCATTTTCGATTCACAATTTTGAATCACGCGAAACGTAGGGGAATGTCGTCGTGGTTGGGCCATCTTTTGGTCCACAAATCTCATTTCAAAAGAAACTTGGAAATTTAACAAAGGTCTAAAAACAAAGGTCTAAATACGAACTATTAATAAGACCTTTGTTAAATTTCCAAAGTAAATAATTAATACATGCGAGTTGAGTTGAGTAGAAAGGTTCGGTTGGAGAAAATGAGGTTGAAGAGAGTTATGAGCTCTGTACCCACTTACCCCGTATTCCCACTTGCCCCGGGGTACCTTACATCACAGTGTGTAAAACCCGTACCTGATATGATATGTCACTACAGTAGAGAATTCAAAACTATCTAATAAAAGCGCACTCATATTGAAAATTTTGCCTCGTCTTTTTTTTCTCTCTAGTGCCCTGGCTTGGCCTAAAAGTGACTATAATCAAAACAAAAAAAACTGATAACACATGAATGCATGGTCGTTCAGTTGATGCTAAAATGTGCTGAACACATTTTTCATATCCGTGATCAAAAACATGTTTCGAGTGTGGCTCTGAGCCATCAAAAGGGAAGACCGTCTTGAAACTGTCTTACCCATCAGAAGATTATTATGACTTTCATTTTTATAAATAGATAAAAAATGTGTGAAGTCGCATTATACCGCATTTATTTTGATTCACCATGATACGTTACTGTTATGTCTTAGTAGAATTTCAAACATAAGTAAACGAAACATTTTAGTTCATGGTTCTACTACTATGATAATAGTAGAATCCTACAGAAATCATTCGTTATACCCATCATATGTTATTGCCACTGCATACCGGTATTACATGGCCGCGAGTTCCCTATAAGCCTAACTGTAGGCATCTCGTTTTAATGAGTACAGTGGCCCCCCAAGTATGCATCCCTATTTGCTCAACTAGCAAGTGGTTTGTTTCGACTATTTTTGATTGGTATCAAATTTTGCTGATAAGTTGGATACCACGCAAGGACTCATTTTCCAGTTAACATAATTTTTTCGACAAGAGTAACTTTTCAAAACGAGCGTATGAGTGAGAGATTTTTTCCAAAAATCATACATCGATTGCTAGTTATTTGATCAAAATGAAGTCAAAGGAAAACTTGATGCATATTAAGTGTCAATTCAATAGTAATCTATGAGATTACTGAGATCTATTGAGATAATAGAGCATATATCGGTTTGGCCATGTCTAAAAACCGGCGTTAATTGTTACCTAGTCAAAACACGTTTTTTAAGTATAACTTGTAAACTGCTGTTTTGTTTATAAATAAACTTCCTAGAAAACTTTACTGCAGAAAGAGATTCAATTTGGCACTAAGGTCATTGGAATCGGTTGTGCGGTTCCGGAGAAATTCGTGTCACATAGTTTTTACATTTTTGCTTGTAACTTTTAAACACAACGTCGGACCACGAAGCAATTCAATAGTGATATATACTCAAGTCTTTTTTTATATGGTTTAGTTTTACGATTCTGGAATTAACGCAGTTTATAAGACAATTTTTGATTTGACACGGTTTATTTTATGACGATTTTCGAATTAACACGGCTTTTCAAACAGCTTTCTTTATGTACCACGTATCCCCTGTGTAAAAAAAGACTTGAGTATACTAAGCAATAACATTTTTTAAACATAAGTAATAACCCAAGTAACATTTTTGTTATATAACAGCTTATTAAACTATTGTACAGGTAATTCCTGTAGAATAAGTGCTCAATAAGCTATTATACAACAAAAATGTTACTTTGGAACGGACGAATCGGTTCATCCATCTCAGAGAAACAGGCGACAGAAACAGCATAACACACACAAACACACACACACACACACACACACACACACACACACACACACACACACACACACACACACACACACACACACACACACACACACACACACACACACACACACACACACACACACACACACACACACACACACACACACACACACACACACACACACACACACACACACACACACACACACACACACACACACACACACACACACACACACACACACACACACACACACACACACACACACACACACACACACACACACACACACACACACACACACACACACACACACACACACACACACACACACACACAAACACATACATGCATACATTGCTCAATTCGAACCATATCGATTGCTGACATTTGGCCCTCCAGGCAAGGTTGCCAACAGGTTTTCCCGAAAATCTGGCGAACCGAATAATAATGTCTGGCAAAAATCTGATGGTCAATTAGTCCGATGGGGAGGCGTTTTCCTGAAAAAATCTCGTCCAAAATTAGAAGTGATGACCTTTTTACCTTTGTTATACTATAACAAAGGTTTAAAAATTGGTCGAAAAACACGAAATTGATCCGAGGCCCGGAGGGCCAAGTCACATATACCAATCGATAGGGTTCGACGATTTGAGCAATGTCTGTGTGTGTGTGTGTGTGTGTATGTATGTAATGATTTTTTCTATCGCCTGTTTCTCAGAGATGGCTGAGCCGAATGGTTCGCTATTACTTTTGTTTGAAAGGTGTTATTGTCTAGTAGATCACTATTGAGTTGCTTCGTGATACGACGTTTCGTTTAAAAGTTATAAGCAAAAATGTGAAAAATACGTGCCACGGGTTTCTTCGAAACTACATGACCGATTTCATCGATCTTAGTATCAAATGAAAGCCCTTATTAAAGGTAAATTGTTCAGGAATTTTTAATTGAAAACAAACAAGTAGTTTAAAAGTTAGCCTTAAAAAACCTGTTTTGACAAGGTAATATTATCGCCTGTTTCTTAGAGATGGCCAAACCGATTTATGCGCTATTAGTCTCATTCGAAAGATAATATATCCTAATAGATCACTATTGAATGGTTTTTTGATTGGACGTTTAATTTGAAAGTTATGAGCAACCGTATACACCCCACCAAAATTAACAATAATTTATAATGATTTTAACCAAGATAATTTACCTAATTTCAATTATTTTAATATGAAACGAGAGGTTTTGACACTACGAATATATATGCAAAATTTCATAAGAATTGGTTTTACCGGTTAAAATATATTAACCGTCGAACACTCGCGCCAACTTTTGTAACACAGTTACTCGCGCGCACAATAGCCCCAAACCAAAGAAAACGTGTGCACTAGAGTTTTGACTGGGAAAACTTGATTTTAGGTTTATCGAACCTTTGGAAGAGTTTCTTGAAATTGAAAGCTCTTTCGTCTGGTGGAATTTAAATTTTTATTAATCCCCCTAAAAGTAAAATAAAAAAAATATTTTTCTTTAGTGTCAATATAACACATTGATGTGTTCTGCAAAGTTATAGAGCATATTATTACAAGAAATTTTGCTAAAGACAGTAACCTTCTATCTCTTTAGCGAAGATAGAAATATCTTATTTATTATTTATGAATTTGTAAAATCAGTTTTTCTATTTTTGCTCTTTTTGTAATTGTTGTATGACTTTTTCATGTACTACAAAATTATACAAATAGTAAAAATACACAACTTTGCTGAAAATAGTATACCTGTATGTTTGCTTGTTTAGGAACTGTAGAACTTTGATTATAAAGAATACCCTAATTTTGACTTCTAATTACTCGACTACCAGCAGACGGATACATTTTAAACATTTTACATTTGCTGATAGTTTTTCTGCATAAATTTTCCCAACAATTTAAATTATTAATGCATTGACTAATTATGATATTTTGCTCACAATAAGTTTGTTGAAGAATATACGTTAGTTAAACAACGATTTGTAACTTTATAACAATATGGCGTTAAAAAACCTACACGTGTTGTTTAAAATACAACAGCGTGAGTTAATAAAAATTGATGAAGATTATTCAAGAAAACTCTATTGATGTTATTCAAATAGAATGGCATTACAGGAAACTATGCATAGTTCAAAAACCTATAAACTAGACCTTTACTAGACTATGTATATGCTAAAGGATAAGATTTCCTCTTACAACTTACTTTTATTTGCACTTACTCAGATTAATAACAACTTACTTATCCTTACTCAGACATTTAATGAAAAAAGTATCTATCAAAATTTAAAAGTGTTCCTATTTTGTTCAAATTTTGTAAACTTTTTCAATTTTCAAAAATTTTATGTAAACCAACGCACTACGCAACGATAACCAATAGATGAATTATGTTCCGAAGACGTGTCGATTTCTATCTCAAATAGCAAGTAAGACCGTATAACAAAGGTTCCTTTCACCACTAGGTGGATTAAATCGGGTTTTTCAAGACGGTGGATCGAAAATCTGGCAAAAATCTGGCTCATTGCCAAATATCTGGAAGATTTTGAGCATTGTCTGTTTGTCTGGCGCGCAATCAAAAATCTGGCAAAATCCAGATTTATCTGGCATACTGGCAACCGTGCCTCCAGACCTTCGTTCTATTTCGCGTTTTCGACCAATTTCTAAACCTTTGTTATATAGTATGACGAAGGTGAAAAGAACAGGTAACATGAAAAAAAGAAAAACAAAACTAAAATCTTGACAGAATGCGAGGGACAAATGGAAAAGAACAAAATGGAGAAATTAAAGTGATAACGAGGCAAAAACGAGGAGTCTGGACAGAAAAAAAACGGGAGAAAAAAAGCAAAAAGAAAAAAAAGTTACAGAAAAGAAGGAAAAACGAGGAAAGCAAGAAAAAATGTCGACAAACTGGACAGAAAAGGTGAAAAACCGGGATAGAAAAGGAGAAAATACGGGAGCAGGAAAATTAAGAAACGAAAACAAGAAAGAAGAAAATGGAGAGGATATGTGAAAACAGAAAAGAAAAATAGAACGTGACAGAAAAGAAAGAAAAGCCGACATAATAAGCGAAAGAATAGAACAGACGAAAACGAATAAACAGAAAGAAGTCAACGGGACAGAATACAAAAAGCGAAACGGAAAAAAATAAAACAAGGGTCTGTAAACGAAGAAAATTGAAAAAAAGTCGAAAAACGGATTGGAATAGAGAAAACCAGACGAAAATCAGGACTGACAAATGTGAAAAACGAGACAGGAGACAAGAAAAAGGAAGCAGTGAGCAGAAAAATAGGAAAAACGAGAGAGCAAAGGAGGGAAACCGAGATAAATAGCGGGAAGACGGGAAAAAAGAGGGAAACAGGAACAGAAAACAAGAGAAATTGAAAGAGAAAAGAAGACAGAAAAAAGAAAACCATTAAAGGAAACGAGAAAAAAAAGGAAAAGTGGCCAAAGAGGTTATTAAAGGAGAAAGTTGGGATAAAAGTGAATGGCAAAATGTGACAGAAATAGAAGAATTCTATTCAGGAAAAACGGACCAAAAACATGTAAAACGAAATGTAAAAAGACAAAAAACGGGAGTTTTAAAAGGAAAACTGGTGAGAAAAGGGAAAAACGAGAGCCAAAAACAGAATAAACGAAGGAAAAGCGGAGCATCTGAAAGAGAAAAAACGAAACAGGTGAAGTTGAATATCGAGGCCTGGAAAGGAGATAAAAAGAGTTGGAAAAAGACGAAACCCGGAAACGAAAAAAGGTAAGCAAAAACATGAAAAATGGGAGAAATTAAAAAAAAACGGCCTAAAACTGAAAATAAGAGAAAATGGGACAGCATCTGAAGAAAAACGGAACAATGAAATAGAAAACACCAGACAGAAAGAAAGAGAAACGAGAAAAAAAAAGAAAAAAACAAAAAAATTGAGAACAAAGACCAAGAAAACAGTAGGAAAAAGAAGAAAAAACGAAACAAAAAGTGGAATAACGGAACTGGAAAAAAGAAAAAGAAGATGTAAAGATGTAAAATGAGTGAGAGAGTAAGCGAAAAATGCCAACCTTGGCTTCAAGTACAAATTCGTGTCTGTTCAAGTTTAACGTCAATGTCAAATCAAGTCAAGTTCCATGAAGTAAATAATAAAGGGATATAGGGTACGGGTGGTTATTTCCAGCTCATTAAGCGGTAGCCTGAACAATATTCAGGAACTACGTTGAAACTATAATTATTCGTGACAAGATTTTTATACCAGTAGATAGAATAATATTTACTGAATATCGGCGTGTATTTTGGTCTTAATAAAACGCTACTGAATTTGAGTTATAGTCGCGAGAAATGATGAAGTCGCTGCGGCTAAATTGAGCCCATTTTATATAGTGGTGTCTGTGTTTTTTAAATCCGACAGGCCGAAATAGCTAGCATAGCGATTAAATGCTTTTCAAAAACAGATAAAAAGAGACAAGAAAAGCGAGACCGATGGATAACTTCTCGCTATTGCCTACATTCCGGGCTCATTGAAGATAATTAGTTTTGCAGTGACAACAGCTTGCTGCTGGCGCTAGTGTATCATTGAATCGTTCGTATACAGTAGCGCCAGTTCACTCAAATACCAGATATGTCAGCACATATATTGAAAGTAGTGTAAATAACGCACCATATGCTGGAATTAAAAAAAAAATGCTGCTAATGGCTAGTGAATGAAAATTGATTTATATTTTCATATCAGAGGGGAATTTTTGTGTTCTTCCGTGATAAAAAGAAGTAGAATTGTTTTGTGAGAGCATATTCACAGCTGTTTAGTTTCTAGAATAAGTAAACGTGATCATAATTGTGTGTTTTCTAAACCAGCATCAAGAGCGAATACGCGTAAGCGTTTGCTGCTAGTTTTTTTCAGCCTGGTAACGTGCTAGTGGAAAAACAGTTGTTTTGATGTTTATTGAATAAAATTAAGCAAATTACTTACCTTTTTATGAAAATAGTTATAACACATTAAAGCCTATGAGTGCTACATTCGTTTCAGTATTGTTATATAGCGGTAAAGATTTTATTTGGGAAATTGTAGCCAAAAAAGGTAATGTATGCCGAAATTAGTAGCGTGATGGGAATACCCTCCCGTACCCTAGTATACTAGGGTGTTGGATGGGTTCGTCTACGGCGGGTCTTCGTCTACTTTCCAGACATATCGACAAGAAACCAGCATTATAACCAATTTTGATGCGAGTTACAGTCAAACCAACCTGGTATTGATATTTATGGATTTTCTCTTCGCTATCGAGGAAAAGATTATACTAGAAAATTACTATTTTTTAATATTTGTTCAAAAAATAGAAGTCCTCTTGGTTTTTCTATCAGTTTTGAGTATGACGAAGAGTGACTACTTGAAATTTTTAGCACTATTTCCACTCTTTTTATAGAAGTTGGGTGGCTCTTGGACACGGCTTAAAGAATACGTGCATAGATTTTTGTAAATAATTGCTGATTTGTCTGTCCGTGCTAAACGAAAGAATTCTGGTTTATGACGAAGTTTATTTTCGTATGACGAACTCCCGCCGGAGCATGAAAAATTGTTCCACTGAGAAATGTAAGTTCCGAATTTTTTTTCAGGCTAAATGGATATACATGTACAATCAAGATGTGTCAGATTTATCTGGTGTAAAAAACTTGAGTACTTCTGGTCTAATTCTTATAAAAACTCGCAAAAAAGTCTGGATCGTGTTTATGTAGGTCCGAAGAAGGTCCGTAACCCTATACAAAATAGAAATAGACATAACGTTTTCGCATATATTGCGACATTAGCCCCTATTTAGACTACCCCGATTTACACAATTATCACAGTCGAATCTCGCGCACGATTTCGCTCAAGGAAAATGAAGTGAAAAAGAAGGGCAAGAAGAAAAAAGAAGTCAAATTCATAATTTGATTAAACTAAAAGCTACTCTAGTGTCAAATTACCAGTGCAAGATGGGGTATGCTTCATTAAATGATTATCACAGTAGTCTAAATAGTCATAAAAGGGGCAATATGCTCCTGCAATCAATTGTTGGCGGTGTTGGCGGATGATGCAGTGAGAGGCAGGCGCATGCTCCACAAATTTTATAAAGATATGAATGTTGACTAGTAAGTAAGACTAGGTAGATTACAATGCACTGGCTATGTAGCTTAACTAACACAAGTATGGTTGCAAGGGTTTGCCCATGAGCAACACGTTGCATTGTTTGTATAAATTGTACGGGAATGAGAAGTTGGCATGGGTTGCCTGTATATAGTTTCAATAATTAATTTACTATACTTATTCTCTCTTATAGAGGGACACTGGAAAATAATACATTCGATTGTAAGATTTAGGGCTAATTCTGGCCTGCTGGTTAACAACATATTTGGAAATTTGAAAGGATTTCTGGAATTTTGTTATCAACCACCATGTTATTTGTTCTGTAGGAGATCTTCTAACCAAGGCGATTTTCCGCATTTCAGTCCTGGTTTGTATATACTATGTGGTTGCGTATTTTCAATGACGTAAATATAGGTAGCTAAATAGAAATCATAAATGAAAGGAACTCTTCTTTCAAAAACTGTTGTTAGTAAAAGTAATCAAGAAAATGACGTGAAAAACCAACTATCGTTCTGATTTAAACTTCGAACACTTAAGCTATGCTGAAATTTTTTTCAACGTTCATCTTTATTCGGGATCAGTCCCGGCGTAGTAGTTAGCATTCACGCCTCTCACGCCGAGGACTCGGGTTCAAATTCCAACCCCACAGTAGTCACTAATAACCCAAAGCTGGTTCAAGTGACTATAAGCTAAACAAAAAAAAACATCTATATTCTACCCTCCAGCTCCTGCGCCTGCTGATTTCTTACAAGGAGTCCTACAGTTTAATGTCATACCTCACCAGATAGAGGACATTCTAACGAACACGGTGGTGTACAGTAAGCATACTATTTTATCATATTAGCGATACTAACAAGCATTTTATTCTGAAGTGTTCTAAGTTTGAATCAGAACGGTAGATCAGGTGGCGTTGAACTTTTATCAGCTGTCAGTTGTTGCAGAAGTATAATCAAATCACATCCCTTTTTGGAAATGATTTCTTTTACCATGAAGTAATTAAACGATACACTAATAAAAAGTTGTTTCATCTCAAATTTAATGCCTAAATACAAAAACATTTCAGCTCATCCATAATTATTTACAATTCTCGAAATTTGCTGAGATTGGCTGAACATATAATTGTTGCATCCCCTAAAAACAGAAGTTGACTTTCATTTTGCAAACATTTCCAAAATATTAATTTCTTCTATTCCAATCATTAATTATTTTCTTACTTTCCTAATTGCCTACATATAAAAGTATCAGCGTTGTTGTGGCTTTGATTTGTTTTTCGTATGTGCTTAACAACTAAGTGACAACTTTGCGATCGCTTCAATACACTTCACTCTGGGAATAACACTTCCTCCGGGAATCGCTCCAGAATTTTGTTCCCCGTCAGTTTGAATATCCTCTGAAGTGCCTTCTCGATCAGCGGAATCAACTCATGACTCAGCAACGCGAAATTCTGATTGATGGTGTGGTTGATGATTTCACCTAAAGAATAATCAAACACGTTAGTTTCGTAACTCTTAATGTGCATACTGATGGAGTGTACCCAAAACCCTATCACCGCCGAAAAGATTTTCCAGCTTAATTTTTCCATCGCCAACCTTAATTTTAATATCCAATTTCGCAAGCGAAAGATGGTTTTTACCGTTGATCACCTTGCGATCGCCCTTGATGCGGACATTTCCTACCCCTTGAGCTGAAAATATTTGAGTAAATCATGCTCTTATTACCTGCGTTCGAACTGAAATATAAAGGGATATATACTAAAGTTTCCGGTAAACTTTCCGGCACCCTTCACCGGTAGCAGCAGAATTCGTCCGTCCACCACATAACGTCCTTCAACGTACAGGTGCGGAAGTTCCAGCTCGAAGCTGTACACTTTTCCGTATTCCACAACACTGCAAAAGAATATAATTAAATTTATGTTTACCTTTATGTAATTTAGTATATAACAAAATCTAGTAAAGGGTGAGAATTCTGCTCTTAGCACTTTTAAAACAGTGAACAAACTTCCCACTCGCCACAATAGACCCGAACGGGAACGCGACGTCCCGTTCGTTCGCTTCGGTATTCACTTTAGTCTCTTCAGTCGAAAGTTTCCGGGTCCGTAGGCTTTGATGTCTTTCGCGGTGATGCTGATGCCTTGACCGGGCACACTTTCCGCCACTATCAGATCGCCGAGGTTGATCGGTTCGATGGCCGGAATGTCCAGCTCCGGTATGCCGCGTGCCAGGTACGGCCGAAGGGTTTCGATCGATTGTTTCATACACTCCGTCAGCTTCGGGTCATCCTTGTGGCACACGTGCAGGTACTCGGCTGCGAAGGTATACAGTTATGTAGGAAAACAAAACGCTCAACAAGATGATAGTTATTCGATTTATGGTGAAGCTTCTTACGCAGGTCTAGCGATCGCGCGCTGTCAAGAGAGAATAACACCACCAGCGCCCAGGATAGATGATAGGATCGCATTTTTGCTTATCTATAATGGTAACACAAGATAAATAAGGAGAAACTGTTAATAAAGGTGTTAATAATGAAATTTTTCTAAATGGACAAACTAGAAAGGCTGAAACTGATTAATTCCAACTTAAACGAACGACGCTCAGGATTTGAATGCCGAATATGTATGACACGCCATCTCAAACGCTGGTTCTGTAATTCCATTGGCATTCGAAGTATTTTGCTGGCCTATGATATCACTCGCTTTGCGATGCCTAATAAGATAATGTATATTCAATATTCGTAGCTATACTTCAAGTGAGTAAAACCAGTTGACCAAACGAAACTTCTTCCGCATTTTAATAAAATTTATGCTCTTGCTAAGATCGGGTGATTGTTAACAATCTTATGCAAATTAAATCACACGCTGAGGTTAACTTCAATTGCGTTTTTCCTAATTCTTCAATGATAGTGAAAATTTTTTCGTAGTCATCGGTCAGGTAGGGTACGGGACTAGTTTACTTCGTGTTCTGCTATTTCAGGCTTATTCCATGTTCTCCATACTCTGGTTGGAGCATAAACTGTCTTATGTTAATTAACGAACCTGACGATTCCACATTGCGTTCCTCTCGCCTATAGTAATGACTATAATAGACTATAATAGGTAAATCTGAATTGCATTGAATTAGTAATATCTACAACCGCAAAGAATGTTTGACGTAGGACTTCCCGCAAGGTTTGGTATAGGGTGTCATTCCAAAAAATCGAAAAATGCGAGCGTCACGAAAAAATGAAAGATTTTGACTTGAAGAGTAGGAGAAGTAAGTAGGTAAGAAAGTAAGCAAGTAAGTAAGTAAGAATCACATAAATTCACCTGAAATTCGGGCTCAGCACCCCAAAATTACTTAAAAACCACATATTACCCTCGATTTAAATAGATTTTTTGCTTGGCCAGCATTTGTATGGAGTCGACCCACTGTGAGGCGCTCGGCCGATAGAAATAAGTAAGTAAGGCTTTCGTCTTCATGGTATTTGTTGGTATGGTAAATGCCCGTATGGCTACCGTATTTATGGCTATCTTCCGGTCACTATATATTATTTTATCATCTCATTAAAATTTAATCTTCACATCCCAATAGCAAAAATAAAAGTAGAGGACATGTGTATAATGTTGCACAGGTACGCCTAGTTCGTTTATTCCCAAACTAGCACAAATTAAAATGCAAAACTAATGAGAAACCTTAAAATTCGATGAAAACAGCCTACTATGGAAGTTTGACAGTTGTCACTGGCTGTCAACCCAAAAGAAAGCTTCCGAGGTGATTTTTTGCGTCGTTTCCGTAAGTTTATTTCTGGTTAAAATCTGTAAATATCCTGTTGTTGCGATTCGATTGCGTAAAGTGAAGCTCTAAAGCATTATATCAGGCGAAAAACCGGTGAGAAATGCTTAGTTTGCTTAATTATTTATTATATTTTTCCCGCCATGTCATATGCGGCCAATATGCCCCACTTGCGACGGTGCAATATGCCCCATTACAGATGAGGCTTTAAATACAAATAAATAGATATAAGTGAAAGTCTATTGCCACTATTAGCCTCAGTTAGTATTGTAGAATAAAAGTGCTAGGAATAATTTATCAACTACGTCTAAATTGGAGGTAAATTACAGATTATTCAACAAAGCGGGGCAATATGCCCTACTTGCAGTATAATATGCCCCATGCAG
Organism: Sabethes cyaneus; assembly: GCF_943734655.1. Taxonomy (NCBI): domain Eukaryota; kingdom Metazoa; phylum Arthropoda; class Insecta; order Diptera; family Culicidae; genus Sabethes; species Sabethes cyaneus. The sequence goes on from NC_071355.1 coordinate 54,491,936, forward strand.
AAAAGAAAAACTTTCCCAGGAGACCGACACGAGGTTTAATTTATACGAAAATAGAATATTTTGACAATATCTAAGAAAATTTAACTTTCTACAAAATAGAGTAGGCATATCAATTGAACAAATAGGGGAATGTCGTCGTGGTAGGGCCACCTTTTGGCAGTCGCCCAACCATGACTACGCAAGTGGCCCGACCTTTACAATAAGCGCTTTTGTAGCATTTCGCCGTACCCTACCCATACCCCTTACTTGAGAGGATTTTTCTATAGTCCTTACATAGAGCACAACACACTTAAGGGGGGACCCTACTCTGGAAGGCCGAAAAATAATAGATTTTCGTAAATTTTTTTGCAGATGCTGGAATTATAGTTAAGTATTAAGGTATTTTGGTTACTGGTTAAGGTCTTTTTTGGATACCAGAATAGTGATTATTATGCTGGTGGCAGGTGGGCGCGTGAATGCTCTCTAAAAACAGTTCCATGCTGGCAGTATGTGCCAGGAACCAACGGAGTATCGTAGAACGGGTTTCACGGATGATTTTGAAGCTTTAGGTCAATACCTAAATTGTTACGTAGCGATTTTTAAAAATTCGAAAAATTACCAAAATGGCGGCAATTTTGCCAAAACAAAGGTGATTTTTCATCAAAAATCGTCAATTAGGAGCGCCTAAAAAATTGAAAAATTGATATATCAAAAAACGGCTACGTAACAATTTAGATAATTCATTTTTACATGCTGAAAAAAAATTTCAGGCAAATCGGACCACTAGATTCTGAGATACACGTACCGCCAGCTGAAAAATCATGGTTTCGGGAAAAACGTGTCTAAAGTTTCATACAGCAATGGACTTTCTTTGAGGTGACTCCACAATTTTTGCAGTACGTTTCCAACGAGATCAGATATCAAAAAATCCTTTTCGCATGACATTTCTGAAGGTATAAGCGTCTCGAAAATGCAGCAAACTAAAATTGGATTTTTCCGAGTTTCCAGAGTAGGATCCCCCTTAATACATTTTCAATATTTATCTCGAAAATTGCATTTCATGTATCATTTCTTGAAAAAAAGTTCACTGCGCCTGGAAAACTTTTTTTTGTAAGATTCAATCAGTGAATTCGGTACGTTTGTATTGAATATACAGTCACCCCAGTATTATGAGTCACCCAGTATTATGGGCCAGTGTACACTTTACGTTAGTTTTATACGTAACAAATTAATATTTAACTATCGAATATGAGTGCAATAGATAAAAGCAACATTCTACTGCATGCTTGACAGCAATACACTTAGTTCCAATGCGTTAATTTTCCGATAGTTGTCACTTGGCTCCAATCGACTGTCGATTTAATGTTATTTTTGTGGTTGTAATAACAAGTCGGTTGTGAATTATAAGCTGAATAGCGGAGTAAATTTGTATGTCTGAGCGTAAAATAGATGGAAATCGAGGGAATAGGTATGTACTCATTGAATTACGGTGAAACCACCTAGAAAAATGCATTTTCCGCTTTAATAGACGAAATTAAACAATGGCCCATAATACTTGGAGCAAAATTAATTTTTCCCAGTATTATGGGTCAAGCATATAGATCAACAGTATTCGCTGTTTTTGACAGTTGGGTGGTTGAAGAAACACCCGAGCATGTGGTCTTTGTATACCCCCGATTTGAAGCGGTGCGCGAGGATATGTCGCTCAAAACGTAGACAACGTTGTTGAGAAAATGTGTCTAGATGAGGGCACTAGGAACGTCGTCAATAGATCGATTTCAAGAATTCCGGTTGAGCTGCAGCAAAAATGGAGGGCAGATCAGCAAGTCGATAATACCTAGCTTTAAAAGAGGGGTGATTGATGAGCGTTTAGAGGACAAGGTGGCCCATTGAATGGACGTATCTAGGCCGCATATGACACACAGATCAAAAGCAACGCGATTCTGGGCGCGGTAAAACCCTAGACGGACTCATATGTGTGGGGGATGGGATCTTTCCCAAAATAGTCCCTGTACCTAGATGAACAATATTCAGTGTGGAAATGGAAGAAATCCTGCGATGGTGACTGTGCGGGCTGTTGGAAGGCACTCCTGATTTGGCTCACGTCTCGACGGGTAAAGTTCCTGTGAATGCGGTTACGATGCTAGCTACACTTTCGCAAAGAAATCCTGCGAGGGTGACCGTGAAGAGATGGACGGTAAGTTGGTCGCCATCTCAGCATCGGTGCACGTCTCGACAGGTGCGGAGTAGTGCATAGGCACGCCCTCCTCCCGAAGTAATAAGTACCTAGCGGTGATCCCGGGAGAATTTGGGACTAGGAGCAGTGAGGTTTTTAGCGGGTTAGTGTCCCACACCGTGCCACGTGATGCAGTGCATCATCAGTGTGCCAGACATTGTGCTTTTCCTCACGGTAAAAAAAAACACACACACACGCGATTTTCTCGAAATAAAACCAATTTTGTTTTACTGACCCATAATACTAGGAACATTGACCCATAATTTTGACCAGGTTTAAAAGTGGCTCATAATACTGGGAATGGAATATGCTTACATTTTGTTGTTCTGCAAAAAAGTGTGTGAATTTGGAACAAGATTGCCTACTGAACATCAAATTATGATACATTTATAACCAATTAGATTATAAATAAACTGTAAATTATTTAAATCTGCGTTTCTACCAATAATTTTGTAGCATAATCATGCTTAACTGGCCCATAATACTGGGATGACTGTACGATGGAAACTCACAATATTGTGAAAAGTTAGCCGTCACAGTAAGAAGTTTTGCAATACTTGTACATAAATATCACGAGTTACTAAAACTGGAAAAACCGTGGTGACCCGACCATAACAGTGGCCCAACGATAACGACATTGCCCTACTTGAAACACAACGTGGAGCTAATATACTGGATCTGGGACATATTGCCCGCATAGACGAGAAACCTTAAATTTTAGACGCCGTTTTTAAATAATTCGTGCTCTTTTTTTCTACAATATTAAAGGAAGTAAACAGTTGCAATTGATTTTCAACTCAAAAATTACATGCAATCACACTTTTGGTTCCACACTGTCTCCATTGGTTTTTGTTCGATTTCACTTATTATATATCGTTTTCTTATTTTTGGTCTCCGGAACGTAAAAATATGCAAACAAATGCAAAGAATATTCTTCAGTGATTCAAATCAAAATTACCCGCAGGTTTTTATTGGATGTAGTAGGGTAGATGTACCAGTAATAGTGGGTCTACCACTGATGCAGTAATGGAGGAAATTGGAAACATTTCATTATTTTGTGATCTCGACGGGAGATCTTCCTCAACATCAATAATTATAAATAATAAGTATTCATACCGAGGCAGATCTCACGTCGGGATCCCATAATAATGAAATGTTACGAATTTCCACCATTACTGGTACCCCCACTATTACTGGTACATCTACCCTACTGTTCTTAAAATTCAAGGCTTTGGTCCATTTTTTCCTGTAGAGGGCTGAATTTATCTTCGAGAGGGCTTAACTTGTAACTTCTAGTTCTGTTAATGGCTCTAATTGCTCTATTCTCGGAGGAGACCCCGCAATCAGAAAAACGGAACATCAGAGAGTATGTTCTATTTAAAAGATTTAAGATTTTCTGTATCACATGTCAGAGAATCATGTGCATCACGGTAAAACTATTTTAACTTCGATTTCCTAATAAATGTCTGCATCAATGGGACTTCCTCTTATTTTCATTAATCTGTAGAGTAGTAAACAAACAAATAAAAAGGTGACTCTTGTTTTTGCATTTTGAATTTTCTGAAATTTACACACCAATATTTTACAAGATCTTTTCACATAAATGCATGAAACCGTGGGAAATATATCATTATTCAATTGTATAGTTGCTGAGTTCTGTCCAGTATTCTGTTTTTCACTTGCATGATAGCGTTGCCTTAGGTACAGTTAAAAACAAAACACCGTGTGTCTCCATTGCATCATTGAAAATTGATTCCTCTAAAATATTGTAAATAATGTAATAATGTTTACATATGTATTTTAATCTACAATGTAAAATATTGTATCCCCGAATTTTTGATTTGTTATATCAAAAATCGTATGAAATAAAAACAATTAGGGTAGATGCTCCAGTAGTTGTGGTACCAAAAAATGCAAGAATAACGGAATAATTCGAGTTTCCACCACTATAGATACTACCACAACTACTGGAGCATCTACCCTAGGCTGAATCTTTTAGTTAAAATTAAAATATTAAAACGAATATTTTCAAAATTGAGTTGCAATTCTATATTTTTAATGAAAAACTCATTAAAACATTTCAATTGCTACTCAAATCAATAAATTCAGTTCGTTGGTTCAAAAGTTATGAATTTAACGATTTTTGGCACCACACTAGCTTGGAAGGCTGAACCGTGGAGGTAAAAGTCTTCCCGAAAAAGAACAAATACACAAATTTTGAACAAAAATCGATACAACGGCCAAGGTTCACACACCTCCTTTATTTGCTAGAACCCACTCATTCATGGTGGTGAATGTAAGTTCTAGAAGTTACTATTGAAAGTAATAATCAAGTTCTGGAAACCTTCAACAGAAATTACAAGTTTTTCTCGACGAGTTCGTCCGTGGGACACAGAATAAAATCCAATCTATGCAACTGCAGCATAAATATTCACTGCAAGCCACACTGGTTGAGACATTTACTCAAGGTTTACCACATGGGTACATTAAACCTCCTCACTCGGTAATCCACTTGTCGTCCAACTCGCAACTTGCCAGTGTAACCTAGAACAGCTGAGGCGGTTGACGCACCGCACACCCATGTGTTCCCCCACGTGGTGGTTAAGATGCTCACGGTTTACCCACTTTAATCAATTATTGTAAATTCAACCTCTCTTCTTTGACGTGCCTCAAAAACTCAATTTGTCTCCGGCGAAGCTTTTCTGACCGACCGTGCGGGAAATTGCGAAAGTAAAAATGTCGTAAATTTACGCTCTAAAGCCGGTAGCCGGTAGGTGCTGTGCTTGTGCAGTGAGTAGTCTAGTGTTATAGGTACTCTGCTGTTGGTTTTCTCATACATATGTTTGTTTTTATTGTAGCCGGCGGACGGTCAGCTTATGGCCACTTGGCGACTAAACGGCACTTTCAGGTCAGCTTTAATTGCCCGTCCCGTACCGTTGGATCACGAACGGTTAACGCGGTTTCACAGTGTCAAGGGTTTCTAATTGAGACCTTCAAATCTGAACGACATTTCGCAGTCTTTGCGAATGTGGTGCAGTTAAGCTGCAGCTCGTGTTGGAGTGATTGATGTAACGGTGCAATTTCGATGAAATTTATTGGCAACTGGTGCACCGCCTTTTAATTGGTAGGTTTTGAATGATAAACTTTTATGGTTGGTGATAGATACAAATACGACTACAATCAGTTTCTTCAATTCGGATGTCCCAAATTCTGATTCTAAATTCTAACAGTATTAATTGCTCGTATGTTGGTACTATTAGCCATGAAGCTCATTAGAGTTAAAGGGCCATTTCTGGATTTTTTTAACACATTGGACGATAAAAACAGAATTCAAAATTGGATCCACTGTGCATCGTACATATATATATATTGCGCCATATCCCCTGGCTTATTTAAGAATTCATGCAATAACGATTTTTTTGAAACTTGAAGAGACTTTTTACGCGACACCCTAAGATCACATAAGAAATTAATTGAAAAGAGGATACAAATATACAATTTAATTTAAAATGGTTGAATACTGGAAATGGCTTCGAATACAACTTAGGAGCTTCGTAACACATCTCCATCTACGTCCACGCCAGGCTGCAGCCACACATTACATTCGTTTCTCTTCTTCGCCAGCATCCCAAGCAGTCACTCGTTTTCCATCACACAAGTCGTATCGGTCGAAGGACATCGGTCAATTTTGCACTTTTGATGGTGGAATGCTGTTGGTTTAGTTTTCCAAGGTTTCTTCAGCTGTCCAATAGATAAGCACCGCTTTCAATGCCACACTTGCGGAATCCTTTCACCATCACTGACTGTTCGTTGCTTTTTTGACGAGTCACTCAGGATCTCGGTCTCCACTGTTCCCCATTCAAGGATGCAGTTTATTACCCCGAAGTAGCACTCACGATCACCTGTTCGTTTTCGTGTTTCTTCGACATAACCAAATTTATGCTGAACTTGACCTTGCGATTACCTAGCCGATGAACCTCGTTATCTGGCAAAAAACAATATTTCTTATTTTCGAGACAGCCTCACCTTTTGAGAACACACTTCAGTATCACACAATCTGGCTTTCCACAATCCTTGGCGAGACTCACGCGCGATTCACGACCCGTACTTCTCGAACGATCAGAACAGACTAAGCAGAACACTGGCAGGGTGTAGATTTCCACATGACACGGTTGCTCGAGACTGGTGACGGTTCGAGTTGCTAAAGATTTTCTTCTGGCGCTTTTAGTGGTTTCCAGCTTAGTCTACTACGGCGGTAGTACATAAAAGTGGTTCGGGGGTTGCACAGAGAATGTCACACGATCGGCTTCTCACTCGTTCGTACTCTTTTTCTCTCACACGGCCGCTACCGGTCGGCCGTTCGTCTATATTTTACTATAAATCTCGGCGCATACCATCACCGGTACCGATCTTGGGCAGCCCGGTGTCGTTTTCGCAAATGACATCGAAAATAAGCGACGAGAATTTCAAAAATCAGCTAAGTGTTGCAATCTTAAAACATAAGTGTATGTATATAGCCGAGCCGAGAAGGGTAGGGCGGCAACGGTGCCGCTGCTGTTGACCGGTTACGGTAACGGAGGCGGACGCGCGTTTTCGATCCGAACGGTGACGAAGTGTACGGCCGTCGCGTCGTCCGTGTATCCTATCTGCTCGTTGGTAGGTACTAGCGAAGATATCGTCTTGTAAAAACGTTCTGGAATAACCTGTGACATTTGCAATTGGTTTCGAATGTTGAAATAAAACTTCCTGGTGTTTTTATATTCAGTCTTTAGTATATTTTCAGTACCACTTTGAAAACAATAAATAATTCCTTATCAATATTTAGCCATATATGAAATAAGAAAGAAATCTACATTTAAAATAATCGTGTATGTGATGATGATGATGATGTTATTATGCTTAAAAGCCTTTCACTGCTTGATAGTAATCACTTCACTCATGGGAATGGTTTTGTAAAAATGCCGCAGTAGAATACTTCACGATGCAGTTGGATTATCTGTAAAACCTTTAGTTTATGATGTAAACCTTTGTGATATGATCAATATTCGTTTTACCTAATGCTTTTTGCCCACCACTAGAATATCTTGTTCCGTAATAAATCGATTTCATACGACATGAAGTCACGATATCCGGGGTTTCCATAAGATGTTTCGTTTGATGGATGTAACAGCAAAATACATGTATCTATTAGGATAACCTTTGCAGAGCAAAGGTCTAACATCTATCAGCACATTCTAATGTTTTACTGTAGGGGAAGGGCGGTAAAGACGGACACCTTAAGGTAAAAACTCAATATCTACTCAAATATAATTGTATTGATCGCAATTTTCGCACAAACTGAACCTTTAAGTCTCTGTCTAATAAAGTTACAACGTGTGCTGGAAAATTTCTTCCAAAATTTATGCTGTTTTGATATTATAAACATCATGTATAAATCAGAGTTTCTGCGCATGGGCGGGAAAGACGGACACCTGATTTGGGAAAGACGGACACTCGCAAAAAGGTGTCACGCGTCGTCGAATTATCTTTATTAAAAAAGATTAACATATTTCATCATGTATTTAGGAAAGAATTGGTTTGGGAAAACCCCCTTCCCGATCCCCCCTTTGAGCGAGAAAATAAAATGGTTTCCTTCAATATTTTAATTGGTGACGAATTAATCGTTTCTAAAAGCTGGCCTATTCCAACTGCTATATGACTTATAGTTACTTTTACATATATAATATGTAAGTATTTGCAATGTTAAATATTTGTTGGGCAAAATGGGTTCAAAATCTGTGTGTCCGTCTTTCCCTATCACTGGATGTCCGTCTTTCCCGACTTGGATACCATTTCTTTCAAACTTCAATAACTTTTTACTGAATATTCAAAACTTCACCAGGCTTTCAATGGATATTCAGTGATGGATCAAACTAACGCAATGTCGTCGGTTTAGCATGAATATGTTGTTTTTTAACGATTTACCAGCTATTTTTTTCACACACAAAATTACATCGGTTAGCGTATATACGCATTTTTTCTTTGTTTTGCTTATAAATTTGACAGCTGCGCTGCTAAAAATCGGCAGTTTAATTCAAAAGTGCTAATTCAGTCTATAGAAACATTTCCCATCACTGATTTGCTTCAAAAAATTATTGTTTATGAATTATGACAAGTGTCCGTCTTTCCCGCAGTGTCCGTCTTTCCCGCCCTTCCCCTACTACTGTCTTTATCTTTACATGTCGGTTTAATAACTTTTCCCACATATCCATCATAAAACTATCATGAACGTAGCTTAAAGTAGCATTGAGCTTACGATATATCATTGATTAACTTTTAAAATATTTGAAACATTTTTCTGTTTGACCATGAATAAGCATACCAAGATATTCGGAAGACGGTTTGAAGAATGCATTTCATTAAAAAAAAGGGCCGGACCGAACGACCTTCGCGGCCTTTCAGCCGTGACAAAGAACATGAATATGCAGATAACTAAACGGCATTTTTATCATCAGGTATCCACACACTGAAGAGCACACCGCAAACTATTCGCTTAGATGAAACAGGTTAGTATAATTTTAACCTACAATAAATCGACGATTTCCGACACGGTCCACACCGTGGACGACGGTTCGATGTTTCACACATATCAATTAACAGGTTGCAACTGAGCTCTACGCATGACATCTTGTCTGTCACAGCTTAACTGCCGTAAGCCACGGGGTCAACCTTCGGACAATGCACGGCAGAGGTTTTTGTCAAATTTATTCCGGATGCTGCTTCTTATGATTGTCATGACACTGTCAGCACACAACACTTGGGTAAAAAAATTCGCTGTATAAATTTTTGGAATAGTTGATTCGAGCTAAAATGGAAACGCCATTTAAGCAGGTTTTAATACAGGTGTTATTTTCTTTAGTAAACCAAAAAATTCTGGTTTAAACTGAGCACGAGTTTCGCTCTGTTGGTCTATCGGCTTGTTAATATTCATTTAGGATATGCTAAATATATTTTACAAACTTTATGCGTAGTTTCTCAAAAAAAAAACAGCATTGGTGCACCCCCCGGATTCGTCATTTTATTGTTTATGTCTATCACAAATACAATCTTATCATGTAAAGTGCCTTTGCAGCTGAAATAATGGGTGCAATAGAAAATTTTAATGCAGCTCTTATAATACGTGTCGCGGAACGAAACGAATCTCAACGGAAAATAACTGAGTAGTTTGGGGTAAACTGAAGATTCAGAAGATTATTCTGAAGCATCAACAATTTGGAAGTGTTACTGAACGACCGGCAAGAGGTTCAAAAGGCAAATGAGAGTCACGAACGGACAATCAGGTTGTCCCATGAAATCAAATACAATCCAGAGACAACCATTCGTGCGATGAAGGAAAGGCTGGATCGATCTGCCGATATCTGATCGAGCCATTCGAAGACGCATGGTAAAACGTGATTTGACGTTCTATTTTGCTCGAAAATGTCTAATAATCAGCGAGATTAAGTTCGAAAAAAGTGGAAAAGTCATTGCTGAAGAAGGTGAATTAGCGATTCTGGTAACAGCCTGTCTCTCTGTGACTACTCTACTGTGTCTCATACTCTACTCTCCAATCGCAACATAGCTTTGCTCGAAATTCTACAGCACAAACAGACCCAATACCTGAGCGGGTTCCTATAAACCAAGCTAGTGTAAGATCATTGAAGTCCCCATGACACGCGTAGTGTTCTTATAATTTATTACCAGAATGTCAGAGGCTTATGAACGAAGATCGACGATTTTTTTGTTATAGTATTAGGCATCGATTATGTCTTCATCATCTTAATTGGTAGGACATAAGGAGGTGACGTTCTGTTTGTTGTCAAGAATTTACTCCATTACACTTCCTAGTTGTTTCAATGACCTAGAGCAGTGATGGCCATGCGGCTCTTGTATATGGTCCTTGCGGCCAGCGGACTGATTTGATGGATAGTGAATAGGAACAATAGGTTAAATTTATTGATGTCAGAAGTCATTCCGGGCCGCGGAATAATATTGAGATGTGGTTTGGCCCGCACCATGCTTATACCGCGGCCACCACTGACCTAGAGCGTCTGTGCAAAGAGTGCATCGATCGGGTCGTATTTTTAAGTGTAGGGTGCATTACTCTCGATATATCGGAAATCCATTCTGTCGCTGGAAAACCCCAGGTTCTATTTCCTCGGTAACTGTATCACTGAGTATACACGACGTGCGTCTCCTTTTCAGTGGCTTCAATCTTACAGATTTGCACTGACGTACAATTATCGATTCAACATTCAACGGTCAGCAATTGTTCTTTGCTCTTGAGAGCTCATAAAAAATTGAAAAATTTAGTTTTCGAAAAATGACATGACAATAGCGTAACAATTAGGTAAGACAATTCATTTTACACGCTAAAAAAATCAGAAAAATTTATATATTAAACTCTAAGATAAAACTACCGCCAGCTGAAAAAACATGGTTTCGAGAAAAACGCGTTCAAAGTTTAAAATTTTGAGGTACTTCCCTTGTGGTGACCCTATAGCTTTTGCAATAACTTTTCAATGAGATCAGATAATCGAAAAATCGTTTTGGCACAACAATTCTGTACTATCTGTACTATTCTGTGCTATCAACCTTCCGAAAATATTCAATTTTTTCGACCTACCCGAGGAGGGTTTTTATAACCTTCTCTATGTACACAAATAAACTACGTTGTTTATAGCTAGGGATTAATTTGATCCCAAAATTCAAATTGCCATATCGCAGCAAAAACTTCTAAGCATTTTCGATGGTTTTTTAGATTGATTAGAAATTGTTTTAATGAACTAAATTATCAAATTATGAATGACCATCTGGTGGAGGCGACCTTTTCCAAGGGGCAGTTGTAAAAATAGACCGAAAAAGTAGGAATTTTTCATATTTGTGACTTTAACCCTTACTACCTAGAACGGTGCCCTACTTTTTATTTCTACCAGCCGAGAGCCGGGGTGGCTCGTGCTATATCAAGAATTCATCTCCACTGTACTCGGTCCTGGGCTACTCGTCGCCAGTCCGCTGCACGTCTTGACACACGCAAGTCTGCTTCAACTTGGTCGAGCCATCTAACACGTTGGGCCACTCTATGTCTGGTGCCGCGGGATTCTTGAAGAGAACGGATATCACTGCACAGTCGTGCGGCATCCTTACGACGTGGCCGGCCCTCCGTACCCGAGCAGGAGCAAAGAGCAAAACAATATCAAAATGTGTTATTGGAAATCGAATAACTCATATCAAAATTTGGTCTTATTTTGGCTGACATAGTTGGTAAAATAACCAAAAATAATATGAAAATTTTACTCCTTTAAGGCCAAAAGAATAACTACTTGTGTTATTTGAATAACAAAGCAATAACATGACTGTATTTAGAGTTTAGAATAACATATTTTAATATTATTAAGGTATTGAATAACAAATGCAGTAGTATATGAGATATTAAAATATTATCTTATAAAATATTTATAATCTACAATCTCTTTATCAATAAAATAAAATTGAATGAAATATATCGAATGTCATTTTAAGGTCAAAATAAGATATGATAACAAAATCAGTTATTAAACTCATCTTATAACCACTGTTTTAAATAACTACTCAATAACAAAATGTGTTATCAATGTATCTTCATATCTATTTATTTACTATTTGATGGGGCTTTCAACCATTGGTTCTTCATATCTGTTCAATAACAAAATATAGTATTATAACACAGTTTGATATTGTTTTTATATTATTTTGCTCTTCGCTCCTGCTCGGGTAGTCTCCCAACTTTCGGCAGGTGTACGATGGGAATCTCTCCAAGTAATGCCTGCTACTTGTGGTTTATACACCTACGCTACTCTCCACTATCCGTTTATGCTCCGCCAAAAATAGTCCGTAACATATTTCGTTCAAATACGGCAAGAGCACGCAGCAAAGCAAAGCCATGGGTATAAACGTCCTGTTGCGAAACTTCATTATCGACAGACTTCGCAGCCGGCTATTAGAGTACAGGACAGTTACGAGGCTATTGCAACGATCCTACTGACTCTGTTGCAGCACCTCCCAGCCGAGAAGCAAGAGCACGTATGTCTTCCGTAGGAAAAGTTACTGTCTCAAGGCGGTAAAGCACTACAGATTTGATTAGTGTTTTGTACATCGCCATATATACCACATATTTGGTTTTCGACGCATTGATTACAAATCACCCTATCCTCCTAGCCTTCGTTTCTAGTCTGGCGAAGATTCTCTCCGCCGTTCCAAGGTATCAAGTAATGAAGTCGAGATCGTCTGCGAAGCCTAGGTGTTGGCTACTCTTGCTGAAGAGCGTAATTCTCGTTTCAATGCCTGCTCGCCGGATCACACCTTCAATAACGATATTGTATAACATACAGGACAAACCATCCCCTTGCTGCAACCCTCTGCGCGATTCGAAAGGACTCAAGAGTGTCCTCGAAACACGCACATTGCACATCATTCGGTTCAGGATAGCTTAAATCAGCCGCATCAGTTTGTCAGGAAAACCGTACACGTGCATTATCTTGTGCATTGTCGATGCTTGATCGATTTGTGCAAGTAAGCAATAATCATGCAAAAAAGGCAAGTTTGAATTAATAAAGCAAGCAGAGTTATAGAACCGACCAGGGCGGACACTTCGATTTGATCTGGAATCTGCACGCAGACACCCCGGACACCAGAGAGAAATCCCCCATCGGATCCTTAGTAATAATCTGCAAGTATATCTTTACTTTGGCTAGCTTCTATTCATTTCGTTATCACAAGTAACCACGAAATAAGTCTACACGGTCCATTGAAGAGGTGATTACCATAATCTGCCATAGCCGTTCGCGTTCAACTGTATCGTATACTGCTCTGAAATCCACGAAAATATCAAACGTGGGCACGTTGTACTCCCGACATTTTTGGAGGATTTGTCCGAGAGTAAAAATTTTATCCGAGTAGTACGGGCCCCCATAAAGCCCGCCTGATTCTGCCCTATCAATTCTCTTGCTATTGGGAACAGACGACGCAACAAAATCTGGGAGAGCACCTTGTAGGCAGCATTGATCATCGTAATGCGTCGGTAGTTACAGCAATATAGACGTTTGTTTTCTTTTTTGTAGATGAGACAGACTACATTTTCCATTTACTCCTCCGGTCTTCTCCTTCCAAATCTATGAAATTATCCTTCAAAGTGCTGTTGCTAGCGGTTCTTGGCCATTTTTGTAGAGTTCTGTCGGAAGTAGGTGTCCGGCGGCTCTATTATTCTTCAGCTGACCGATTTCTCGCCGGCTCTCCTCGAGATTGGGATCCGGCCCGCTGTTGTCGTTTGTAGGCACCAGGAAAAAATATGGCCAAGCAAAATTTGTATATGCAAAAATTATATATGGGACATTTGTAGAAGTAGTAGTAGTGTAGTAGTGAAGTGAATGTTCACTTAACTACTAATGTGCTACTAGCATTGTAGCACCATAAATACAAAAGATGTAACCCAGCTTCATTCACAAAAGTTGTAAATAATAACTAATTCTTCAATCGTCCCATAAACATATTTTTCAAATTCTGCTTGGCTGAGACGGTACTGTCAAATGAATGTGAGTTGAAGTGAAGTGTTGATTATAACATTATTACAAAAATGTATTTGATTGTGGACCCAACTATACGATCACTTCTATCATCTCGCAAATTGCCGCAAAATTCTGAAATGCTATTTCCGTGTACCTAAACCAGTTTACGTAAATCAAAGTGTGATGCAGCACAACAAAAAGAGCGATTGTATCTTAAGTAATTTGCAGGATGTTGTGAACCTCATGCACATTTATCAATCCTAAAATGTTGACAAGCAAGCGGTTTTTGCTAGCGAACCCATAAGGAAGCTTGTGATATCAGGAAGTCCAACGAATGTTGACAGTCAATATTTATATTTCATTATTTATTAATTTAACAGCAATATTCGCCAATAATCGCATCAATTGGTGGCTGATCAAGTGCAAAGCGAGTAGAGCAAATGAACGAACGATAAATTCTCGCTCATTGCCGTACAGGTTCACGTCCGACAAGTATACATAAATGCCAAATTTATCACGATAAATAAAAACGAATGAGATTTAACTTAACGAATACCTGATTACCAATCAAACGAAACTGACACTCGACGGAGCTAATACGTCGTTCTCGATTCGGAATTCAACTCGCCACGCCATCGGTGTCGACCGCTCCGGGGCTGCTGGTCCGAAACGCGTCCCTCAGTCGAGCCAATACTCCAGCGGTATTCTGTCGAACAGCAGCTGCATAAAGCTGTGCAAATGTTCGGTTAGCTTCGCTCGCAGCTGAGGTTTCATCTCCTTCAGCAGCTCTTGTGCGTTCGAGTTGATGAACAAGTTCATTGCGGCATCTGCAATCAAAGGAATGGAAAAAAAGATAGAGACAGTCGACGGATGACAGAATTAGCGAAAATCGACACAGCGGCTTTGAATGTGACTGAGTACTACTGAGTAGTGGTATACTATACTAGGTACAGGTGATTGCTGCACCGATTGTGACGGCGACGAACCCCTCGAACACACTCAACAACCAGTTTTGTTGCGACCGCAACAATATAATGATTTAGTACATTCAGTGCCATTTTATGGCACCCAAAACTTTCAGGGATATAAAATCGTTATGTTTTATTTTAATTGATTGCTATGCGAAATAGAGTCGGGCCGAAAAGATTTTTTAATTTTGAAAGTAAACCAACAAATTAATTTGCAATCGAAAAACTTGCGGGAAATAGCTGAAAGAAACACATAACTGACCAAAATGCATCAAAAATTTGAAATTGTTGATGATTGGATTACACTATTTACAAGCTAATGTGAAATAATTTTCTCAATTGCACTTTTAAATGTATCTATCTATAAATAGGTTGCATTTAACTGAAAATTGAGTACCTAATGCTTCTCAGAATACCCTTAAAGTGTACAAACTCGGATTCTGTGAGTTTTTCAACAACAAAAAATCGTAGTAGGGTAGATGCTCCATTAGTTGCGCTACTAAGCACAATATAACTTCATTTTTCTTGTTTATTGAGATATATGCTTCAATTAATGCTTGTGGGATATAAATTTATCAAATACAAGGTATTTGTCACAAGGCAAGACAATTGCTTTCGTTGTACGAGAAGTTTTATAAAGAAAAAATGAATTTTCCGATTTAATTATATTGTACCAACAGTTGCGCTAATGTTTCCTTAATTAAGTTTGGCGTTCCTTTAATTGTGTTATTCCATATACATTGCTAGGTTGCTAAGTGAAAAAAATTCGTAACAAAACTATAGAAATGAGCGCCTATAGTTGTAAGCTCCAACTGCGCGTATAGTTGCGTTAGATTTTAGAAAATTGGTATTTTAGCAAATAATGCTTTAATTTTCAATGGTGTAGTCTAACTACCAATACTTCTAAGAACCTGTTTTATATAATGAAAGTAATTGTTTTATTTAAAATGCTACGGTGACGAAAATTTGCATTAATACACTCAAGTACTTTTTTTACACGGTTTGTTTTTTCGATTAATAAGAACAGGGCAACTTTGGGACCATTCATTTATATCTCAATACATTTTGGAGTGACCCGACATTCGTCACGTAGTTTGTAAATGGTTCCTCAGTTGTACCGTTCTTGAGTAATCGGAAAAAACAAACTGTGTAAAAAAAGACTTGAGTGTAATGAATAGTAGCGCAACTATTGGTAATACCACAACTATTGGATCAACTACCCTAGGTATAAAAAAGTACGCATCACAGTAAATAATGCAATTATTGGCAACAAGCAGCCGAAATTGGTTAAATTTTCTACCCAAACACTGAGTGTGTACACTTTCATAGCTTGCTGAGTATTTTTTACCAAGTTTTAGCTAATTCCAACCAACACAAAAGCAAAGCCGTGGGCTTAAACCATCATTAGACATTACACTTCTTTATCGACAGACTTCGCAGCCGACTGTATAGAGTACAGTTATAAGTTTATAAAAGATTAAACAACATGACAATAACGCGAGCATTGCTTGATATCGTATGTGAAATGATATAAAAGAGAGCAAACAAACATAATTCGTCATTTTCCGTTTAATACGGGGCCTTGGGAATTGGGGAAGCAAACAGAATAGACCACATCAGGGCGGGATGGAACATCAGGATAAGACAGATTCAAAAGAACCAGCTTGTTATTATAAGATCGCTGCAGTGCGAGCAACCCCACTAACACAGTTGTTATATAGTAGTTGTAGCTACCCATCTACGACCAATTCTGGTCATAAATAAGTTTATGCAACTAAAAGTGCTGAAATTGTGCTAGTGTAGATGGTGCAGTAGTTGTGGTAGTCTGGTAGTACCTGTTGTAGTGGAAACTCGAATTATTCAGTTATTTTTGCAAATTTGATCAAACAAGTTTGATGCTTACCTATAATGCTGGAACTGGTAGTTCAATACTTATCAAACTTGTACCAAAATCTGCAAAAATAACTGAATAATTCGAGTTTCCACCACTACAGGTACTACCACAACTACTGGAGCATCAACCCTACTTGAGAAATGTATGCTTAAAGTTGAAGTTTTCTGAAGTTTTGCTTAAAAATCTTTTTCAAGAGTTTTTTGAGTTTTTTGAATTTGTGTTCTTCATGATTTCTCTTGATATTCCATTAGTTGGATTAATCTTTATATACCTACATGATTTGAATCTTTAATACTTTAATACTTTATTTTTTTAATTTTATTTATTAGGAGAAGGAAAACCCCTGGGAGTGAAGCTGCTCCTCTTCTCCAACAGGCACAAAACCTTCCTATATTTTCAGTCATTTACAATGGATTGCACTTCCAGTGAGTGAGAACTCTTTTAAGGAAGTGCATAATTATTACATTTAACAAAAAAAACAATTGCTTAATTGCATAACTACCGGATGAAATATACGATACAGTACAGCTGTGGTGATTCGTTCGAACTCCCCCGTTGGCGTGGCGAGTTGAATATACTTTAGCTATTGTTAAACAATTTTTGTGCCCCGATTTGGCTGTTACCTTTCAGGAACAAGAAAGCAGACATGATACAGCACGATCAGACAAGGCGCAAGAAATTTGATTAACATCGAAATAACGAGCTTACTTTCGTGATTAATAACAGTACGAAGAAATATACGAATAAACGAAAGTGTTTTAATGAAGAGTTATTTGAATTTTCTTAATGTTTTGCTGGAAATTTTCTGAAGGATTGGAAATTCTGTTTGATGAGTTATCTCAATGTTTTGCTTGGAGTTATTTTCTCCGTGATTTCTCATGGTCATGAGCATCTCTTTCGGATTCTCGCTCTTAGATTTTTACTGCAGTTTTTGTGAGTGTGTATTTAGCCGTCAGTCACGGTCGTCGTTCGATCGTCGTTGCAACCAGAACAGTTAATACCGATTATTGGCGAGTGCTCAGACTCTCAACCGTATATGTAAGGGAAAGGGTATGATGAAGAACAAGACACGACCGCATATATAGGCGACGCAGGACTACGTAAGTCTCTTTTTAGTTATAGTAGCATGTATCCATGCTTGTAATCATTCGATTGTTCATATATACATGCTATATGCAACATATATAGATGCTACATGCGTTGTATGTAACATTTATCAAAGTAGTAACATTGAATACGTTCAATCCTCAAAAGATTTCAGAGTTATTTCTATGCGCATTTGGAAACAATTTAACAAAATCAAGAACACAAACTATTGCTTTCCTGCTACCTTACAGAAATTAAAGATTGTTTTTATTACCCATGGTTCCCCACGTTGAAGGGATTTTACCAATTCAATCCCATTTTATCAACAGCACAACTTTTCAATACACTTCTAATGAAACGGCAAGCATGCGTATTCATACAGAGTCATATTATAACCGAACACTACAGCTGTAGTACATTTTTCCAACACAGATATCAAATTCGCCTAAGTTTAATCGGTTTAATCGCGTTCGTAAAAAATCTGTTGGTACAGGGGGGTTTTGTCACTCTTTCTGGCATACTTCCCAAGCGAGGACATCAAAATGGTCTAGGTTTAATCGCGGTGTTAAGAAATCTTGTTGAAATGACGAAAATTGGTCACTTGTTTTGGCTTATTTCCCCAGCACAGATATCAAATTGATATAGGTTTAGATCATCGTAATGAATCTTCCAACCAATCACGAAGCGAGAATTCTGGTAAAACATAGGTTCATTATTTTCAATTTTTCAATAGTTCATCATCAAGAATCCATACTTTTCTTCATTTGGGCCAATTCTTAGAAGATTTTCCAGTCGATTGGTATAAGAATATTGTAAATTGATCGGGAAACCACTAAGCTATTAGCGTTCAAAACCTGACCGCTTTTCGAGAAAGATTTTTTGGAATTACCCTCTATACCAGCTACCTTCCTGAAAGACGTAGTCCTACGTCAAAAAAATCAATGCAGAATCTGTATCCATGCAACCTAGTGCGCCTCACGAGCTGTTGGCTGCTCATGAGTTGCTGACCACATGAGTGAGCTGTGCAGAAAGACGCTACGTGGCTGTGCGTTCACGAGTGTGTAGGTAGCAGAATGTATGCATAGAGCACCGGCTGTTGTTTAACGTACGCTTGCGTCAGTGGCGCGGCGTAAGCGTTAGATGCTACGCTTCTCATACTCGCTCACAAGTGAGTGGGCATCGTTTGCTTCTCGTTCGATTTGTAACATTGTATAAAATATCGCAGTTTCACGAGAAAAATCACACACGGTATGACCAAATAATTGTTTCAAAATAACATAAAAGTGGCTAAAATATGATACGAAAACGATACAAGAATGACATATGATGTAAAAACGAATTATGCAAATAAAATGATATAAAACTAACACAAAAGTTGCACAAAAATATACCAAAGCGAAACGAAAATCATAAAAAGTCATACAAAAGAGGTTGAATGTGCGGTTGAAAACCTGGTTTATAGCGCTCCCAAGCAATCTTTTTAAGACGAGAGCATGCTTATGGCATGCTTCCCAAGCACAGATATCAAATTAGTATTAGTCTAAAGGTCGTAAAGAATCTTCGACCTGTTGGGACGGGGAAACTCTGTCACTGTTTTTCTACAAGGAAAGTAATCGAGATCACAGCAAACAGATGGTATAATCAACTATCCTCCCTTTCCGTGAAGCAAGCCGATCACGAAAAAAATGTATAAGGATATTTGATCTTGAAACTTTTCGTTGAGTTTCACTAATTGGTGATTGAGAAAGAAATACAACTTTCTTTCATCAACCTTCCCACCCCTCCCTGAGAAAGTACGTCACATCATGTCAACCCCTCCTTCACAACAAAAAAGTTAAATATACAATCCAAACTTTTTATATTAAGTTATCAATTCAATTCTCTTAGACGTACGCGAATATCCCTCAGAGTTTAATTAAAACAAATCAAATAACAAAAATGAGCTTCATTAAATAAAAACAATAAATTTTTTGAGGTTATTCGTCATTGATCTCCGAATTTTGAAGATGATCTCCGATTGCTACGAACCTGTACTGATGTGTCGTCGATTAATGTTTCGCGCATATCCACGTCATTTTCATCCTTGAATTCGTCTGATCCGGTTGGAAGAACTAAAACTTTCTGCTGACGTCTTGCAACAACACGCCTTGAAAGTACTTTTCCGACGGAATTTGTGGATCATTTTGAGTATTTTTTGCGCTCATTCAGCATTACCTGAGATGCGAAATAAAGTGCACAAGTGGGATAAACTTCGTTCTGAAGCTTTTGAATGAGGGACAGTATAAGAAGAACCCTAAAACCAGCCTTGAACTTCGATATGAGTTTAAGTTCATCGATTGAATTCAGTACGAATATCGAGGGGCAACATTGCCCTTGGTCTCCCGTAGCTCCTTAGCAGTTTGTGCGACTGCTATTGGCGGTGGTAAAAATGTTAAGCAGGACGGTGCTCAAGGTGCTCCTTAGTGATGTACAGCAGGTTCTGTAAAGCCTTAATGGAGAGTTCATACTAGAACCCCGCTATGTCACAAATCGTCACGATTTTGTCAACCCCCCTCCCACTATAAGCGTGACGTACTTTATGCATGACCCCTAATTTATATAATTGCTACATCTATTACGAGTTGATGGGTATCCAAACCATAAAAATCCATTCATAATTGACAGAACTAAGTGTTCAAAATCTTTCATATTTTCGTGATGCTCACGTGTTTTTATTTTTTGGAATGACACCCTATCCCGAACCTTGCCGTAACACGTAGGCTTACGTCAAAATACAGGTAGAGTTCCGGCAAAGATATTTTGTACTAAATTAAGATAAGCTTTATTTAAAATTAAACGCAGTAGACGTATGAAGTTGAAGTAGAAATTGAAGCTACGTTGTATCAATCTAACTAGCAAAACGAGACTGCTACATGTTGCAAAAGTTTTGTGTCCCATTATCTACCTAAGTATGGGCCTAGGCCGGTGATCTAAATATATATTGTGCAGCGAAAAGCAATGAAACGGCTTGTTTTCATTATTCTAAACGAAAACATCAAATGACTCATCCTGAGAACAATAACTCGATATCGCAATGCCTACAGTTTCAATCCCAAATACGAATTAATGTATAACCTCAAACTAGGATTTGATCTAATTAGCGAGTTAACTCACGTATAATCGGGTTCTGGTTGGCGGTGTTGTCAACGCCCATTTTTATATCCTTCACACTGAAGTCCATCTTCGCCTGATCCACGTTCAGGTATGTAAAACCATCATCACCTTGATAGGGTGAAGTTTTGAAGTATATCTTCGCTTTGACCCCGTCTAAAATACAAAAATCATAGGTTCAGATATGACAAGCACAAGCGCAACTATCGTGCAACTTACCATACTCTCCCCAGTACTCGCCGGAACCGGAAGCCTGAATCAACAGCAAAACGCCAGACGATGTATATTGTGCTCGGGCTTTAATTTTTGGAATTTCAAACGTCATCTGGAACTGTAGCGTATCGATATCGGAGCGGACGTTCACCACGGTTAAGTTGCTAACGCCGAAGGCTTCAATATTTCTGAAGGTAGCCCGATAGCCGTCGGGGCCGCTGCCAAGTGCAATGCCAATCTCATCCACGATAACCGGTTCAACCTACGGGCGAGAAGGGGAATGAGAAAGCATGGCAACGCATGTATCGTGTGACCCACAAAGTCACCAAAACTAAATAGGAACATTAGTATTCTGCGGCAGTCGGAACGTTTGTTTACATGTGAAATTTACCCACGCTTTGAAGAAACAGATAATGAATTAATTATAGTTTTATGGATGACAATGATTCGGTTAGCTTGTACATGTCAGGAAACGTACTCAAAATAAATAATCCGGTGAAAATTTATTCATTGGGAGTTCACCTATTTACTTCAACGTACCTCTGTAATTCCAATTTCTGGGATGCCACCTTTCCTTAAGTGCTGTGCCAGTTTGTTTCCCGCAAATCGGAGACACTCGTTCAGTTCAGGATCGTCTCGTGAGCAGCGGTGCATGTAATATGCTAAGAATGAATAAATAGAAACTTTTTAAGTATTTGGGTAACAACTTGAAAGTACTTGAAAAAAGTTTTAGTATCATTTAAATTCATATCACATTTAGTTTATAATTAATTCACCGAACGATTGATTACACAAACATTTTAATTTAACTGATTTACAATACTGATGATACGTATCTCAATAAGTTCGATAATGTCGTCTGAAGAATTTGCATAATTGTAAGCAAATTTTCGACCACTCAAAATTGAATTGCGGTTAGAGATAGTTCCTCAAGAGAAAAAAAAATCTACTTCTACTTCTGCCAGTTGATGCCGATAAAAATCTACAAAACACACCGCAAAAAACACGACATCAACCAACAATCTGATCGCACAGCTGGTTGCGACAAATTTCACGGTGAACCAGATTTTCAACCTGCTAATCACTGTTACTCCCCGTCCACCGTACCGAAAGGCATCGACCGCCTCGTGCGGTCCAACCGTCATCGTCTATCACGCACGCAGAATCCACGACGTCGTCGACGACAACGACGACGCTCTTCCAACGGTTCTCAAGTACTATCGCACTAACGCGTATTAACAAACCACCGGTAATCTGAACGAATGGGAGTACCTATTTAACAAGTGTTTTTTTTTCTTCTTTTTCTAACGCAGATCAATGATTATGGAGCACGGAGAGAGCTTTGCAGGTACGTGTTACAGTAGGCAGGTATACTTACGCTGTTCTTGGGCGAGCGTCAGATGAAGCAAACCGCCAATCAGCAGCGGCAGCAACACAGGGGTCAACGAACGCATTCTCGTGGTTTCTATTGTCAATCCTTGGAACTTTTCTGTTGCCTTTTGGGGGGTGTTCAGACAGTCTGCGGGCCGTCGACGAGAATTGATCTCGACCTCGGTTTGTAGCAACGGCAAGACACGGGTTTGCAATTTTCAGCTGATTTGTGGCGCCGGAGTGTCGCGTAATTGGAGGTTTTTCTTCTTTTTTCTCCTTCTTCGTGTGGCTATGGTAGTTTAATCGAATCCAAACAAACTGAAAAGAGGAAACGAAATATTGACAAACACAGTTAGTTAGAGAGCGGCTGCGGAAGGAAGAAAGCTGCGGCCAAATTTCATCATCATTATAAACCTGTTGTTGCGTCTACAAATCAAAGATAAGCAGCACGAGATTGCGCAAGAGTAAATACGTAGCATAGTTGACCTCATAAATGCTTTATTATGGACTTTTTGGAGCGGTAAACAAAGCGGCTTTCGTTTTGTTTAATTATTTTCCTAACAGCATTTCCAACTTCGAACGTCCAAATTTTATCCAAATTCCAAATTTTATGAGGGTAATAATAACCAATTTCTATAGTTTTATAGTGGTTATACCTACGCAATACTAAGAAGTCGCACAGTAAACCGAAAAAAGACAAATCACGCAGATGCATTTTGCTGTGAGAATGACTTTGTAAAGAAAACTTTGATTACGTTTCATATACAACCATAATAAAACTAATTGACGACGTAACATCTCCTATAAAATACTGCCATTGCTTGTAAAACAACCAACTAAATAATATTTAGCCACCTTGCTTTTAGATTCAATACCCATCTCTCACCCTTATCTGCTACCTTTTATATCCCAGTCACCTAGTTGCCTCCTAATTTTAATTCGTCCGGTATAATTTGCGTAAATCAGATCCCATAGTGGTCCTTGGCCTCTTATCCAACTCCAATCCCTATCTCCTCGTGGTACCAGTCGGAATACGAGCAACCTTAGCGGCGATCGGGTAACCAACACCCGGTGAAAGCTAAGGTCATATACCAACAGGGAAGGAGGCACTGTGTTGACTCGGGACTATCAGATGGTAGCCCCATCACGAAACTCAGTAGCGTCACCCTAATAAGGCAACCTACCTAAACCCACATTACTACAAACATTCAAGCAAATACGGATCGGAATATCCGGTATCGATCAAGACGACGAAACAAGAAAGACTAATGGTCGATACTTGGAACTGCTGTTCGCTAAATTTAGCAGGTGGCGACAGGGTGCCACTAGAACACTTTGAATCTCGTAAACTCGGCATGGTAACTCTGCAGGAAATTTGTCGCGAATGGGAGAAAATTTGGAAGATCCCTGGCTGAAAGGTCCAGTTTTATCAGAGCTGTGGCAGTACCAACAAACTGGGAATCGGATTTATAGTATTGTGCAGAATGCAGGATCGCGTGAGAGATTGGAAGGAAGGCGATCAACGAGAGAATGTGTCTATTGAGGACCTTTAATTACAGCATCATCAACGTGCACTATCCGCACGAAGGTAGATCTAACGATGAGAAGGAAGCGTTCTTCACGTCT
This sequence comes from Sabethes cyaneus, assembly GCF_943734655.1. Lineage (NCBI taxonomy): Eukaryota > Metazoa > Arthropoda > Insecta > Diptera > Culicidae > Sabethes > Sabethes cyaneus. Next base: position 54,516,020 of record NC_071355.1, read on the forward strand.
AGATATCAAGATCATCATCAGGGTTTTGAATGCCCAGCTCGGCAGGAAAGAAATGTTTAGAACGGAGATTAGACCTTATAGCCTGCACACCAATACGAACGATAACGACCAACGATGTAGAAACTTCACAGCTTCCTGAGGTCTGGTGATCCGAAGCATCTTTTTCCCACGCAAAGATATCCACAAAGCTACATGGAGATCCCCTGGCCAACGGCGAAGAACTACAGAGAATAAAAGATAATTGATTTAAAGGGGAATGCCAACAAGCGGTGGAGAGAAAGAAAACTGCTTGGAAAAATTATCTGAACATTGCCACTAGGGAAAACTTGGCCAAATACTGACGAGCAAGAAACCACAAGTTGATGCAACAACTGTTTCGAACTAATGACACGCACAATTTTTACGAGAAGGTGATCCTAAATTAACTAATGTTTATTTGAGCGTCTTAGAGCTGGTTTATTTGAGCGTCTTATAGGTGATTCTATCTCGTAAGATCTTCACACCGAAACCTAACATGTGTGGGGACGAGAGAGGGAATCCAATCACAAACGAATGCGAGGTGCTCGACAAGGGGAAGCAGTTCTTCGCTGAACTCATGACGCTCCAGATGACGCTCATTGGCGAAGTTGTAGAAGGAAGCAGAACGAAAGTTAACCTAGGTGTGCCCACGGAAGATAGTAATGTCTCAGCACTTGATCTCTAAGAAGTCAAACGAGAAATCGGGTCGGTGAAGACCAACCAAACCGCAGGTGAGGGCCGTCTACCGGCAGAACTTTATAAACATGGCCGAGAAACGCCGGCAACAGCCTTGCACTGGGAAATTTCCAAGGTTTGGGTAGTAGAGAATTTACCGAAGGATTGGATGAAAGGAGTGAGTGGTTGGTCCTATCTACAAAAAGGGTGAACGGCTCACTGCAGCAACTTTCGCGGCATAACGCAGGTAAATACCGCCTGCAAGGTAATCTCCCAGATCCTATTCGAGAATTATCAGGCGGGCTTCCGGGGGCTCGCGCTACTGCGAACCAAATTTTCACTATCCGACAGAACTTGCAGGGAATACAACATGCCCACGCATCACATCTTTGTTCTTTATTGATTTCACAGCAGCATACGATACAATCGATCGAGATGCACGACAGATCTTGCAGATGCACGAACACGGTTTTCCGCATAAACTGATGCGACTGATCAGAGCTAGGGCATTGGATATTTTCGGCATGCTTCTCACTATTGGGCCTATATTGTTTTCGTGTTACCTGTACTTCAAGAACCAAATTAACACCACGAAACGAATATGCAACCAAAATAGTGTATATTGGTAGGAATAAGCGATGATTTTCCCCCAAAATGGAAACAACCTTAAAAACAGGTCCCTCCACTCTATAGGGATCTTTTGAATCGAATGATGTCTTTCGTGTGCATCTCGAGTCCCATTGAGACGCGGCGAGGGTTAAGACAGGGAGACGTGGCGGCGCTCTAGAGGGGTGCTCCGCCGAACGGGCATCGAGTTCGAGCAGAAGGTGCTGCAGACGATATTTGGCGAAGTACAAACTGAAAGCGTAGAGTGGCGGAAGTGTATGAATCACAATTTACAAGCACAACTTGGAGAGATTTCCATGATACAGCTGGTGAAAGCCGGTAGGATATAATGGGCTGGTTACCTCATAATGATGCCGGACGACACTCTTCAACAAGCCCACTAGCGTCAGGAACACAGGGACTTAATATGCAAGGTAGCTCGATCAGGCCGAAAGTAGTTTGTGACTTCTGAAACGCCTTGGAAATTGGCGACGAGTGGCCCAAAATCGAGTTGAATGGAGACGACTGCTTAAAACAGCATGATCCACCATAGCTCTATGCTGCTAACGACGAAGAGAGAAGTTTATTGAAAAGTAGGGTATGTTGCTGCTTCGTCGTAAATGCCTATTCCCGTCCTATCCAACTCAAATTATTGAAAATATCAGCGATTTTTATGACACACAATGCAAAATTCATTATTCCCTAATATTTTAATTTGTTGACTATCATACGCGATCAATCAAAGTGAGCTGAGATCTATTTAAATGCTTTTCATCAAAGAATTCCTAGCAGCCAAATTTCCTACGTTTTTTTCGTGCGACGAAGAAGAAAATGTCGACTAATCGTTTCAATGTCCGTCATTCATAAAATGAAAATAACTCAGGCAACGCATTATCGTTATTCTGCAGCCGGGAAAACTTGCATGACCAGCAGAAATTTTGCAGAATAACATTTGTCATGCCGTCCTACCCAAATACATGCGCGCTAGCTTCGTAAACATTATCGTTATTTTTAATTCGGACGATGAAAAATTGTGATGGACGGATTTTAAAACGGTACGACGAATTCATGAAATAAAGTCAGTTGCGTAATTTCAATAAAATGCTTTACTAATCGCTTTTTAGTGAACTCAAAGTGCACGGATCGGAAGGTAAGTGTGTTTGAGTCAAATGAGCATAAGAACTTTTGAAGTATTCATTAAATCCACCTAAGAAATGATGAAAATTAGAGTGGCTTTCCTTACTATGACGAGAATTATACAAATAATATCATTGCATGGGTAAGTGTGTGACACGTATGCAGGGAGTGATAGAAATAAAAGAATAAAACAAGAAAAAAGGTATTAGACCACCTAATATAGCGTGCGGCGGTAGTTTAGTTAGCAAAACATTCGGGTACCAACCGAAACAGCGTAGGCACGACCACCTATCATCACCCCGATATATTTTTGGTCATATCGAAATTTTGCAGTTCATCAAATTAATCATTCTTCTTATCAGATAGTTCCTCATTTTCCATAAAAAAAATTTATACAACAGTCAACAATGCCAAAAACATTCATTTCCCTATGCCGGTAATGTTTAATTACAAAACCAGCATCCGGTCTATGACACACTGACTGCACCCGGCTGAAACTCCCATCTTTAAAGTTATAGCTCTTTAAAATCTTGTTAAGGGGACACATACATCCGAACACTTTAAAAATCGCTATTTTTATTACAGATTGGTAGTTTGGAGAAAACTTTTATAACGTTTAAGTTTTGTACACAAAACACAGCCCCAGAGAAAAAACGCAAAATGATAAACTTTTATTTTTCATCCATCCCTATTTCTTCTCTTTTTTTGGACAAATTTTATCCTTCGCGCCAAAAAATAACAACAGATCGTTATGTCCATCAACACTTGTAACAAGTAACACTTTTTTGAAGGCTAATAAATACCGATGACCTCATTTGCCCAATTTTCAAAAAGGGACATTGACTGGAGTGTGAAAACTATCGAGGAATTACATTGCTCAATTCTGCCTACAAGGTGCTTTCCCGTATCCTATTCTGCAGACTGAGACCGTTAGCGGAGTCCTTCGTCGGCGGGTACCAAGCTGGTTTTCATAAGGGTCGCTCCACGACGGATCCGATATTTACCCAGCGTCAGTTGCTAGACAAGTTCCGCGAGTACAACTTGCAGACACACCATCTGTTTGTGGATTTTAAAGCGACGTACGATTCAGTCAAATGAAATGAGCTGTGGCAGATAATGTTAGAGCATGGTTTTCCAACGAAACTAGTTACCGTGAAAGCACCTAATTCTGATCACCTAAGGCATGATTCATCTTTGAGTTCCTACTGAAAAATATAGCTTTGATATTTATTAACGACAGTATGTGTCTTTAGCAAGTATTTTCAATTATGTTTCATGGAAAAATACTAAAATGCCTAAATTATTTACCGAAAGTTAAAAAAAATGCATCATAGTATGATGCATCAGTGCACCAAATTCCGATCATCAGTTATAAGGGGTGATTCTAATTCCGATCACAGGTGTATCTAATTCCGATCACGTCATGATGAGCTGTTAAAGCAAAAAACTTTTGTCAACTCGTACCATATGGATCTGAAATGTGTTGCTTTTATGTAGTTTGACGACAATCCCCCTACCAGTCATCTGCTACTTGCGTTAATGATCATTATTATCATTAGCTTAATATTTATAAAATTTGTGTACTCAAAAGATCGACAAGCGGATTATAAAACTTTCCTCTTCTTTTATCTTTGTTCAACTGTTACAATTACAATAAAATTGGGTCACTTCGACATTTTCATAAAGCTTTGATCATAAATAATAGTAAAAATCAAATCAGAAAGGTTGTGTTTCAGACATGACCGCGTAGTTGGCGTAGAACTACGTGAGGTTGGTTTTCACGAAGAAACCTCGAATGTTAAAGAAAACTTTTTACACTATATTGGTATATGTGTAGCGTAAAATAGCGTAAAGTGAGAAAAAACAAACAATATAGTAATAATATTATCTTGCTGTACCGTATTTATGGTAGGTGAGCTATTTTGTGATATCAAAAACGAATATTTTTACCAGTGCCAAAGTCGGAGTATTTCAGTATAGAAATTTGCTTCACGCATCCAGCTATTAACAAAGTTCTAGGAGAAAACTTAAGTCCTCAAAATAATATGTTATTGTTATATTAAAACAACACGCATTAATAAGATAGTTCATAACTGCGCTGTCGCTGTCGCTTGTTTGCAGCGTTAGAAAAGCAAAACGTCTGAGCCTTTCAGTTGGCTTGGAGGTACGGCACTGGTATAATAACACGATCAAATGAATATGTCAAATTTATAACAGGATGAGTTCTAGATAATAAGTATTTTATAACAAAGTCTCCTTTGCGTTTTGTTATAAACTTGGTCTTGTTAGCGGTTGAAATAACTAAAATTGTAACAAAATTTGCTCAAGGCATATCACAAATATATCAAATTATGATATAATTTTATCTGGTTTATATCCATATGAGTAACAAAAATCAGTATTCTGTCTTGCTGTATAATCAAATTGTGACAAAGCGATTTATAAGTAACAGAACGAGATAGAATCTTGGTAGAAACATTTATAATAAAGTTTGATAAAAATATCAACTTGAGCAACAATTCAGTAAGATTTTTGCTAGAATCATCTAATCAGGAAGCTAGACGTCACATGTTCGAATCTCGACTGAAAGAGTCAAAGGATTTGTAGCACAATTGTCCCGTATTGTCGTAGCCTGTAAGACGAAGTCTGTCGTATAAAAACAGAAGGTCAAAATTCCAAATCGAAATGTAGCACCTAGGCTATGCTGTGCTCTGTAGTAAATAAAAAACACGCAAGTTTATTTTGCTTCTTTGTCTTGAATCAGCAGAAGCCACAAGCTTGATGCTTGTGAAGATGCAGAGGATTCCCTGGTCTTTATTAGCAACAAGTATTGGTCTAACATTCCTTCCCATCCCACCAGGACCCGCACTCGGACAAGGCCGGCGTCTGTATCAATCAACACGCAGGGACCTGATAAGGTTGCACAAAAAGGAACAGTGCGCTTTTTCCAGCCATCATTTTGCAATTTTCATCGGTCCTGGTCAATAACGGAGTAGCAGCACACGGGCGGAATCCTATGCTTGTGCCGATGCTCATGCTTGCTTATGCTAATCAGCACCAGCCACAAGCTTGGTGTGTGTAATGGTCGTTCGTGCCAGGGAAACAAGACTATCATACGGAAAATGTATGGAGAATTTTTAGCTTGAAAGCTTTCATTAATTATCACTATTTAGCGATTGGCAAACAATCTTTTCAAGAAAACCATACAATTGCTGCATCGTTTATGATCAAAATCCGTTTTAAATTGGAAGAGCGTTTAGCGTTCAAAACCTTTCATTCTTTCGTGACGGTGGCTTAACGCCAAATTTTGGTTGACACCCTGCCGTAAGACGTAGTCCTACGTCAAAAAATTTTGATAATCCTACCATGTTATCAGGTTGCAATCAATCCTAAAATCCAAATAGTAACTTCGTTCGCTTGCATTTTGCCAGTTTATAACTTTGATATAGTGATCGGAATTAGAAGCAGAAAAAAAATTATGTTCATAATTCCGATCAATTACTTTAATGGAATAAATTCCGCAAATTCAGCATTTTTTCAGCCAAATTTGATACAGAACGGTTATATATGCTTGTATCTATTAGTTATCATAGAATACCGAAGAAGGTAATATGTTTTCACGCTGCTATGATCTTAGCAAATTTGATCGCGCGCTTAGCACTTCGGCTAAGAAAATACATTTTGAGGGCGTTTTTTGCTTCTGCCTGTCGAATTTAATTTATTTTGAAGTGCATGGTGCCCCAAATGCAGTCATTTTTCAACAACTGACACATAAGCACATAGCACAATAACTAAGCGTACTCATTTACTACAGATTTTGGCACAATTTTCTAAAAATTGACCATTTAGGTTGAGTGATCGGAATTAGGAGCTGATCGCAATTATGTGCGGTCACGGTAAGCTGATTCGTGCGACGCTGGACGGATCTAAATCATACGTTAGAATAGCGGTCCTCAGCTGCTTTCGTGACGTTGGAAGGACTGAAGCAAGGGGATGCACTCTCTAACCTGCTATTCAACATTGCCTTGGAAGGTGCATTACGAAGGGCAAACGTGGAAAGGGATGGAACTATCATCACGAAATCTCACATGCTTCTTGGTTTTACGGATGACGTCGATATCCTCGGATTCGAACGTAGAGCAGTGGAGGAGGCCTTCAGACCCTTTAAAAGGGAAGCGGCGAGATTGGGACTTACCATTAATACCGCCAAAACGAAGTACATGGTTGCTGGTAGGGAACGTGGGAGCTCAAGTGGTGTTGGTGCAGAGGTGGAGTTAGATGGGGAACGATATGAAGTAATGGAGGAATTTATTGCATTTATTGGAATTAGTTGCAGCCACGAATCGGACTGTCTACGGTTTACGTAGCCAGCTGAAGTCCCGTAGGTTGCAAATTTGCACAAAACTGGCGCTCTACAGAACACTAATCCTCCAGGTGGCTCTTTACGGACACGAATCATGGACGCTAAAGGAAGCTGATCGACGAGTGCTTGGGGTTTTTGAGCGTGATATTCTGCGATTTATACTTGGTGGCAAAATGGAAAATGGAGTGTGGCGCAGACGCATGAAACACGAGCTGTGCCAAGTATACAAATATGCTGATATAGTAAAGGTGATGCAATGTGGCAGGCTGCGGTGGGCTGTTCACGTGGCCAGAATGCCCGACGAAGGAGTAGCCAAAACTATTTGCAGCAGAAAACCAGGAAGAGGCCGTAGACTCCGAGGCAGATCCCGCACTCGGCGGGTGTGTGCTGTCGAAAATGATGCGCGTTCAGTTTGTGTTCGTGGGGATTAGAGAACGGCAGCCCAGGACCGACGGTACTGCAGGACCATAATTCGTCCGGCTCAGGATCGGTAACGGACCGTTGCAACTAAAGTAAAGTAAGATGAAAGTAAAGTAGATACCGTTTGACGGGAAATACCCGTATTTGAGCAACAGCAAAGTTGAACAACCCTACTAGCACGGTTGTTACAAACCAGTTGTGGTAACCGATTTACGACCGATTTCAGTCATAAATAATTATCTGCAACCATAAATACGATAAGTGTGCTACTTGGGAGCATTACAAAGTTGATCAAAGTTCATCAAATAGCACGATACCTAGCTGGTTTGCGAGAGAATCATTCGACATTTATTTTGCAACAAATCCTAGATAAGTTCCGTCAGTGCCGGCTACAGACCTATCAACCGCTCGTGGATTTGAAAGCGGTGTACGATTCAGTTAAACGAAATGATCTATAATAGATAATGCTTGAACATGATTTTCGACGAAACTGATTGAGCTGAGTTAAACAAATATTGAGCGACGAACTCAATTATAAATTCATGTACAGTATTGTTTCGATAACGAATGCCTATACACAGATAGCACGAGTCACTGAAACTGAAAAATCGCGGTAACCCTACTCTTATGACATTCTCCTCTCTGTCGCTCGAGTAATTGGACCGTAGTGAGTAAGGACTCTATGCACCATTTCAGCAGCTGTCATTTGTTTTGTTTTGTTTGATTTGCCATTTTATCATGAATAGACTGAACACCTAAACCACGCCTGGGTCCATTTTACTTAAAAACGATGCCAGCCTGAACATATCAGCTATTGATGTTGCGCTACAGGACAATAATCACCAAGTTCTCTACTGGGCGGGTATTTTGCAATTTAGTTAAATTCTCAGTTTTGAAAGATGATAACACTTGAACGCATGATCAGAATATTGTAATATTGATGCCAAAATGTGAAGAATTGTGTTCAATATATGTATGTTATTGTAATGCAAATCGTTGTGCTACACGAAAGAACCGAACTTCACTAAAGTACAGCTTGCACAGATAATAATTAATAAATATAGAAACGTGACGTCAACAAGCAGGATCGTAGATGGTGCCAGAAAAGTGCAATTAATAATGTTTTGTCACGGCTAAGAGAAGGTTAATTAGGTTATTTCTATAATTAGTCAAGCACAGAAGACAGGTTTAGTCCCAGAATATACTCTGCTAAGCGCGATTCGGTACGATGGCTGCATTAGACATGCCCAGGAGTACAGATATACAATTGACGTCATTATCTAAGCCTTTCCTTTATGATTGCTGATGCATGAGGTAAAATTTCTCAAAATAGTTAGTATCATTAGATATTATTTGTCTTTTAATAGACTGTTGCTTCGAGATCACAAAATTTAATGATAGCAGTAATAGTAATTAATAGTAGTAGAAAAGCACTATTTTGAAACATATAAAAATAAACCTTTCTCTATCTATGAAAAAGATAAAGATACAGGTTTTGTAAAAGCAAAACTAAAGTGGAAATCACCATCCACTATGACTACAGCAGGTGACTTGTTTTTGATCTGTGATTTTGCATAATTATCAACCAAACGAACCAAAACTGCTATGCGGTGTTAATCGGCACTTCGTAAGCTAATCTTCGTTCCATGCGCGGATTCGCATCACATTCATGCTTATGGCGAAGTAAAGGTACCGATGTGATTATTACTCAACTATCTTCCGTACATATTCACAATAGCCGAAACAGTCTTGCGAATCAATTTCCGCGAGTCATCTATTCTTACGAACTCGAACGAAAGGCTTTCATCGTAATGACGGCACAACAAATAACATCACTTTCAGCTATACCGCCGCTCGGCACGGCACCTGCAATGTTCGCTTTCATTCAATTCAGCTAATTGAGATAATGGCAAACACCCATATGCGATTTTTCACTGTCACTGCCGCACACCGCCCAGTTCGTGCCGTTTTCAAAAGTAAATAATTACCCACAGGATTTCACTTTTGCACTGTTTACTTCCCTTCGTCCAATTCCACAATATTAACAGAAAGTAATAAAATATTCACAATAGCACCGGATTGGACCGATCGTAATATTTGCAACTAGAAATAAACCTGCAGACACGTTGATAGCTACAACGTGTTCACTTTGAACTGTCTGGAGGATAAAACGGTACTTCTTGGGAGCACTCGGAAAGCACTTAGATCACGGGCGAAATTGCTGCGTCCATCAACGTCATCACCACCATTGCCACCATCACACATTCGTTATTCAAGTTATTCAACAAACCACAATAATGGGCCACTTACATTTATTTTTACAAAAATATAGCCCTCTGCCACTGTCGATTGCAAACTCCAAAATGTATCGCGAAAGCTGACAATCTATCTAAAACCAGTGAAAGATTCACTGTCTATCTGACGAATGCTGACGAAACGATTCAGCCACGAAGGTTTTATATCTCTCGCCGGTCCGGTTAGGAATCGCATCGCACCGAGAAAGGCTTTCTTTGCGGAAAAAAGCGACCCACACTCTTAGGAACGCTTTTTACCAATCTTTCAGCTTTCAGCGATCAATCGTCGCGCAGTGGTCAAGGTTGTGTGTTTTTCCTCCGCAAGCAAAGCTCCGTCCGTCAGCAGAAGACGGATGTTCGATGATTGCTCCTGCATGGTGACTACGGCGTGCAGCCTTTCGAAGTGGTTCAAAGCGTTCATGGTAAGTTGAAGTATGAAAGCTTCATTTCGACCAGTTGAGACGCATTGAAGCTTACGGGAATGTTTAGAGTTTGAGCTTCAGACTATTTTAAGCTTTCACTTGACCAGAGTGTGGCATTTGCTGACTAAAATTGAATACTAAACAAGTTGTATCCTCATTTTCGTTTTCTGTCTTGTTTCCTATATTGTTCACTGGTTTGTATTTTTCTCTATTTTCTCTGCCTTCACCGTTTCTGCGTTGTTGAATGAAAGAAAACTTTATTCAGAATTAAAGTCCAGTATTAACTTTATAAACGACAGACACGTATTTCACCTATGACTTACCGGTTTTATCGGTGCCTGTTTTCGAACACGTAGGGTACGGGAGGGTATTTTCATCACGCTTCTAAATTCGGCCCACATCTCGGTTTTATGGTTGTATTTAGCCGAACAAATGCTTTTCCTTCATCTATCTACCTTAAGAGTAAAGCAGCATCCATATGCTTTAATATGTCAGCTAGTTTTTTCCCGGAAAGCGAATGATCTGCAGTTTTTCTAATAAACTTGAAATTCACGTTTTCCTTCACTAACACTCAATTAGGCTGAAAAATAGAAGCAATCGCTTAAGATATAATCGCCATTCACTACCTACAACATTAACTTGCTTCTTATGTCAGCCTAAACAGTATCAAGACTCATTTACACTACCACACATATGCAATGCAGGCATGCCAAGAATTTCTCATGATTAATGAGTGAAAAACCGTACTATTCATACTAAATAAATTATATTACCGATATTTTGGCAACTCTGATAACCAAAATGTATGTAAACCGGCTTACACCATTTTGCTCTATAGGGTGTTTGCAGAGTGCATATGTATTGGAGATCTGTTGGGCAGGCAAAAGTGACAGCTCCATATAAAACACACGGGCTGGGAAGAGCAAAATTTTTTAAATGATTTATTTTCTTCATTTAAAACAGAAATTAAAAATTGCTTCATACATATGGCAAGGTAATATATCTGTTTACTAAATAAAAAAATTATTTTCAACAAATAAGCTAAGACGCGGTAGCAATGAACAAAAATGTAACTATGACCTATGTTAGCGGGATAAAATTAAACAAATATCAATAGCCAGCAGTTGCTTTCGGCTAAGATAGCAATTTATTACGCTAAAACCAATTTTATATTCCGTTACTTTCAACTTGGCCTATGCCGTATATTGCTTCAAAAAACAGTATATTTGCGACACCGATTTAACGCGAATTCACCGAAACCCTAGTTACCAAAAGTCAGCATATATTTCAGAGAACATTTGTCGGTTACTTTGACTATTAGTTGCTTTAAAATGATAAATAATTTTAGAAAATAATAATAATTTTATCCAGCACGATTTTGCTGCATCGAATAGGAAAATATGCAATGTGTGCCCAACAGATGTCTTGCATGTGTGTGTAGCAAAAGCCCTATTGGGAGAGAACTGTTTCTGACAGCTATACACTCTAGAAAATCGACACGTCTCATCCACGTGAAAAATCATACACCAATTTCTGTACAGCAATTTTCATGGACCTCAGGTGCTAGTTAATGGGAAAATTGATACAATGCACTGGGATCACACATAAAACAGCTGCGGCTAGTATGAGCGTAAACCAATAATTCACGTGAACGTTACATGAAAAGCGCGGTGGATGAAAGTTACATGTTTTCACGTAAAGTTTACGTGCCGATTTTTTTGAGTGTAGCTGGCTAATTGTTTTCACCGCAAGTTTTGACATCTGGTGTAATTTCGATTCGTAGTCGTGAATGGCCGTGAGGCATTACGTGTAAGTGGTAAAATTTCGATTCGTACGCAAATAACTGTGAACCGTGGTCAAATTCCACGTTTTCGGATTGTCAGTGTATTACTAAAACAACGATCCCAACGTCCCGAAAAGTTCAACCTAGAGCGAAGCCTGCTTAAAAACACAAACGTTTGGACAGCTGTTCGATTGAAACTAAGGCGAAGGTTAGGTTGGACCTAAGTAAATACAAAAATCCTTTAGTTCCAGATGGCGCTAGACCTAATAACTCGGCGAGCTGATCCGGCCCCGGATCCAGCGTGAAATCGCGCAAATTTTTCAACCGTTGATACTCTTCGTCAACGCGGAGAGCATGTCACTCTGAAAAATTTTGGGACAACACTGGAGGAAGCTATGAAAAAATCTATAATCTATCTTTTCCCATTTGAAAGTACTGCTGTTGATTACAGTAAATGCTTGGCAAAAGATGCAATGGGTACATACTCGTTCATTTGACACTATTTATACCATATTGACTTTAGCAACAATGCATACAATTCTAGGCCATCCTTCGTCGTCGCAGGTCCTGAAATCAAATACTCGTCATTCACAAGCAGGAAACACGGTCGGTCTCGATTCGCTCGAGTACAGCCAGAAACGGCCTGAGCAATACGTGCTCATCTCAGAAAAAAGCGATTTGATGTCACTTGCAACCGTACAGAATGCAAATCTTAATCTAGATGGCCCAATTGACACAGGGAAAGACCAATCTCATTCTCTTAAGCGAATGAGACACATGACGAACACTTCAGAAATACGAAAATTGAGTATCTCTAAACGTAAAGGAAAATAAATAAATTATAAACTGAAGACACATGCTGTTTTAACAGCGTCGGAGAGACTGAACGAGTTGAAGTTTATAGAAGAGAAAAAAAGGAAGAAGTCATGAGGAAGGCAGCGTCTCCAGCAAAACGAATGGAAGCAAAAATTAAAAAAAACGGAAGAGAAATTGATTAAAAAGCAAAATAGAACGAAGAAAGCAGTGGAAAAGGAACGGCTGCAAAAAATAAGAGAGGAAGAAAAACAAAACAAAAACTAAAGGGTGTCCCACATCAAATTGCACCACCGAAGAAACGCTGTAGAAAATTACCTAACTGACCGATTCTTTTCAAACTTTCAGACAATAAAATATAACCCATTAGTAAGGGCCTGCATAGTGTCGTCGTCCTGCCAGTAAAAACCAGTTAGATTTAAACTTCTCGCTCGGTCGTAATCTACAATAGATGTAGGAAGAGGCACAATTTGTGTCTATAACCCAACCAGACGCGTCGCTACCTTGATGAGTGGGGTTTGCAGTCTCCTTTGGTCCAGCGCCTCTATGGTTCAAAGGTACAAAGGTTCAAAGGTACAAGTACCAGCGAATCACATGCCCTGGCGGGTGTTGTGGGTTCGAATACGGTTATAATCTCAGATTATAGCTTGGTCCGACCCTTGCACCTTCCAGCATTGGACAAAATGTTAAAACGACTACTTGTTAAGCGTAGCTACCAATATCCTCCCCCCTCGTCACATTTCTGCTCTTCCCCCTCCTTCACCAAAAAATTTTCATTTCTTTTCCCTACCGTCCCTTCATCAATTGTAGAACCATCGTTTCAAAAAAAAAATTAATATATATGTATGACCGCATTTCAAGGTCAAGACTAAAAACATGAGATTAGTCTAACAGCAATATGATTAGGCCCTTTTTATAATTCACACGTCATTTCATTTCACTGTCAAAGTATTAGTATTATGTTTGGCTTTTTTACTGGCGTTCGATACTGGGATGAATTTGGAAACCACATATGCCGAAAATATAAACAATAGGCTTAAAATGGATGCAGGTAACAATGGATTTATCGAGTGTATAACCCAAAATTGAAAGCGTTTTATTAATATGTAGATATACTCATATGTTCAGGATACGTAACCGAACAAACCGACAAGGACAAATCGTTTCGAGTAAGAATACTCCTATTGTAATTGGAGAAAATAGTTCATGTTGCTGCTTAATGGGCTGAAAATACCCTTCTGTACCCTACATAGACACTAGACATAGACATAGTCGTAGACCAAATACGTATCTATCGAGAGTAACATTAATAGTGGAATTTAATCGCGAGAAAAGTTTTCTTTCTTTAATTTTCGTATCCACTAAGACACTCATAAAAGCTTTAGTCAAAGATACGTTTTGTTTTCTTCTTGATGAGCGAGGTCCGAACAGCGACGGTTCGGATCGAAAAAAAGAAAATAGTCCTTATGGTTTGATTGATTTATTATAACTAACTGATGACAATTTTCTGCTATCTTTATACTATATGCGAATTTGATTACAATAATGAGAGCTGATAATAAAGGAAGTGAACCTGTAATGAAGATAATGAGATTGGTATCGAATTGAAGACGAATGAATTCTATAAAAGTTTATCTTCTATATATCGCTGTACGGGAGATGTTCGTTAGATTCCGTCACAACACTTCTTTTCTTGTTTGGTCTACTTCTTCACTACTACTTCCACTCTTCCTGACTTCTCTGTATCTTGTTAATTTAACTATAAGCTTTTTATTCATTATTTTTTTCTTTCTGTTATTCGAATTCTCGCTATTTTGTATTTTTTCTGCTTAATACGTCTTCTCTGATTTCCCCGCTTCCCAAAATTGTTTTGTCTGTTTTCCAATTTCCTCTGTTCTTTCTTGCGCGACCAAGAGACCAACGATCGACGAGCACTGAGCTCTTGGTGTTTTTGAGCGTAAGATCTTGCCATCAATTCTTGGAGACATATTAAAAGAAGGAGTGTGGCGCAGGCACGGGAATCGCGAAATGTAGCGAGTAAAACATGGCAGGCTATAGTGGGCTGGTCACGAAGCAAAAATGCCGGATGAGAGACCAGCGAAAACGATATTCAGCAGAGAACCTGACTTCGACCTCGTTGACTTCGTGGCAGACCCCGTACCCGCTGCGTGAGCGCTGTTGACGGGGATGCGAAAACAGCGGGTGTTAAGGGCGACTGGAGAGTAGCGCCCCAACACCAAAAAGCGTGGAGACGACTCCTAAATTCGGCCCAGATTCGACAAGCGAATTGTCCCCTAAAAAGTTAAGTAAAGCTTTTCTTCTTCTTTTTCATTTTTTTCAATTTTTCTATTTCAAGACTTACCCAATTCCTTTTTTCATTAACTTTTCTTCTACCCCTGTTATTTATAGATATTTCTTAGGTCTGCTGTTTTGTATTATAGATTATATTTCAAATCTTTTTTCTACTCCGCTCTGCTTTCTAATTTTGTCTGCTAGTTGTGTTCTTCGTTTGTTCTGGTTTTTATTTTTACTATTCTTCGTTTCTTTGGCGTCTGACTCACAATTTTCTTTCATATTCTCTGTATTCTTTGTCTATTGTGTATTTTTTCTGTCGTCCTCATTATCGCTTTCACAGGTTTTACTATTTTTTCTGTTTATCATATTCTGTTTTCCATTCTTGCACCCAGCTTTCGATGATTCCTCTACTTTTGTATGGCTTTCAATTTTTTAAGCATCCTTTGTTCGCTTTTATTTCTCTGTTTTATGTTAGTTTTGTTTTCAATTTCCACCGACTTGAGTTATTTTGTTTTCTTTGTTGCGTGAATTTTGTTTTATCTTTTAGTCTTCGATCTCTTTGAGAATTTCCATTTGTTATTAAAATATTTCATTTCTATTTGCTATTTTCTTCAATCTTTTTTGCTCTTCCTTGAAGTTTTCCTTTTCTTTTTCTTTGACCATTATATTTTCTATATTTTTTGCCTGATCTGTCTTACGTGGTGTTCATTTTTATTATTTTCGATTACTTTGTTTGTCTGTTTTCTACTATTATTCTATTCATTTTTTACGACCCTCGAAAACGAATGGAGTTTGATACGTTCGACCGTCAACGAGGCCGCAACCGCGGTGGTAGGAGTGGATACCTCTAGTGCACGAAATAATTGGTTTGACGGGGTACGCCAATAAGCGATAGAGAGGAAGAAAGAGCTTGGAAAAATTATTTAAGCATATTCACGAAAGAGAATTTGGCCAAGTATCGACGAGCGCGGAATGATTTGACCACGATCCTGAGGAGGAAAAAGCGCCAGAAGGGGGACAGAGAGCGTGAGGAGCTAGAACAAATATTCCGGGCTAATGACACGCGCAAGTTTTACGAGAAAGTGAACCAATCTCGTAAGGGCTACACACCTAAACCTGACATGTGTAGGGACGAGGGAGGGGATCTAATCACAAACGAGCGCGCGGTAGTCGACAGCTAGAAGCAATATTTCGATGAGCACCTTAGCGGCGATATAGCAGAAGGAAACGCAATGGCAGTTAACCTCGGAGTGCCTACAAACGACAACAGCGTGCCGGCTCCCCATCTCGAGGAGATCCGGCGAGAAATTCGTCAGCTGAAGAACTATAGAGCCGCCGAAAAGGACTGAGTCCCGGTAGAGCTCTACAAAAATGGCTAAAAACCGCTAGCAACGGCACTTCATTGGATAATTTCTAGGATTTGGGAGGAGAAGAAACTACCGGAAGAATCTACAAAAAGAGCCTCCTAGCCAGACTAGATTGCTGTAATTACCGCGGCATTTTCTATTTATTTATTTATTTATTTATTAGGGATATTTCATCTGACATAAAATATTGTCTACATGAATAAAATCTTATACTAAATTAAATTAAATCTTCTTACGTTGGCCAACGCCGCTTACAAGGTGCTCTCCCAGATTTTGTTGCGTCGTCTATCCCCAATAGCAAGAGAATTCGTAAGGCAGTATTAGGCGAACTTTATGGGGGCCCGTGCTACTACGGATCAAATTTTTACTCTCCTCCTCCTCCTTTACATTTTTAAAATCCTCCAGAAATGTCGAGAGTACAACATGCCCACGCATCATATTTTCGTGGATTTCAGGGTAGCATACGATACAGTTGAACGTGAACAGCTATGGCAGAAAATGCATGAGTACGGTTTTCCGGACAAACTGACGCAGCTTATCAAAGCTACTCTGGAGCGAGTGATGTGCTACGTGCGCGTTTCGGGGACACTCTCCAGTCCTTTCGAATCGCACAGATGGTTGCGGAAAGCGGATGGACTGTCCTGTATGTTATAATATCGCTATTGAAGGTGTGATCCGGTGAGCGGGCATCGAAACGAGAGGAACCAAATATATGGTAGGAAGAGGCTCCAGAGAAAGCAACGTTTGCCTCTCACGGACAGTGTTTATTGATGGTGATTACCTACAAGTGGTTGATGAGTTCGTATATTTGGGATCTCTAGTTACCGCCGACAATAATACGAGTAAGGAGATCCAACGACATTGATATATGTTCCTAACTTGCTGCCTCTCCTGTTACCGGTTTTGCTTTCTCGGATTACTCAGTTTTCTTTATCATCTGTTTGCTCAATTTCTCTGTAATCTCTGCTTTCTATATTTTTGCTTTTAAGTCTTGGCTTTTGTTTTGTTTTCCTTGTGTGCTCCTTCGGGTGTTTTTTTCCGCATTAACTGTTTTGCACTATCTCTGTTTTATTTGTTCATATTTTATATCTTGGTTTTCTCAATGTCCTGGGAACAGATTTATTTTATATTTGTTCTGATATCTTTGTTTTGTCAGTTGCAGGTTTTCCTGGGTCCGTTTGCATCTTTTCGTTTGATCTGTTTTTCGCTGATGCTTTTCGCTGATATTTAATTTTTTTTGTTAGGTTTGTTTATCATTTGTTTCATTATTATGTTCTCTGTTATTCATTATTATGTTCTCTGTTTCATTTTTCCCATTTCATGTTTTCTATTTTCTTCATCTTTTATGTTTATTGTTTTGGTCTGTTTTATTCATACTTGCATTTCTTCTACTTCCTACTTTTTGTTTTCTTTGATTTTTCTGCTCTTCTTGTATGTATCTTCTTGTATGTTCTTATTTTCTTTATATCTTCTTTTCCGCTGACTTTTTTATTTTCTGTTTCTTCTCTATCTTTTCGCTTTACTATGTTTTCTTAATTTTGTCTATTTTTGTTGTTTCCTGCTTTCTGATTTCTCTATATTCTATTTACTCTCTTTCATCTGCTTTTACATGTTTTATCTGTTTTCGGTGCCATATATGCTTTATATGCATTTCAATTTTTTCCTGCTTGCTGTTATCTACAGTCTCCCTTATATTTCTTTGCATTTGCAGTTTTCTTCAGTTAATATTTTCTAATTCGTTTTACCTTTACCTTTACTTTTGTTTTTACCACATCTTTTCTGTTTTCTTTGCTCCTCTTGTTTTTATTCTTTGTTGACTTCCTGTTTGATCTAATTTTGTTTAGTTTTTCTTCTGTTACTAATTTTCTGTTCGCTCTTTTTAATTTTTCTATTTTCTCTGATTTCTATTTTCTCTCTTTCCTGACATTTTTCTGTGTTCTAGTTTATCTGTTTGTTATTTGTTTATGTTTATCTAATCTTCAACGTACAAACTGTCAGCAGATAATAAGATGAATCCAAATGTTTAAAGGCAAAAAAATTCAAACACAATGTTGTTTCATTTACCTATACAAAGTTTAGCTGAAAATCAACAGCACAGCTTGTAAACACGATAATCGTTTGGAATGTCATCGCATTTTGTTTGTCATTTTGTTCCTCTGTTTTCCGTTTCTTCTGTTTCTAATTTCTATGATTTTTTTCAATTTCTCGGTTTTATATGTCATGTAATTTTTATCTATTTTCTCTTATGTTTCGAGATGTTTCATTGAATCAAAATATTTATTGTAAGGAGTTGTCTTCCAGCAATTGATGTCCTTTTGCTTGGATAAATTTGATGGAACAATGGACAAATAGGAGCAAATGATTCAATCGCACGCAACAGTTAGTGTTTCGAAAAATTTTATATTCGGATTCGTTCCAAATGTTCAAATATTAACCTTCAAATAACCTAAACTTTCCAAATTGTGGTTGTGATATTTACTAGAATAAAAATATTAGTCATTTGTATTAAAAATGTATTTCCTAAACGCATAAAACTACGCACAAATACTAGGATTGCAAATTGTATAAAATTATTTTAGAGAAGATGTCCATTTTATGAGTTTCCATTTTCATACAAATTTACAACCCCAAGCTCATTTCGCTACTGAGGGATACTACGGTTTCAACAGGACGCGTAAGTTTAGGTTCGAATTCACGCTTTGTCTGTGAATAAACCCGAGTTGTAATAAAATTGAATTGAATTACACCATACGGAACATCCAGATTCGCTGTTGCTAACCGTTGTTGCTTCTCCTGCACTATACAAACTATTCATTACTGTAACCCTCGATCAACGATTCGCTTAAAATTTCTAAACCAACATTTGATGTCTACATCTTTCGGAACAATGAGGGGCAAGATCTAATCTACAATGCACTAACAGTTGTAAAATAATCGAATGTACATATTTATAACGAAACAAAGAAATGCCAAAAACGGGACAAAATATCACAAAACATTTAGTCAATAATGAAAGAGTTCAGAGGAACATTTTCCAGCAGCTGGTTGGAGATTCCCATGAATTCGGCTGACAGCTTTTTCTGCAGCTGAGGCTGGAGCGCACGCAGTACTTCGTTGCCGTTCTCTTTTAGGAACAAATTGGTGGCTTCGGCTAAAAAGAAAAATGAAAAAAAAAAAGTTTTAAATACCTAAGATAAGCTTGTATTACCATTTATTTCATACTTAAAATTCGGTTATTATTGAAGATCTTCGAAACACTCAGTCGGGGCTTTTTGATAGACAAGTTCAGGTCTAGAGTTTCGACGCGCATATGAGTGCCGGTCGGTTTCTCGTTGAACGATACTCGACCTTTCACGTCGGCGGTCACTCCATCTGAAATGGTCGAATGGAAATTTTAAGCGATTGAAGAGAGCAGCTTGTCCTTCGACAAGCACACAAAGTTTCAATTTCAGCATGCCACTTAGTAACGTTTTGTTCATTATCTAACTGTTATTGACAGGCTATTATCATACGGGGAAGATATAATATCGATAAATTCTCACCAAAAACGGCATCGAAATCACCCGAACCACTGGCAGGAATAATAATCAGAACACCGCTCGAGGTATACTTAGCATGAATCAACAGCTTCGGAATGGTTAATCGGGCCTCAAATGGTTCATCGCCTTCACTAAGTCTGAAAAGCACAGAGGATGGGTTAGTTCAATACGAGGCACGTGGACTGTTAACGGTCAATTCGTTTCCTACTTGATATTTTTGACGGTGAAGTTACTGGCTCCGTATACCTCCATGTTTTTCAGATTAATTCTGTAACCTTGAGGACCTCCAGTTAGCTGCAGAGAGAGTTGATCCATGACAAACGGCTCAACGGGTGGGAGCTGAAATGGGAAGAACATAAAATAGTCGTTTAGTCGGTAAAACAATTGAACTGTTGGAATCAGAGCAGCTCTGAAGGCGTTATAAGTGGTTGAATCGATAATTGCACGTACAGTAAATAAAGGTTGGGTTCAACAAAGTCGTCTAAAAAGTTGTTCCGATTGCCGGATGCAATGAATGACACTTTATCATCAATGTTACTACTGTTACTAGGCAAAAGGATATCCAGATCAATTAATAGTTAGATCGAGATTAACGCTCGTGTTTTAATTGTTATTTACTGACCATGTTAGTTTCTTTGCTTCTACTCTTTACAAAACGTGTTTTTTAAATGTTTTTTTAAATCCTACCAAAAGCAAATGCCCCAGCATTGCAACCAGCGAAAGTGAAGGAAATCCAGTTGCAAAATACATATTTTTTGCGACTGACTTATAAATAGCAAACAGCTAACAGAAAATAGTTAAACAGGTTTTTAGATTAATTCTATTCCACTTTAGATAAAGTTATACTATATTTAGGGCAGATAATTCTTCTCATAAATCTCAATTCATTGTTGTTTTCGTTTCATATTGCTCAAAAAACAAACTCTGAACACAACTACAACACTGTACACACCCTGCTGAGTGGTGACTTTGGCATTGAACTTCTGTTGATTTTGATCCGCAGTTTTTACTTTCAACAGGTTGTTTGCTGACACCCAGCAGTTACGGAGCCGGCAGCAGAAGAGCACACCAGTCTACCTTGTGTGTACTGCGCTTTACTTAATTAGCGTGTACCCGGCTACTTTTGCCGAAACGAGAAAACTTCTTCATCTTCAACTTCTGGTTGATGGAGGCTGAGGCTCGTGTGCATGGTGCATGCACTAACCACAGCATCACCATAGGAGAGGTCAAAACAAGTATTTAATACTTGAACCGCCGCGCCAGTGGGAACCTTCAGAAGTGGATGCGTAATTTTCGATTACCTTTCCCTCGCTCCCACCCCCCATCCGTTCAAATTTCAATAAAAACCGGCTTGTCCGGTACCGACCGGTGTGGCGTCAGTTGATGTGATCAACTGGCCACGACCTTGAGCCTTGAGGTTCAGACCTGCTAACATGGTACTGAGCACCATTGGGTGATAAATGTCAAAGCCAATTGGGTGATGACAATAAATACGGCGTCGAACCGGTTGCCGGTGATTTGCTGGGTCGCACGAGGTGGAGCAGGAGATTTACTTTCTTGTTTTGTTTATCTTCAAGTGGTTGGTTCACCACCACGTCCAGATGTATAACATTGGTTAAAGTTTGTCGTGGTAAATTTTGCAACTTTTCCAATACATATTGATTTTCTTTTTAATGAGGTGCGGTTTTCAGCTGGTACAGTTTGTGCTGGTTAGTGTTAAGTTGTTGAATTGGTCTGTGTGCTAGTTTCTTTTTTGGTTATTGTGCTGCATTGCACAAAACCGAACATTACTTTAATCGTGTTCGATATATTGGTTTTTGAACATCTACCGTTCTCGTTTTAGCCCAAAATCGTCGGTAATTATGATTGAGTTTATTGCTTGCTGGGTAAGCAATATTCTTGCGGAAGGAATTATCGTTACCATACGTGACATTTTTGATTTCATCTTCTACTTAGAAACAACCCAAGCAACACAACTTTGGTACTTTCAGTGCCGGTGACTTATTTATAACTAGAACTAGTCATATATTGAATTGCCATAACAACTGCTTTAGTAGGGAAAGTTTAGATAAGCATTTATCCAATAATAAAGTTTCTCTCAAGCTGACCATGTTTGCAGTTTCACACTTCGCTGGTTTCGATGCTTGCGCAAGAAAGAAACCTGTTGTGTTTCTTTTC
The DNA here is from genome assembly GCF_943734655.1 of Sabethes cyaneus. Taxonomy (NCBI): domain Eukaryota; kingdom Metazoa; phylum Arthropoda; class Insecta; order Diptera; family Culicidae; genus Sabethes; species Sabethes cyaneus. Next base: position 54,537,930 of record NC_071355.1, read on the forward strand.
TCTGAAGCATTATCATTTAGCGATGTCCTTGTTTATTGATACCGGTAAATAGAACGAATGCTAAACCCGAGCCTAAATGTAAATACAAAAGTTTGTGTTCAACATACTGTTGCACTATTAATATTAGACTAGAGCGTTGCAGTTTATGAGGAAAACCAGAGAAAATGTGTGTTAAAATTATAATTGAAACTTGAAATTATAATTGAAAGTTAAACTAATTAACGATAGCATCATAACGTCGTTTTTATACACGGCTATTGCCACTACCATACCTGGCCCTTTTTCCATGTGTTGACTCATCACTGCGACCAGTATCGTTGATTTATTGTGATATCGTTTGGGAGTTTGCGGTATAACTTGCACTGCATTTCTTTTTGTTAAAATCGTTATTGGGCGATCGATATGCTTGTTAAATTTTATGCGTGCTTGTGTGTATTTGGGTTTACCCTTCGTTCAAAGGTTTTTCTACATTACTCATTCGTTCTTCGCAGCCAGTATTATCCCAAAGCGGTATTAATCGGAAGCGGAGAGGCAAGCTTAAAGCCGCAGCACTGTCACAGTGGTTGGTCAGAAAACCTACGAAGGGGCCGTGAAAGGATGAAAGTCATGTTGGTCGCCATCCCTAGATCGGTAAACGTCTCAACATGATGGTCGCCATCTCTGGATCAGCACACGCCGAGACTGGGACAAGGAAAGTGGACGGTCCAGTAATATGGAGTATCATCAAGTCTGAGAAAAACGCTATGGCTGTGGAGACGGAGATGGGCGTTATGACGGTCGCCATCTGCGGATCTGTTCACCTCTCGACAGGTGTATGGAGCAGTGTACAGATACAGCCTCTCCTCGAAGTAATACTTAACGGCGCCCATGAGGTTTTTAGTGGGTTAGTGTCTCACACTGTGCCCCGTGATGTAAACATACATCACTAGTGTATCAGCAGTGATTCTGCGCATCATCATTAGTGTGCTTGGCATTAAGCGTTTCTTCAAGAAAAAAACACCGACAAATGCACATCACTGGTATAATCATTTCTGCAATTTTTGTCATCTTAGATGCGATTTTTGTATCATTTTTCATTTAATTTTTGTAATTTTTTACATAAATTTACATCATTTATGTGTCATAGGTCAACATGTATTTTATGTTATTTTTGTATAATTTTTATGCCATTTTTGTTCCATTTTTCATGTTTGTGACAATTTTTTTCTACTTTTCGTCATTATTACTGAAAGCAGCATAGAAAACCCAATTTTTTTTGTTTATAGCATAATACAATTTATTTCAATTTTTAGTGTCGTTTCTGCTTGTGTTCTTTTCCATTACCGCGTTATTTTGATATTATATCCATTAGAGGCTGACCAGACGTCCCGGATTGTTCGGGACTGTCCCGGATTTGGATGGCATGCACGCTAAAACTGCGGCAGGCTATCATGGGATTTAATGAAGGGCAAAATCTACCTGGGGAGACACCTACCCCTGTGTATCTCCGAATTCTTATCCGTCACAAAACACTGATTTTCACACGGATGCCAATGAAACGCTACCGCGAGCCAGATTATAAAGAATTTAACTCCTGGGTTTTGCTGAAATCGGCCTTCTCTGAAGCTTATTCATAATCGAGCCAGACACATGCATTGCGTTTCGTCACCAGCCGGCCGCACAGCCCACAAAACCGGATTCTAACCTTTGTTTATTGTTTGAGGCTTCTGTTGGGCTCCCCACTTGCTCGGTAACACTTGTAACCATTCCTAGATGGATTCGCAGTACAATACAGTGGTCAGTTTTTGCAAAGCACAATCCGTGGTGTGGAGATCAGCCTTGACCTTCCGAATGACCTTCAACCGCAGTTGACGATCAAGAGTTCAACTCCAACTTCTGACCTGCGCCTTGTGGACAGCCCTGAGAGTTTCCTTGCACCCTTCAATTACTCACTTCACAGCTCTTTTAGGATAATCCGTCAGTCTTGCCAGCTCCCAAGCTGACGCTGATGAATTCTGCAGGTGACCATACATCATTACTTTCATTTCTCCTCCTGCATGATGAATATCTCGAAACCGCGCTAACTTTAAACTGTGAAAAAATATACCGAGCAGAACTGTTTACAAATAACACAACGCTACCAAAAGTTATAGCATTCACGGCCACTGGGAGCGCCGCTATCGCCAAAATGAAGTGCTCAATTACTTATTGGTCCCATCTTTAGCACCGAACCGATTTAGCAAATAAGCCATTCAATATGTCCCGCATTTATCGCATATATTTATAGTAATTCTCGTTGAAACGGAGCCACTACTGACACGAGATATTCAAATATTGGAGCTTTTGCACTTAATTGTTTGAAAATGGTTAAAAAACGAGAATTACATTTTTATTACCTCGAAATAGTGGACCCCTCGTTTGCCAAGCGGCCTAACAGTTTCAAAAAAGTTGAATTTTCAACAAACCTTCATGTGAAATTTCATAAATTTGCAATGAAACAACTAACAAATGGCCTAGTTCTGTAAAGAAGAAGAACAGGGCTATCAAATGGAGTACAAATTTTTTAGGCGGCCATTTTGGAATTGGTCGCCACATTGGATTTTATCAATAAATCGTCGTTTTCGCCATGAGCCTCCTAATAGATTTTCGTTTCAAGACCACCATCGGAAAGCTGAGAAAAAATACTACAAGAAAAATTCTTAAAATTAGGTGTGCAATAGCATTAACTGAATAAAACGACGAATTATCTGTAGCAAGGTTCACAATTTTCATATAATTATTGTGATATTTCCAACATTTGCTATGAAACAAACTACAAACGACACAGTTTTGTAAAGAGGAGAGATAGGGCTTATAAATGAAGTGAAAAAGTGTCGGCCATCTTGGATTTGGCCGCCATATTGAATTTTATCAATAATTCGCCGTTTTCGCCACGATTCCCGCAACCGATTTCAATTTTAAGACCGGAAAGCTGAGAAAAAATGCTACAAGAAACATTCATCAAATTAGATGTGCAACGGCATTAACTAAATGAAACAATTAGTTTTCTGTAGCAAGATATACCATTATATAGGAATTGTAAACAGCGAAGTCTGTCGACAAAGAAGGGTCAAGTCTTAGAAAGACGTTCAAGCTTAAGGCTTTTCTTTGCTAGGCACCGAAACAAGGACGACGAATGAATACTCGGTACTTGGAACTGCAGATCACTAAACTTCGCTGGTGGCAACCGGGTGCTGCTCAGCTTAAACCACGTAAACTCGTAGCTGCCGCAAAGGAGAGAAAGTATGGAAAATCCACCGGAAAGGCCCAGTTTTACCCGAGCGGTGGCGCTAGTAACGAACTGGGAACGGGCTTTGTAGTGTTCGGCAAAAGGACGGTCGCACGATAGATTCAAACTTCGAAGGCGATCAACAAGAGCATGTATCTATTGAAGATAAAGGGCCAGTACACCGCCTGCACGAGAGTAGCTCCGACGATGAGAAGACAGCGTTTTACGCGAGGCTGGAGGCAACGTACGGCAACTGCTTGCCAGGAAACATTAGGCCGTATGAATAAAAGATATAGAGAAAATGCTCCCATACGATTTAAACGGGAAAGCAAAGTAAACTGATTTATTCATACGGCCTATTAAAATCGTCATAGGGAACATGTACGTCCAGGTCGGTAGAAAAGAAATGTATAGACCGGTAATAGGATTCCATACCCTGCTCACCGATACGAACGATAGCGTCCAACGATTAATGAACTTCGCCGTTCCCCGTGGTCTGGTGATCGGAAGCATCTTTTTCCCGCTCAATGATATCCACAAAACCACCTGTCGATCACCTAACCAACATACAATGAACCAGATTGACCACGTTCTCATAGATGGCCGATTCTCCTCTAACATCACGACCAAACGTTCCTAATGGGGTGCGCATATTGACTCTGACCATCACCCAGTAACAGATTTGCACTCAAAGCAGTCAACCGTATACCAGACACGACAAAGCCGCCCTCTTCGGCTGAATATCAGGCAGCTTGGTAACCCACAATCTGCCGCGAACTACACACTGGAACCTGACACGTGTAAGGACAAGAAAGGGAATCTTATCACAAACGAGTGAGAGGTGGTTGACAAGTGGAAGCAGTTCTTCAATGAATACCTCAATGGCGAAGTTGCAGAAGCCAGAGCGAAAGTTAATAATATACTAGATTATTGTTGCTAGTACCTAATCTCCAAGAAGTTGAACGAGAAATCGGGTTACCGAAGACCACCAGAGCCGCACGTAAACGTGACTATGAAATGCTGACAACGACTCTATATTGGGTTTCGAAGGGGGAGAAGCTACAGGTGAAATGGATGGATGGATGGAAGGAGTGGTTTGTTCCATCTACCAAAAGGGTGATCAGGTCGACTGTTGCATCTACCGCGGCCAAACGCTGGTATACGCCGCCTACAAGGTATTATAGAGTATCACTATTCTCTATACGCGTTGTTCATTAGCATTTACCGAAGCGGACGGTTTGTCGAGGTAGAAAAATACCGATGAAGACTAGACTGCTCCTGAGAGCCCAAACCATGCAATAGCCCGTGGTAGATCAACGGATTTCGGGGTTGCTCGAAGGACTTATTTCTTCAGTCGGCAATAGCCCGATTGGGGTCGCGTTGAATACACTGAGTCTGAAGTCGAAATGGCTTGCTTTATTAGTCGAAGGATTTGCTTTTATAGTTGAATTTTGGTGGAAAATATCGGTAATGCATATCGATATTTTCCATATTCTAAATGCATTCTTAAAGTTAAAAAGAGATAGACTACTGGGACAGAAAGATTCTTTGTTCGATACATTTGGTTCTGGAATTGTAATTTAAATCCTTACTGAACACCGAGTCATATCGGCCACCGACGGGTCGGAGAGACAGCTCAACAGAATGCTTGCACTTGTGAAGTGTATGCATGACGCTGGTGCTTGCGTTCGGTGTCCGCCGTGTGCCTCAATACGGTTGGAGTTTTGTCTGTTTTGATTTGACCTATTGCATAATATTTGTTTACATGATGATAAGTATGGTTAGGGTAGAGTACGGATAGTACAGTATTCTTGTAGATCTGTTACGTCGGCTGTCACCGATAGCACTTGATTTCGTAGAGTAATAATTCTTAGTTTTACCATTCGACAGATTTACCATCCGACAGATCTTACAGAAATATCGGAAGTACAACGTGCCCACGCAGCACATCTTTATTTATTTCAAAGCAGCATACGATACGGTCGATCGAGACGAGCTATAGAAGATAATGCACGAACATGGTTCTCCAAACTGATGCGACTTATCAGAGCTTCATTGGATCGAGTGATGTGTTTCATGCGCATCTCGGGAACATTCTCGAGCAGCGATACTAACCTTCCGGACATTTGTGCTTGCATAAATTTGGGACCATGTCATTTTCTTCGCAGTATTTTATTTTCTCAGTCTAATCTTTTCTATAACAAAAATAGTTTGTGGAGTTGGGTTTGAGTTAAAGTAATATTAGTAAAACCAGAATTCACAGGAACTAAAATAACTGTTGGGTCTCAAATTTATGCTTGCACGAATGTCTGGTAAGTTGACATCGCTGCTTCGAGACGCGACGAGGGTTAAGACAAAGTGACGGCTTATGCTCCACGCTTTTCAACATCGCTCTCGAGTTGGTGTTCCGACTTGTCGGCATCGAAACAAGAGGTACGATTTTAACCAAAGGTAGCCAACTCCTAGGCTTCGCAGATGACATGCGATGATATCATAGCTAGGAAATTTGTAACGGTGGATGCAGTCTATGCCGGACTGAAAGCGGCATCTACGAGGATCCAAAATCAATGCGTCAAAGACCAAATACATGAAAGTACAGACTCAAAGGAAACAAACACGCACCTCCCACGGACAGTAACCGTTGACGGCGACGAACTGGAAGTGGTAGATGAGTTCGTGTATTTGGGATTGCAGGTGATTGCGGACCACAACACTAGTAACTAACAATACCACAACAATAGTAACGCATTTACTGCGACGAAGCTGACAATGTGCAAAATTCTTATTAGAACGGTGGTTCTTTATATACTAGAAGCCTTGATGCTGTCATACGGAGGACGTGCATTTAGTTACTAATGAGCTACTAGCATAGCAGCACCGTTACTACAAAAGATACAACAAAACTTCATTCAGAAAGATTGTAGATAATAACTAGTGCTACCAATGTCCCATATATAACTTTGTCAAATTTTGCTCTGCTGAGACGGTCAAATGAATCAAAACTGAGTCAAAGTGGTCGAACCATCCCTACTTCCAGTGAATAAAAACTGAAGGTATATGATTTAGTATATATCAAAATCCTTAGCTGTCCGGTACTGGGGGACTTCCCCCTATTAGCAATAATTAGGAACTGTTGCCTGTTTCTAAATGATCACCGCTTGCGGGCATAGATGAACGTACTAAAAACAGTTCTCCAAAACTTACCTTGATATCGGGGATTCCCATTGCCAGGTATGGCCGCAAATTATGCAGAGCACCTTTAATGCAACCGATTAGCTCCGGATCGGATCGTTTACATTGTATGATGTAGGAGTGAGCTGAAATTAGAACCAGAAATGGAAAAGATCTTAGTTAGTACATGCCTCATATTCAAGTTTAAAATTCTAATTAGTATAGTAATTTTATCAAAAATTTTAATCAATGTTTCTCAACCCAGCTTGCAATGGCAGCCAATTAATTACCTCGAGGTGACGACAATTTCCCAAGTCCGCAGCTTTTAGTGATATCGATTAGATTCTATTAATGTATATCAGTGCTAACGAGTTCGTATAACCTTCGCTGTCACGAAAACAACAACCATGTTCAAGGTTGTTGCGATAGAAAACCAGTGTCACTGCAGTCGGCAAGCGGTGTGCCACTCTAGAACCGCCCAGTGCATATCCGACAGACTATTTAATTGTGCGTATAGGAGCCGACGGAGCCGGCCAATGTTTAAATTGATTACTCACGATACGCGATGGACGCTTCATAGCTAAACACACAACTCAAGAGCATCCAGTCGGCTTATTTGATTCGATTACCTAATCTGAAGTTCGCGTTGTAGTTTGCATCATTCCGTGCAGTGCACCTAACTGCAAACTTCGAGCGGAACTGCACGAGGACGGCTATAACCCTTTGGACTTTGGAGGCTTTTTCTTTTAACCGACTGAAGTCATTTTGCGTGTGACCACAAAGTAGTTGCGCCCGTCTACTAATTGGGCAACGGTTTTCGACCATGTGGGTTTGTTTCTGCTGCGAAATGTTCCGCACCCCCAGCAAACCTCCACCAACAACACCAGCTGCTGCGGCAGCTCTGCTGACCTTTAAATCAGTTGCAAAAAGCATCATTTGGTGGTGACATATTTCTAGCTACCATTATCGTATGCCTTTTTCTCGTCTCACAAAGAGCCGTTCATTGCTAGGCGAAAGTAAAAGTTGTAGATTTGAACAGCGGAGACAGTTGTGCGCTGCGTTGCAGCGTTGAAGGATGTTCGCCAGTATTTCGTCAGTTTGAATGATGACTCGAACCTCGAGTTTTTTCTAGTGACATTTTCTCCTTCGCTATCAATGAAACTCAATGGATTGTGAAATTTTGTGAATGAATGTTCAAAATGTATTCAAAACTAGCATTTAATTGCATTTTGCACTACATTCTAAGCTATCATCAATGTTATATATTTTTCTTTCGATGTGGAAACCTTTAGTTCGTGCAATGGAAAACAATTCGACGTTTTAATAAATATTCATTTGATCACAAAGAGTTCATGTTCAAATTATAGTGCCTGGTCGTTTATAAATCCATCTGGCGTTTAATGTACTATTAACATATGGATCCCATACGTTATTCGCGCGCATCGTCACAATAAAGGATGCACTTCATAACGTTTGAAACTGCATACAAAGACTGCTGCGTGAGAATATCGGACAAGAAAATGCCAGTCACGTTCCTGGTTTCACTCAGCAGCGATAAGAACAGACACCGAATGGATACCTAACGGAAGGTGCTATACCTATTAACAATGCAAAGCAGCAGCAGCGTCGCCGGCGGAACACATGGGCTGATTTCGAGCGATAGTTCTAAAAGACTGTATTTACGTCATAAGACTCATGGTGAGAACACCTAGTGAAGATGACGTTACTACAGTTAATGCCAGTTAAAACTAAAAATCTGTAAGTCGGCGCACACGCAAAATGACGGTGGAAAAATAATAGTAACATATCCATAATAGTGTCAACTTGTCCATCAAAAGGTATTAAAATGTGCCAAGTATTTTCTTATTATGTACGATATGAATAAGAGATGTGACAGTTGGAACAATGAGACAGTGGAACTTCATTCAGCTTGGTGAAAACGTTTCTACAGAACCCCCTTCTGTTAATTTTATAATTTATTTGAACAAAAAGCAATCGCCGGTTTAAAAAAAACATTTCGCTATTCCTCTGCTGCCAATATTATGTTCCAAGAAGCATGTTCGTAAGATTTAAAATACGATTGACTATTGTTTAGCTTCGGACTAATTTGCCTTAATTTATTTTTTGTCGCCTTTTACGACTTTCGGCGGAAGGGGGCTCCCACCCACCTTAAGATGACAGCTCTGTTGACGAGATAGGGGCCTTAAGCTAACAACTTACGGAACCCGAAAACAAAATGAGATGATCTCAGCATCGCTGAGATGCGTTTGCGCGTCGCACGTGTTCAACGACGGAATGAAACTAGGCGACGCCGATTGAGAAACCTGAAGTGAAGAGAGTCTTCGTCGAACAACTTGAATCCCGAGCCTCGGAGTTGCCACCTGGTGGAACCCTCGAATAGCAATGGACCGGCATCAAGAACGTCTTCATCAAGACCAGTGACGAAACTCTCGGCAAAGCGAGCAGCGGACGGAGAAAGTTTATTTCGGATGAAGAGCGGAGAGAGGCGAAAGTCAGCATTGAGCGAGCGCGAACCAGATCGGTCACTAAAGTCACTGGACACCGGTTAAAGTCACTTGACACCGAATGGCCTGATTCTACTAAGATTCGAACCCACGATCACTCGCTTGTCAAACAAGACTCGGTAACCTTGCGGCTACGGAGCACCCCAACTAGCCTGCTTGCGTAGATAAGTGCCGTTTACCTAAAAGGGAGTCCCCTGAACATTTTCAAATGGAGGGCTGGGAGGAATTATTTGACTTGGGTGAGTCAACGCACTTGTTTACGCAAAGATTGCGTAGATTTAATTTAGTATTAGATTTTATTAATGTAGAGAAAATTAAGGTCAAATGAGTTATCCCTCCTAAATAAATCTATATAAGAGGCTTATGTCTGTACCGAAAACCAGGTCTCTGATAGGACGTCGTAACAGGTAACTAAAAACAAGTACCTAACAGGACGTTATGCTTTCGTAGCAATGGGTTGTATTCTCAGCAGGGATGCCACATATAATTCTGTGTTTTTTGTTGGAAAGATCTGACAATCTGTACGGCGAGGAAAAATATCTGTGCAAAAATCTGTCAAATGTAAAACAATGAGAGTGAAAGAAATAGAGAGACATTTCGCTGACTATTTCAGTCTCTTTCACTCTCATGTAAAAGCTCAAAAATCTGTTTAATCTGTGTAATTTGGCGAAAATCTGTATTCTATACATACAGATTCTGTACAGGCGATTTCTTTCAAATATCTGTTAAACACAGAATAACCCTTGCATGTGGCAACCCTGATTCTCAGTCACCTCACTGGTCGACTGCTGGACTGCTCGACTGGACTGGTCGACTGGACTGGTCGATCAGACTGCTCGATTTGATTGCTCGGCTGGACTGCTTAACTCGACTGAACTGTTCGATTCGACACTCGACTCAACTGCTCAACACGATTGCTCGATTCAATTACTCGACGCAACTACAGTAGGATTTCGAATTTGGCAACAAATGCATGTCGCCTATGTTGCCAAAATCGAAACCGTACCAAAAACGAGCCCCTGTTTTCGATATGAAAAAATTTAATGTAAATGCTTTAGAAGTTGACTAAATATCGTTAATCAACGATTACAACCATTTTATGTTTGAAAAGTCCGACAAGAGCTAACGGTCCGGTGCAAACAAGTTATTGACACCCTGCGGTAAGACGTAGTCCTACGGCAATAAAAATATTGTTCGAAACAACATAACTTTTTTTCATGAACATACTCAGGGCATCATTTTTTCGTCATTTAAAGCATGTATGCAGAAACTGATTGATATTTTTGCATATTTTTGGAAGTAAAATATCTTGTGTTGCCAAAAACGAATATTTTTGTTGCCAAAATCGAGGCATGCCAAAATCGAACCATGCCAAATTCGAAATCCAACTGTACTTGATTTGATTGCTCGACTCAACTGACAGCTTGATTCAACAGCTTGACTTGACTGCTCGACTTAGCCATTCAACCCGACTGCTCGACTCAACTGCTTGACTAAGCTGTTTGATTCGACTTAACTGCTCGATTCAACTGCTCGACTAACCTACTCGACTCAACTGCTCAACTAGACTACTCGACTCAACTACTCGAATAAACTGTTCGACTAGACTACTCGACTCAACCGCTCGACTCAACAGCTCGACTTGACTGCTCGAATGAACTGCTAACTCAACTGTTCGACTGAACCGCTTGGCCCGACTACTTGACTAAACCATTCGATTCGACTGCTCGACTCAAGTGCTCGACTAGACTTCTCGATTCAACTGCTCGACTGGACTGCTCGACTAAAGTTCTCACCTGGACTGCTCGATTTAACTACTCGACTTGACTACTCGACTTGACTACTCGACTTGCTTGCTCGACTCGACCACTCGATTGAACTGCTCGACTCGACTTCTCGACTCAATTGCTCGACCGGACTGCTTGACTGAACAGCTTGATTTAGCTGCTCGACTAGACTGCTCGATTTGACTGCTCGACTTGACTGTTCGACTCGACTGCTCGACCCAACTGCTTGACTCGATTGCTTGATTCGACTGTTCGACTCGCCTGCTCAACTCGATAGCTTGTCGCGATATCATATGGTCGGTGTTAAATCAGACCGGATCAAGTCGCAAAATTTTAAAAAATGGGTTAATAGTAGCAAACGATCAAGAATTTTCTAAGCAACATTTTACTCTAATCAGACTACATAAATGTTGCCAACAGCCAGAGTTAGAAGATGATTTCGAATGCAGCAAACTTTGAATGCGAAGTCGAAGTCAGAATTTTGCCCCTCGGTTCCGTCTGACTTAACACCGACCATATGAGTCGGTTTGCGACCATGTTGCCCGCCTATAGAATCAGCACAGTGGAGATAATGTTTTTATTCAGTTAATTCTAAAATAATAAAATAATTTTATTCAGTTATTCAGTCGATGTATCCGCAGTTTTCTGAATTCTGAACAAACTTTAATCTTTTCTGGATCGTTAGATTTAGGCTCAACTAGTGAATAAATAAAGAAATAAACCCTTCATACAAGTATCGTAGATTTTTGGATGAAAGTGACCGATAAACATATCATTTGGGAAAAGTTCTTCACAATAGTTTCCACGGTGGTGAGAAACTCTCTGGAAAAGTTAAAAAACTTTGACATGGAACATTTATTTCGTTCTGGAATGTATCGACGTCTCTCGCATTGGTTTCTTTTGCGTAAAAAATTATGTTGTCTAAAACATAATTAAAAGAAGAGGGCCCAGGGCGAGATGCTTGTGGAACCCGGAAGTTATAAAATTCAACTCTTACAGCAAATTGCGAAGTCTGTTGAACAAAAACAGAAATACTGCATTTTTCCATTCAAATTATCAAGAGCTTTTGTCCTCGAAGAGCAGTACTTGGATTCAAAATATTAAACTGAATGGTCAGCTGATTTATTTTTGTGTATATTTACAGGTAGATCGACTTATTTATGTATTTGGTCTATCTTTTTTGTGCGTTCATTATAATAATGTTGTTTGTATCATTTTACTTATTAATTATAACAAATTATAACGCAACCATTGACGCAAAGCATTACGACCAAAAAGTAAACAGCAAGGCTGGTAACTATCAAACTTGTTGATCTAAAGCAACCAGAGCTGCCAGTTGAGCCTAAATAAACATCAAAGCTGGTCTGTTTTTCTGTACGTATTGCAAAAAATTCAACAAGCGATAAAAAGGTCACCACTCAAATGCAGCGTCTGCAACATTGGATTAAAGTGATTGTTTTGCCAGGGTCGCTTGGTTTCTTTTCCGGATTGCAATCGTAATCCGGTCGTATTAATATCGAAAACTCTGACCACCCAATTAAATCGACTGCTGATTACTTCTTGAACTTCCTTGATCCTGCTTAGTATGGGTTTGTTCTACAGCAGTTCGTTGACCAAAAGTGAACACCAATTTTGCTAACTGCAGCGTGCTGTCATACTATGTTGGGGATCTGACAGCAGTACGCAGTGTGTAATGCACTCTGCGATTGCAGATATACATACATCTCTAGGTCTGCAGCTTGTCATTCATTGGCGTAGAATGGTTAATTTGGATTCGGAACAACCGGTTTCGTTAGTTTGGTACCAACCACTGTGGATAGTTGCATCGTTAGCCATTCTTGTGGTAGTAGTCATGAGCCTTTTTAGTAAACCGAAGTGTATTAAGATAGTTAAGATCAAAGCAGACCAACAACTCTCATTTTCCATTTTTTCCGATGGTCACAACAGTTCGTTAGAAATATTTATTTTAACGTGCACTGCAGTGAAATCATGGTCGCATGCTTAAGTAGAAGCGTGAGTTTAGAACTCCCATCTCACATTAATCCAATATCCAATATCAGCCTCAAAAACAATAGTTTAGTCATTACAATTGATTGCGCATCGTTTTATAAATTAGGCCAAAAGAGAATTCATGGAATTTAATTTTGTGCGACGTTGATACAATTCAAGATAATTAACAAACTTCAAGGTTCTGAACACTGGAAGTACTCGCCGTTGCTGTTGGTCAAGTGTCAGCTTAGGCATTAATCAGCAAAAAATCCATTACGCATTTGTACGCAAACTCCAAATTACCTACGGCTTAATGGTTTGCGATGTGCTTTGTAAAACCTCCAAAGAACGATCAATTAGAAGAACAACGGAATGAGCACTTTCGGCGTAAATTAATATTCTCCCATCACCTTGACCAAGTGTGTTGTGATGTCTGCAACAACGCAACAACAGCAACGCACTGCATAATGAGTTTGGTTTGCAGGTTGGTACAGCTTGGCGGAGGTTCTCAGCGATGACAGTTTGTCGACCGTGAAGCAACAATTGCAATTGTAATTATGTTTAAAATTCACTAATTGACTCGTTAGACTAGTTGCTATACACGGGAAGCCGGTGAGACACTTTTTTGTATAGAACAAAATTTAAACAGTTTGCTTTCGTAAATTTTCACAGCTGATAATGATATAATTTATCTAATAATTGTATTTAGGACGGAAAATAAGTAAAAACTGCACACAGGAAATTCACCTAATGGGCTCTTTGTGGTCGATGATAGCGCACAACCGGAACCGCGGAATATTGCGTGTTCCTGTGTAACGTTTTTGTTCGAACAGGTTCAGGTGTTTAAACTTAGATCAAAGGTGAGCCTCGCGATTAAAACTATAGCCCATAGAGGTGACTAATCTTTCTCACAATTATTCTATCATCCGAATAGTTTAGTGCTGTAGCTGTCGATTTACTTAGGTAACGATCATTACGTACCAACCGATAGATGAGAAGTGTGTTACGGGCTCATAGTGCATGACTGCAATCAGCTGTTTAGCCAGAAGTAATCTGCATTTGTAATTAATTTATGAACGCATACCTTACTACTGGTTTGAACTAGATGCTTCAGCAATGATGTGATAATCAATTGTATATAATGATAGCTTTATGTCACCTGATTGATAATATTCTCACAGAAGATCGTTTGATTCATCGACCAACTCCCGGTCGAGGGTTGATATTCTCAGAAAAACCAATACGGGATTGGTCCGAATGTGGTACTAAACTTAAAACTAGAATTAATGGGATTCCCGGCCCGGGATTTTACCTGTTACATAAATAAGTTGATGCTGATCGTTTTCTTACTTCAAAGATCATATCTGAAGCTAATTAAAATCGAGTAAACGGATCTACGTTTGAATGAAAAAAGAAACTGCAAACGAATGACGCAGCATAATAGGTAACAAGTTAACAGATTTTTCCTGTTATTATACAATCCACTTTTACCTACTGCCGGTAGCTTTATTCGGTGTACATAAAATTGTTTGAAAATCTGTTCTGATTAATGTGTACGATTTGTACTCATGCTACTACCATGCCTTTCTTCAACGGTACAAGAAACGACTAATAGAAACAAGCTGTTACCAACACCTAGCGAGCGTGAAACACTCATTAGTTCGATGCAAAAAAAAAACGGTTTTAAATGCAATTCAACTGCTGACGGCAGCTAATGGACTTACTAGTAAATGAGCAGTGCATTGCGCACGGTAACAGTTTTTCCGTCGCGTAAGGTTGAAAATCATTATATTAGAGTTTTCTGATTCTTCAAGTACCTCATTATATTTAGTGTACAAAAAATAATTTAGCAACATACCAAAGTCTAACTATCAAAATTCCAATAACGATTCAAAAATGATGGTAGATGTGATAATGAAAAAATGCACAAGCTGCCAATTTGCGTTCTACTCTTAATAATACATACATTCGAGGAATCATCAAAGTCTAATGAAATATTTTCAAAAGTAAGAGATGTCAATTAACGATATTCAATTACGTCAAATTAATACATTTTTAAGCAATGTTCTGGCTTTCAAAGCAGATTTTCAATCTTGTATTTGTCGAATGCTGCTGGGAACCAACCGCCTCGACACTAGATTCCGGTCGGGCTAGTTTCGATCAAAAACTGTATTCTAAATTCCGATCGACGTATGCTATAGAGCATACAGCTTAATTCTGATCGGGAAATTTCTAATCGATATACAGAATAGTGGCGAACATTTCGATCCCGATTTGAATCGTCTTCACAGTTTGAAGTGTTGATCGTCTTGTCCCATTCTGTTTGGATACTATAAAAACCTTCTTCTAGCGTCCCCTCTGTCAATTGTAAAAGCCACTGATATAAAAAATTCTGACATCATTATTAAACGACAACACAAAATCTATGGAAATGGGTTTTGTAATGCATGACAAATTTACCAAGAGAAAATTAAATACAAAATCACTTGTATTTTCCAGCTGGATATACTTGATTCATCAATTCTTTGTTAGTAGAGTTTTTCTTGAAAAACTCTGCAGTTTTCAGACAAATTTTGTCTCACCTGTGCAACATTTCTCTGAACTTTTCAACATTCAACCAGCACGATGATAAGATCAGTCAATACGGGGGACACTTTCCGGAGCACTTGGTCATCCGGGACCGACTTGCAAAGACCAAGATGTTTGATCAAACCAACATCATGTTTCGTTGTCTTCAGTAATGAAATATAGATGTTGTTAGTATTTCCGGGGAGACGAGGTGTGAAGGGGAAAGAGCACAAAATTAGGTAGTGAAGGGGGGGGGGGTATTTGAAGCAACGCTTATTAAGTTTGTTTCACATTCCCCTTTACCTGACTGGGGGATTCGAAACGAGCTAAGGGAGCAAATTATAACCCGATTCAAACCCAACTTTTCCCTCAAGCCGAGAGCCGGGGTGGCTCTTGCTGTATCAAGAATTCCTCTCCATTGTACTCGGTCCTGGGCTACTCGTCGCCAATTCGTTGCGCGTCTCGACACACGCAAGTCGGCTTCAACCTGGTCGAGCCATCGTGCACGTTGAGCCCCTCTATTCCTGGTGCCGGTGGGGTTCTTGAAGAGAACGGATTTCTCTACACAGTCGCCCGGCATCTTTGCGACATGGCCGGCTCACCGTAGTCGTCCAACTTTCGCCAGGTGCACGATGGGAATCTCTCCAAGCAGTGTCTGTAACTCGTAATTCATACGTCTCCGCTACTCTCCGCTTTCCGTTTGTACTTCCGTTTGTGTTTGTGGCAAGTGCATGTATGTCTTCCGTAAGCAAAGTTACTGCCTCAAGTCTGTAGAGAACTACCGGTCTTATTAGCGTTTCGTACATCATCAGCTTTGTGCGGCGGCCTATGCTCCTAGATTGAAACGTCTTGCGGAGGGAAAAGTATGCTCGATTTCCAGCTTGAATGCGTCGTTGGATCTCCTTACTCGTATTATTGTCGGCGGTGACCAGAGATCCCAAATATACGAACTTATCAACCACTTCCAGTTCATCGCCGTCAATAGTCACTGTCCGTGGGAGGCAAACGTTACTTTCTCGGGATGCTGCAATGAAATCCACGAATCCACATTTCTGGAGGCTTTGTCGGAGAGTAAAAATTTGATCCGTAGTAGCACGGGTCCCCATAAAGCCCGCCTGATACTGCCCTACGAATTCTCTTGTTGTTGGGGATAGACGACGCAACAAAATCTGGGAGAGCACCTTGTAGGCGGCGTTGACCAGCGTAATGCCGCGGTAGTTACAACAGTCTAGCCGGTCACCCTTTTTGTAGATGGGACATACTACGCCTTACATCCACTCCTCCGGTAGCTTCTCTTCTTCCCAAATTCTTGAAATCAGCCAGTTACCTCAGGTCCTGTGGATCGCATATATTGGTGAGCCTTTGAACCACGCAGACTGGATAAAAATGAAACTTTACAAAACTCTTATTAAACGTGCAGCAAACTAAATTACACCAATAGTAGTGGACTGAGTTATTTGAGTTATTAGCAATCCAATACGTTTGGTACGGACACCATACCACATTAATAAACTCTAGAACTGAGAAGACTAATCGAAAATATAACGCTCGCAAGCACAGCAAAAACAAAAGGGGTTCAAGATTACTCCCTTGGGGGATGCTGGAAGCATTCGTAAATACTTTAGAACAAGAGGCTCCGATCTTATTGCAAGTGGTTTGTTAAAAAGAATCTGAGCCAATCAAGGATATGTAGACTCCAAATTTTTCTACCAACTGCCCGGAAAATGACCCGCGTTGATTGACTTTTTTTAGGCGAGGAAGAATTTTTCGAAAAATTGCGAAGAATTTTGCAAGAATATCTTTGATGATGGAGAATTGATAAACCAACTACATTAAAATGAAACAAATACATACTTTTGTAGGTTGTAGGTTGTACAGAGAACAGACTAACAAGCAATTACCGAGAAGGTTTTGTGCAACGAGAAATCCCTCGATGGAGTACCACTCGAACTATAAATCTTCACAAAAGAAATATGTATAGGTTGTTTGGCAAACTATTTCTGGAGGGCGCCACTGAAAGATTTTACCTAAAAAGAATCGAATGCTTTCCTCGAGCGTGTTAATCTGTTATCTGTGCTTTGAATAGATTTGGCGTCCACTACAAAACCAATTTTGTTTTTTCCCATTCAATACCCACATTTATCTAGAAAAATAATCTAGTCACTTCAAGTTAAAACTACCAGCGCTTTCATCCAAATGAAAGAATGGTCGTCCATTTTATCTGCCAGAAGTGCTACACGTATCATAACACCGAAAGTTTCATTCAAAGTTTTAAATTATAAAAATCCTTGTTAATAGCGTTCCGGACTTCCATCATGTTTGTACTGCCATCTATTTACCGGGGAGCAATGAAAAACGAGGTGCTGAATACAGAAAAATACACCTTAACGATATCACAATAGTTCAATATGCTGTTCGCAGTGATAATGCCCATACAAAAAGAAAAACTGAAGGTCCTCTTTGGGTTGATCTTCAATTAATTCAGCCACCATCTTGCGTGTTTTTGGTGTTTGCTGTGAGAGAATTACTTATGCTTACGCTGCTCCTACGATATTGAATTGGATGTTCCGTGCAGTGTCGTTAGAGACCACAACACTCGGATTGGCAAGGACAAGGAATTCAGACCGGTTATTGAAAAGTTCAGCGCACACCGCCTTTCGAACGAAAATTACCAACTACTTATTGATTTCGTCGCTATAAAAATATGGTCACATGAAATACCTTTTCCCGGCATAGTCTTCCATATCGATACACCTGGGGATCACCACCACAGACCAATTTGTGAATCGACCACGTATTAATTAATGGAAGGTACTTCTCGGACAGCATTGATGTAAGAACCTATCGTGACATAAACATCGATTCTGGCCACTACCTTTTGACAGTCAAAATAAAGACCCTGACGTCGGATTCTTATTACGTTTTGTATATCGTTTACGGAAAATAAAAAAAAGAAGGAAAAATTGCCGCTCATTCACGAGTTACCAGTTATCACCTACACACATTCGTCCGAGACTGAAATCAGAGCGGGCTTCATACCAGTACATTTCTATCCAAGGGTGGGTTTGTTATGGGCTTTACGAGATGTTGGTTACGCTTTTAGTTTTAACATCTGTATGAAGTGTCATCCCATTGGTCCAAGTGCACCACAAACTTCGTTATTACAGATATTCAGAAACGTCGCCTGCCACCATACAATTTGGAACGACTCAAGCTACCAAAAGTCGCTACTGAATACGCGAAAAATCTTGAGGCAGCACTGTCGAGCTATTTAACCAAAGTTAACCAAATCGAGCCCAAGTAACAATTTGGGTTTTATTACATTCTTATGATGGAATTTAAGACCAAAATTGGTCATGAAGACGGCCATAAGAGTACAATAAAACTCACATTGTTGCTTGGGAGGACTGCTGGAGTAACGTGAAAGCAACCATCAACAGCCCAGCGAAAGGTACCATTGGATTCGTGGAGAGTGGTTGACGTATCGATTGGTTCAACGAGGAACGCCAGAGGATATTAGACGAGCAGAACGTAGAAAGATATAGGCAAAAACGAAGACAGCAATGCTAGTCTTTTCGGGATAAGAAGCGCACCGCCTGGAAGAAATGGAGTGCGATGAAATTGGACAGCTTTATCGCTCTTAGGAAACATGTAAATTATGCAAGAAACTCAATGTTTCCCGCAAAGGCTTTGTGCCACAAGCAAAGCCGTAGCGTGACACTATGGCGCCCTTGGCGAAGACCCGATTTAGTACTCCGTCGTTTCTTAAATCCGTGTTCCTTCTAAGATGATTTTTGATATTTTTTTAATCCACCAACCAGATTCTAAACCTGCGCTAAATTCTGGACTACATTTTTATCAGATTTTGTTCCAAATTTTTCAAAAAAGTTTGAAACTGATTTGAACTAGATTATGGACCACTTTTTTGATCAGATTTTGGACCAAATTTTGGAACTGGAGCAGATTTGGGGTCACAGTTTTTTGATCAATTGTTAAACCACCAACCAGATTTTGGATCAGGTTTTGAACCAGATTCCGAACCCTAACCATATGGTGGACCTAGATTGCGAACTGAATTTTTTAATCAACTTTTGTTTTGGATTTTGGAATAAATTGGCACTAGGGCATGGGAAGGTATTTTCAGCCCATTAAGCGATGGCATCTATTTTTTGACGTTCTTTGAACAAAAATAGTAGATTACATACAATCTTAAGAAAATAGTTATAACATATTAAAATTGTACGTCGGCAAAGTAGGGGCTTGTCCCCTGTTGTAAAACGGCTTCGGTAGTGAAACACCCATCGTTTTTGATGTGTTTATTAAACTAGCACTACCAAATTACTACCAACGGCTCGTCTCAATGTACTCTACCTTTTGAGCAAACATCAATCAAAATACAGCTTTTAGAATGTTTTGTAGGAAATGTGTTCGAAAAACATGCCCGAAAAAGTTTTTTAGAATATGTTTTGATTGATTTTTTTGTCTATCAAATAAAATAGAAAAAGGCAATAAAATGCATATAACCTTAGTTTGGACCTCTATTTCATTACACAGACAAATTTTAAGTCAAATAATTTACTCAAAAATTATTACATAAATTTTTGCAAACTCGTCGTTCGCCCCGGTTGTGAAACAGTGAAGTTCTCCGGTTTCGAATAATTCAGGAAAACGATTATTCAATACTTCAATGATCACAAACATTTTCAACACACTTTTCAGGCACATGAGAGCCAAATCCGCATATTTGAGATCTAGAACTACATTGATTACAATTTAGATTTAAATGATTAAATTAAGAAACTGATAAATTACTTTGCATTTAAGGTGTTTTCCTTTAATAAATGAATGTAATATTTTATTTTCATTTCATATTTCTTTTTCTTCTTTATTTTTATTTTCTTTTATGGATTTTTCGAAGTGTTTCACAACCGGGGACACTTTTTTTTGGTCAAAAAATTCTATCTCTCCCAATTTCGCTATAACTTTTTTGTTTCAAACAAAAAATATATGCTGTCTTTAGCAAAAACATATGTAAGTCTTCAATCTTTCAAATGCTTTAAAAAGATTTAGAATTAAATAATGATGAATGGTTTGTGAAACAGGTTTTGTTTTTTGGTCATAGATTTTGAACGGAATCTATGACCAAAAAACAAAACCTGTTTCATAACCGGGGACATTCCCCTATTTTGGCGAAAGAAAAGGCAAATATGCTAAATTTAGAAACCTGCTGAAAATATCCTCCCATACCCTATATTCTTGAACAAATTTTGAGTCGCATTTCTGATCGGATTTTTGACCATGGTTTGAATCAGATTCTGGAAACGCACTGGAATATGAGCCATATTTTTATCAAATTTCAAACCACAAATCAAATTTTGTTGCAGATCGTGTAAAAATTTTAAAACAGATTTGAACTAGATTCTGAACCAGGATTTTTGATTTCGGACTACATTTTAATTAGATTAGATTAGTTAATTAGTTCAGGATCAAATTTTGGTTCACATGTTTATCAAATGCGGACCAATATGGTTTTGGATAATATTTTGGATCTTATTTTTGATCAGATTTTGGATCAGACGTGGACCAACACCAAATTTTGAGCCTGGACCAGATTCTGAAGCACAGTTTTATCAGATTTTGGTCCAGATTTTTGATCAGATTCTCAAACTGGACCTGGGTTGGATATTTTGGACCTGAACTATACCGTGGACCACATTTTTTGTCAAATTTGGTATCAGATTTAGACTAGATTGTGGACCATGTTTTGGACCATATTTTTTATCAGATTTTGGATCAAATTCCAGACCTAGTTTCAGAACGTCGTAGCGTGACATTATGGTGGCGTTGGCGAAGACCCGATTTGGCGGCCCCTCGTTTCTTAAATCAGTGTTCCTTCGAAGTTAATTATTTTTTAGAATTAGACTGTGATACATAATTCGTACAATCACTGAATTCAGTACTTCGCTACACTCGAGAGTGCCTTACTGAGTGAGGTTCAGGCCGGTTTTGGTGCCCTCTAGAGTTACAGCCCTTGGCGGACGCCAGTCTAGCCAACTGCACACTACGGTGCCGACCACAAGCTAAAACATGTCTGAATAAAGATGGAGATATCTTGACGTATGAACGTGAGGAGAAGCACTACAATAAGCACCTGAATAGCGTACCAAAACAACAGTGGGAATGACTTTATGCTATATTCACCGACGCCATTAAGCGGATGAAGAACAGCAAGGCAGCCGGCAAAGATAGCATCACAGCTTGATTATTAACCGGCCGATTGTCAGAATCTGGGAGACAGAATGGTTACCGGAAAAGTGGCAGGAATCTGTAATATGCCCAATGGATTACCTAGGTATGGCTGAAATTCAAATGGCCAGATCACGAATGGCTGAAAAAATAAACGGCATAATATATCAAATGGCTGAATGATCCAACCACGAATGATCGACAAAATTCATGGGCTTCAACCTGCACAAATGTTGACTGCATGCTGTCCTTACTCGCTACCGCTCAACCGGTCTTAACTAAAGGATAATCCCTACTAGTCAGTAAATCTCGGAAAATGTTTGCACCTAAATAGAAGCGGTTTCCCCGGGGGGCTGACCCCGCAGTGGCCAACCTTTCCGACGGCAGGTCATTGGAGAACACTCGCGACCTTCAACCGTTTCGCCCTGAACTGAAGCATCTGGGAAAGATTTGCTACTGACACGGCAAATAAATGAAAACATCTATCCAAAATACAGAAATACACATAACATGAGCGCTAAATGAAAGGTGTTTTTGAAGCATTTTTTGTTTTGTAGTCAATAGTTGTGTTGCTTATCTTGTTTTTTGTTCGATTAAAGTTATTTACTAACTGCTTTCCAATTCGTGTTTTTCATGGAATAGGCATGTAGGCATTCCCAGAAATTCCACCCTTCACATTGAGCCTTTCGAGACTGAGCCAAATAGTCATTCGACCGAATTCAATTTCGGCCTTCTGTGACAGTTGTTGAAATTAGACCATTTGAATTTCGGTTTTTTTTATTCAGGCATTTGTGTTTCGGCCATTCGGTGCCAGCTCTGCCCAATATACAAGAGTGACAAGTTGGTAAAAACTACCGAGGAAGCAATTCTTAACATTGCCTATAAAATGCTTTTTCAGATCATCTCTTGCCAATAGCAAGTATTTTTTTATTTATTTATTAACTTTTTTGTATTGGGGCTTTCAACCAGTGTTTGGTTTGCCTCAACAATAGCAATTAGATTTGCGAGTAATTATCATGCCAGTTTTGTGGACAGGCAGCCAACAATGGACCAAACTTTTGTGTTGCGTTAGATCCTCTAAAATGTCACGAATATCAAATCAATGCGTCACACCTTTTCATCGGTTTCAAAGCCGTATATGATAATATCAACCGTGAAGAGCTATGGAAGGTAATGAGCGAAAACGACTTCCCCGGAAAGCTGATTTTAAAGTTGTAAAAATCAAATTCAAAAACGTTTAATATTTTAGTACAGCATAATTCCATGGAAAAATGACCTGTTGAGGTTGTGATTTTGTTCAATCTGCTTCCTTGTTCAAGAAAACCCTTTTAAGTAAGAGGAGAAAAGGGGGACTCCGTAGCCGCAAGGTTACCGAGTCTGCTTTGACAAGTGGGTGGTCGTGGGTTCGAATCCTAGTAGAATCATGCCACTCGATGTCAAGTGACTTTAGCAATGGGTTTATTCTCAGGCCCCTCATTACCCTTCCTTCATGCTGAATTCTATATTTACCCACTGAAGCCTCTTGACAGTGCAAAAGTCGCTCCTATAATTAAGTGTGCTGGTCAGAGGAACGAATTGAGTCCTCGCCAGGGATGGCTATAATATGGGATAGTACTGGCATCGAGGAATAAGTGGGTAAAGTAGATCAAGCTTTGAAGGAATGGTAAACTCCAATACACACAAGCACGCATATAAAATTTAATAAGCATATCGCTCATTCTATAGCGATTAAAGCAAAAAGAAAGGCAGTGCAGGTCATACAGCAAACACCTGGGCGATATCACAATAGATCAACTAATGCTGGTCACAGTGATGAGTCCACACAGGAAAAAAAGAGGAGAAAAAGGCAAAAATGATCATTTTTGCGACCACTCTAAGTCAGAAGCCAGGACCCTAATCGTAAAATAAAACGAATTCATGACTGAAATTTTCCGGGTAGGAACCAGTACAAAATGGTTTGAGCAAAATCGGATATGATCAGAGATGATATTTGCTATTTTACTAAAACGCTCAAAAGCAGACTTCAGTAAACTTCAATCCAACCTTTTATTTTCAAAATTGAACTAAACTTCGTCTAAATTTTAAAGATATGACATTAAAGACTTGTGCTGTTAGTCGCAAGTCTCATCAAATATTAATGGTATAATAAATTTGGTTAATATTCTTTACAATATAAATAGCAAGATAACGATAATATGCTACAAATTAAAACATTGATTGTCTTACTATATAAACCTCTAGAAAGCATCATATTACTTTACCAACCAAACCGTTCAGATCCCTAGAATTAAAAAACAAATCCAACTCTTTCTGAACTTTTTCTTATCTGATATAAAGATAGGTGTCTTCTCTATTTCAAAAATACCAGATCTGGTTCCAAAATGATCAAAATTCCAATGAAACCGAGATTATATAACATGGCCAGTGGATAAACTTTATATAACGTTTCTCCACAGAGATGGTTCTCAGTTTCCATTATGCAAATTATTACACAATTTCAGTTCAAACAACGCAGAAGAAGTAGTCACACAAGCATATGGCTTGGCAGCACAATTCAGCCGCTGGCTAAGCGCGATATCTAAACTATCAACGAAAGCCTTCGTTGGCGACTGGCGAACGAGTAAATCCAATAAATCTAATTTTATTATATTTTACAAAATAAATTTCCACACACACAAACACACCGGTATTCTATGAGCCAAACGGATCACTTTCGACATAACATCGCACAACTTCAATCAACTTTTAAACGCGGTTGGCAATAACCTAAAGAAACTAGATCACAGCACGATAGTTAATAAGACAATGTGCTGCAAATGAGTGACACTATGCATGAATCACATATTTTCTGCATTGGTTTTAAAAGATCTTATAATAGACGATTCGTTACGCAAACTCTGCGCTGCGTTCCAATCCAAAGAGAATGAGCATTGTAAACTTCACAATTTGCATCTAAGGGCTGAATGGTTTTTTATTCATACGAGCCGTGAATGGTTTTATTGAAAGATCGGAACCAACAACGTGTTGACTGAGATTAGCAAACACTCATTAAACTCAAGCATTAGTCGGATATAAATGTTATTGCAGTGGTTCACACCACCGTTCAATATATCAGAAGGATCAATCCATTAAGGGTTCGATTGCTCCTTCAACTAAAACCATTTTTTTTTTATTATTATTATCTCTTAACGTCATTATCACTTGTTAAATTTTTGCTTCCTTATTTCCGTACTACCGGTTCAACGGCTAATTATTTTCGGCCAGTACAGCACGTAAATAACCTTCGCGGTAGCAATCGAAATCACCCTTCACTATCTGGTCGGTCCTGCCATCGTCCGATGCACTAAATTAAGCTGAACTTCTGCTGAGCTTCAATAAAAGGCGGAAAATCCAAAACGGAACCATCAAGTATCTCGCGTAGCTGTACTTACTCGAGTCTTGCGCCGCTACCAGCGTCACCGTCAGCATAAATACGTTGGCAATGAACTTCCACATTGTGTCGTTGGATTATTTGCTCGAATTGAAGCGCTGGCTATCGGTACAAATTACCGAAAAATCGCCGGTCACGAGTTGTCTCGTTATCACGTACTCGCCGCTGGAAGCAACACCCGCACGGAAGTTTTGTTCCGCACCGTGCGTATTTCGATGACGAATTTTTTCCGTTTGATCACACACTTCAACCTTTATTCTAACGCACCGAGGGCACCCAATTGGTCACTTTGCACCGAAAACTTGCCCCAGATTGATTCTGATTGTTTACTTCGCGTAGTGTACTTTACGCGCCAAACGTAACCTGATTGGATCTTCCGGTCTGGGAGTCTGTCGACTGTCGGCTAATAGCTTCACAACACTGCACTCCGAGCTAATATTCTACCTTCCGATCTCGCACGGGGGATGTCCGCAGGGTACCAGTTCGTTGTTATGTCTGTTCGCCACTTGCTGCGTGCCGTCTCTTTTAATGAAGTTTCATCAACCTCGCGCCCGCCGGCGGCAACAAACGCGCTCTAGCAGTGTGCAGTAGTGCAGATTACTTGAGGGGCCGCAACGCGACGATCCATGCCGTGACGTGACAGACAGCCGAGGAGGCGAACAAGCAGTACGTTGCATCGGTCTAAGGTACAGGCGTTGCGTCGCTCGAACCGTGATGGGATTGTTGCGTGTTGCATTGCATCACGAAAACCGGTGTCGTGCGACTATTCTTCATGCAAGGATAGCACATTTTACGATGAGAACAGATTATTTCAAACAGATTTTTTCTACGAAGAGAAGCTTGGTGGTTACCCAACATCAGCTACAGAGGGTTATAGCCTGTATTCAGACTCACTAGTCACAAATGAAAACTTTTAATTGCTTTGATTAGTGTTCATCATTAGTAAGTAGGTATAGTATTCTGCCGCACTGCTTAGTTTTATTTTGTTTCTACTCAGAAAGAAAGCTTTGCTGTCCATTGTTGTCGTTTCTTATTTAAAGTATTTATATGAATCAAATATGCGAGTTTCTTTTTTAGCATTGAAAACATTTTATCTGCTATCGGACGGAAACACACCCATTATAAAATTTACGAAAATGTTAGCAAAGATGTTACACCAAAGAGACATAGTCATTAAATCAAATATTAAGGTTAAATTGATATCGTTGAATTGAGCATTTAAGTATTTCTCCACCTCTTGATTGTACAATATTCATTTAATTAGATAAAATACACTGGCGTGTCCATGTTGCGTCACACTGGAACACGAGTCCCACCTTCTATAACAAATTTAATGTATAACAAAATAATTTCTCAAGATGTAACTTGGAAGGTCGGAGTTGTCGATTCAATAGTCCAATAGTTGTCAATTCAATTTAGTTTCCCATTTCAAGTTGAATTGCAAGTCTAATTTAGTTTCAATTTCACCTCCGATTTCAAATCCAATTACAAGTTTCCGATGCTTAATATCCAATTTAATGCCAAATTCAAGTCTAGTTTCATGTGCAACTTGAAGTTCAATCAAGGTCCAATTTTAATATCTCATTTTAAAGCGAACTTTCAATCTTAATAAAATTTCAATTTCACCCGTCGATTTCAAATACAATTTAATGTCAGATTTTAAGTCCAATTTGAAGTTCAATTCAGAGGGCAATTTGAATTCCAATCATGAGCTTTATTGTCTAGCCTTAAAGCGAATGTCTAGTCTAATTTAATTTCAATTTCACCACCAGTTTCAAGTGCGATTTCATTTTCCATAGAGGTCCAGTTTGAAGTCTAATTTCAAAACAAATTTGAAGTTCAATTTCAAAATCCTATTTAAGTCCTATTTCAGATCCAATTTAATGTCCCACTTTAAGTCCAATCCGAGTTTAATTTAATTCCGTTTTCACTTCAGTGAAATCAGTCCAATTTAATGTCTCATTTTGAGTTCAATTCCAAGTTTAATTTAGTTCCACTCTCACCACCGATTTGAAGTCCAGTGGCAAGTCTAATTTTAAGGGAAGTATAAAAAAACCTTTTTCGAGGTAATCGGCGACTGTACAGCCGAAAATCCCCGATAAAATACATCCCAGTCGATCTCAATGACATTAAAGGGGTGTTTGAAGTTCAACTGAGGTCCAATTTCAATGTCCCATTTAAAAGCCATTTTCTAGTCAAATTAAATTTTAATTTCACTACCGATTTCAAGTGCAATTTCAAGTCCCATTGAGGTCTAACTTCAGAAAAAAAATTAAAGTTTAATTAAACAATCCAATTTAAGTCCGATTTCATACCCAATTTAATGTCCCATTTTCATTCCAATCCCAGTTTAATCTAATTCTAATTTCACCTCCTATCTCAAGTCCAATTTGGTCTGACCAATTTAATGCCTTATGCCCAATTTTGAGTCCAATTTAATGCCTAATTTTAAGAACTATTCGAAGTCTAATTTAAATGTCCCATTTTAAAGTCAATTTCAATTAAATTAAAATCAAGTCTTATTAAATATCAATTTTAGTACCGACTTCAAGTCGAATTTCAAGTCCCAAAAAGCAAATCCACCATTAAGACATTACCTTTCTTTATCGATAGACTTCGCAGCCAGGTCAGGTCAGGGACCGAAACGGTTACATTTGTTCTGT
The DNA here is from genome assembly GCF_943734655.1 of Sabethes cyaneus. Lineage (NCBI taxonomy): Eukaryota > Metazoa > Arthropoda > Insecta > Diptera > Culicidae > Sabethes > Sabethes cyaneus. The sequence continues at coordinate 54,565,556 of NC_071355.1, forward strand.
ACATTTACCAGCATGCAATGCCATGTCAGACTCTAACCAATACCATCGCTCTGTACTGTTTCTGTATCGACAGTGCCTATCTCTTGCAGGTGTTGAAACTAGCCCGAATACGTAGGGTAAGACTGAACGCACTGCGGGGGTAGAATGGCCCATGCTATTAATTGCTTAAAAACGCGGAAACTATTTGGTAAAATTATGAATGGGCATTTTATTTTGGTGTAAAACACGCTAATTCATAATTGTGTAGAATGTAAAAGCATCAAACATAGCCACATCCAATAAAATCAAGCGATTATTTGCGATCTCATTCCACATGTAAGAAATCACGGTTTTCTCTTAAGCTTTTACCACTAGTCGGTATGCACATTTCATAATAAATACAGTCTATCTAATTGATATACTGTCATACTCGATGATTCATCACAAAAACAACATTAACTATGCATATTTTTCACATATATTGCAAAAAACTTCAAAATACAAAACAGGGGTAGAATGCATCACAGCGGGATCGAACAGTTATAAAATATTTTTAATTTGCAGTACATCTTTTGTTTCGGATTATTTATTAAAAATGTAGTAATATTATGTATTGTATAGGACTTAGAATTTGCATTAAACCTAATTGTACATTGTTTAACTTACAATATTTCATCACACATCAGTTGAAGAAAAGTAGATGATTAAATTTTATTGCCAATTATATGTTGAGATATTATCCCATTGTATCCCAGCAAACAAGCGTATGTAAAAAACGCTATAACGAACGCTTCCGCCATTGCGGCAGCCTAGTTTTAGGAGTTTATACAACACGTGATTGAATGGTAAATTTTTTGGTTGCGTTTAACGGCTAGCTGGGCAAACTTGGTGCGTTTTGTCCACGGGCTTTGGCGTTCTGCCTCACATAATGATTTTGACTCTTGCTAAAAATCGTCAAAAATAACAAAAAACACTGGTTTTTGTTAGGAAATTTCACCAGGAGATAGTGTAAAAAAGATACCAAAGTCTTCTTGAAGTTGAAAAACGTGGAACAAACACGCCGTTGCTCTGCAAAATGATGTTTTGCTTAAGCGGTGCATTCTGCATCACCTTACCCTACATGATAATAAGCAAACATTTTCGTATATCAGCCGACCATTCATACAAAATGTCGTGTAGAAATTACATGCATTTGTCGCTTTTTGCTTACAGTTGTAGTTGGAATAGTATGGAGCAGTGATAGAGAATAAGGTGTATTGAGGACCTTCTTATTTAAAATCGTGTTGTTTGGGGAAAAGCTGTATGTTTGGTTTACGTGCGCAACAGCAAAAGAAACTATAAAAAAGTGTCTCCAAGACTGATGACATTTTCTCTCCTATATCGAAGAGTGTATGACACGTAGACCAAGAGATGTTTTCGTTGTACTTGCATTTCTTTTCGGTGCTTGTGTACCAGTAACATGTCGCAAGACTGGTAGCAAGAAAGAATGGTAATTGTATTCAAATTTTTGTCACCAACCAGTACATTTTACGTGCCTGGTTAGGGTACAGGACATTTACAGGGCTAATGCAAAATTCTTACTGACTCTATCTAACAGCACCGTCTAGCCGAGCCTTCGAACATACGACGACTGGCTTGTTAGACCAGCATCATACCTCGAAGCTAACTGGGCGGCTTTTGCCACGAAGGATTAATCGCAGAAGTTTACGCTAAAAAAAACCCCAAGTACTCGTCAGTCAGCTTCCCTTAGCGCCCATGATTCATGTCCTTACAGGGCTATCGGGAGGATTAGTGTTCTGTAGAGCGCCAGTTTTGTGCGTATTGCCCTACTAGCACGGTTGTTATAAAGGTGTTGTGGTAACTAAAATATCACTAACTTCGGTCGTAATCCGGTTGCTTCGACTAAATGGACCTATAGTGTGCTACCTGGGTTGCAAACTATAGGACTTCAGCTAGCTGCGTAATCCTGAGAAAGCCTGATTCGCGGCTGCAATCCATCCTCCCACGTCCTCCACGTCAACCCGAGCAGGAGCGAAGAGCAAAATAATATAAAAACAATATCAAACTGTGTTATCTATATATATAAAAGTGAGCGTAAGTATGTTTGTATGTTCCACCATAACTCCAGAACGCATTGACCGATCTTCACCAAACTTGGCACACATGTTCCTTGATATAAGAGAATCAGCGCTGTGAGGAGCGGGGGTTGACAAAGGGGAGGGGGGTTCGTAACAGGGGGGAGGCCATTACTCCGAAATGCCTGGACGGTTCTTCATCAAACTTGGCACACATGTTCCATGACATGAGAGAATCAGCACTGGAAGGTTAACAAAACCGAGGGGGGAGGTTCCCTGACAGGCGAGAGGGTCCCTAATAGGGGGAAGGCCATAACTCCGAAACGCCTTGACCGTTCTTTATCAAACTTGGCACACATGTTCCTTGACATCAGGAAATCAGCACCGGTGGTTGACAAAGGGGGGTGGGACTAATAGGGGGGAGACGATAACTCCGAAACGCCTTGACCATTCTTTATCAAATTTTCATACATGTTCCTTGATATAAGGGAATCAGAATTAAAGAGGTTGACAAAAGAGGGGGGAGTAACAGGGGGAAGACTCCGAAATGTTTTGACGGTTCTTTCTTAAGTTATGGTGGGACAAAAGAGGGAGCTGACAGGAAGGGGGAGTAACGCCAACACGACTGTAACAATTTATCCATACAACAGAAAAAATCAAAATACGAAACACTAAACGGCAATCCTCGCAGCTGATTTTTCAAGTGTAATTATGCGTAATTATGTAATTATCACAGTGACCCGTATAAAAAGTGTTCGACCATTACTGCTAAGTGTTGCTGGCCGACTTTATTTGAGTCACAGGGGCAATCATTCAAACAGTGTGGAGTTGATCTGAGAACACCTTGTTTTTCCCATGGTCATCTTTATGTTGCATGTTCCAGAGTGGGCTCGGCCAATAATTTGTGCATACTTGCTCCTGGTGGTGAAAAACATTGTTTACAAACAAAGGAATGACAGGTTTTATGTATCCATGGAAGAAACACTGTTGCACCTTCTACTTTTTTTTAAAAAGTACAATAACATTGCTTGGCCATTGCTAGAAGGTGCAAATAGGATAAATGTCTTTGTTTCTCTTTCTGTCTAGGGTTTTATAGGGATTTCCGTAAAGAAAACAGATGTGTAAGTGGCCGGGTAGACAAAAGAGGGGGAGCTGACAAATGGGAAAGAACGTCCAAAAGAGGAGCAAGCGTTTTATTTTTGCATTATAAGCATTTCGGTTACAATAACTGATGTACAAGTGACTGTGAGACAAAGGCGCCCCGAGTAAGATCGGGCACTCAGCTAGTAATGCTATATTTTGTTATTGAATAGATATAAAGTTACATTGATAACACATTTTGTTAATAAGTAGATATTTAAAACAGTGGTTGTAAGTCGAGTTTAATGACTGATTTTGTTATCATATCATATTATGACCTTAAAATGGCATTCGATATATTTCATAAAATTTTATTTTATTGATTAAAGAAATTTTAGATTATAAATATTTTATAAAAGGATTTTTTAATATCTCATATGCTACTGCATTTGTTTTTTAATACCTTAATAATACTAAAACATGTTATTTTGTTATTACAAAAGTGTGAGCCCCGCGCACGACATACGGATATAAATGACTTTTTATTGTGATTTGACTTCTTATATCTGTGTATAAAACCAGTTCGTTTTTTTTGCATAACTGGTTCATGTTGTTATAATAATAATTATCTTATAGATATCACGTCTTGCTCACTCCTTTGAGGGGGTATGCGGCGGGACCATCATCATCATCATCATCATATTCCAAACTCTGAATATAGTCTTGTTATTGCTTTGTTATTCAAATAACACAAGTAGTTATTCTTTTGGCCTTAAAGGAGCCAAATTTTGTTATTATTTTTTGTTATTCTACCAACTATGTCAACCAAAGCAAGACCAAATTTTGATACGAGTTATTCGATTTCCATAACACATTTTGATATCATTTTGCTCTTCGCTTCTGCTCGGGAAGTCCCAGTGCAAACATTCGCCACGTTTGACAACCTTGTACGAAACTTACACACGACGAAATAGTGATCGAGTCGATATTTAGCCCCCGAAAGGACCGTTCATCGATGACATCCGAAAAGTGTCGTATGTTAATCGACTGACATCGATCTGAAAGCTAGAGTCCCCATTTGGATGCCTCCAGGTGTGTTTTTGAATATCCATCCGATGATGAATTTCATGTCATGTTTTGTGCACTCTCCATAGGTCCTCTCGTGTCTATAGTAGAACTCGCCCTTAGCTTAGCATCATCGGATTTATCATTTGTCGGTGTGTATACGTTGATTAGGCAGTAGTTGAAGAATTTTCCCCTAATTCTCAAAACACATATACGGTCATCTACGGGCCTCCATCGGATAACTCGTTGCTTTTGCTTTCCCAAAACTACCAAAGCGACTCCATCTTCTGCCTTTCTGCCGTCACTGTAGTAGATGTGGCACTTGATAGAAGTGCCTGCAATACTACTACGCGGAACTCCCAATCGGAACCAATCGGCGTGAAAATTTGCATGTAGAGGTTTTTGGGGCCAGGAAAGATTTTAGTGATGGTTAGAGACCCCTCCCCCCACTAAGAGGGGGGGCTCCCATACAAATGAAATACAAATTTCTGCATAACTCGAGAACTAATCAAGCAAATAGAACCAAATTTGGCATGTGGGTGTTTTCGGTGACAAGAATTTATTCTAGGGTAATTTGAGACCCCTCCCCTCTTTATAAGGGGAATTATAACTCCTCTCCACTTTAAGAGGGGGGGTTTCCATACAAATTTCCTCATAACTCGAGAACTAATCAAGCAAATGGAACCAAATTTGGCATGTGAAAGTTTTCGAGGGCAAGAAAATTTTCTATGTTGAATTAAGACCCCTCCTCACTTTAAGAGGGGGGGCTCCTGTACAAATGAAATACCAATTTCCTCATAACTCGAGAACTAATCAAGCAAATGGAACCAAATTTGGCATGTGTGTGTTTTTGGAGACATAATTTTTTTCTATGATGAATTGGGACCCCTCCCCACTTTAAGTGGGGGGGGGGGCTCCTATACAAACGAAATACAAATTTCCTCATAACTCGAGAGCTAATCCAGCAAATGGAACCAAATTTGGCATGTAGGTGTTTTTGGAGGCAAGAATTTTTTCTATGATGAATAAGAACCTCTCCCCACTTTAGGAGGGGGGGCTCCTATACAAATGAAATACAAATTTCCTCATAACTCGAGAACTAATCAAGCAAATAGAACCAAATTTGGCATGTGGGTGTTTTCGGTGACAAGAATTTATTCTATGGTAAATTGAGACCCCTCCCTCTTTATAAGGGGAATTGTAACTCCTCTCCCCTTTAAGAGGGGGGGCTTCCATACAAATTTCCTCATAACTCGAGAACTAATCAAGCAAATGCAACCAAATTTGGCATGTGAAGGTTTTCGAGAGCAAGAAAATTTTCTATGGTGAATTAGGACCCCTCCCCACTTTAAGAGGAGGGGCTCCTGTACAAATGAAATACAAATTTCCTCATAACTCGAGAACTAATCAAGCGAATTGAACCAAATTTGGCATGTGTGTGTTTTTGGAGACCATTTTTTTTCAATGATGAATTGGGACCCCTCCCCACTTTAGGAGGGAGGGTCCTATACAAACGAAATACAAATTTCCTCATAACTCGAGAACTAATCAAGCAAATGGAACCAAATTTGGCGTGTAGGTGTTTTTGGAGGCAAGATTTTTTTCTGTGATGAATTAGGACCTCTTCCCACATTAGGAGGGGGGGCTCCAATACAAATGAAATACAAATTTCCCCATAACTCGAGAACTAATCAAGCAAATAGAACCAAATTCGGCATGTGGAGGTTTTTGGAGGCAAAAATATTTTCTACGGTGAATTAGGATCCTTCCACACTTCAAGAGGGGGGGCTTCTACACAAATGAAATACAAATTTCCTCATAATTCGAGAACTAATCAAGCAAATGGAACCATATTTGGCATGTGGGTGTTTTTGGAGGCAACCATTTTTCCCATTATGAATTAGGACTTCTTACCTTTTTAGGAGGGGGGGGCTCCCATTCAAACGAAATACAAATTTGCTCATAACTTTAGAACTAATCAAGCAAATGGAACCAAATTTGGCATGTGAGAGTTTTAGATGGCAGAATTGTTTTTCTGTGGTGTATTATGACCAGAGATGCCAGAAGTGAAGACATGTCTTCATTTTGAAGACATTTTAGTTACAAAAAAGTGAACTGTCTTCGCTTGAAGACATGTGAAGACATGTCTTCACCATGCAATTTAAATGAGCGGAAAGCCGAAAGAAGACAAATGAAGACATTTTTCCTTGATTTAAGAAGACTTTTCAAAAAATCACCTGGCATCCCTGATTACGACCCCTTTCCCTTTTAAGAGGGTGGGCTCCCATACAAATGAAATACAAATTTCCTTATAATTTGAGTACTAATCAAGCAAATGGAACCAAATTTAGCATGTAGGAGATTTTTGAGTCTTGAATTTATTTTATGATAGTTAGAGACCTCTCACCCCTGTGGTAGGGGGATATGGACTCTCATACAAATAAAACAGAAATTTTTGCGAAACTCAAAAACTAATCCAACTCGAGAAATTCGAGACTCTTCCATAAAACATTAATCAATAACAAGACCACAAAAACTATCTATAGTAACATTAGATCATTCAGGACGAGCCGGTCGCGAGTGTTGCCGGTGACCCGCCGTCGGAAGCGCCGCCCACTGGGGGGCTTGCAAAACTCGAGATAGTGACAAAGATCATCCGAGATTCATGATTTATGTACAACACAGGTTAATTTGTGGCAATACGAAGTTTGTCGGGTCAGCTAGTATACAATAAAACAACATGAAAACGACCTGTTCTTCCACTAGAACTAGGTTAATGCTGAAAAAATAAAAGTAATCGCTCGAAAGGCTGGAAATACACTCCCGTATCCTACTTCTTTCCGGGGCTCCTAAATGGCTGGTAAAATGCGAAGAAACACAAGCAAAATGTCTCATACGGAAAATCGTACCACTTTGGTATGAGCTCATTTATTTTATTTACTAGAAAGATGCAACAAGCCGATTGAATTTTCACACTATCAATTCTACCAGAAGAAAATTATTGCTTATCTTCCATGTGCGAATTACACGACAAAATTGATAAGCTTTGTACAGATCAAACAATCAAGTAAGGAAGCATGCATCGCCATAAAAATAAACATAATTATTCCTAAAGGATAATATAATATTACTCGCAACTATCTAAGACGCTTTCGTAAGGCTTTCCTAGGCAGCTAACGCCAGGAAACAAATTCAAATCCGCCGGAATTGAACAAATAAACAACTAGCGGAAATTAATTTTCTACTTTACGTCGACTTAGCGTGGTTGGTTAGTTGGTTAGTTAGAAGAACTTTTTCTCTTTCAATTAATGGAAGTTCCAGAAATTTTCTTCGACTGGCTTTGAAGGTCGGTTGGCACACGCTACATATAAAACTTGTAGAATTTCGCATTTAGCCACCGCCTAAAATTCCTTTCAGTCAGTCGATGAAGCTCACGCTGAGCACTGCTACGTTTCCGCTTCAACAGTCAAAGACGAACATGCAATGGTGGTTTAGTGGCCTTAAAAATGATAAATTTGAGCTACTAATAAACTGTAAAGCGATAACTGTGAAACTATGCTGCCATTCTATTTACAGTGCTCCTTTCGAACACATCGTCACAATCTGCGTGAAGCAAATGTTCGCTTAGACTAGAGCATCAATTTTGTGCTTCAAAAATTCCTTTTTCCCATATTCTGTTTGAACCTTATTGTTACCTAGAAGTAGCGATATTATAAGTAGAGTATTGTTAAGGAAAGATATTATCTTCTTTTCTCATTTTTGTTATAGTCACTCTAACACTAACTGCTTAGGTCATTCGTAACTTCTACGGGGTTGGGATTTAAACCCGAGTCCTCGGGCACTACATCGGGAATGACCCGTTTTTGTTCTTCGTCTCTATAGTTCAATGTAAATTTAATAGATGAATATTAATAAATACATATATAGTACCAATTACTTTTATGGTTATGGTTTTAGGTTTTGAACTGTTGATATTTTACTTAATCGCCAAAGGTACTAAACTAAAGTAGCTTATATTGCATAAAATGGTGCTTAGAAAAACCTCCATGAATAAAAGTTCAAGGTTTTTCTAATTTGCTACGTTTCAAACAAACATATTTTTCGCAATATACCTAGCCCTTCGGTATCACTTTGACTTTTCCTAGGAAAACTATACTTAGTACCGTAAGCAACCGCCATTGAACTCCGTCAAACCACGCCGCGCCGGTTTAGCGTTAATTTTTTTATTTTCTACATTTGCTAGAGCTATGTATCAATGCCATGGACGAAACCAATGCATAATTTTGCTATACTGCGTGGAGTTTGTGTACCGCACCGCTACAGCAAGAATTGCCGGTGAAAATTTTACGCAATAAGCTAACTTCAAAAGCTAAATGAACGGTCCTATTTTCAGTATATAAGTTGGTTACCATTCCATCCGCTCAGTTCCAAGCTACTTTGCACTATTATGTTTCTAGCAATAGAATTAATCGAGACAAATATTGGTTTTCTACCTTAGTTGTGCTTCACTGCCTACACTAAGAAATTTATTCGTTTTCACTGAAGCACAAAATAGGGCCCTGATATGCAGATAGCAGTGGTCTAGCTCGAATGCTATTTTTTCACTTGATTACTAGTGCATTGCTTTATAGATGTAAGATTGCAATTCAAACGAGAAGCAAACACTTTTAGAAACTAAAACTAAGAATAGGTTAAAGTATAACTTAACCATAAGTAGAAAGGTTTCTGTCACTATTCTCATTGTAGTGAGTGCTATTGTTTATTAGTGCTTATTTCTATTTACATCAAAATGAAAGAAAGGATTGTTCAAAATCTTTTGAAGTCACTCAACCAATCTTATACTGAATCTAACATTATTTGTAGCAATTTTTTGTAGGCCATTATTGATAGGCAGTTACTGTTTGGGCGTAAGAGTCCTGTACGTAAATATAAAAGGAAATGTTAGCAACCATTACCTTCGGCTACCATCAACAACATTTTAAGGGCAAACAAATTGTTTGAAAATGCAAAATCATGTATTTTTCCGAACTCTACATAAATTTGATGTAAGATCATAAACACAACCGGAAGTATTAACTGATGAAATAGACCAAGAGAGTTCAAAATTGCTTTTGTTCAACAATCAGTTGAAAAGATCGCCAGCCGATAAACCTTGTCCATACTCAGGAAACAAAAAAGTGACCGCCCAAAAATAGAACTATTTTCGCCTTAGTGTATTCAATACAAAGTGGTAGCAATCCGCATAAATGGTTTAATTTTGGGCTGCTCTATGAGTGCGCACCATCATTAAAACAAAACAATCGTGTTCAGGCATAAAGTGTTTTACAATAAGCTCGGTTGATTTTTTTTCTCTCGTTACTACTACTTTTTTTTAAATCCAGTCCAAATCAGCAATAGCAAGTATCTCAACGTATCAAATCCGGTGAAATCCAGTAAACTTTTTCGGCACAAATAAACTTAGCTTCTTTTGACCTTAGCTGCTAGAACCCAACGGCCGGCTACGGCCGCTCAAGTGACCCACAAGGCAACACCATGGATGGTGGATTCATAGTACAAGAACTCTTACCACAAAAGCATCTTTTTTCTCTCTTAATTATGCACCGTCTTATTCGAAGGTAAGCAAACATCGACAAAAACTGGTCGGTGCGAAGCCTACCCAACAAAATAACTTGACAGCTAAACCTCTAATTAACGCCAGAAAAAAAAATAATACGCACCAGTTAGACAAACGATTGATGCAGGATGTTCTCTTCCGAATTGACATTTGCGTTGCTGCATAGCTGGAAGCAATCAGCTCACGTAGCGCAGATCGGAATTGCAGCGATGCAACAAAGCATCGCCGCAGTAAGTAACCTTTTGCTTGCACTACGTGATTCACGCGTTCCGTTGGTATCGGCTCGAGACGCACCGCTATCTTTCGGATGGTATCTGTGCAAACACGCGGCCACAGCCTTACCCGACCGGACGGACAATGCGCACACAAGTGCTAAATATCTAAGCAAACCAACAAAGCCAATCGATTTGATCCTAGAGCGTTCAGATCGAATTCCCATGCGTCTTACTCGAGTAACTTTGGAAGGATTTAAACAATGAGCCAACATTAAAAACAAATCTATCCGTCACTGATGCAGTGAGGCGATTTTTTTTTCGTCAAATGGAATTTTTTGAGTGTACAGTTTGTTTGAAAATGTTATATTTGAGTGATGGTTCACAAACATCACACTCTTCAAGGAAAACCTCCTTGTCTGCATTGATCGAGATGGGTAGAACGTGGTATTGAACATATGTAATGATCAATTCGGTTGATTCTATCTATACTTTTAAAAGTAAGTTGGTAAAAAGAACTCTTTTAAAGTATATATTTTATGTACGAATCATTCGTCAAGTGAACATTTTGTGAAAAAGTAGAATTATGATGTGACTCATATGTATTCGAACAAAAACAAAGTCATACCGTTCTGATTCACACCAAAAACAGTTTCAAACTTCGAACAGTTAGAATAAAATACTCGCTAGTATCGCTAATATGATAAAATATTATGCTTATTGTATACCACCGGATAAAGGACATTCTAACGAGCACGGTGGTATAAAATAAGCATAATACTAGCGATATTAGCGAGCATTTTATTCTAAGTGTTCGAAGTTTGAAACTGTTTTAAGTTGGAATCAGAACGGTATATTTTTGTAAATAAAGGTTATATTTCGCATTTTAGTTTTAGAAGGTGTTTACCCATAACGGGTGGCAACTAAAATTTTAGAATTTTTTCGAGGCCCCTCAGAGAGAGAAATGAGAGTTTGTATGTGTTAGTTCTCAAGTATTTTCTGTTTTGTTGTTTTGTTCTGCAATTATTTTTTGTTTTGTTTATACTTGCCAGATTTAGCTCAAAATTACGTTACAACAAGAAGCATTTCGCGAGCGCGTTGTACACTTCTACGAATTGCACAAAAATATCGGCAAAAAGTATACGGTACAGTATTTTAAAAGCGAAAATGTTGCAGCTTCGACTATTTACCATATCTTAAGATACCCAAAAACTATTTTCAAGCAAGGTAGTGGAAGACCAACCAAAATTGTGGACGCAGAAGGACTTCGTTCTCTTTCTCGTGGCTTCAACAATAAGGATTCCGCGAGTGAGCAGGATGTCTCAAAAATGTTCAACTGTTCCCAGTTCCCACCAGTACATCTGCAAAACATTGAAATGAGTCGGAATAAAACGTCGAAAGAAGATAAGAGCCCCGGTATACACTGAGGGACAGATTTCGACGCTGAAATCCCAATGCCGTTGTTGATAAAAATATATTCCGGAAAATGCTTTGCTTTGGACGACGAAAGTTACTTCCCTCTTTCGAAGACACACATTTCCGGAAATGATCGATAATAACTATTCCATGGATAGTTCCACTGCATCTCCAAACATTAAATACAAGTTTGAGCAAAAAGTGATGCTGTACATTGCAATTTCCGAGAGAGGTATTTCTAAATCATGGTTCAAGCTCTTTGGTTTGACTACCACTCAAGATATGTACCAGAACCAATTTTTGTGGTAAATTTTGATTCCGTTTCTACTAAAACATCATGTAGATGGACAATAGGTGTTTTGGCTGGATGAAGCTTCATCGCATTACGCCACAAACACAATCGTACACATACGAATACACATTCGTTCCCATTTGTACCCAAAAACCACAGCCAAACAAATCTGCCTCCTTGTAGTCCATACGAAGATTGCTTCAGGATTTTAAGCTCCTTGATGTACAAAAATAACTTGAGAGCTACGAATTGCTAACAGTTGATTGGTAGAATCGAGAGATGCATTCGCAAAGTTCTGTTTTTTTGACAGCTTAAGAAATAAATTCCAAAATTTTAGTTGCCACCGGTTAGATACAGAAAGCAACAGACAATCATTACTCTGAAGTTTTTGGAGCGTCTTAGTAGAATACGAACCCTGGAAATTAAATAAAAAGAAAACTTGTCCAATTTAATTCTACTATGTATATTTATTCTTGACAGATACGTATTTCGCCTACGACTTGCAGTCAGTGTCTGTTTTTGAACTCAGACGAACTCAGTTCGAAAACAAATACTGAGGAAGCCTGCAAGTCGTAGGCGAAATACGTATCTGTCAAGAATAAATATACATAGTAGAATTAAATTGGATAAGTTTTCTTTTTATTTAATCATTATTTTATAGAATCGCCTTTTGCGTGGATAACACGCTTTAAACGCTTTTTGAAGTCGTACTTCCATCGGAATATCATCCCATATCTTGATGATAACTAACTTAAATTCATCCAAATTATGATATTTATAATCCTTGAGCTTCTGCCGCATGTACCCCCCTATACAAAATTCCATTGGGGTCAAATCAGGAGAACTTGGAGGCAATTCCTTTTTCGATATGAAATCCATGAGTTTGGCTTTGCACTACGTCTGCACAAGCTTTGCTGTGGGCTGGAGCTCCATCCTGTTGAAAACAATAATATTCTTCACCATTCATTCCCCGAACGTAAGGCATCAAATTTTGTACTAAGACCATTTCTAGATAGTATTTTGCATTAAAGGGTTATATACAGTTAGGAGGCTTAAAAAGTCGATATTTCTAGAATTTTACTATAAAAACCCCTTATTTCAGTGAAAATTTGTATACATCTTACGGTAGCTTTTGGTTGTATTTTAACATATTTTGTTTTTAAAAAAGTTATTGAAATAGCTGCTATAGTCAATCTCCTGGAGCTCTTCTAAAATAAGAGGTCTTGCGGTGAGCATGATATCTATGGACCGAATCGTCGGAAGTCCAGAAACCAAAAAGAAATCAGTGGTAAAATATATTATCTATAGATTAATCGAAAGAAATTAGCAAAATAATCATTTTTGACGAAATGGCGACTTCTTAAACAAAAAAAAAACGATTTTTGGCATAAACTTTGCTCTTAAATTGTCCATAAAATAAGAAATATTAATCGGCGAGGGAAAACCTTCGGTTAATGTCTAAATTATATCCATAGAACACTTGTGTCAAAATTTTAAGTGAATCGGTTCAGCCGTTTTCGAGAAATCTCGCTCACCGAGATTTGCGGCTTTGAGAAACCCGTGTTCAAAGTTTTGCGGTCCTTCTTTAACTTAGTTAATATTTGGCGGATTGGCAAGAAATTTTCTGTGTGCTGTGTGCATGAAATTTTCTTGTACACTACGATCATGAATTTAAAATAAAAGCGATTTTTCGAAAAATTTTACTGTATATAAGTCCTTAACATCCACACCCTTGTCAATAAATACAAGGAAATTACCCTTTCTTTTAAATGCCTCCCCACACCATGACCGCTGATGAATTTTGATATCGTAGTACATTTTTCGCGATCCTAAAGATAAAACCTAAGGACCATGAGGCTTTAGCGACAACATACGAGATATGATGCTTGTACGTTAACTGCGAATCTAAGATAACGCCCAAGTCTTTAATATGCGAAACACGTTCAATGACTGTGCCCTCGAGCGTATAACGAAACAGGATCGGATCTTTCTTACTGGAAAATGTGATTGCTGAGCACTTCTCCGGGTTCCCTATCATACAGTTCACGTCGCACCAAGTGGCAAAGGCCTCGAGTTGATTTTGAAGAAAGTGACAGTCGTGGGCCCTTAATGACCAAATTAACGTCGTTGAAATAAAGCAGAAAAATCAGAGGACCTAGATGGCTTCCTTGAGGTATACCTGACGAGGCTGGATAGCTATCGGATCGACAATTTCCAACGGCAACCACCAGCTGTCGATCAGTGAGATACAAGCGAAACCATTGCTAACACCCAGTCTATGTAGTTTTGCAATTGTAATGGCGTGATTTACCTTGTCAAAGGCTGCCGACAGGTCGGTGTATTCTGTTTGAGCTCGTTGTGCCATACCCTCTGTTATGTATGATGTAAGACACAGCAGATTAGTAGTGGTAGAATGCTGGAACGTGAAGCCACAGACTAACAGACGTAACACTTCGAACAAATTTTCTAACAAAACATCGTTTCAATGACTCCCCTAAAACCTGGAAAAAGCACTAGCATCATCTGGTACTGTCTTCGCACTACGCCAGACTAGGTTGCTATAAATTTACTTGTATATTATTTGACAACAGCGCCAGCGCAGGCGAACGGCGTTCTCGCGCAGCGACTGTTGTTTGAATCTTGGCATAAGCGAAAATTTGAAATGATCGTTTTTATTGACGATGAAATGAGGCTTCAGTGTTACGTCTGTTAGTCTGTGGTGAAGCCATGTTGATCAGCACTTAGATATTGTTTACAGTGGGAAAGCAGAGGTTCCATGACCACCAGCTCGAATAGTTTCGAGACTGCGCTCAACGATGTGATGCCTCGATAGTTGTCTACATCTCGTTTACTTCCTTTTTTGTGTACAGGGAACATATGTGCAAATTTCCAACACGACGGGAAAATCCCACTGGAAATGGACATTTGAAACAAACGAAGCAACGGTGTCAGCAAGCAGTCTATGTGTGTCTTCGGGAATACGGAAGGTACACCATCGGGTCCAGGGTTGAAGGACAACTTGAGCATGTTCGCAGCCTTCGAAATCATCTCATCATCTTGTTGATCAGCTTTACGGAAATTATATGAGATAGCAGCTGGACATTCATCGAAGTCCTGAAGGAGTTTATCTTCTATACAGACGATCAGAGGAGGATGGTGTGGAACTCTCTTGATTAACAGACATGGAGCCGCTGAGACGAATGGGACCTTGTCCTGTGAGCTCACGAAACAGAGGTCTAACGAACGGTTGTTCTCGTTGACGACATGATTAACTTGATGAAGCATTGCAGTACTATAGTTGTCAAGAAGATTAATTGCACCGGCATGGATCGTAGAGTTTTCAGAATCAGGGTAGAGGCAAGCGCTATGGGCAGGTTTCCACGAGATATCTGGCAAATTGAAGTCGCCCAAAATAACTATCTCATCGAGCGGCGTAGCGTCCCTCATACTGAGGTAAACTGAATAAACTGACTGGCAATGAGCGTCAATTAGATCGTTGTCCCGGACACGATCAGGTGGGATGAATAAGGCACACACAAAAAAAGAAGCGATCACTCAGCTTGATGGCCATTCAAACCTGTTCTACGCAGTTCCATGAGTCCTTCTCAATTGCTCTTGCTTTCAATCCACGTCGAACAGCTATCAGAACAAACAACTTCTCATCAGAAAAGATCACTTCGGAATCACCGTGCTGACGGAGCAGCCGTTTGCATCTTTCCTGCCGTTTTTATTTCGTTGCTTCCGTTAATCCAAAGATTTTACGTTTTACGTATGCTTTCATATCCAGATCCATTTTCAAAACTCGACGAAGAAATTCCCTGTTGATATTCTGCTCAACTGCCATTTCCCGTGCGACTACGACAAATTTGCCCTCGAACAACCTTTTTGACCCCTGCAGCTCTAACGCTTCGCTTTCTTCCGTTTTTTGCGGTTTTCAACAGATCACATCTCGATCAATTTTTTACGGTATAGTATACAAATTCAGTACAAATTTTGCAGTAATACAAAAATAGTATTTTTATGCCGAGTTGTTTGAGGTCACTAAAAATAGTGCCGCATATTGCAACATACAACGGCTGGCTTGTTAGGTCAGCATCGTACCCCGAAGCTAATTGGGCACCGTTTCGGCATTTATTTATTATCAACGACCGTAACTCAAATATGGTACATGCACACCGAACGAGACACAATACGAAAATGAAACTTCGTCAAATAAGACTTAAGTCATGATGGCACACAAATGGTATTAGTTTGATGGTATTGATTGCAAGCAGAAAAAAAAGTTTTTGTTCGAATATACAGTGTGTCACACTGTAAATGGAAAAAAATATATTACTTTAAAAAACTACGTGGGAAATTCGGAATCAACAGCAATGCTGATTTGAGCCTTCAGCTCGGTCAAATGACTCCCTCACGGTTTGTTTAGTGTAAATAACATTCAAATCAAATTGATATTCTATTGTTTCAGGATTAAACAAAATCCAAAAAATTAGTGGACACAAGCAAATAAAATTTTGATCGCTAGTCTGTAATAGGCCTGTATGTAGATTGTACATAGAGTGGCTCATCGAAAAAAGCTGCCACGTGAAAGCACAAAAATATTTCGACCATTTCGACGTTATGTGAACATAATAATTCATATTTTGGATGTGGAAAGGTAACAATAAGGTGCTTGACTCTCAGTAGTTAATAATCGTTTTGATTTAGCAATCCGAACTAACTAATAAGTCACACTTATTATCCGCTGAGCTTCGTGCGAAACACGGCCGAAAGCTTTGCTGCTACACAACTTCATTAAAAAGCTTTTCGCCCAATCTCGCATGACAACCCCACATTGAAAATAGCTTTCATACAAGTTGCGCTCGAAATCATACATCTGCGTTGGAATCTTGCTCAGTTTTGTTATACCAGTTATACCATTCCTTTTCTGTTATACAGCTCAATATACAACGAAATAAGCATTTGAATATACTAGAATCATGTGGTGATACTCAACATAATTAGAATTAAAATGTATGGTTTTTTAGTCTTGAATTTCTTACGAAAACTTTACTTGGCGTTTTTGACTGCCGTTCCGAAGGTCTATGCCGAAACATCACCCGAAAACGTCAAATAAAGTTTTTGTAAGAGCCGAGACTCAAAAGCCACATTTTTTTAATTAGATTACAGCGGCCTCCATTAAATTAATCAACTTAATATAATATTCAAAAGGATTTTTGTTAGACTTTGCCAGCTTTTCTTTATAATGTGAGTTTTAACAAAAACAAGATTAAAAATAGAGTGGTCCAGTAAACAATAAAACTGGTCACCTACTACAAATTTTAAAAGTTGGTTGCCGATATTAGAGTTATACATTAAAAATAAATAATTCAATAGATGTACACCTAATAGTCCGAGAATGTGTATAATTTTTATGCTTTTAGCATCACGATAGTACAAAAACATACAAACAATGTAGTTTAATATTGATTTAATCGCTCCGCAAGAATTAGCGCCGGCCTCTATCGCCCCCTGAATCTAAAAGTCTAAATAGCCACCGGTGCGGTGCTATATTGTGCCATACAGCTATACAGGCGGCATGCCGCGCGCCGCTGCAGTAGCACGTGCTTGCGGCGTTTCTGTGTTTGTTCAGTAGTCGATCATCAAATAACGAGCAACCGAACAAGCGGCACACACCTGCGACCATAAGCAGGTAGGCAGTTCAGATTACCGCTAAAGACCCATAGAAGCGCGCAAATGTGCTTCTCATCCACCCGTACCCTGATGACGGCTATGCAATCGAAGGTTAGAGCACCGAGTTGGGAGTCTATGCTGGGCCACAAAACTGCAACCGCTCTGACTCGATCAGTCTTGAATCCGACGGAACGCAGAATAGATCGAAGTGAACGCGAACGGTACAACAAGTAGTACGTATACGTACGTGGAGCGGCAGAAAAAAAAAGAAAATCGTCGGTACCAACCGCGAGTGAATTGCTTCGCGAGAGTACTTCAGTGGGGGAGAAGCAAGGCGAGTGACAAATTAAATGTAAATATTGAAAAGTGTGTTCAAAAAACGGACAACAACAACAAAAAATAAGTAAGGTCATCTGGCCATGGCTTTCAGCTTGATTTTCGAATCTGCAGAAGGATTGAACAGCATCCAGGGTCATCGGGTGCCAGATCAAGTTTTCCCTTTCATTTGAATCGCCATTAAAATCTACTTTTGCATTTGGTGCAGAACAGATGATAGGCTAACATATTCCGGATCGTGCTGCGCGGATTGGAAAATTTTTCAATTCAAGAAATCGTGACGTTGATGTGGGGATTCTCCTGCAAGGTTCCGTATTGTGTTAAAGATTTCTTTTTTTTTTTGCATCCACGATGGACGTGAATCAAGCAGACTGCCTCAAAAACCTTGCTTTTTTGAAGCCATCAAGCTGAACCTCGTCACACATTAATTTTCATTCACCTGAAAAATAATTTTGTGTTCAGTTGTGATGGTTCAGTTCGCTAACTGCAAATTTATATTTTTAGTATGTATTTTCAGCAAACTAATCAATGGTATAATCATTTTTGGTAAACGCAGAATTTAACCAACTTTGTTCACAGTGTAAAATTGTCTAAAGTATACTGACCAGATGTACTGGATTTGGATAACTTATCCTGGATGACCAAACGTCCCGTAAAGTCTCGTATTGATTAATTTTTATTGTTCCAGTTGAAACGTTAGCAAAACGCTACAGAAGTGACAGGCTTTTGCTGGAAATTTTGAAGAGTTATTCAAGAAGTTCTCTATTTACGTAAAATTGTTGAAACAAGTCAATTCGGCAAATAGGTCATAATATATCACACATTCATCTAGAAATGAACTCGTCATTTTAGTGTAACTATAGAAATCATTTCCAAAATATAAACTTTTTTCGATAAATATGCTTCCTGAAGAGAATACATCGAATATATTTGAATTGCTGAAAGCAATTTGAAGTCTGCCTTGATGTTGGTTTCACGTCAATCGAACTTGGTCAGCATCGTCATTCTTCGTCGTCGCATTCGTCGCATGTTGTTCAGCCCTTTCCTGGCCTTGGCGATCAACTACTGCTCCGTTTTGGCCATGAAATTATTGAAGTAGACTCTCCGTTAGAAGTTTGTACAAAATTTTTCTATCAGTTGCAGCTAGGAGACGTTGGAAGAGTTGGCGGTGTTTAGTACAATATTTATCCTCAGCCGATCCATCTCTGCCATGGATTTCCTCCAAATCCTCCTTCAGCCCTACTTTTCCCTTCGTAAAACGCTACGATCAAGAAGCATAGGGTAGCACGGGGCAAGACGCCCACCCGGGGCAAGATGACCACCCTTCCAAAAATCGTTATATACGCTATAAAGGTATATAATTAGTAACCGTACGCATAAATAAACACTACATCTAACAATAATTCAAACAATTACAAAAATAAAATCATTGAACTCTTCGATAACATAAAAAATAGATCGATGATTAAAAATACTGCATTTATTATAAGATTGCGCAGCCATAAAATAAGGTTTTAATCATGATTTAAAAAAAATTTCATCTAACGAAAGAGTTATCGTGGCATTGATTTTAGTAATGAATCAGATGTTGATATTGCCGCAATTATGCAGATAATGTATTTACCACAAATTGCTTTTAAAAAATACATCTACTTGCGGGGCAAAATGCGCACCGCTTTATAGACCATGATTGCTACACGCTATGTCCGAAGGTATTTATTACTTAACTTACATGCACCTCAGATTTCTTTTCACAGGATGTTAGTATTAATCAAAACAATTAATTTAGAGAAGGTCTTAAAATATTCTATCTTGGGTTTTTTGAAAAATTCATTTTTCAAGGTTATTTAGGGGTCATCCCCTCTCAAGTGATCATATCCGTTGTATTCGACCACCTCCGATTTCAACCAAATTTGGTATAATTGCTCATTTCGACCCCACATTCATTTTCCCAAAGATTGGTACGGATTGATCAATCCCCCTTGCAGTGATGCTTCTTCATTTTTCTCAGATTTTCGAAAATACTCATTTTTCACTGCATGTCACTGCAAGGGGGATTGTTCAATTCATACAAAACTTTGAGAAATTAAATGTGGGGTCAGAACAAGCAATTATACCAAATTTGGTTGAAATCGGAGGTGGTCGAATACAACGGATATGATCACTTGAGATGGGATGACCCCTAAATAACCTTGAAAATTGAATTTTTCAAAAAACCCAAGATAGAATATTATAAGACCTTCTCTAAATTAATTGTTTTGATCAATACTAACATCCTGTGAAGAGAAATCTGAGGTGCATGTAAGTTAAATAATAAGTACCTTCGGACATGGCGTGTGCTACCCTGAATTGCATAACCATAACCTTAAATCAGCAACAATCGCTGCATAAAATATTTGTAACGGAATAAACATGCATATTTATTTGTTTTCGATAAAAATACATTGTTTAACATATTTCTGTCTAATAATGACCACAGAGGAATACGTACATTCAATGAACAACTTTTTTATGGTTAACTAAACACTCCAAATTATTCAAATAATGTTTAAAATGGTTTATGACCAGCTTGAATCCATAATATTTATTATTTAGATTATACGTGAAATACAATGAAGGTTTAATAGCTTTTGGAAAGGATGGTCATCTTGCCCCGCAGGTTGGAAAAATTCCCAAAAATCGATGAGTTTTTGCTCGTGAATATTTGATATGCGTTATAATTTTTAGCACCCAATATGCATACAGGTTATAGAAAAGACTGTAAAAGATAACGTAGCGAGGGGTTTGAGCCCTTTGCTGTAGATTTCTTCGTACATATTTATAGCGAGCTTAAGGTGGGCATCTTACCCTACGCCTGAAGCTGTGACGCTGCTCACGGAGAACATACGCGCCCTTGCGGCGATCGAGCGCAAGGTGCTGCGGTCCTTATTTGGCAGAGTACAAACTAAAGGTACATACTTCTTGATAAAGGAGGTAATTTCTGGTAGGTACCTTGTACTGTATATCTCCCCGTTCACTGCAAACCCCGAAGGGAAGAACAATGGCTTAGATTTTCCGTTCTCACTGATCGTTTGCTACAGAAGGACCTTCTGCGGGAACTTGGTGTGGAAGATATATTTGACGTCATCGCCTACCTCCTTGGTGAGGGGACGTAAAGGACACTGTCAGTTGTTGCCGTCCAGCTTCAATTAGGGCTCGTCATCCATTAGGATCACGACGAACTTCGAACCATGTTACCCTGATCTGCAACGCTAACCATGTCTCCCCTTTTATGAGATATTGCAGTCTGCGTGCTAACGGGGGACAACTAAAATTATGGAATTTTTTCGAGGCCCCTATACTCAACAACAAACGAGCTCAGAGAGAAATGAGAGTATGTATGTGTTAGCTCTCTTTCTCCTCTATTGGTCAATATTTTTTGTTTTATTTATGCTTGCCCAGTTTTGCTTAAAATGGCGACGAAACAAAAAGCATTTCGGGAGCGCGTTGTACACTTCCACGAACTACCACAGAAATCTTCGCAAAAAGTATACGGTAAAACATTCAAAAACCGAATATTTTAGGGCTTCGACTGTTTATCTATACTAAGATCCCGGGTAGAAATGCATAACGAATATTAATGTAAAAACAGTACGGTTACTATGAATTTTACTGTTTACAACACTTTATGCTGTAACTTCACTTTTCATATTAATGTAAAAACTTTACGAATACAATGAATTTTCTTGTTTACTACACTTTATGCTGTAACTTCACTGTACCGTTCTTGGAAAATTTTTCATATAATTCGGCAACAATGCAAATTGTTTAGAAGCAGGAAATAATCTCTATCTAAGGTCCAATCCTTGGCAGGTTGAGTTATTTGTAGACACAAATTGTGTCTCTTCCTCCGTCTACTGTAGAAACCATCGATCGAGAAGTTTAATCTAATTCGTTTTACTGACGGGACGACGACATTATGCAGGCGCTTGCGACTTACTTGTTCGTCTGTCAACATATTAGCCGCGATTCTTAACGCGGGTGTTCGGGGAAAGGCTCCGTTCCTATGAAATAGACCAACCTCGTTGTTTCTACGTCTTGACATCGAATGAGGTGTCAGGCATATAATTAAGTTTTTATAACGGTAGATTTTACAATTGAAAGGGAACGATAGAAGACAGTCATAAAACAAAGAGTCGATAGGATATAACAGATTGAGATAAGGCGTGAATGGGAAAGAGCGGAATTTGTTTATGTAGGTGTACTGACCTCTAATACTTTCCTAATATGAGCGATGAATGCGGCTCGAAAATCATAATAGTTCGAAGCCTATCAAATTCATTATATCTTCAAAAACATGAAATACCGTAATTAATCAGCCGGTTTTATTTTGTCCTAATAATCCGAAAGCCTACAATTTTTTTTGCAGAACTCACCTTAAATTTCATTGTAACTTCGTTGTAAAACAATGTAAAACTTATAGTGAATGTACCACAAATTTTACTGTTTTTGGTTTTTATTTGTATGGGAAAAAATCGAAAAATTTAGTGTTACATCACTTAATCACCCCCTTATTCGCTGTAAAATTGGCGGTTTCCATTAAAATTTACTGTGAAAACAGCGGTATTCATGGTAACTTCAGTGTAACTTTTACAAAGATTTTCACTGTTTCAATGTGGTTTTTCGAAGTTTTTCAATGTTTGTAACAGTGAAATTTAATGTTTTTTTGCTATACATTTTTATTCGGGATGCCCAACAATTATTCTTAAGTAATGTGGTGGAAGACCAGCCAAAATTATGGATGCAGAAGGACATCGTTCTCTTTCTCGTTTCTTCAACAACAGGCCCTCTAGTTTGGCTATCAATAAGGATTTCCATCAGACGAATGTTTTAAGAAAATTTTGATCCCGTTTCTACAAAAACATCATGCAGATGGACAATACGTATTTTGGCCGGATAGAGCATCATCGTATTACGTCAAAAAAAAACACAATCCTTCCTGAATTCCCATACGATCCCATTTGTACTCCAAAACCACGACCTGACAAATCTGTCTCAGTGCGCCCAATCGAAAATTTCTTCGGGATTTTGAGTTCCTTGGTGTACAAGAATAACTGGAGAGCCACGATGGGCAAACGGTTGATTGGTAGAATCAAAAGTTGCATTCGCAAATTTGACATGACGGCTGTACAACGCTCCTGTTTGGACATCAAACGGAAGCTTCGCCGAATTACGGACCGTTTTAAAATGTACACTAATTTTTTTCAACAATGAATAATGTATCTTTATTTTAAGTAAATCAGATCTTCTTCATGTATTTTTGTCTTTTTTTTGACAGCTTGAAAAAAAAATCCAAAATTTTAGTTGTCACCCGTTATAGATGCTACACAATTGTAAAGTAAGTGTTCCGAGGTTAAATATCATCTTGTACGAAACCGAGATTCCGAAGATGATATTTACTCGGGCAATATTCTGTCACAAGACCGGTAAGCGTGCTGAGATTTCTCCTATTGAGACTCGGCAACTTTTGAGTAACCTCAATACTCGACATTATAGATTTTTTTAGATTGTTTGAGCGATTGTACTGCCATCCAATTGGCCATGACTGTTCGGCTCTCCCGTCTGTCGACTCATTACGAGTCGGCGTGTTGAGGATAGACGAGGAACAGGACTAAAATTCTGTTAGTACATCATTCAGGTCCTCCTTAGGTGTTCCTCGTCTATTTTCCTCTCCACCTCCTTCGTTTCTCTGTTTTTCGGCAGAGAGCGGATGCTCGGTAAGAAATGGTCCACTGCATCAGTGACCGGCTTAATGCAGCAAGGGTAAATTACTGTGGAGGGCGCCCTGGTACTCCACAGGATTCGTTGCGGCAGAGTATTTATAGAGCCCCCTCCACCATTCGTCCCTCGACACGGGTCGCGTCACACCTTGGATTAGGGATTTATCCATTCAAGACTTTACAGATAAGCCATGGATAACAGCCATCAAACCCATCCTCCTTTTAGGTGCTTTGGACCCTCTGCTATGGTTCTCAGTAGTCATAGCTCTACAGAGATTTGCAGGCGGAGTTGTATATTGTAAGATTAGTCGTCGTCGTCGTCATCGTCAACATAGAGCCGGGCTGGCTCGTGCTGTATCTAGCAGTCATCTCTATTTAATTTGATGTTGGGTCACTCGTCACCACTTTCCAAGACGGCTCAGAAGTCGCAAATCACTTTCGACATGGTACAGCCATATTACAGGTTGAGCATTTATTATTGAACAGCATGCGAGAGATAAGCGACCACTTTGCCTCAAACTTCGCCGCGTATCGAAGAGACTGGAGTGTGTCCCTGAGATGCGCACGGAACACATTATTCGACTCAATGGCGCTCTGATCAGTCACGTCAGTTTGTCTGGAAAACCGTGTTCGTGCATAATCTACCCTAGCTGGTCTCGATCGACTGTATCGTATGCTGCTTTAAAATCATTGAAGATGTAATGTGTAGGCACGTTGTTCTCCCGACATTTCAGTAAGATCTACCGGATGGTAACAATTTGGTCCGGAGGGACACGCGCCGCCCTGTTTGCTTCGGGGTACAATGCTGGCCGCTATGGAGTCAGTAGGATCGGTGTAGTGTAGGTGTACTTATAACATGCCCAAACAAGAGGCTTCACTGTTGGTAAATGCAGAAACCAATATGAAGGGAGAGAATGCCTGAGAATAACTCTATGCTAAAGTGGCTTAACTTCGAAAAACCAGATTCTTCTAAGATTCGAACCCACGACCACACGCATATCAAGGCAGACTGGGTAACCTTACGGCTACAGGGCCTCTCTCCTACGGCCCTTATCAAAGTAATAATAATCTGATTTATTTGTATACGGTTTCTTGAAATATGGTGGATATTTCAAGGGTTCTGAGGTTAGCACAAGGTTACTGAGATTTGCACAAGGTTACTGCTTGGATAGAGTCAAACTGTTCGATAGCGAGGGGCATGGGTTTACTCTCAAGACCCTTCACAGTCTTCATTCTTACTGAATTCTGCCTTATCAACGATGAAGCCTCTTGTTAAAATAAGTTAATGATGGTATTGGCTTGAGCAACGTAATCACACTTCTTATTCAAGAACAAAATGATTATTTTTAAATGAGATTATTACAGTTCAAAGCAAGAAAAACTATTTGAATTTTTAAATATTCCAACTCAAGTACCAACTACTACCCTCCATGACCGTAATATGTACAATCCAAAGAACAGAACAAAAGACTAAATGATATTACCCCTTGAAAAAGCCACCAACAAAGTGTCGAAACGTCGGGAAAACATCAAACTTTAGTCTTGATAAATTTCTTCGAAGACTGCCCTGCCGAATATTAACAGTTGAGATTATTATTACAAAGTAAAAAGCTTCAAGCAAAAAGTAAAACATACACATATAAAAGGGCAAATTATAACTAGTTTTCATACTTCTAGGAGCTAGATTGAAATTTTATTTGTATTGTATTGAATTTTTAATAATATGATTGTAGCGGTTCTTGGAGCTTGTTTTTAATTTTTGGATCTAGGAGTCTGATGTCACAGTTCACCCCCTCTTTTACTGACGGCGCGTGGCCATTAACAGATTAATGAAAAATTGAAAAACAAAATAGTCAACATAATCATGACAGCACAATCAAACAAAAAGAATTGTACATTCGGCTTAGAAATGCAAGTATTTAATGCCGAATGAATGCAGAAATGCAAGATGTATAAAAGTTAAATTTAAAAAAAATGCAGACTCCCCAAAAATTAAAAAAACGGTTGAACTTCAAAGAATAAACGAATAAATAAATTAATGAATGAATTACTATTTTATTAGGTAGCGCACGGGAGGGTATATTCAGCAGGTTTCTAAATTCTGCCTATTTGCCTCTTCTTTCCCCAATAAAAATACTTTGCCGACTTACAATTTTAAAATGTTATAACTATTTTCTCAATACTGTAAGTAATCTATTATCTTTTATTCAAAGAACGTCAAAACCAGCTGTTCTTTCACTAGAACTAGGCCATAGGCCGAAAAAATAGATGCCATCGCCTCCCGTGCCCTATTTGCAAAAATAATGCACAATTATTCAAAATGTCGAACTAAAAGCATAAATTTTTGAAAATTTAGCTCTACTATACATGTGTTGTATGTAAACATTCATCAGAATTTAAGCAATGTAGTTTAAAGGCTATTCACATTACTAGAAAAAGAAAACTGACACATACTGACACCCATTGCTTCTATCATTTCAAATGTTTTATGTTGTTCTCGTTTATTGTTACCGTTGTCTACTATCAAGTGAGTTGTAACTGTAAGGTTAAACAGCTCAACTATGACACATCAATGACACGTAGACGCTGTTGCTTGAATCTGCTGGTCATTCACATTCCAAATCGGTACTCTAACGAGTACTACCCGTTGCATTCACAGGTGCTAAGTGCCGGTTGGTTTGCGGTCATAGCTCGTTGCGGCAATTACCAACGGTATTTAACATAATCGTTTATGATTCAGTGCCAACCGCATGCACACTTATGGTCGTAAAAAACTCTAGTAAATAGTTATTAGTTTATGTTTCGTTTTCTTAAAAACCGTATTAACATACAATAAAGCATGTTGTTAGATTGCTATAAGTTGAATTACAGAACAAATCTAAAAATGCCATCCCTGGTAATAGTTCATGTTTCGCCCTAAAACCATGTTATAAACACAAAACTAATAAAAACCAAGAAGGCCTGTGGTCTACGTAGTGTACTCAAAGCATATGTTTTCATTTATCTCATTGTCATCACAAGCGTGATGCATGCCATTTTCCGAATGCATTGTGCAATCTTCAACTCAACCATGTGTGCTATTTCCGTCGAAAAGTGGTAGTCGTATAACCACATACCGAATGCGTCAAGATTTACCAAAAACACTTGCAAGCATTGCTTCTTTCATGTTTAGCTATTTACTTGTACTATTCGCCAAAACCGGCGTGATATTGCTGCACAAATTGATCCAATCCTATAAAGGCAAACATTCACGTGCAATGAGGTGTTTCCAACTGCGAAACCCCAGTAACATACTGGCTGACTGGCTGAGTGACTGATCAACAAAATGCTCTTGCATGCAATCAAACGCAAGCAGGAGCGGGAGGTTGCTGAACTGTGGATGTTTCGCAGCATAATCAAGTGTGAGTAAATTTTGCCAAAGCCCGATGGTACTGGTTGGCCTTCGAGTCCAAATAATGTGCTCCACCGCAGGCAGGTCTGCTGGAAAGATGCTTCTGTAAAACATGCAACATACAACAAGAAACCTCAAACCTGTTCGAATGCTTACCATCCATGTCTGATCGGTATGGTATAATCGGCGCCGATGCTCCCATTGAAGCGGTGTGACAATTTTACCGGTTCCTGAGACCAACAAACTAGCACAGTTTCCAAATAGGAGCGTTTCAAAATGAATTTGCCTAAAAATTGAACAAAAAGCACAACACAATGCAAGTCAAGGTAACTATTTACCTTAATACTGCACTGCTGAAACTGATCTTCGGACAAAAAAAAAGCCTGTGCATCATTGACCGCTAAGCTTTCAGGTCTAGCGGCGCGGCGTGGCAAACCACGGCGGGCGTAAAACTCATTAACAACTTCAAGGTTTGCGTTTGCTTTTCGTATGCAGTAATTAGTCGAGGCTTAGTTCTCAAAAAACGGATTATTTGTCGTATATTAGAAGAATGTGAAATTCCACCTAATTTCAATAATTTTTTTATGCTATAACAATCCAAAAGTACTGCACTTTTATATTTTTATTTTTTCAAGAAAATTTCCGAAAACAAATTTAATAAAAAAGGGAACGGTTGATTATGAAAAACTAAATACTTATATTCATAGCTCATCGAGTAAAGAAAGTACATCAATATTTTATTTTTATCAATTTTCCACTAATTAAAATACATTAACCGAGTCCACTTTGAAGCACAGCCAGTAGTGTCGGACAGCGTAAAAGACGCCTGCAAAAATAAATAATCACACTACTAGATGGATTCGGATCGTTTCTTGAATTTGCTCTTTTCTACGCTCTATGCGTTAATGATCTACAACTGAGGGTCAACCCTTTTAACCGTCCATGTGATGTGATATACGAGGTAAAACTGTTACAATTTGCGTACATTGTGAAGATAAATTAAGGGGTTATATACAGAGTTGAAGGACCTATACATAAGTCGATTTTTTATAATTTTTCTACAAAAATTCTATTAAGCGATTGAAGTAAAAACTTGTTTACATGTTACGATACCTTTGACTATTTTTAACGTATTTTGTTTAAAAAAATAGTTATTGAAATAGCTGCCATAGTTAATCTCCTAGAACAATTCCTAGTAAAGCGTTTTGCGGTGATCTCTCATTTGCACATAAACCCTTTTCACATGTTGCTTGAGATTGGACTAAATGTTTGGAAAGCAAAAATCAAAAAGAAATTGGCAATAGCTAATATTATAATTGATCGAAGGAATTATTATTTTCGACATAGACAAACCATAGATTTTTGACATACATTTTAGGCTTACATTGTCCATAAAATAAGAAATATTAATCACTGAGATTTATAGAATAAATATTCGTAGAAAACTTGTGACGGATTGGCATGGAATTTTCTTTGTGCATACTTGTATGCACTTTGAACACTAAATAAAAACAAAATCGATTTTTCTAGAATGCTTACTTTATATAGCTACTTAAAATAAGAACTTCTTGGTTGGCTTTCGGTCACGGGTTGCGTGCGAAAATATTTATTTTCCGTTTACAGTCGACGTTTCGAGGGATATCCCCTCATCTTCAGGACAGAACGTATACAAATATTTTTTTGTCAAGTGGGTTGTGTCATTGCACTGTGGAAAGCTTGTTATTCTACAACAGGTTTTACCCGGGCACATCGAACACAGATGATATAATCATATAATCTGTGTTCGATGTGCCCGGGTAAAACCTGTTGTAGAATAACAAGCTTTCCACAGTGCAATGACACAATCCACTTGACAAAAAAATATTTGTATACGTTCTGTCCTGAAGATGAGGGGATATCCCTCGAAACGTCGACTGTAAACGGAAAATAAATATTTTCGCACGCAACCCGTGACCGAAAGCCAACCAAGAATTTTAAACAAAAAATAACAAACGGTCGTTTTTTCATTATAATTAAAATAAGAACATAATTTCGTATATTTTTAGAAAAAATATTCGTAAAACTATATTCGTAACTGATAAAAAGTATCATACAATTGGAAGTATCCTTATTTTACACCGCAATTATGCATTGTTATTACGATTAGATTTGGTACGAGAACACATTCGTAGTACATTTTGCACCAGCTCGCATTTGACTATCAAAGATTGCATGTAAGAAAAAGCATACTTGAGAATTATGACCTCCTTAATATGAGTCGTCTGCTGTTCTTATACAGTTGGATTTCGAATTTGGCATGGTTCGATTTTGGCAACCAAAGGATTCGTTTTTGGTAACACATGATAGTTCACTCCAAAAAATATGCTTGAATATCAATCAATTTCCGCATTTATGTTTTAAATGACGAAAAAATGATGTTGCCCACAGTATGTTCATGAAAAAACAATATTTTTATTGCCGTAGGACTACGTCTTACCGCAGGGTGGCAATAATTTATTTGCACCGGACGGATAGCTTTTGTCGGGCTTTTTAAACATAAAATGGTTGCAATCGTTGATTAATGATATTTAGTCAATTTCTAAAGCATTTACATTAAATTTTTTCATATCGAAAAAGGGTCTCGATTTTGGCACGGTTTCGTTTTTGGCAACATAGGCGACACGCATTTGTCAACACTATTTTTGTCAACAGCTGAATGTGATACAATTCCTATAGTGCCCGAAGAATTTCTTAAAATACAATGATTCGTAAGGATACACTCTCGTTGATATTCACGAAACATTCAGGATGGATTCGACGAATCTACTTCGTCGTAAAAAACAACAACAGAATTCGTGTAACCAGGGATGGTTCGATCACTTTGACTCAATTTTGATTCATTTGACAGTACCGTCTTAACGGGGCCAAATATGATAAAGTTGTGTATGGAACTTTTGTAGAACAGATTAATATCTATAATTTTGCTGAACAAAGTTTTGCTGTATCTTTTGTAGTTACGGCGCTACAATGCTAGTATCTTATTAGTGACTAAATGAACGTTCATTTAGTCACTGATGAGTTACTAGCGTTGTAGCACCGTAACTACAAACGATACAGCAAAACTTTGTTCAGAAAAAATGTAGATTAAAACTTGTTTTACAAATGTTCGATACATAATATTGTGATATTTGGCTCGACTGAGACGGTACTGTCAAATGAATCAAAATTGAGTCAAAGTGATCGAACCATCCTTGCGGTGTAACAAACGTACTATAAACCATGGTTTATTCTTAGTGTACTTGCAGCAACATAGAGGGGTGAGTATTGCTGAATCAAGAATCTTTTTCACTGTATTCGGAGCGGAGCTACTAATCTACCGATTCGACGATGACACACGCAAGTTAGCTTCAAGCAGGTGGAACCATGAGCCATCTATTACGTTAGGCCCCTGTATTTCTGGTGCCGGTAGGGTTCTTGAAGAGAACAAATTTCCTCCAGTCATTCGACACACTCGTGTCATGATCAGCCCACCGTAGTCACCGGATGAGAATCTTGCCAAGTAGTGCCTGCAGCTGTTGCTTATACGCCTGAGCCTTCGCTTTTTCAGCCAAGAATAGTCAACAATACCTTCCGACCAGATACGGCAAGTGCACTTATGGCTTCCGTAAGCAAAGTTACAGTCTGAAGTGCGTAGAGGACTACCCCGGGCAACAACGTGAGTTTTATTGTACTCTTATTGCAGCATTCAAGACCAATTTTGGTCTTAAATACCATCATAAGAGTCTGGGGACAGATCTAGTTGGCGTTTTGTATATCATCAACTTTGTGTGGCGGCGGGGACACACCTTGATCGAAGCGTTTTGCGGAGAGAAAAGTAGGCCCGACTTCCAACTTGAATGCGTCGTTGAATCTCTTTACTCGTATTATTGTCAGCGGTGCCCAGAGATCCCAAATATATGAACTTATCGGCCACTTTTACTTCATCGTCGTCAATAGTCACTGCCCGTAGAAGGTGAACGTAGTTTTCTCTAGAGCCCCTTCCTACTTCTTACTTCCTAACCTCCGTTTTTAATATGCAAAATAAAAATAAAAATAAAAATAAAAAAACATAAATTTGTTTTGTCGACTGTAGAATTGAATATTCTCGAACAGCCAATTAAGGCTGTCAGTCTATTAATAGTAGAACAGATTTTGTAATCTTTCCAACGTTTCAACTGTGTTGAACGTTGGAAAGTTTACAAAATCTGTTCTACTATTAATAAACTGACAGCCAATTAAAACGAGAATAAAAAATAATAAAAAAAAATTTAAAAAAATATGGCTTAGATTGTCTCAGCGCTCCCAAGGTTATTAGTAATACGTAGAGGGAGACTTATATATATCGACTGTATATTATTTTTCTTTCACGGTTTTTCGGCTTTTCAGTGAAGTGGATCTAGCAAACGATTGTTTTGCTTTTACTTATCCGATGTTTCGGCGATTTAGGTGAAAGTGAAAAACCGTCAAAGAGTTACTAGTAACGATATCAAGGTCGTCTGCAAAGGCTGGATGTTGGCCACCTTTGCCGCAGATCGTTCGTCTCGTTTCAATGCCCGCTCACCCGATTACACCTTCAAGAGCTATGCTAATACGGGCTTATAACCTATCCTGCGAGGTTTGCAGCAAGTCTCTGCGCGTTTCGAGGGGATTCGAGAGTGCCACTGAAACAAGCGTCCGTTTGTTCGGAAACCGGTTCGTCGTACATTATTTGTCCCGACTGTACCGTATGCTGCTTTAAAATCTACGAAAATGTGATGCGTGGACACGTTGTACTCCCGATACTTCTGGAGGATTTGATTGAGAATTTAATTTGATCCTTACAAGCATGAGCTCTGATAAAACCTGCCTGATGCTTACCTATGCAATCTTGCTATTAGCGACGTAACGAGATCTGGGTGTGCACCGTTTAGGTGGTGTTGAACAGCGTAATCGAGCAGCAATCGAGCCGACCGCCCTTTTTTATCGAAGAGACAAACCACACCTTCTATCCAGTCCTTCCATATCCTTGAAAAACCGCCGGGTTAGCTTCGAGGTACGATGCTGGTCTAACAAGCCAGTCGTCGTATGTTCGAATCTCGGCTAGGCGGTGCTTGCTAGATAGAATCAGTAGGATCGTTGCACTGGCCTCGTAGTTTTCCTGTACTCTAACAGCCGGCTGCTGTACTCTAACAGGAAGTCTGTTGATAATGAAGGGTAATGTCTTAAGATGGTATAAACCCCAGGCGTTGGTTTTATATCCTTGAAATTATCCAATGAAGTGCCGTTACTAGTGGTTTTTTGTTCTGTTTGTTTGTTTTTAGAGTTCTGCCGAGAGTCGGTTCTTTCCGACAGCTCTATTATTCTTCAGCCATCCGATTTCTTATCAGATCTCTACGAGATTGGGAACCGACACGCTGTTATTAGCATTTTCTGTCAAACCAATCATTTCTTGCACTCGAGGTTTCTACACGCGGCCTCATTGACGATTGAGCGTATCCTGCGGCATTCGTCGAGGGTCACAGAGCAATGGAGAGCTTCATCCAGAAGGCATGCTTAGCTCTCCGCAACTCGTGGGTTGTCAAATTGCAGAATGTTCAACTGAGGAGGTCGCGAGGAATATACCGTCAACAGATTTAAGTAGTAGTAGTAGTAGTAGTAGTAGTAGTAGTAGTAGTAGTAGTAGTAGGGGAAAGCCACCATCATTTCAAGGACTTGCCAATGTATGTGGGTAGAATTACAGTAGATCCAAATTTGATTATCAAATGAATTCACGCTAATGCTGTTACAGAAGGGTCAAAAGGGATTGGGCGGACCCACAAGCAGAGGCACTTGTGCGCATTCCGGGGTTATAAGAGTCGCCTTCCAGCATTAGGATCCTTCCATGTAATAATCAATTTCGCTGTACCAATTTTAACCCACGTGATGATTTGTTTGTTTTGAATTGAGAAGTGCCATATTTGCTTCAGACCTTAAGGATTCAGGTTGGCAATCCACTTCATCATCCAGCCTTCCACATTTATGATTTCAATAATAATACTGTTAATAATATGATATTAAGATGAAATGTGGTATATATAGGTAAAAATAGAACAATCTCATCAGCAGTCCTTCGTATGAAATAAAGTAGCGTCCTTTGAGGTTCCATAAGTGCTTCTAATAGTTAATTCAATTTTTCATTCTGGTATCCATGTGCAGTATTAAAACTCGTTTTGGCCAAAGTTTTTACTATATAGCAGTAGATGCGTCATAAGCTAAAACGAAAAAAATTATTAAAATAACTTATTAGGCTTACCAATTAGCTAGGCCGTCTGCCCAAAACCTTGGTTTTGAAGTCAGGCAGCCGGAAACCACCCAGCATCGCACCTCCTAGCTTGGCTACTCAATAGAGCATTACCAGGTATGGCCACGTGGAGGCGCTAGGTAGGGGCTTGGGATGGCTAGAGCTATATTGGACGCTCCTCATTTGCCTTCCCCATTTCATACCCTATACCGTCAATAGTTTTAAGTGCACATATACTACTAGTACTAGGTAATTCCAGGAGGCTTTGTGAATATCTTGGAAATATCGTGGAAAGAAAGTGTTTCTGATCACCGTGCATAGCTGGTCTTTATCGTTAGTGTTACTGGTCTATACATCGCTTCCCTGCCGATCTGGGCGTTCATATCTTCGACGACGATCTTGATGTCCCGTGGCGAACAGCTATCGTACGTTACCTCCAGCTACGCATAAAACGCTCATTGTCGAGTCTACCTTCGTGTCCACAGTGCACGTTTACACAACCTCTTGTTGATCGCCTTCCAGTCCGCCACGCGATTTTTCATTCTACCCATTACTACAAAGTCCGTTTCCAGCTCGTTGGTCGCCCCATCACTGCTCTGGAATAATTGGATCTCCACACCTTCTCGGCTTTGCGATAGATCTCCTGCAATGTCACGATGCCAAACTTTCGGGGTTCTAGTTGTTCCAACTGCATGCAATTCAGCCCTATTTCGTCGCCTTTGTCCATACTAAATGTTTCGAATGTACAACCGCGCACTTGGTTTAAATCCGAAACCATTTCGACCCACTGTGGAACTCCATTGTTGATTACTTTTCTAACATTTCAATTAGAGTACCTAATCGACGCTTAAGGAAGCATAACAAACTTTTTTAATGTTGTGAGTAACCCGCCTTCATATTTCACAAAACTTTTGTCTAAATTTGCAATGTATCTGTATGAAATCCCGATAAAACTTCCTACCATTTTAAAACGAAGTATTTCTCAAACAAAATTTCTCTTAATTTAAGCTGAATATATTTTCATGGATATAAGAAAGGTAAACTAATTACGTAAAATATACATTCTTTATTTCAACTTATAGTTTGCAAACCTCGCGCGTCACACATACATTTGACAATGCGGCTGCAATACATAATACTCACCTTAGTCGCTGGTTTCCTATCCTGCTTCATCGATCCAGTGTCATCACAACGAGAAGCGCTTCGACTGTTCAAGAACTGCCGGTTTGGAAAACCCGATTTTGATCCGTGCGTTAAAAAAGCATTCAATGCCCTGAGGCCATGGTTCAAGACAGGTTAACTGAAAACTATTTTCACCCTCCACCTGATAGGAAGTTATATCGATTTCATTTCCAGGTCTTCCCGAGTACAACGTTGCTCCCTTCGATCCGCACAAATCCGCTTTCGTCGAACAGCACCGGGGAGACCAGGACGGCTTGGCCGGCTATAGGCTGCAGCTGACCAATGTGTCCGAGTATGGTTGGAGCATTTCGGAAGTGACCAAATATAAGACTGACTACAAAAACAACCGAATCATCTATTCGCAATATTTCCCGGAAAAGTCGCTCGATGGGCAGTACGACTTTCATTCGAAGCTGCTCGGTAGTCCACGACACACGAAGGGAATCTGGAATTTGACTCTCTACGAATATAGCCAAACTACGACCGTTACGCGGGTGGGTGGCCCAGGCGGACTGCTCAAAGTGCGCGTTGAAATCGACAAGATCGGAGATATGAAGCTGCACATATCGGATTTGTTCAATGGGTCAAAAATTTTGGGTAAAAGCTACTCAACTCAATCAATACTAGAATTCATTTGTTTTCTACCTTTTTTTTCAGAATCTCTGGCAGACTTCTTCATTAACACCATGTGGCAGCCAGGATTTCCGTTTGTGAAACCTCTAATCAACGATCTAGTCAGTGTGGCGTTTACCGATATTTTCAACGAATCATTCCGATATTTCCCCCTGCACGAGGTGATACGATAGCGATAGTTTAGCTTAGTAAGGCTTCTCTATTTTGTTAGGACTGAAATAAAACTAGTTGAATTTCATTGACGGCATACCGCAATTTATGCATTTTCCATTTTTATTGTCTGTCCGGTTTCCTGAAGTGTATCAATTCGCTAGTTTATTGTCAAGTGCAATCCTGGATGTGGTTTTTCACACTGTATGATGATTGAGGGGTACATTTTTCTCTCTCACGTTAAGCTGCTGTTAATAATTGATTCTGTTTGTTAAAATATGTATCTTGTGTTTCTGGAACAGTCCTAAAATAAATCTACTCTATTGCAATACGCTGTAAATGAATTATATAGATTTTTAAACAGTTTTCTATTGAAGTTAACAGTAAATACGGACTCGGATTCTATGGTATCTGATTAGTACAGGTAGTTTGTGACACAGATTGAATGCGATTTGCTATATGAATAACTGCTATGTAGTGAACACGAATAATCTGTGAAAGCGAAAATGTTGCTTCTAATACTTTCTTCTGTCGGTTACTCTAGTTTGTTACATTGTTCATCACAATTGAACCCTATTTTGGTTTCACTCAGTGCTCTTGCCGCCGGTGGCGGCGGTGCCATCCATAATTAACTATACACGGTGACTTCAAACACTTCACATCTTTGGTCAAAATTGATTGTATTCCTATTAACATTTCGATTCCACACCAATAACATACATACAAACACTCATGTCTTAATTCTTAGATTTGCAGTTTTTATTTAATTTTTATTTTTATGAGGTCGAACCCCAATAACAGTTAAAATTTAGTCACCTTTCGTTACGAACGGAGTCGACAATCTTATACAACATATTTTCTCACAAAGAACATTTCGTTTTTTGATTTATCTGCTTGCTTGCACTACCCGATTGATGGAAAACTAAACAGGATCAAATAATTTTACGCTGAAACGTAAACACGACCAATTCATATTGCAGGTTTTCTAACTCTACTTGAGTGTTTTTTTATTATTGTGACTACGTAAAATACTAGGAGAAAAGTGATGGCTCCGTGCTGACTACTCCCACTGGAAATAAATTTTGACTAGATATTAGGAATTAAGCATTCTAGCATTTTATTTGCTAATTCAATTAATAAAAATAAATCCTGTCTTGTCCAAAAGAATGCGTCGCCCGCGCACAAGGTGCACAATTATTAAAAATTAAGTTCAGCAATGATTTACGGCATAGTCTTCTGCATCTTATCTATTATCAAACTATCAGTAAATTGGCCACCAAATGATTGGAAAACTGCAGAAGATTTTCATTTTAAAGATACAACTATTCAAGAAGAAAGGCGTACTCTCTCTCTCTTTATTATGACATCAAAAGATTCAAAATAGACCAGCGACATTAGGAAATATAAAGATTCATCAGCATTTTCACCAAAAAATTCCCACTCTGAGACGACAATTGTGACGCATCAAATCACGAGGCAATATCGAAATGTTGTGCTGCAGAAAAGAAAATTCAGCACCATCCGCATTAACACTTCAAGGCAGCGTACGAATCAGTTAAGCAATAGTAATTTCTGGAAAATTTTGCATGAAAATGGCTTCCCAATAAACTGATTCAGTTAATTCGTACCATAGCCTTGAATCTCGAATTGACCGTTCAAGACAGCATCATCAAGAGTTGTACGCAGAACATGTGTACGAACGAGCTGCTTCTTCATTTCAAAGTCTCACATGTCTCTAGGTTTTGCGGAAGACAGTTAAAACTAACTAAAATTAAAAATCGGTTCAGAATAGGTTAGGATTTCTTCTGAAGCGGTTATTCGTGGGCCGCCATCGTCAGTGCTGCTTACCGATAAAATAGTGTTAATCAACAAGTAGCAATCACAACCACCAAAATGGTCGGCAGTTACTTCCTTCCAAAAATCGAGAAACTACTTCTAGAAATCATCATTATGCTTCTGCCATGCTTTGGGCAGGAAACTCACACCGGCCACGTCCCTTCAATTTTCCTGGATAAATGAGTAAAAAACCAAGCAGTGAATCCGAAGCTACTAACTGACTCCTGAGCAGCTCCTTAGACAGCATAGTATTTAATGCAATAATAATTGAATTTTTCAGCAGCTGTGAGCGCCTGCTCATTCACCAAAAGAGACTATTAGTTTTTCAAGTGTCAGCTTGTAGTCTTTACGTAAGCGTTTAAAACTCAGCGAAGCCTCACTGTATCGGTGACAGGACTGCAACTTATTTTAAAATTACATCTGAAATCACACAAGGCAACCATCTGGGGCCATTCATATTCCTGATCTTCCTCAACGATCTTAATTTTGCATTAAGGTGTCTTGCGCGTTTGATTTCAAATAATTGTAAGTCGAGAAATATTCCAAAAACGCTTCATTTCTACGCGCACTATGTCAACCAAAGCGTAAATCCGAACAATTCGGTGATCAACATGGTAACAGAGTCTCTTTTGCTTTTATTTTTCTTTAAGAAGGCTTTAGCATAGAAAGGAATAAAAGCAATATAACCAGAGTGCTCGCTGCTGTATGCTTTGACATGCTTTCGTGTGCATTTGTGTGCGTTCGTGTTTTCGTCGAAATAAGTTATCCGCTTCCGCCAGATTCGCTAGTATCTGTGAAAGGTAGCATGTACGTGTTTGGATTTCAACTTCCATTTCTGTTCTGTGCTGTTAGTTTTTTGAAAAAAAGTTACTTTTCCTTTTTTTTCTTTCGATTCCCTTGAGACATTTCTCTATGTACAAAAATTTGGCATCAGTATGGGAAACATCCTTGCCAATTGGCTTCGATACTAGCCCAGCAATTATTCTGTACATTAACAGTTGGCTGCGAAGTTCATCGAATAAAAAAGCAGAAAGTCAATTTCCGTCAGAATATAGCGCCAATACTTTGCTTTGCTTTGCTAGGAACAGTAAGCTCTCGCCATAGTTGGTGAAATCTTCATGAGCCACTTTGAGATCGAAGCAAACAATTTAATCGATTCTCTGGTTCGCGTCGTAGTCTGCCCAGTTAACTTCGAGGTGCGATCCTGACCTAACAAGGTCGGCTGGGTTGTGCTTGCTAGAATCAGTAGTATCGTGACACTAGCACCGTAATTGTCCTGTTTTGCGGCTTTGAAAATTCAGTCTGTCGATAAAAAAGGTCAAGTGTTAAAGACGTTTATGCCCAAGGCTTTTTTAAGAATTCCTTAAGTATCGTAAGTATCAAATATTACCTGATTGCAGGCAAGCAAAATCTTTAAATGCCACGTAGAACATTGCAATCCGGAAAATTTCTATAAAAATGTCCAACATTTTATCAAATTGTTTGAAATTTGTTTCATTCGGTCGGTTTAATTTCAACGCTAAACTGGAATTAAATTGACCGGACCAAATTGACATAATCTATCTATCTTATTCTGACAGATACGCAGAATACTCGTTTGCGACTTGTAGACATCGTTAGTGTTTGCTTTGGAACTCGAAACAAGTTCCAAGACATAAATTTCAAGGGAACATTGCTGACTGAAAATTTTAGAAAAAAATCTCAAATTTTTGTTTCCGATTTGGTTTAGACTTTTCTGCTTATTTTGATACTAATTTTGTATTGATTCGATCACAGGAGGTGGATAAAAAACTTTACACGTAGAAGTGTTCCAGGACCGCGCGGAACAAACTACACGCAATAAAATTTCACTTCTATAAAAATAACATTTTGAAACTGGATGTACGTTTTTCTCGGAAATTATTCGGTGTATTGGAACGAACTGCTTAATGATTTGCTGACAAAGGTATGGAGAAGGCTTATGTAACTTTTGAGCTTTGTAAGCAATATGAAAAAGAAAACGAAGACAAAGTTCATTGTTTTAGTGATTTTTTTCTAAATTTTTAGTCGGCCATTTAATTATTTATTATCATACCTTCCCTTTCGATAGGCTTCGCAGTGTGCATAGGGTCAAGAGTTGAATAAATCGTGGTGCAGCGTTAGACATACGGATGTTATGCCTAATGGATGATAGGCATAATGGCTAATACACATAATTTACATAACTTCGCTTTCCTAAGAATACGCACTTGAGCTAATCATCGCTCCGTCACAGCACAATGAGTATAAGTACCGCCCATTTAGCATGAAACTGTTTCGCATAACGCCGTTTGGCATAAAAAGATTTGCATAATCATAAGCGGCCATTTGACATAAAGATGAAAATAAAAATCATTTTATGACTTTTCATAGATAACTCGCAGCGAGATGGCCGCAGGCCGCGAGTGTTGTCAGCAATCCACCATCGGAAGCTGCAGAAATTACATCTAACTAAGTCTATTAGTTCTCCTAGGTCTACCGTCTGTAGTTAGCTTTCGCTAGTCCTCGCATT
Source organism: Sabethes cyaneus (assembly GCF_943734655.1). Lineage (NCBI taxonomy): Eukaryota > Metazoa > Arthropoda > Insecta > Diptera > Culicidae > Sabethes > Sabethes cyaneus. The sequence goes on from NC_071355.1 coordinate 54,605,056, forward strand.
GATCCACTCTACATACAACTGAGTTAATTTGGCTTCTTGTAAGCCAACGGCATCTGCCCACTTGCTTCCTACACTGAGAAAACTTTTCGTATAGTTTCTATGTGTTTCATACATAGATTTTTTCCATGTTCCCAGTAAATGAACTTTATGTGCCAAATAGTTACCATTTATGTGTTTTTAAAATTTCCATTTAAAATTTGCACATACTATTCATATGCATATAATTTTCATGTGTACTTCTGGGCGGATTGTGTTTATATGTGGCACATAATAATCATGAGGATTTTCATATGGAAATTTTCCATTAGTTATGTGCGGATTATTTTGAGTTTAGGACAACTTAATCTTAATTACTTTCCCTTAGTTTAGTCCGAACGAACACCGGCATGTAAAGTGTTTCTTACGGACGTTGTAAAATCAATACAAAAAAAATCACGACATCAAATTCACTGAAATTCAAAACAAAAAATGTTGGATTGTGAAATGCAAGTGATATTCCCAACGCATTGGAAAAAATCGGTTATGTTTCCAGTTTTGAAAAAAGGCGATAAGCAAAGTATAGAAAATCGCGAGGAATTATATTTCTTTGGGTGGGCTCAAAACTGTTCTAAATTTCTCAAAACTGTTTGAATGCATCTCATCGGACCAACATGGATTTTCCCAGGCAGATCAACTACGACAAAATTTAGCATAGCACTGCATTAGGGCTATTGAAAACGGAGCTCAAGTAGAAGCCGTATTTACCAATCGCCTAGACCACCTCATCCTACTGGCGAAAATCGAGCGCCCTGGAGCCTATTCCAACATAATTGAATGACTGAAATCATACCTTAGGCGGTCATGAATCACAATGCTTCCCGAACTTGTCGGGTGTACCACAAGGAAGTAATCTGGAACCATTGCTTTTTATATTATTTTTCAACGACGTCTGTAAGAAAATACCATCAGGCCAATTTTTAATTAACGCTGACGATATAAAACTTTACCTTGTTGTACGTGCTTCATATAAATACCTTGGCTAAACGAAGATATATATATATGTAGAGCAGTTTTTGTGGCAAAGCTGCTGATAGGCGAATCTGTCTTTTCTTTTATTCTCTTCCAAATTGACATCAAGATTCCACCTAGAAACTCTAGACCATGGAATTTTTTAAGACTGTAATATCAGCGCACTGATTACGAAAAAAAACGAACCTATAAGGGCAATGTGTGACATTTTCGATAAGTTTTATGTGCATTAAATGCACATATGGACGTTTCTATGGTCATTAATGTTCCATCATCAGCCAGGCTGAAAGCTGGCAGAATTGCCGGACCGAGACAGTTGGTGCAAAATGTGTCTAGCGTTCATTATGCTTACCATACATTACCTCTTTTGTACATTATGCCTATCGTCCATTATGTCAATCGTTCATTATGCCTAACACCCGCTATGTCTATTTTATTTGCCTAAATCCATTATGTCTAGTCTTCTTTAATCACCGTGCGTTATTATTTTCGGATTCATTCACCGGGAAAAACTCAGTCTAAGCCCGAAAAGAAACCCATAATGTTTAAGGCGATACCGAAAGTGGCTGACGTTATTGTGTTAGTGCGACAAACACTGTACTGTACATCTCATGTGTTCGTTAAAAACCTAAACGTTTATTTGAATATTGCATTAGTATTGGTAACATATGTCAAATATCGGAGCTTGCAAACATAAACACACCTGATCAGCAGCCAACCGCACCGACTACAAACATCCCGAAATATGGTTTGTTTTCTTTACAATAATGCATAGGATCACTAGGATGTTTAATTAATCCGGAGGCCAGTTTTTGATTTCGGCGCTTGCGTTTTGTTTGTTTACATCACTCTAAGCTTATCGATGCGGCGAAAGTTGAAAGCTCTTTAAAAGCTCATTGATGTGACGAAAGTTTGATACTGTGTTGCTGCTTTTCCGGAAACCGCTAGTACAATGAAATATGTGCGCAACAAAGTATCTATTAACTTATTCCAAATTATACATTGGTCGCTTTTATGAACACGTAATGATCGATATGATCAATTAAATTTATTTTCCATTAGCAATTATGTTTTGCTGAGCGTTTGTTGATATATAGCAGATCGATAAATGGAATGACAAGTTTTAGGAAATTATAACAGCACTGGAAGCACTGATTATGGGGCGAAAGCGTGCTGTGCCAATACAGATGCATTTTTAAGGTGCAAAACAATACATGCTTCGAACGGTAGCCATTTATCCAGCCATCTTTGAGGCACTTTCGGTTTCCCCTTAACGTCCGTAGATCAGACGTCCGTAAGCCGTATGCCTACGCTACTAGCACAGTTGTTACAAACCAGTTGTAACAACCGAGATATGACTAATTCTAGTCATAAATAAGTTGCTGCAACAAGGTGCTGCTTGAGTAATGGTGTACTGCCGAATCAATCCAGCTTATCATTAAAATATGTTCTTTGGTTTAGTTTTCGTACTAATTCTGCGATTAATTCTCTCAACTTTCCCCTAGTTGCGACTCACCAAACAGACTACCACGACACATCGCGAATGAATCCACTCTGATTTCTTATAACCACAGTCTTCCCAATAGGTAAAGTAAATGGAAGAATAGAGTAATAAAACATAGGTGTTTTATAGTTCCTCCAAGACTGATAAGATGTGAAAAGGGAAGAGCAAATTTCCCAGGATGCAAGAGAGTCTGCAGCGTAAAATGCTTCGGCAATTGATGAAAAGGTATTACTAGTGCTAAAAATAAAATAATTCTCACCAGCTGTTTCTTACATAACACACAATGGCATTTAGCTACTAGCTATGGAAAGTGCGACCGATAAGAACTTAAGCCATAAGATTTAATTTCCTTGTGTTCACCAAATGGTAAGTGAAATAAGGAGATAGCAGCTTCTCGTGGCGGAGTTTGGTTAGTAGTGATCACATTGGCGATCCTGCCAGTTTGAATTTTCAGTGTACCTATTTTGTGAAGACTATGTGAAGCGACTTTGTAACACTTTGGATTTCTTATGGAAAATTATTTTGGAATGTTTGGTGATCTATTGATTTTTTTTCATTTTCTGTATTCACACCAAAAATAGCGATTTTTAAAAATTAATATATGTTAACTTTTGATCTAAACGAAAAATGTAATTAGAATCAGGTCAACAAGTTTCATATATTTCTGGCGAATCTTTGGGAAAAGGTAATCGAAAAAAAAACTTTCGCACTTTCTCCACCGAATTCGCATTACTTTTAAAATAAAATTTTCAAATGAATTTTAAAGTAACCTGTTTGTCGTCACTTTAAATACATTCAAGTAAAATGTGACTAGGAACGAAAACAAATTTTAACTAACCTTGTGCGTTACCGATAAGATTGTATCCTCTAAAAATCGTGGTTAGTGCCAGTAATGACAGTTTTTATTGTATCATTGAGCCGCTTCTAAATGTTGTCAAACATTTACTGGTTGATTCCCACGACATGTCTACAATAGTTTTGCTTGATATTGACAATAGATTGCAAAACATTGATGTGACTTAAACTGGAAACAAATTTTAGGCAAAACTTTTACATCACAAATATCCATCTTTCTAGCCATCACTTTTCAATCCTAATCATTACTAAACCAACTAATTGATAATTACATTCTACTATACACAGATCACGGTTCTAGTGCAACTCAGTATACAACAAAACAAACCTACAATGGGAGCGAACAGTGTCCTACTTTCTATCCCCGGAACCTAGCGCTTTCGATCAACTCTACAGTATCTGACAAGCGTTCGAGTGCACTTTATGGTGACGGTCGTTCTGGTGGTGGGCTGCCATGGCTGCGGCACACCCGCCGGAATAACACTTGTGCTCTTTTGCGTGGGAAAAGCTAAAACTATGCGGTAATCGGCCGCCACCGCTGCCGCCGCCGCCACCGACTCCACCGGCAGCAACACCGGCAGGGGCCGGCGAGGAACCTCCGCAGCCATGACAGTGCTGCGGTAGCATACGGGCGTTTTCGCATCTCGACGGCGGTGCAGGGGGTGATGGTGCAGGTGCCTTGGTTCTACAAGCGTTGATGGTGCCGACGGAATTGTTGTTATTGCAACAGGTCGCCGGAACCGAACACGTCGCAGAGGACGAGCATGTAATAGGAAAATAAACGTTTAGGCTATAAAGTGCAAAACAAGGATCGATATTGTTATTGACAACATTGTTCTGATCGTAATGGTTTTCATTGCATTGTGCTACTACCGACCTACTGCAGTTGGTTTTGCAAATATTGCCATCCGATCGGGATATCGGAGGGCTCATGAAGCACATCGCCGGCAGATCCGTGTCGCAGATTTCCTCCACCATTTTGTCCAACTTCTCCAACGCCTCGTTCTGCTTCTGCTGTGCGCTGTCCAGCTTAGCCTTCCTGCTTATTGCCTTCTGCTGTTCGTAGGTGGTAGTTGAAATCACATGAGATCTGCTTATGAGATTACTGGGAAAAGAGATCCAAATATGAGTACAGTCAACTAAATCTGAAAATTAAATAGCACGTACGACTTTTTCGTTGTCTCCTGCTGGTAACTGTGGTCAACTGAACTATGCGCTGAGGTTGTAGTATTGGATAGGAGATCCAGCTCCTCTTTGCTGAACTGTAATGAATCGAATGTAAGAGTTAGGTCGCCTCGACTATGACAATAGTTACCTGACATGGTAGGAAAGATTTATTCTTCGACCTAAATGCAGGCGGAGGACTGAACGCACAAGATGAAGGAGTCGACGAGGTGTACTGTGTATTGCTGAGTGAATTGCGGTGGTGCAAATCTTCCAGGAAATCTTCCGTATCGCTGATCAGCGACCCAAACACATCGGAAACGCTGTTGAGAAATGCATGACCTGTAGAATTTGAGCGACTTTCACGACGAGGGGCAAAACTGTGCAGTTTCACTGGAGAGTTTGCTGTACTTCGCCGAGCGACGTCCTCGAATGTCACTGGTGAATACACGCGTCGATCCTCGGATACCCCTCCCGAACTCAAACCTCCACTTGAGTGTTTATTCGACATATTGTATGACACGCTAGATCGGCGGTCCTTCGGTTCAGCGTACTCAATCGATGGCCGCTTTATGTCGTCACCCAGCATCTGCAGTGGAGGTCGGTTCTCCTTGCAATCCAACCAGTAGGTTTTCATTGTACCCTTGCCTTTGACATCGATTTCCCCTCGTTCAGATACTTTATATTTCGAAGGCAAGAAGTTCTTCGTTGATTGTGATATGTGAATTTTCATCGCTTGACTAGTAGACTCCATTCGAGAAGCTGTATTTACAGAATCACCGAAAAGACAGTAACGAGGCATCTTTAAACCAACAATTCCTGCTACGACAGCACCAGAATGCACTCCCACGCGTATCCGTAAATGGGTATCTGTAAAACAATAACATGAGCGACAAATAAACTCCTCGACATTTTTCAAACAGAAAATTACCAGTGGAAGGGTCCTTCAAGTCCGTAATCGCCTCGATCATATCCAAGGCCATATCACAAACTTTCTCCGCATGATTCTGTTCTTTTTCAGGTGCTCCCGAAACCACCATATAGGCATCGCCTATCGTCTCCACCTACAATTACGGAAAATACCATCTGGATTAGGAAACCATAAAATCAGTCGCTTCCACTCTTACCTTATATACATTATTCCTCTCCGTCAGCGTGTCGAATATCGAATACATAGCATTCAACATCGAGACCACCTCCATCGGCGTAATGCGGCTGCAGATCTCCGTAAAGGTCACCACATCCGAGAACAGAATCGACACACTGTTGAACATCTCGCAGGTATCGATCGGATTCTCGCCCCGCCGCAACCGGTCGGCCACCTGTTTGGGAATCATCTGATACAGCAGCTCGTCCGTGCGGCGCATCTCTTCGTCCAGCTTGCGCATCGATTCCTCCAGTTTCTTCGACTTCTGCTGCTCCTGATCTAGGGCCAACTTAAGCTCTACCGATTGCTGGGTACCCGCCAGCATGAGATCTCTGTGAAAAGTTGAGTTTTTTTTTGTAATTTTCTGATCGAAAATGACGAGGAGTGCCAACCTACCTACTAAAGTCATGCATCGACAAATCGTTTATATACAAACCGGTTGAGATCAGCGAGGATAGCTTCGGCATGACCGGCGTTCCCAGGAACATTATCATGCGCCAATTTTCCATGTAGATCATCTGACCTAAAAAGGAGCGAACAGGTTCCATTTCGTAAATATAAATTGTAAGTATTGGTGTAATATTGAAAATATGCTGAACGTATATTTCTGTGAATTGTTTCCTCCTTATCTATCGTACAGAACGCACCAGTCAGTGGGGTAAAAAACCAGTCGCCTCAACATGAAGTCTTTTCTCCGCTTTTTGTTGTGTTTTTGTCACTTTTTCGCCACTTTTCGTCATCGCGTTTGTTGTAAAACAAAAATGGCGTCTTTTTACTGCCTTTTGTCTTTTCTTCGTCTTCTTTCTGTCGTACCGCGACCGCTCCAAATTCTGCGCAGCTCCTAATTCTGCGCATTTTTCTTTATATAAGTATTGTGCATTGTGCATACCTATGATCATTGCGTTATTTTTTTATAAATGTCTGTTGAATATTACGCCATTATTGACAAACGGGCCATAATGTTTGAGAGCGAAATAATTTAACGTCAAACTGATAGTATTTTATATGGCAGAAAACATCGTCGTTAGCACCAACGCTAAGATTGTCCGTCTAGAAAATTAACAAATTTATGATCGAAATTCTTTGCAATGATCAAATTACCCAGTATAATTAGAAAGAATAATTAGTTTTGATCATGGTTTAGACAAAAAGAGTGATTGCATGCATTGCTTTCCTTAGAAAAATGCGATGCAATAATGCGCAGATTTAGGCACAGATTTTTTATTCATGTTCCAAATTCTGCGCAGTAATGATCCTACGAAGAAATCGCGAAAGAATACGCAACCTCACCCAAATAGCTGAGGTATAGAGGTATGAAAATTCAAGTAGAATCTTTAACTTGCATTTGGAATCCTGTGCTGTGTCTCGAGGTCCGAACCTACGAGCGCCTATTCATGAAACCATGTCTTCTATTTTTTTAATGTCCAACCTCATGGGGCTTTCAGAGAGTGGGGAAGCGGTTTCTACATGAAAACACAAAATTTTTAGTATTAGTCTAAAGTGTAATTTTCAGTATGCAGAAAACCCGAATCAATTCGCCCTTCACGTTATCGAGATTAAAATATTTAAAATGAGGCAATCAAAATGATAACAATATTCCTTTACCACCCGGACAGCACAAGAAGGCCGGATCATGGATTTAATTATGGTAATGGCTAATGCCGGATTTTTCGGTGTGCTTTCAGCGTATAAAGACATAAACAGCATGGTAGGAGTATTTATTTTCACTTTTTAGGTGCGCAGAATTAGGAGCAAACATGCGCAGAATTAGGAACATGGCCAAGAAAATGCGCAGAATTAGGCATCATGGATAAGTTTACAAAACGAAAAATATACTCAATTGTTGGTCGACTTATAATTCCCATATTTTTTACCAGATATTATAGACCGTAGCACTACACGTTGCTGCTATCCACGCTGTTAATTTAAATCTAGAATACTTAGAATAGCGGAAGAATCATAAAAATGTCTTAACTGCGCAGAATATGGTACGTTCGCGGTATATCTATCATCTTTGAGTCGTTTCTTCGTCTTTTTTCTATCCTATACCCACTGTCTTTTAGTTATCTTTTTCCGCATATTCGCCTTTTCGAACAATTTAAAACGTCTTTTTTGTCCTTTTTCGGGCACTTTATTTTTATAGCCGCCGTTTTGGCGCCTTTTCGTTGCGTTTCTTTCAATTTCGTTGCATTTTTGACGTTTTTCTCAAAATTTTCATATTTTCGCCATCTGATCATCACGTTTTAGTCATCTTCTCATTTCGTTTTCGTTATCTTTACGCCGATTTTTCGCCGTTTCTTCGTTGTCTTTTTGTCGTATTTTAATCATCTTCTCATCACTATTTTTCTGTTTTTTTGAAAACTGACATTTAACAATCTACAGACAAAAAGTCTATATTTATCGCGTTAAAAGATTACAGAATAAAAGGGAACAAAAGAAAATAACAGACGGAAAATGCGAAAGAAAATAAAAAAAATCGAGTGAAAAACATGAGGAAAAACAAGTCTGAAAATAAGAAGAAATGGGACAGAAAACGAAGAAACCCAATGAAACAGGAAATGCTGATCAACAAAAAGCAAAACGAGAGAAAGAGAGAAAATATGAAAAGGAAAGTAAAGCCAAAAAAAAACGTTACAAAAAACGAAATAAAAAACATTAAAAAATGGGACCGGAAAAGCGAAAAAATGGAACAAAAAAGTGGCAAAACGTGTGAGACAATAAGGCGAAAATGAATAAAAACTGCCATGAAAAAAACGAAAGAGAAAACGTAACGGAATGAGAAGCGAAACGGAACATTAAAAAAGGAAAAGAAGAAAACAAGTGAGAAAGAGGGAAAACGTGGTAAAAAACGAAGCAACTGCCCAGGAAAAGAAGAAAAATGAGAGTAAAAATGAAAAACAAATGAAGAAAACGGGACTAGGAAAGAGAATAGATGGAACAGAAAAGAGGTAAAATATGCGACGAAATTGGCAAGAAAAAAAGAAAAAGGAAATTGGCAAGAAAAAGGAAAAAAACGTGACAGAATGGGAGGCAAAACGGAACATAAAAAGAGAAAAAACTGAAGAAAAAGAGATAAAAGAGGCAATAGAGATGACTGGAGAGAAAAAGATGAAGAACGGACGAGAAAAGATTAAAATGAGAGTTAAGAAAACGTGAAAGTAAATGAGGATGAACTGGACAGAAAAGGTTGAACAACGGGATAGAAAAGGAATAGAGGAAAATAGAGAAACGAGAACGGAAAATGAGGAAAAACATAATAGTAAAAGATAAACTGGAAAGGAAAAATGAAAGCAGTAGACAAAACGTATAGAACAGAAAAGAATGAGAGAATGGACAGAAGAGGAGGAAAAGCAGGACTCAATAACAATAAAAACGGAGAAGATAAAAACGACAAACGGGATAGCCCTCGAGTTAAAAAAAACTGGGAAAACTGGGACCGAAAAAAAGTACCTGGTGTTGGTCTAAAAACGAGAAAGAAAAACGAAAGCCAGCACAAAGGAGCATATGGACTCAGGAAAGGGGGGAAAAATTGACCAGGAAAAGAAGAGAAAAGGAAAAAAGGAAAAGGAAATGCAGGCTGAAAAAAGGAAACACTAGAGAGGACGGAAATAATAGGAATCAAAAGTGAAAAGAATATGAAAGGAAGAAAACGAAACCGAGAAAAGAAGGTCAAACGGGATATAAAGGGAGAAAGATGGGACAAAAAACGGGAAAATGGGACAGCAAAAGTAGACAAGGAAAACAAAAAAAACTGACTAAACAAAACAGCAAAATGGAAGATAAAAAGCCGAAAAATAGGAGGAAAAAGGGAGCCAATAAAAAGTTACAAAAAAGACTGAGAAACGGGGCACTAAAAAGAGGAACAATGAAACAAACGAAGACGAAAAACGAAAAGGAAAGCAGATATAAAGTGTTATAGTAGAGAAAAAACGGAAAACGGAGGAGAAAGTAACAAACATCGCTCGGAAAACAGTAGGAAAATAGGACTTAAACTAAAAAAAACAGAGTTAAAAAGCGAAAGAAAGGCGAAACCTGTAGACACGAAGACCGAAAAATAGAAAACGAAGGAAAAAGATAAAAAACCGGAACTGAAAAAATATGGACTCTGAAAAAGGGCGAAAAACGGGACGCAGAAAAGTAAGAAACAAAGCGGACAGAAAAAAGAAAAAACAAATGAGAACAAGAGACGAAATAGGAATCAAACGAGAAAGAAAGAAAGATCAGCGAGAGAGAAAAAAGAAAATCGATAAAAGAAAGAAGGAAAGAGGTCAAATGAAATATAGAAGGAAAAAGATTGGACAAGAAAACGGGAAACGGGAAAGAAAAAGAAGAAAAGAAAAGAGGGATAAACGAACTAAAGAAAAAGGTAAAAACGAAGATAAAAAACCAAAACGGGATATTAAAAGGAAAAGGAAAGGAAATGTAAAAGGAAGCTAAACAGCATGAAGGTGACAGAAAAACGGGTCACTAAATAGAGGAAAAACGAAACCAGCGAAGATGAAAAGATATAGAAAGATTTAGAAAAGATTAAACCTGAGAGGGAAAAAAGAAAAATAAAAGAGAAAAGACGCAAAACGGGAAAGAAAATAATAAAAAATCTGTAAAACATGCGAAAAAAGTTGTCGGAAAATAGGACAAAACGGGACCGAAAACGCAGAAAAACGAAAAAATGTAACAAGAAGCAGAGACAGAAAAAAGTAAAATAGTAGAAAAAGAGGAAAAATGGAAGGAAAGTGGGAGCATTAACCAAGAAAACAGTACAGAAGAAAAGAAAGCACGGAACAAAAAGTGGAAAAATGAAATTAAAAAAGAGTAAGAACGGAACAGAAAAGATATAAAACGTGTGAAATAATAAGACGCAATAGGTCTTTTCTTATTTCAAGTAAAACTTTGTATCTAATTTCCGGTCCACGTCTGGTTTGACAAATTGCTCCTAATTCAAGTCTGATTTAATATTTTACGAATCAAGTCCGATTTCGAGTATAACTTCAATTCTAAAGCGTATTCCACCCGAAATTCCGTAGTTTTCAACTTGATCGGCCTGTATTTTTGTGATAAGAAATAACAGATTCTTCATCCTACGATTATTCGGTTTTTCCAGGCCAAAACATTTATCTGAAAGGTCGGGTGCCTCACCTTGCATTAATGTCTAGGCACGCTAGTGGTGAAGTTTGTGAACCTATTTCACATAATATAGTTTGAGAAGTTGCTGTGCATGTTTTCGTTTAACGCCTGACTGTCAAAGATTGGTACGTTCTGTCTTAGGGGCTTAGGCGTTTTGCCTCACGTAATGATTATGACTCTCGATAAAAATCTTCAATAATGCCAAAAAATTCCACTTTTTTTAATGAAATTACACCAGGAATATGAGGAAAGATCACAAGGTCGTTTAAAAATATAAAAACGTGGAACAACCACACTGTAACTCCGCAAAATGATGTTTTACTTAAGAGGTGCGTTCTGTACCACTTTACCCTACATACCTTTTAGTCGCAGGTGCCTCTCGACTTCCTCGCAATGCTCCTGCTCACTGAGGAAAATTTCAGTCTTTCTTTGGTTCTCCGGTCGCTTTTTAACAGCTTCCATTGTGACTAGTTCGAATATATTGTTGGTACGATTTAGAATCTGTCAACGAGTTTATTAATTAAACCATTTTCCGAAATATGCCAAGCAAATGAACAACAATCAATTACCGTTTGAAATTTGAACGCAATTAGCGGCCGCCTCAGCTCAAACCAATCTGTAATCTTTTCCGTCAGCAGATCGGGAATAATAACCATCAACGAGTTACCTATGCTGCGTACGACCATGTCGGCCCTGAACGAAAGCAATTATAAAATTTTAATGAAATATTCATTCCCATTTGGTCTCGTTTATTGTTCGATAGCAGCTAATCAAATTTCCAACTTGGATAATTACGGTAACGCTCAATGAATCAATTAACCACCCCCTGCCCGCTCTGCGTAAACCAATCGAACACTTACCCGAAAACAATACAAAACGGAAAAATCTCGAACAGCACCGAGGCGCTAATGGGCAAATGTTTCTCCTCCCGCGTCATAGCCAGTGTTGCCAGCGAAAAGGCTCTATTGTCGAAGGTTAGCTGGAAGGTGTAGTGGTTGGTTTCCCCCAACAAATCCGACTGAACCAGAGAGATCTGCATTTCCTTGTGGTAGAAATGTCGCGCCACCTGTCGACGGGAGAGAATACAAAACGGTCAGCCAAATAAATCAACGATAACAGCACGTGCGTATCGACCGACGGCGTGGCGTGGCATGCCAGACCGGAACAAACGATTGTCATAACCGCGAAAAAGCATATAATCGTAACCATAAAAACTTATACTCCCTAGCAGCTCACCGTCTACCGTCTGCAAATGATTGTGTTGTAGGCAGGCATGTGCGACAAGCCGGCTCACTTATCACGCCGCATAACATAACGCAAAATCAAAACTGGAACGTACATTAACGGTGAACAGTGATAGTAAATCGTTATCTTTTTTGGTTTAAGCTTTACAGTAGTTCCTGTTTCCGGTAGTTTTGCATCTCAATTCCGTGATTTTAAACGAGGCTTATTAAGAAGCATGTTTCCTATTTACTGTATCATGTATTCTTCCCTGACTTATACGACCATTGCCTTTAAAGTTGCTCATAGCGAATATTACCCAGGAAACCCTTCCTTCATATTACTACTCGGTACCGGCAATTTCGGCCTCCCAATTAGCAGCACCTACCTGTCTAATTTGTCCCATTGTGTAGTAGACGAATCCTTTGCGCTTGGTGCGATAATGTAGCGTTAGACCGTGACGGGTTTCGTTCTCGCAGATGAAGCTGGGGGCGCGCATCAGCGGGTAGGAGAACTTGAGATACTCGTGCAAATTATCCAACCCATTCAAGAAGTCACGCATATGACGGCCGAGCACCGACAGCACCCGGTCGTAGCCATACTGGCTGACGAAGTTCACGAAATAGACACCCATCTGATCCATGAAGTCACGTTCCGATACGCCGAGGATCTGTTCAAATAGAGAGAATAGCTGGTGAACAATACCGAAGGATATGTATGTGGATAAATGATGGTTCATTTAGGTGCTTCATACAAACGCATATTCTGACAATTGAAGATGATATCTCGTGCATTCAGTTTTCGCATTCAACTAGGTGTAATAACACGCATTTAAATTATTTAGATATTAAATCAGCTTCAAATGTACCAATTCTGGGTTGGAAAATCAAGCAAACGCTGCCAAAAATTATTTGATTAATTTGAATGATCAAGTTAGGGGGCATCCATAAAGTACGTCACGCTTATAGGGGGGAGGGGGGGTAGACCTAATCGTGACGATTTGTGACGTAGGGGGGAGGGGGGGTATGAAGTTATGTGACATCACATGAATAAAAAATCAAATGAAAATTTTATTCGGGAAATTATAATTTAGGCTTCATTTTAAGATACAACTATTGAAGGTTTCTATAAAATTAACGTTCTGATGGATTTTAAAACAAATAGCTAAACTTTTTAAATGAAAACTTTTTTTCAACATATATGTGTGAACAGGACTCATTTATTCTCCTATGTACAGTAGACTCTCGGAAAAGTTAATCGATTGGGGAATGGGTCGATTAACTTTTCCGAAATATTAACTTTTCTGAGTAGTCCTAAGAGTCATCGAAAATGATAAATACAAAAGCGAAAAATATATTCTCGGATACAGGATATACATTTTTAGGAATCTGGAAGTTGTAATGTAAAGAAATATGTAGCAAGATCCTTATGAAATGATAGTTAGTTCCTTTCAGTAAATTTTAAATAGTCGGTTATTCTAGTTTACTTTTGATTTTTCGTAGTCTACGACAACGTTTTGACAATGTTCGCGCTTATTTTTTGATTTGTACTGTTCCTTCTTTTGCATTTAAAATTCAATCTGAGATGCCGCTTTTCCAGTTTGTTATCAAAAATCCTGAAACAACTATGTGGCTGTATTGAACTATTACTACAACTGTCCGGTACAAGAGTTTAATTTAATCCCAGCTATGATGATACTCTGTATGAAGTTGTGGAAAGGCGATAATAAACCGAAAAATGAGAAATAAAGATAAAAGGAAACACATGCGTGTGAATGAACGCTTTGGACAACCAATAAATTTAAACTCTCAGAAAAGTTAAGCCAAAAATTAACTTTTTATAGCGTTGCATGAGAACTAATATTCGCTTAACTTTTCTGAACAATTAACTTTTCAGAGAGTTAACTTTTCCGAGAGTCTACTGTAGTATGTACTCTCCGTTACGACTTTACAGAATATGCAGTACACCGCTGAAGAGCTGCTTGAGTACCGTCCTGCCTAAAAGATTTTTACAACCGCAAATAGCAGTCGCACAAACTCCTGACGGGCTACGGGGTGCTACCAGAGCCCCATGGCAATGTTTTCCCTTGATATTCGTGCTGAACTCAATCGATGAATATAAACTCATACCGAAGTTCCACGGCTGCTTTTAAGGTTTTTCGGTATAATTTATACTGCCCCTCATTCAAAAGCTATCTAAACGATAGAGTTTATGCCACTTGCGGACTAAGTTTCGCATCTAAGGTAGTGTTGAATGATTGCACGATTGAATGAATACACAAAATGACAAAATCCGTCAGAAAAGTTTTTCCAAGGCGTGTTGCTGCAAGACGTCAGCAGGAAGTCCTGATTCTTTCAACTAGATCAGATAAATTTGAGTGGATGGATGTAAAGAACGTGGATATGCGCGAAACATTAATCGACGTTACATCAGCGACTTCTGATCATCTTCAAAATCCGTGAATCGATGACTTATAAGCTCGAAAATTTTCCTATTTATTTGCTGAAATTCATTTGATAGCTTTAAATAAAAAGGTTTAACTGAATATCTAATTTTTTTGTTTTGGGGGGGGGGTTGCCGTGACGTGACGTACTTTCTCAGGGGGGGTCACCGAATGTGTGACGAAATGTGACAAGGGGGGGAGGGGGGATTGATTTTGGTCAAAATTTGCGTGACGTACTAAATGGATGTCGCCTTAGTAGGCTATGAATGCTTTTAATTAAAATTTTAAACGAAATTTTCGCCTCTAAAATATAGATCTGCTTCAAAATTCATCTGCCTATGGTAATCAAATTTACCGCTATCAACTGAATAATTGATATGTCAATCTGCCAATTTTCCAATCAACTCTCTAAGAGAAGAAATGTTACGAATGTCTTTCTCTTTCGATATTTTTCTTTTATTGACGTAGGACTACGTCTTTGTTTACTATACTGGGACTGGGTAGCACTTTGTGAAAACGAAAATAGAAGTGTAACGTTTGAATGAAAGATTTCAGATTGTAATAACTTCTAAACTACTGTATGAAACTGAACAATTTACATGTCGTTGGATAGATAAAATGACCAGCAATTTTATGAAGGGTGAGAGAGCAATTTTAAGGAGGGTGTAAGAGGGGGGCTCTTATACAAATGAAACACAAGTTTCCTCAAAACTCGAGAACTCATCAAGCAAATGGAACCAAATTTGGCATGTGGAGATTTCAGAAAGTAGGATTTTTTTCTATGGTGTACTGAGACCCCTTCCCCTACTAAGAGGGGGGGCCTCCCATACAAATAAAATACAAATTTCCTCATAACTCGAGAACTAATCAAGCAAATGGAACCAAATTTGGCATGTGGGGGTTTTTGGAGGCATGAATTTAGTTTATGATGGTTTGAGACCCCTCACCTCTGTGCTAGGAGGATAAGAAATCTCATACAAATAAAACAGAAATGTTTGCGTATGTGCCATATTTTCTGCTATGTAACAAGCGGTAAAAGGTGTGAAAGTAAACTAATTAAACCGTCTCGAAGCAAAAGATATAGCGTTTTTGTTATTGCTTAGGTCCAACTTAGGTTCGCTCTAGTTTCAATCGAACGGCTGTCAAAACGTTTGTTTTTTCACTCAGGTTGAACTTAGTTTCGCTCTGGGTTAAACTTTTTAGACGACGGGTTCGCTCTGGGTATTTTTACAGTTCCAACTCCGCTATGAGCAATACACTGACAACCTGAAAACGTTTGTTTATTCTCCCGAAAATGTTTGTTTATTCAGTGGTCGAGTTGGAACTTACCCAGGTTAAAAAACAAAAACGCTAATAGTGAATCGACGCCGCTAACTTACGTGCCTCTTGCCATTCATGTCAAAAGAGAAGGACATTCGCATGGCACGTCATATTTACGATGAACGTGCTTTGGCTTTAATGTAACTTGTAACCAATGGCGCTTTAAAGGCCACAAGGGAGTTAAAGTAAGCTTATTGGAACATGTTAAGTTACGCATAATCATATTTAATACATCTGTGGGCTGGTCATTTATTACTATTTCAACCTTTATGATGCACACAACTGATTTTTAAAAGAAATTTCTTTATCTCAATGGTTGTAGGCGTTGTACTTTGAATCCCCGTCCACGTATTTTCAAAGCCACCATTGAATTCAATGAAAAATTGAATCTGAATATTTTACTTTTTCTCTTAATGGCACTCACAGATTCTTACATACATATGCCTGAAATACAGTCTTTGATCTAATAATCTGATACAGTCCTACGTCACCCTTTCGTACAACCTTTAGGGCTGTATACCTTGTAGTTGTTTTGCTGCATTTCGGGAAAATAGAGCAAAAGTGAAAACAAAGAGAAGGGAAGAAGTGTCTGATGCACAGAATGATTAATTGGGTGAACTGAAAAATTTCTATATAAAATAAAAGTAAATTACGTTGTGCAGTGGCAGGTGGGGCACGCATCCATGCTCTTTCGGTTAGTACCCGAATGTTTTACTAACTAAACCACTGCCGCCCGTTATATTAGGTAGTCTAATACCTAGTTTTGTTTCATTCTACATTCACGCCACTCTTTTTCTTTGTTAAACGAATAGATTGTCTGTATAAATTTCAAGAGAATACGAACGTGTTTAATCCGTAATTCGACTGCTGATCTTACCAAATACACAGAATAACCTTCGCAACGTGAATATTTGGTCGAACCAAGTACGGGGAAGTATAACCGGGTCATCATCATGATTTTATTCAAGCTTACTTTAATGAATCCATGTTTCATCATCCGTTACGATGCGATGAAGAAACCTTTTTTATTCCTACCGCTAATGTAGATGTTCACAGACAAAAAAAAATACGCACATCGCTTCAAATCACAAGGAACCTTGGTGGGTAACTCCAAATGCTCTTCATGTGTGCTCAAAGGTTTTTGACCTTTCTTCGCGCGGACGGGTATCAACATCAAACGCACGGTCTTTGAAGTCAAGCGACAGAAGCAATCACAGCACATTGCCATTGTCTTAGTTAGATTAGCGTCTCTGAAAATTTTTTTGAAGTTCTCGAACCGTTTTGACCGCCGTTTGTTTCGAATGAAAGAAGAAAGTTAACATTTCTCGAAAGGTAAAACGCGTAAAATTTACCGTTATGCGTGATACGGATATTCATATCAATGAAAAAAATTCTGATGGCCTATTTGTAACTTCGCTTCCTGCAGCCAGTTTTCAATAGAACGATTAAGCGCCACGGTCGCTAGCATTTTCACCTTCTCCAGTGTTTTACCTACCATCGCTAACATGATGTCATGGGCAGAGCCGAGTCATATATATATGCTGTATATCCCGCTCCAAAAAGTAGGGCCAAGGATGGGGCCCTGCGGAACTCCTGCCATGATCACCATCATCTTCCACCCCTCGGCGGACTCCTAAACAAGCACTCGGTTCTGAAAGTGACTCCTCAGAATACTGTTCAAATATCCAGAGACCTGCGTTCGGTGCAGCGATTTGGCACCATCTTCCAGGCATTTCTGCAGCACTGTCCGAGATATATCGGAGCACGCTTGCATCGCTGCCTTTAGGGCCACATTGGGAATCCATCCGGACCAGGTGCCTTTTTGGTCTTCAGTCGTCTAGCTACTGTTACTAGCTCATAGTCGAAAACTTGCAGGCAGCAGGAATGATCGCTGCTTCCATACCGCAGGATCGTGCGTCAAGCAATGTCCCTCCACGATAGCCTTCTGCTAATCCGAGCACAAGCAGCATGGGTAGCAAGGTAGCATCGCATACCCTCAGCAATTTGTCCATTAAGTCGTCTGCAGTCAGGATCGGTATTTCATTATCTACTCGGAGTGCCTGGACAGAGAGGTGTCGTCATTCACTTCCGCTCGTTGGTTCTAGCTCTTTGTATTGTACCATCGGATTCTATCAGTCTATACTATACCTGATCGTTTGATAAGCACTCATAGGGCCCGTACACAGTAAAGGCGACTGCGACGTAACGCGACTTCACCCACATGTCGCTAAATGCACAGTCCTACTTCAGGCAAAAAAGGGCTGCGCGTATAATTGCAGCAAGAAAAGTCGCGTCGCGTCGTAGGTCGCTTTTACTCAGGCGGTATCCATAGTGGTAACCCTCACAAGCTCTCCAGTTCAGATTCGGCATTAGCGACGGGCTGCCGTAGATTACATCAATGATGAGTTCGCGTCCATCTTAACAAAAAGCTCTCACGGAACCTTCGTTCAACAGCACCACATCTAGTTTAGCTTTCAACAGGCCGTACCGTCTGGTATTAGTGCATCTGCTACACAACTTCATAGCCCAAGCATTGAGGTCTCTCTGAACGATGATTGCCTTCACCTGATGAGCTTCTCGGTAAGGGCTTCTAGCATGTGGTGGAAGGGTGGAACTACTCTATGGTTCATCTTGATAGCGCGTATAAATATCCCGTTAGATTTGATAGCCATTGCTGCTCTGCCATTGTTTCTGTTGTCGACTGCCAAAACAGCTAGAGCAACATGTGAAAAGGGCCTATGTGCAAATGAGAGATTCTCTTCGCGACTCCCCTCTTCCGCTTATTACAGCGATGCACTAGAACGGATCAATTGTGCATGAAACGGTTGCTGGCGTTATTAGCTAGCTATTGGTTAAGAAAAATTGTATTGAAATGCATCTATATCGCCGTGGCAAACGCAAGAGAGGAGACACAAAGAGAATCTCTCATTTGCATGTAGGCTACATTCACATGTTGCGCGAGAGTTGTTGTGCTGTATGTATCGCATCACTACTACTCCGCCTTCACCTTTTTATACGATGAGCATTGGCCTCCAGTCAAGTATACGTTTCTCTCTTCTATTTAACAGAGCATAAAGCGTGTCTTTCTGTCCCATCTGTCCATCTGTCTGACCCATCTTTCTGTCTGGCACATCCACATACCATCAGTCTGTCTGCCCCACATCTCTGTCTGTCTAATCTGTCCATCTGTCTGTCTATCCCATCAGTCTGTCTCTTCCATATATTGGTCAGTCCCAACTGCCTGTATGTTCAATCTGTTTGTTCCAGCTGTCTGTCTGTTCTTTCAGTCTGTCTGTCTTATATAACTGTCTGGCCCCTCTGTCTGTCGGTACCAGCTCTCTGTCTGTGCCATCCGTCCATATGTGTGTCTGCCCCATTAGTCTGTCTGTCCCATATAACTCTCAGTCCTATCTGTCTGCCAGACCCATTTGTCGGACGGTCTTTTCTGTCCATCCCATCAATCTGTCTGCCTCATATAACTCTCAGCCTATCTAACTATCTGGCCAATCTGTCTGTCGGTCCCATCTGTCCGTCTGTTCCAGCTGTCCATCTGTCTGTCCCATCTGTCCATCTGTCTGTCCCATCTGTACATTTGTTCCATAAATCTGTCAGACCCATCTGTCTGTCTGGCCCACCTGTCTGTCTCCCATCTGTCCATCTGTCTATCTGTATACCTGCCCTGTCTGTCTGTGCCTGGTCTATCCCATCTGTCTCAGTCCCATTTGTCTACCTGGCCCATCTGACTGTCGGTCCCATCTATATGTCTATTCCTCTGTCCATCTATATATCCCATCAGTCCATTTGTCCCATAAATCTGTCAGTCCCATCTGCCTTTATCTTCAATCTGGTTGTCTGTCCCATCCCTCTGTCTGTTCATCGGTCTGTCTGTCCTATATAACTGTTTGGCCCATGTGTCTCTCGGTACCAGCTGTCTGTCTGTGCCATCTGTCCATTGTCTATCTGTCCCTTAAAACTCTCAGTCCTATCTATCTGTCTGGCCTATCTGTCTGTCGGTCCCATCTGTCCATTAGTTAGATAACTCTGTCAGTCCCATCTGTCTGACTGCCCGATCTGTCTGTCTGGTTCATCTGTCTGTCTGTCCCATCAGTCTGTCTGTCTCATATAACTCTCAGTCCCATCTGTCTACCTGACCCATCTGGCTGGCTGTCCCATCTGGATGTCTGTCCCATCTGTCCATCTGTCTGTGCCATCTGTCCATTTGTTCCATAAATCTGTCAGTCTCATCTGTCTGACTGTCAGATCTGTCCAAGGATGGAAAAAGTCATTCACTCAAGTGAGCATCGCTGATTTACGATCATAAGTTGTCGAAGGTAAAAAGATTACTACCGCTAACGCTCAGCAGTGATCCAGAACTGTACTGATTCGCTTTCGCTGTTAGATGTGCATGAACCAGTCTCGAAAGAGAAATGATTCAAAAGGGATATGAAAATTTTTTGATTGGATCAGAACCGACACAATAGCAAGCCGAACGTAAGCAATGGGAATCGGTTTGAACTTGTTTCACTTACGCTCACTGATCGTTCAGTATAAACTCAATGGTATTCACACTTCTGCTATTAAAATATATTGTAATTATTCTCCATATGTTTCAAATATTCAAGCAGTTTATAATTATTCAGAAGTTACATAACTTATTGGAGCAAAAGCTGATTCAAATGATAATTGCAATCATTTTCAGTTCATGAACGATTGAGAAGATGAAAAGCAAAATAAAATCGGATCAGATTCGTTCAGTGGCAAACGTTTGGTTCGCTTCGTTAGGGTCAGAGAGTGAAAAATACAGAGTAGGCATGATCGCAATCATTTCAGCTCATATTCAATTTGGTTCGTTTGCAACCAGCGTTGCCAACCTTCCAGATTTGTCTGGATTTTCCAGACTGATGCCTAATCAGCCAAAAAAAGACGTTTTCCAAACATTGTCTTCCATTGGAGCAAATGGCAGCCAGACTTTTTCCAGACACTTTTATTCTCGTTTTCCAGATTTTCGTAAAAACCGGTTGGCAACGCTGTTTGCAACAAATGATTCAAACAGCTATAAGGGCACGCTTGGTCTCTCTGAGTGAGCATATAAAAGGTGGTGGTTATGTGAGTTGAATCGGTGATTGAGTATTGATGACAACATTTTGATGCGATTTTTGACCATGCCTGCATCTGTCCATCTGTCTGTATGTCCCATCAGTCTGTCTGTCCCATATAACTCTCAGTCCCATCTGTCTACCTTACCCTACCTGTCTATCGGTTCAATCTGTCTGTCTGTTACATCTGTCCAACTGTCTGCCCTATCAGTCCCTCTGTCCCATAAATCTGTCAGTCCCTTCTGCCTCTATGTGAAATCTGGTTATCTATCCCAGCTGTCTGTCTGTTCATCGGCCTGTGTGTCCCATATAACTCTCAGTCCTATCTGTCTGTCTGTCTCATCTGTCCATCTGTTTGTCTACTCCATCAGTCTATCTGTCCCATAAACCTGTCAGTCGCATCAGTCTGTCTGTCCCACATAGCTCTCAGTCCTATCTGTCTTTCTGGCCCATCAGTCTGTCTGTCACAGCTATCTGTCTGTGCCATCTGTCTGTCTATCCCATCAGTCTATCTATCCCATATAACTCTCAGTCCTCTCTGTCTGTCTGGCCTATCTGTCTGTCCCATCAAACTATCAGGCCCATCTGTCTGTCTGCCCCATTTATTTGTCGGTCCCAATTGTCTGTCTGTCCCATCAGTCTGTCTGACTCATCTGTCTGTCTGTCCCAGCTGCCTGTCTGTGCCATCTGTTCATTTGTCTGTCTGTCCCAGCAGTCTGTCTGTCTCATATAACTCTCAGTCCCATCTGTCGGTCCCATCTGTCTGTCTGACCCACCTGTCCGTCTGGCCCATATGTCCGTCTGGCCTATCTGTCTGTCTATCCCAGCTGTCTGTCTGTCCCAGCTGTCTGTCTGTCTGTGCCATCAGTCTTTCTGTCCTATATAACTCTCATCAGTCTGTCTGGCCCATCTGTCTATCGGTCTCATCTGTCTGTCTGTCCTTTTATATTACTTTTATGTTAAATTCATAGCTTTTAGCTTAAATTCAAATGTAACCAAGCGGTAGTTGTTCAACTATAATAAAGTAATAAAGTAGTAATAAAATTTTCAGCAAAAAATTGTACGATATTCTTTAAAAAACATTTCGGGTTTAAGAGTTTATTGCTAATCAAATCTCGGGTTCTTTTTTAAAAGGATGTATCTGCAAACGTAAACAAACTGAGTTAGACTTGATTTCACTTTTTCTCAAAGTACTTCACTTTTTGAAACTGTGCGTTTGCAAAAGCACCCAAGAAATCTTCGCTTTCCTCATACATTTACACCCGTCGCACTCATAACCCGAAACCGAATAAGGCGCTGGCCGGCGCTGCACGCCAATCGCGTGCTCTGCTTGCTCTGTTTGATTTTTCTCAATTTTGTTGTCATGTTTATGAGAAATTATAACAATATAACAAAAATCAGCTAAATTGTTTATTGAACAGCTGAAAATTGGCGGTGGGCGCACAGTACCATTCATCGCCTTATTCGGAAGTTGCCGTATCTATTTCTAAGATATTGTTTAATATCGCTGAAAACAACTCTTTTTTGCATTGTTGGTGTTTGAGGGTACAAAAAAAGCTGAAAAATAAAGGTAGCAGTTGTGTCCCACAAAGCACAAGTGTTGATACTTACTTCCTGCGCCTTCGACGCCAGATGATTGAGCAGATTCTCGTCGTAGTCATCGTGCACGCTGAACGACGGAGACGAAATTCCGGTCTGACGGCGGATGTCATCCCACTTGTCTTCCCCGTACACACTTTTCACATACTCGGAGAGGTTTTCCAGCAACAGACCGTACATAGCTGCCCGCGCTCCACCACGATGACGGCGGTCGGGGTGGAAATGATGGCGGATACGTCGTCAGCAGCGTCGTTGTCGTTAATGATTGCTGACCTCTTCGGCTGCCGTAGGCCCGCTCTGCCTATGGGCCAAACAGAGGACCAGCCACGGAGTAGGGGACGTGTGACGCTCAAGCTCAAGCGATGCAGTTAGTCAATCAGTTAGTATTCGTACCCGGCACCGATGGACGGAGAAACTGCAAGGAAAGAGAGCGCAGGACATACAGATTTCAAAATGGGTGCAAAAAATGTCACATTACTTTGATATATTGAATTCTCTGACGTCAATCGAATTATATTTATCGTGGTGCACGAGCTCGTTTTTATTGCAGTTTCGATTTTATTCCTGAACGCCTTCATGACACCGATGCCAGCAACGGCGACCGACCCGGCCGGCATCGGCAGTGTGGCATTCATGTAAAGCAAAAACAATAATGGTCTATTTATTTTTGCTAGCGCACTCCCATACGTCCCATTCGGAAAACGGCGCTTTTTATCCAAGAAACGTGACCGACAGCCATTTGATGGTTGGCACCGTCGAAGATGGACAGTTTACTAAAGAATATGTACACGCACACGTTTTAGAAAACTTTTAAAAACTATGTATACTTAAGTATCGTAGTTTTTGAGTTATCAAGAAATACTGACTTCACTACAAACCTTATAAATAAATCCATCAAACAAAACCATGCAATCAGCCAGGCAATTAATGATCTAAAAATAACTGAAGTTTGATAATGGTTTCCGATGCTTTACGTACGCGTATAACCCAATTAATAGGACTCTCCATCGTTTGTCATCTATTTTCGGGCTTGCGATTTAATATCGGTGCAGGTAAATTGAACCGAATGACATTCCCTAATTGCGACAGAAGCAATTTCTGGTGTCTGGATGGAAAATTTTCGTTGCAGGCACGATTGTCCATGAACTTATAACTGCTA
This sequence comes from Sabethes cyaneus, assembly GCF_943734655.1. Classification (NCBI taxonomy): domain Eukaryota; kingdom Metazoa; phylum Arthropoda; class Insecta; order Diptera; family Culicidae; genus Sabethes; species Sabethes cyaneus. The sequence goes on from NC_071355.1 coordinate 54,628,696, forward strand.
ACACTTTAGGCCATAAATTGTTTGTTTCAAGAAAATATTTTAGAATAACAAAAAAGCTCTGGTTCGAAACTCGAAACTTTTCCTGTAAATCTTTTTCACTCAAAACAATCCCTAGTTTGGTTGATTCAATTGGCTATATTGAACGAAAATTTGTTTAAATGACAAAACCAGCTAATTTGGTTAAAGAATGAAATTTAAGACACGAAAATTAAAGCGTCAAGTTGAAATAATTATCGTCTTTCTGTTGTTACGTCAACATTTTTACGCTCCATTCCCAATTTTTAATTACTTAAGACGCAAAGACTTTTCATTTCAAGTTTGCACTTAACGTGTATTTTATTTTCCGTCAACAACTTCAACAATTCCAAATTCCAACGTTGATAACTCAACCACCACCATAGAAAAGTCAACAATCGATAACCACGTGTCGCATTTTATTCTTTCAGCACTTGTAAATCAAGAAAATCCTTTTGATGACGTTTCCAATTCCTATGAAATGAGTGATTAGCTCGGTTGTATCAGAATCATTGTAGAAAGGAATAAGGCGTTTGCAATAGAGACTTCGTTCAAACTTTCGCCATTGGTGAGAACAAAATATTGTTAATTACGATTCGTCCCTACGTGACACCTCGAGGAGCGCTCTTTGCTAACCACCCCCCGGTTACCAACCAGTAGTGTGTGAATACAAAATTTGATAATATTACCACCCAGCTGTGTCGTGCCTATGCCTGTTTAGTCACGAAGCTAAATCTTGCACTGCTTTCCGCTTCCTTTAGACGGCATACCTACACAAAACAACAACGATTATAGCACACCGTCAAGTGGAATTGCTTTTCCCCAAACCGGGCGCTAATGTGCACACATAAAACGATCTAAATTGGATTTGCGATGAAACGAAAATGGAAAGGAACAACGCATTGTCGGGGCGGTGCGGAGGTGCGGTGTCGGGAGGCTTTGGCTGTGTGTCACAGGGGTTTCTGTCCGGAGTAAAAGGTATGCGACAAGTCAACAAGATAAAATTGTGGTCTAATTCAGTAAGTAAGTAAGTAAGTAAGTAAGTCTAATGATTCTTTCACAAAAAGGCTTGTATGACTGGAAAAGGGCAATTTATTGACACTGTTAAAAATTAACTCTTACCAAAAGTTGATCAAATTCTAGTCGAGTCTTTGAATCTAAAAAGCTATCAACTATAAAGTCATTGGGATTTTGACTATTCAATCAATAAAGATTAGTAGACACCTCGTTTTACTTTTTACACCAACGTTTCGATTCTGATTTGAAGCTTTTTCAGGGCTTCTAACATACTTAATTTTTCCATTTGTTAAAGATTTCAATAATAACTAGCCAAAAACGTAGGAGAATGAGACAATGTCGACAAATTGATTTATTTTTTGGCAATAAGCTGTTTAACAAAATAACTTTTTATAGAATGATAAAAATTTGACTTGACTTTGAAAGCTTAAGTTTTGCTATGCAATAAACGGGTATGAAATGGGGAAGGCAACTAGGAAGAAGCGCCCAACATAGCTCTAGCCATCCCAAGCCCCTACCTAGCGCCTCCACGTGGCCATACCTGGAAATACTTCAATTTGTATAATTGAGTAGCCAAGCTAGGAGGTGCGGGGTCGTGCGGTTTTCAGTTCCTAACCTTACAAATGTAGTTTTAGGCAACCATTAAACCACACGACTTTATTTTCAAGTATTATATGATTTAAACTAATATTTTTGGCAAACTAATCTATTTTCAGAGTGCGAAATAAGGCGCTATATCCTTGGCCAATTGCAGCCTGGCTTCTGGTCTAAATACCATTAGTTCATCCCTGAGGGTCCGGAGTATTAACCGTTATTAGCAAAGATACTCCCAACGATTGTAAATAAATCATTATCTATGTGTACGGGAAGCGTTTGGTACGGGAGGTCCACGCTTTCTTCCTTGCCCTTGATTTCAAGGAGTTAAATGGAATTAGATATTTTTTCTGGTTCCACTTGATTCCTTGGAATTCTCTCTGCGGTACATGCTGCGCAGTTGGCCTGGCCGTTGAAAAGAAAAATGATTGATTCAAGTAATTGTCATTTTCCAGGATGCCTTCAAGAATTGGCTGCGTTAGTGTGAGATTAGATAGATTAGATTAAGTTTTGCTATGCAATAAACATTTGGGCTTTGACATACTATTACCCGTTATTGTTCAGTGTAACTGATCGATACTGAAATGAAACGAATCTCTGAAATTTCCCACGTCACACATTTGTCAATAAAGAATATTACCGAAAACAAAGCGAATATTATCCGTAATATGATATCTATCGCGGTTAATTAAAGTTGAACTACCATTATTGGCTACCAACGAACGAGTTTAATTAATTTATCAGTAAGAGTTGTTACATATCACATGCATATTATCAAATCTAAAAGCAATGCCATTGAATACATACTATTCCAAATAGAAAAATCATTCACCCATGCCAGGCATATAATTGTTTTTGCAAAATGACTTGAATTAAATTTTCTAATTGCAAATTTTCTGATCCTTTTATAATTATTATTTCATACATTTGCCGTCTATCGTCATCCGTAGACCGTATTCAAACTACGCACAACTGCAAAGCTTGGGCCACTAGCTATCTGCCCATTCAGTGAAGATAATTTGTTCAAAAGCATCCTACGAGCCTAAATTAAACACCACACGTGCTTAATATCCTAGGAAAGACTTTGCTAATGCTGCAGGTATAGGAAACTAAATTTAATATTATACTCAACTTTTATAATCTTCGTTTAAAACAGGAAAGAAAAAATTAATGACGTTAGCGTCATTAAATGAATGACTTTTGTTTTTACGAAGGCAAGAAGCTATAATTTCACTGCAAAAATCTGTTCCTGATCAGAGGCTGGAGAAGCATAAAACGACTATTATTACAACCTAATTTCATACCTAATTTAGTCCACGACCGCGCTGTTTTCCACGTGTTGGGCTGCCAAATTCCACTTGATCTTGACCTCCTTCCCAAGCAACCAAAAGTTCGCATTTCACTTAAGAACAAACTTGGAAGTTCATATTTGGTTCAAATTTGGTTCCGCAGAACTTTCTTGCTGAACAACCAGACAATTTATTTATAAACCGATCTTTATTCTCTATAAAGTACCGTTAATATCTGTAGCTACTTCAATGTTCAACATATAACTTAAAGGAACTAAGAGTTCGGATAATGGAGTTAAGGAAGGTTAATAAGCTTATGTCTATATATCTATAACTTGCTAAGCAGCTTTATCTGCAATTAACCGAAATTCAAAGTTGCCCTTAGTCCGCTGCATAGAGCGCTAAGCAGCTCCTAAAGAAACTCTGTCGAAAATTTCTAAATTGGCACTTTAAGTTCTATTTTTATACTTTTCTATTTTCTACCGCCGCCGCCTCCTAACTTCTGTGAAGTCGGTTCATGCGATTAATATAGACCATATGGACCTGCGTCGTCCTTTGTTCCACAGCTACAGATTGTTTACCACACAAGAAACTTTGCCGTGAACTTCGACCTCTTCTTTACGTTGAAGACTTCAGGGAGACTCTGCCAAACCGGTGACAGAGATCAATTTCAGGAGGTAGGTTGGCGTTTTGGCAGCCGACGAAGTGCGTAACGAACATACTTTTTGACGTAGGACTACGTCTTACGGCAAGGTTTGAGAAAGGGTGTCATTCCAAAATATCAGAGAATGCGCGAGCGCCACGAAAATCTGCAAGATTTTGAACGTTAAAAGTTCTGCCAACTTTGGATAGATTTCCATGGTTTAGATTCCGATCAACTCATAATATATGTAGCAATTATGCGATTTCTATTATAACTTACCTATTCAATCACGATTGAGAAAAAATTAACGAAAAGTTTCAGGTCAAATTTCGCCATGCATTTTCTTCGTGATCGCCAGGCTTCACTGGCAGGGACGACAGTTAAATACACTTTCTGTTTACTGTGATTTCGATTACTTTATTTTTAGACAAAAAAAATGACCATCCAACCAATGACCAACCGTCCCAACAGGTCGAAAATTCTTTACGACGTTCATATTTAAGGCCCTCGTCACGTAGAACAGGTTAGCGAAAATGTTGGGCCAACACGCTCGGTTGGGTGTGGATTTTACGAACCTGGTTGACAGTTTGGATGCTAAGTAGGTTGGGTGTTCGGCTTGCCAAACCCCGACCGACATTCGTCCAACATTATATTCATGTTTGTGTATGAGCACTTTTTTCATACATTTTACGCATACTCTTTAATGTTTGTCAGTTCAGTCCAGTTCATGCACATTAGGCTAAATTTAAACTGTGTTTCAAAGTGAAGAATGTCTTTTGCAAACAGCAAAAGCTTCTGGACCGAATTTATAGAATTATACCACAGCCAGCTGGCATTATGGGACTGTAGGAGTAAGCTGTACTCGAACAAACACGTCCGCAACGAGCCTTATTGTCTTATAGTCTTATTATCTACTACCGGAAAAGGCAAAGAAAATTTAACAGAACGCAGACGTAAAATATGTTCGTGTAAAAATTGAGTCTGCGTGCATCGATCCACAGGGAATTTAAAAAAGTTAAATCATCCACTGATCGTACAGGAAGTTCGCTGGAAGATGTTCAATGTTGCTTAATATTGTTGGAACTCTAGTTGCTGACGTTTAAATCATGTCAATCCTGGTCGCGTCGGATAAAAATATTGTGTAAGTTTACATATGACAGATGCCAAAAGTAGAAATATCTCCTACCCTCTTTTTCCTAAGTCAAAACCACAAAACTAGAAACAATTCTGCCAACATGAACTGCTATAGAGTGTGCACAAGCCGAAAATATTGGGCTCGACGTTGCACTGCCGAGCACGTTCGTACGTTTATGGAGGGCCTTTATACTAATTTGCTATCTGTGCTTGGGAAATACGCCAGAAAAAGTGTAAAGTCTCCTCATCTAAACAAAAAACAAGATTTCTTAGGATCGCGATAAATCTAGTCCACTTTGATGTCCTGAAAGTGAACAGTTATAAAAAAGTAACTGACCAACCCTATCTTTCGCCCGATCGCAAGAATTTGTTCAAAACTGATGTCTTATATGAAAAAGAGGTTGACGGAATATTCATGCACGTGACGTGATGTAGCAAGTTGAGCAACAATTAGCGATAGTCTGATCCGAAAATAGATGTTGAGCCTTTATTTGTCGGTTTACAAGTAGTTGCATACAATTATTTACATACTTGCGATAATATTGCTGTCAAGTACGAAATAATTGATGAACAGAGTGTATCTATATTCACAAGAAAACTGTGTAATGTGACCCAGTAGTAAATGATAACTCAGATTTTTTATTTATTCCGTTAAATTGTAAATTGCGCGTCCATTAACAAATATTTTATGTTTTGGGCAAGATTCCTAAGCTAGTAAACATTTGTTTCATAGCAGTTATCTAAAGTTGACTAGTACTGCAAGTCATAAAAAAAATTCAGAATATGATATCGTCGCCAGATCACCAGAAGAAGTACGATTGTGACCTGATGAAACTCTTAGTGCAACTACAAACTCTATAAAATGGATAAAACTGATATACAGAGCACTGGCATTTAGGAAATTTAAATAGGAATGAAATAAAAATGGTAAATGAAAAATTTGCGTAACAGACATTTGCAAACTGTCAAACTTTGCCGAATTGAACCTGCATTTGTAGTCCTACGTGATCCCCTCGTTCGTGCCCTTAGACACAGCGAAACTCAAGAACTGCACGATCTAAAGAGCAATACAGCGCTCGCAAGCACAACGAGTTGCGAAAGTCCGGAAAGACTTTGAAAATAAAACCAAGCTATTGTTACACCTTATGACGCCAATATCAGGGAATTGCCAAGCGGGCTTCAGCTCGCCCCAACGCGGGCTAAATTTTCTCAATCTTACCCGCAAAAATACCAGAAATCAGACGTGCATGACATATTCATCGACTTTAAGGCAGCATACGATACAGTCGATCGACGGCAGCTATGGTAGACAATATGCGAAAACGAATTTCCGAGTAAACTTACAAAACCGATCAAAGCTACACAGGATCAAATGGTATCTTTCGCTCACGTCTCGGGAACACTCTCCCTTCGAGAATAATTCCTTCGAGTCGTGCCAAGTTCAAGACAAGTTGAAACTTTATCTTACAAGCAGTTTAATATTGCCCATGTGAGTATGATTTAGATGAACTGGAAGTGGTTGATGAGTTCGTACATTTGGGATCTCTGCTCACCGCCAACAATAATACTAGTAAGGAGATTCAACGACGCATCCAAACTGGAAGTCGAGCCTACTTTTCCCTCCGCAAGACGCTTCGATCAAGAAGCTTACTTCGCCGCACAAAGTTGACATAGCATCCCGAGCAGGAACGAAGAGCAAAATAATATAAAAACAATATCAAACTGTGTTATAATGGTATATTTTGTTATTGAATAGATATGGAGATACATTGATAACACATTTTGTTATTGAGTAGACATTTAAAACAGTGGTTGTAAGATGAGTTTAATTACTGTTTTTGTTATCATATCTTATTTTGGCCTTAAAATGACATTCGATATATTTCATACAACTTTTTTATTGATTAAAGAGTTTAGATTATAAATATTTTATAAAATGATTTTTTAATGAATCCAGTCATGTTATTGCTTTGTTATTCAAATAACACAAGTAGTTATTCATTTGGCCTTAGAGGAGTAAAATTTTGATATTATTTTTTGTTATTTTACCAACTATGTCAGCCAAAACAATACCAAATTTTGATATGAGTTATTCGATTTCCAATAACACATTTTGATATTATTTTGCTCTTCGCTCCTGCTCGGGATTGCATAGACAACCGTACCGCCGCACAAAGCTGACATTGTACAAAATGCTAATCAGACCGGTAGTCCACTACGGACTTGGGACATTAGACCAACCTCGTGTTTTTAGTCTTGACCTTGAAATGCGGTCAGGCATATAAATTAATTGGGACGGTACCTATACTTACGGAAGACATACATACCCTTGCCGTATTCACGAAAGATGTTGCGAACTACTCTTGGCGGAGTACAAACGGTTAGCGGAGAGTGGCGTAAGCGTATGAACCACTAGTTGCTGGCACTGCTTGGAGAGATTCCTATCATACACCTGTCGCAAGTTGGGAGACTACAGTGCGGCCACGTCGCAAGAATGCCAGACGACTGTGCAGTGAAATCCGTTCTCTTCAAGGACCCCACCGGCACCAAGAATAGAGAAACCCGACGTGCTAGATAGCTCGATTAGGTTGAAGCCGACTTGCGTGTGTCGAGCCGCGCAACGAATTACGAGAAACCCATGGCCGAATACAGTAGAGAGGAATTCTTGATATGGCAAGAGCCACCTCAGCTCTCGCCTGGTAGAAGAAGAAGAGAGTATGATGATATGCGGGCATCGAAAAACGGCACGTTTTTCATCAAGTTTGCCGACTAAATGCGCCAAATACATGAAAGAAAGAGCCCTAAAGGAAACAATCATGCACGTCCCATGGACGGTGGAAAACCCACGAGTTCTCTCAAGAAGCATACACCTTCGCGTGATGCTTATAAAGTACAGAAACCCAGCAGGTACAAGTGAATAAGGTTTCTGTCCAAGGGGACGTAGAGGTGGAAGCGTGTGAATCATGACGTACAGGCATTGCTTGGAAAGACTCCAGAATCCAGAAGGAAAGTCGAATATTGGCACCAGAAACAGAGACACAATGTGCTAGTAGACGGTTCCGGCCGACTTACGGCTTCTGAGACGCCTAAGAAATTGCCAAAAAATGACCCTAGACCGAACGGTCTTGGAACAGAGATCAGTAAAGCTGACGGTTGAAGTGCCACAAGGCTTTAATATCGGACATATACAATATAATATACAATGGTTTTCTGATCCAAAGGCTGCATTAAAGTCTGAAGAAAGTAGATTTTATGGAAAATCTCATGACCTTCAGGCGTTACAGGGTTATACACACATGATGACTATGTCAGCAAAAGACATCATTCACGCATATTGTGTTGTGAATTTCCGAAGTCCTTTAATATAAATGGTACCTCACTTGGCATAACGAAGATACCAGTTTGTTTCGAACTAACGCCATTTTGATATAGATCTCTTTGGAAAAGCAATGCATTCACTATTAGGTAGGTTGTTTTAGTGCAAAAAACGACCTTCGCAGAAATTAAACTCCAAACATTATTCGATTGATTGGAATGCATCACTTCCGATCGGCACAGCACTGATTGCACTTTTGCCATTTCCGAAACGGATATATCATTTATGACACTGACAAAAATGTTTCTGGTAAAACAAAAATCCGCTATTATCAGATACCTTTCGCTGGAATCAGAAATCAATATTCCATTACGGTATAAATTGGAAAACTAAAACAATGCAATTCCCTGCCGTATACCTACCCACCGCCACAGGGAAGAGAGAACCCTAGCTCACGATTGTGGGCACGAAGTCTCGACAAGTCAGTTCAACCTTTTTGTAGCCGGTGGAAAAAAAAGTTATCTGCCTTATTTCATGGTCCTTCCTATCGACGTTTCAGTTTTATGTTGTGTAAGTCTCGGATTATCAAACCCATCTACAAGGAGACCGTCTACTTCAAGGTCATCAAACAACGCAGTGGTTGGCTTTCGGGTCGACCGAATACCGAAGGGATCGATGCATGCCTGTCTGATGCGGCGGCAGCTGATGAAGGAGCCTTACACAGTGTGGAATTTTTTTGTTTTTACTCGAATAACTCGAACCTTTTCTTGTTAGGTACCGCAAAATGGAAAGCTGAAAATAATATAACTAGCTACTAGCTAGGAATGAGATAACGGCTGCGCTGGCTTATTATCTGCTCATGTGAGGTGGCAGATGAACAACGGATTGTGGGAAATTCGCTAGAAAAGTGCAGATTGTGGCGAAGTAGACATTGTACATGATTTAGAACTGGACGCAATAAGCAAATATTCTGAAATTTGGCAACAATTACTTGTCGTTAAAACATATTAACACTCCAATATCTATAAATATTTTTGAAGGACGAGTCACAAATTGTTGTCCGAGATAACCACGTTCTATGGTACTAAAATTAAATTGAAAAATAACAAATTTTATTTACCTGTCGCGAGGAGACGTTACAATAATATCTCAACACTCAACAACATTGCATTCTAAATATAGAAGCAATCTTTTCTTACCCCGACTTTCTCTACCGGCTGGCTGCCAAGAAAGTTAACTTTTTCTCGCATCATCGCAAATCGCTTTCCGATAGATTGGCTTTGAGAGTTCGTTAAATACAACTGCATAAGACAGAATAATCGCCCTCTGAAAGATTGAAACTTTTCCATCGAGTCTCAACTAGATCTTCCACTTGAACTCCAGTTTGCATGCTTGACATCAGAGCACTGAGTTGTACATAATCCGATGTTTGCTTTTAAAGATTTAACAGTTAGCAAACCGCCGTTCGGCCACTTAGATTAAAGCTGCTAATACATTTGCTCCCAATAATGAAAAATTCCTGTTCTGGGGATATTGAATGGTTCCAGATAAGCGCGCTCTAGGATTTCCCATTAGGCAAGTGCCATTGCTCTTCTGAGTTGTCAGAACAGAATAGGAAATGGTAACGGGGACTCGTGATGCGACCTAACGCCTTCCCGCCCTATTTTCTTGTCGTGAATAATGAACCGCACTGAGCTGATCCGGACGTTCGGTTAATTTAACTTTCTTTCAGCTATTCATCATGGTTCCTGACACGTCGATGATGAAGATGGTGAAAAGGAAAGTTTTTACCAGCCACACCTGAACTGGCGGATTTGGCGTGAAGCAATCACGAATGGTTGGATGCTGGGGGCCCAACTGCTGCGGGTAGAAAACTCTTTTGTCAAACTGATGCTAACAAGTTTGGCTGACACAGGTTGAAAAGTAGCTAATTCCTATTCCCAATAGTCCTATCCCAAGGAGGATGTTTTGGCTGCTGAAGATGTACATACATAGGCGAACATCACGTGTGTGACAGATACGAATATGACAACAAAAGACTCATGACATATGTACAGTTGCAAACGTGACGAACAACAGAGAAACGTGAGACGTTCCTCTTCAGTCGTGGAGTAACAAAACTGCTTGCTGTAAATTTCATTCAGACATCATTGATAATATTATATTAAAAAAAAATAATTTGCAATAGTGCACATTAATTGTACTATTGTACTTCCCCTTGATCACTGTCTAAAGGGATCACGGTCGGATAATCGCTTTATTAGGCAGGACCCCGAGACGGTTGATCGCCTACGGGCAGAACGTGTTTTGACTAGGATGGTGTGATTTATTTAGAGAGAATACCGCAAGCACTGTCTGGAGCAATGTCACAACGTATACCCTGGCGACATATTTATACCCTGTTAACGAGCAAAATTTTGGCCATATCAAACACCATTCAACTAGCACCAGCCACAATGACACAGAAAGATAAAAAGCACGCCGACCTGCTCCGTCATGTATGTATTGCCATAATTTGATTTTGCTTATGTAAATGAAAGAGGCAGCTCCACGATTTTCCCTTCGGTCGTTCTCTGTACATTAGAAAATATTATTTCAGCTTGCTGGATGGAGCCGGGGCGCGTGAAAGCAAGTACCTACAGACAAACCTCTTCAAATTATAGCAAATTGGGCCACCGAATAAAGTTCCTCGGGGAATTGAGATTCCTTTCCAAGGGGGAAACGAGACGATTGGGTAAGAAAAAGCTTAGAAAGCGGAACGGTAACTGGTGGCTGGCGCAATAATTTCGTCTCCGTTTGCTCATGGGAAATATAAAAGTCTCTGGGAAGGAGCAAAAACAAGGCTGATTTGGTTTATTTCAGTAATTTTCCTTTAGTTCAGAAAGCTCGCAGCTCGCAGAATAACGGTCGCGTCCTGGAAAGTGTTCTAAAAATAAATCGTTTTAACGTTCATAAAGGAAAAAAATAAATTAGATTTTAGAATTAGCCTTTGCCGCCGTGGCTAAAATTATTTTACTAATTCCAACTAAACTAAACTTGCTTGATTCAGTCCTCCCCATTGCGGAATTAGATTTTGTTAAACCACTATAAAGAATGTTTTGAGAGTGTCCAATATCAAAACCTACAATACTATCATAACATTTTTGGCATAGAATATTGTGAATTTTTAATTTTCTAGAAAACTCTTTCCTGAATAACTAAAAGAAATTTGCATATATGAATTTTTAAACATGTAGATGGTCACAAGAATTGAAATTGCCGGTCATAGCTCCAGAATGACATAAAATTCGGTATGAAATGGGGAAGGCAACTAAGAAAAAGTGCCCAACATAGCTTTAGCCATCCCAAGCTTCTGCCTAGTGCCTCCACGTGGCCATACCTAGAAATACTTCAATTTGTATAATTGAGTAGCCAAGCTAGGAGGTGCGGGGTCATGTGGTTTTTAGTTCCTAATCTTACAATTGTAGTTTTAAGCAACCATTGAACCACACGACTTTATTTTCAAATGTTAAATATTTAAACTAATATTTTTGGCAGACTAATCTATCTTCAGAAAGCGAAATAAGGCGCTATATCATTGGCCAATTACAGCCTGGCTTCTGGTGTAAATGCCATCAGTTCATTCCCTAGGGCCCAGAGTATCACTTAACCTTTATTAGCAAAGATACTCCCGACGATTGTAAATAAATCATTATTTATATGGGAAACGTTTGGTACAGGAGGTTCACACTTTCTTCCTTCCCCTTGATTACAAGGAGTTGAAAGGAATTAGGAATAATTTCTGGTTCCACTTTATTCCTTGAAATTCTCTCTGCGATACGTGCTGCGCAGTTCGCCTGGCCGTTGACAAGAAAAATGATTGATTCAAGTAATCGTCGTTTTCCAGGATACTTTCAAGAATTGACTGCGTTAGTGTGAGGTTAGATTAGATTAGATAACTCCAGAATGACAGAAAAAGATATCATAAAATTTGCGACGAAACCCGAAAAAAAATCGGTGGACCTGATATTTTTCCTGGATTGCTGAGAAAATTTTCTGATGTTTCATTTATTGCGGATGTGTCCGAGCCAATTGATCGGGCAAGCAACCCCAGTAGAAACTAAAGTCGTCTACCGACAGGGAAGGAGACACTCATGAGTGTAGCATCGAGGAATATCCTTGTCTGTCTCGAGCGTCTGTTCCCATGTCCGAGGCAGCTCTCGATGGCTTGACGACTCATTAACCAAGTTCGTGGTTGTAGTCCAGCTTAAGACCGGCTCACGACAGCGTCTGGTCCGGGACGGGGGGCTGAATTAACAAATGTGTTGTCTCGGCACTAATCCTAAGATGGCAGGCCCATCACGAGACTCCTCCCTAAACTGCGAGGCAACCTCTCCAAATGGCGAAGGTGTGTCTTTTGAAGATAAAGAGCCGTTTTTTGACGTATCACGACAAAGTTAGACTAGATAGTTTGTCATTCCAAAAAATTTATCTTAAAAAGTAGTCAGGTTTTGAACGCTAATATCTCAGCAGATTCCTGATCGATTTTCAATATTTTTCTACGCGCCGATACAAATAAGAAAAACTATTGTAATTAGAAAAATAGAAAAACTATTGTATAGTGAATGGTGATTGACCCTTCGGTTAAACCACTCTATAATAAAAACTAACTCAACAGCTAGATAGTGAAAATTAACGAACAGTTTCAAGGTCAATTTTCCCCATACATTTTCTTCGCGTTCGCCTTGCTTCATAGGCAGGTACAGTTGATTACGATTACTTTCTTTTTGGAAAAAAGTGACAGTCTCCTCGTCCCAACGGGTCGAAGATTCGTTGCGACGATTAAACCTAGCCCAATTTGATGTCTCTGTTAGGAAAGTACGCCAGAAAAAAATAACAAAAACTTCTCATCCGAATAAGATTGCTTACGACCACGGTTAAACCTAGACCAGCTTGATGTACGTGTTAGGGAAAGTACATGTATGCTCACGTTTGCCATTCCACTGCAAGAGTGATGAAAGAGAATGAATTGTGTTGTGGTAAGGGATCGAATTGGTAATATGTCTTCAACGAGGGAGAATGGTTGATAATAAAAACAATCTTTGATTTCTGTAGGCTTTGTTTGTTTAGATTATAGTCACTTTAACCAGTTTTGGGTCATTCGTGACTTCTGCGGGGTTGGGACCCGACAAACTTCGTATTGCCACAAATTAAACTGTGTTGTTCATTGCCAACATACACCAATTCTCGGTTGACCATAGCGCGGAACATAAAGTTTCGCAGAATACCATTTCGCGAAAACCCTTCCGCGGGATGTACCATTTCACGGAAAATCTTTTCGTAGAAAGTACCATTTCGCAGGGGTAACCCAACTCAAGGAAAGTAATAAATTTCAGTAGATCTCGGAAAATAAATAAACCTAGATAGAGGTGATCTCTAAGGGGGGCTGTCTTCCCGCAGTGGCCGGCGAATCCGACGGCAGGTCGCCGGCAAAACTCGCGGCCTGGGGCCGTCTCGCGCTGAATTATCTAATGTTACTATTGAACATTTTTGGTGGTCTTGTTATTGATTAATGTTTTATAAAAAAGTCTAAGATTTTTGGAGTTTGATTAATTTTTGAGTTACGCAAAAATTTCTGTTTTATTTGTATGATAGTCCTTATCCCCCTACCACAGGGGTGAGGGGTCTCAAACCATCATTAAAAAAATCCTGCCTCCAAAACTCCCCACTTGCCAAATTTGGTTCCATTTGCTTGATTAGTTCTCGAGTTATGAGGAAATTTGTATTTCATTTGTATGGGAGCCCCCCTTCTAAAAAGGTAAGGGATAATAATTCATCATAGAAAAAATTCATGCCTCCAAAAACACCCACATGCCAAATATGGTTCCATTTGATTAATTAATTCTCGAGTTATGAAGAAATTTGTATTTCATTTGTATAGGAGCCCCCCCCCCCTCCTAAAGTGGGGAGAGGTTTCAATTCACCATAGAAAAAATTCTTGTCTCCAAAAACACCCTCATGTCAAATTTTGTTCCATTTGCTTGATTAGCTCTCGAATTATGAGGAAATTTGTATTTCATGTGTATGGAAGCCCCCGTCTGAAAAGGGAGAGAGGTCATTATTCCTTTCCTAAAGAGGGGAGGGGTCTTAATTCACGATAGAAAAAAAAATTGCCTGCAAAAACACCCACATGCTAAATTTGGTTCCATTTGCTTGATTAGTTCTCGAGTTATGAGGAAATTTGTATTTCATTTGAATGGGAGCCCCCCCTTCTGAAAAGGTGTGGTCTCAATTCATCATAGAAAAAAATCTTGTATCCAAAAACACCCACATGTAAAATTTTGTTCCATTTGCTTGATTAATTCTCGAGTTATGCAGAAATTTGTGTTTCGTTTGTATCGGAGCCCCCCCCCCCTCTTAGTGGGAGGAGGGGTCTCTAACCATCATAAAAACCTTCCCTGGCCCCAAAAACCCTTATATGCAAATTTTCACGCCGATCGGCTCAGTAGTTTTCGATTCTATAAGAAACATTCGGGTAGACAGACAGAAATCCATTTTTATAGGTATAGATTTGTATGGGAGCCCCCCCTCTTGGTGGTGGGAGCGATCTCTAACCATCATAAGAACGTTCCCTGGCACCAAAAACCCCTTCATGCAAATTTTCACGCCGATCGGTTCAATATTTTTCGATTCTATAAGGAACATAAAGCAGACAGAAATCTATTTTTTTAGGTATAGATTTGTATGGGAGCCCCCCCTCTTCGTGGGGGGAGGGGACTTTGGCCTTCTAGAGAACCTTCCGTAACCCCAAAAACCCCTACATGCAAATTTTCACGCCGATCGGTTCAGTAGTTTTCGATTCTAAAAGGAACATAGGGACAGACAGACAGACAGAAATCCTTTTTTATAGGTATAGATTTGTATGGGAGCCCCCCTCTTGGTGGGGGGAGGGATCTCTAAACATCATAAGAACCTTCCCTGGCACCAAAAACCCCTACATGCAAATTTTCACGCCGATCGGTTCAATAGTTTTCGATTATATAAGGAACATAAAGCAGGCAGAAATCCATATTTTTAGGCATAGATTTGCATGCAATGATCTTGTTACGCAGTGAAAAACATCAACTGAAGGCTATTTCCCTGCTACTTACTGGGCTATTTGAGGGTTTGGAAGACGTAAATACCTAGTAATTGATATCTTTTCTCCTCCGCTGTGTTAATAATAAGACGACTTTTTTAATGCCAGTGTGACGATAAAACGATTACTGTATGCTTTATTGAACGGCAGAAGAAGCAGTTAGTTTGTTTACGTGCTCTAAATACTCTCGATTTTTTAGGCTGGCAAATGAGTGAACATGTGCAAATATATCACCTCTGTTTTCTAACTCCTATCTCTACCTCCACGAGGTGCCGGCTGGGGTACGGTAGCCAAAGTTGCGCACCTGGTGGTACGCAACTTTGGTTGTCGTATGCAGACAGAGAAGGTGGAACACTCGCCGTGTGGTTTCCGGCTACCTAATCGTGCAGTTCGGCGCAGGATTTTCGGAGGGCGCGGCTGCGGGGTGTGAGCACACCGGGAGAGAGTTATTTTCTCAGCTGGCTTAGCACAGAGAGAGAGAGAGAGACTCTTAATCGGTCTGTTTTACACAATCTGCACTTACGCCCTTTGGCGGTTGGTGCCGAATTGTACGTTTGGGCAAAAATTGAGCCACGGGACCTGATCCTGCCGGGAGTCGGCAAATCAGGTGCCCCTAAGTCAAGGTCTATCTCCGTGCCGATGACTGAATGGCTGGAGGGGTGAAAACATGCCAGTCGCGAACGGAGTGCTTTGGGCATCTTGCCCCTACTGTGCCATGCGGGGCTCTGGTACGGTCGATCTTTGTTGTCCCTTGCGTTTCGTGGGAACAGCATAGTAGTCCTGCCCAATTTCCCTTATGGGTTTTACGCCAAGTGCGTTCTGGCCAACTTAATTGGCTTCGCTTACAATTTGCTGTCTGATCTGTGTTGGAGATTGTTTGTGCATATACTCCGCTAGTCAAATAGTTAGAGTCGCACAAATAAATCTTCAACACAAACGGGCAGCAAATTTGTATTTATGCGAAAAACTTTTTAATGGCTCTGTCACCATCGCATTGGTCCAGGAGCCATTTTTTCGCAAGGGGTACTTTCATTCGACAGATATTGGAAACCAGAACTTTGCTGTTTTCAGCAAAACTGGTATGACAAATCCTCGTTTGATGCCCAGGGCATGCATATTGTTGCATAGGTCAATTAGTGCATGCCTTATCTCTGAGTTGACTACTCGAGATATTTGTGCAGTCACAGTAGAACTCGTCGTGAATGATGTCCATAGGCGCTATGTCTACTGTTCTGCATACTTACCACACGATGAACCGTCTCCCAGCGACGATTTCAGAAATGTGGTGAGATACTGCCAATCTAGTGGGCTTCCGCTCATTGTAGGCAGTGATGCCAATGCCCATCACATCATTTGGGGCAGCTCGGATATCAATCTGAGAGGCTCTGATTTGATGGAATATTTGAGTGGTACCAACCTTGGAATACTCAACATTGGCAATTGTCCAACTTTCATACGAGCTGGTAGAGAGGAAGTGTTAGATATAACACTCTGCTCTAACAGGATCAGTCATGAGTTGGCACAATGGCATGTTTCAAATGAGACACCAATATCTGATCATTGCTTTATATATTTTGATCATTTGGGTGTCTCCTTGAACGCTGCAACATTTCGCAATCCGAGATTTTCTGACTGGGAACTCTTTGAGGAGGAACTGGCGACGAAATTTCAAGGATTCGAACCAACGATTGAGTCATCGATCGACTTGGATGTGGCTGTAGATGTCACAACATCTTTTATTGCGGAAGCTTTTGAAGTAGCTTGCCCACTAAAAACTATTAAAACGACTAGAGGAACACCATGGTGGAACTCTCATCTCGCGGAACTAAAGAAACGATGCAGGAGAGCCTGGAATAGACGTCGGAGGGATGGCGTGGAGCCTTTCAAGCAGGCCCGGAAAGCCTATGCAAAGGCTTTACGATCTTCAGCACGCACGAGCTGGCACAGGTTCTGTAGCAACGTTTCCAGTTTCGGCGAGGCAAGTCGACTTAATAAAATACTGTCAAAATCGAAAGATTATCAGGTTAATAACATTCGAAGTTCGAACGGTGAATACTGTTCGAATGACAATGAAATCCTGGAATGTCTCTTTTATAGTCACTTTCCGGGCTGTGTGGAACCTGAAGTTCGAAACGATCCAGAAATCGTTTTAGGTGGCTTAGACTCATGGGCTTTTGCTCGGAGACTTGTCACAACTGAAGCGATTGAGTGGGCCGTGAACAGCTTCTCTCCATACAAATCTCCTGGAACAGATGGAATATACCCTATTCTACTGCAAAAAGGATTCAAGTACTTCAAACACATTCTGAGAAGGATGTTTGTGTGTAGTATTGCTATTGGGTACATCCCAACTCAATGGCGTGAAATAACCATTAAGTTTATTCCTAAAGGTGGACGCGCGACATACGAGCAAGCCAAAAGTTTAAGACCAATCAGTCTAACGTCTTTCTTGCTTAAATCACTTGAGCGGATTGTTGATCACCACATCCGCGAAACAAGCTTAGTAGAAGTTCCTCTTCATTCAGCACAACATGCTTATCAAAGTGGCAAATCTACAACCACTTTATTACATGATGTGGTGGATAAAATTGAGGTTGCTTTTTCACAAAAGGAATCTTGCTTAGGAACTTTTTTGGATATTGAAGGCGCGTTTGATAACGTATCTTTCGCTTCCATTTTGGAGGCTGCTCGTTATCATAATGTGCCTTCAATAATCATAAAGTGGATAGAACAAATGCTTAGTAACCGATTGCTTTTTTCGTCCTTACGGCAAGCAAGCATTTGGAAGCAAAGTGTTTGTGGATGTCCACAAGGTGGCGTTCTCTCGCCTCTTTTATGGAACCTTGTGGCGGACGGCCTATTGAGGAAACTCAATGGTCTAGGCTATCCGTCATATGGTTTTGCAGATGACTATCTCATCCTAGTAGTTGGAAAGTGCATAAGCACATTATTTGACTTAATGCAGCAGGCACTACGTGTCGTAGAAACGTGGTGCCGAGAAACTGCACTTTCGGTAAATCCGAGCAAAACATCTATCGTCTTATTTTCAAGATGTAGAAATACCAATGGAGCTCGCGCTCTGCGCTTTTACGATTCGGATGTTGATGTTGTGAACGAAGTGAAGTACGTGGGGTTGATTCTCAACTCCAAGCTTGACTGGTCTACAAATATTGACTTCCGAATTAAAAAAGCGTGCATGGCCTTTGGGCAATGTAGACGAGCAATTGGCAACTCTTGGGGGCTTAAACCCAAATACATACACTGGTTATACACGGTCGTTGTCAGACCAATACTGGCGTATGGTTGTCTTGTATGGTGGCAGAGAGGGGAAGTTGTGACTGTCCAGACAAAGCTAAACCATCTTCAAAGGATGTGTTTAATGGCAATGTCTGGTGCATTTACTACAACTCCTACTGCCGCCCTAGAAGCTATTTTCAATATTAAACCTCTACACTTCCACCTGAAGCAAGAGGCACTAATATGTGCTTATCGACTACACGCGATTGGCCTTTGGCAGTCTGTGGACGGTTCCACTGGTCATACTCGACTGTGGTCGCAAATTGTTGCTGAGGACAAGTTTGCCCTTGCTCCTAGCGATGTAACGCTCATGCGTACTTTCCCGTATAGGACTTTCTCAAGTGACTTTCCTCCTAGAGAGGATTGGATGTCAGGCTACATGGAAAGGAAAATTTCCGACTATGTGGTCTGTTATACCGATGGTTCCTTGTACGAAGGTCGCGCGGGTGCTGGTGTTTACTGCCGTGAGCTGGAATTGGAGGAATCCTATTCGTTGGGTAGTTACTGCACCGTTTTTCAAGCTGAAATCTTTGCAATTATGTGCGGAGCTCAGTTTGCACTTCAGAAAGAACTGATAGGCAAGATTATCTACTTCTGTTCTGACAGTCAAGCCGCTATAAAAGCCCTTTGTGCGGCTAATTCTAAATCTAAAACAGTCATCGCCTGCCACACCCAATTAGAAGAACTAAGCATTCTAAATGCCGTTCATCTGGTTTGGGTTCCTGGCCATTCTGGTATAACCGGAAATGAATGGGCTGATGAACTAGCAAGATCTGGAGCAGAAAAGTCGGTTTTCGGACCGGAACCTGCTTTACCAATTGCGGCATGTTGGATAAAACAAAAGATTCGATCTTGGTTTTCATCTGAACATGTACGTTATTGGGAAAATCTTGAAACTTGTCGTCAAACGAAAAGTTTCATTGTTAAGCCTTGTGAGAAGGTTGCGAAATTTCTTTTGCAACACTCAAAGGTAAATTGCAGTATTCTTGTCAGATCACTGACTGGTCACTGCAGACTAAATTATCATATGGCTACGATTCAGCGAGCTGAATCGTTTCATTGTAATTTATGTGAATCCGACTACGGTACACCATATCACGTAATTTGCAACTGTCCTGCAGTAGCACAATTGCGTCATAGGATCTTTGGATCCTACGTCTTAAATGAATCGGATTTTAGGAAACTAAAATTACGAGACATTTTGATGTTCCTTACCGAAAGCGGTATTGACCTATAAGCTCTTATTTATCATGAGTATACCCCCCAGGGGGTGTACTTTTGATAAGTTAACTACCAAGGATTGCAGTATCCCCTCGGGGGTACAAAAATCTCTCGGTATATATATGTTTGTGTTTGTCCAAATTCCTCATCCACCCCTTCCTATTCCTCCTGTTTTCCTTCCCGTCCTCATCAGGTAAATGATGACACGGGCAAGATGGGCAAGGCACAAATCTTCCACATGATTGTGAGGAACGTGCTGCTCGAGCCAAAGATGCTGATACCTGATACCTGATAATAATAAGACGACTTTTTTAATGCCAGTGTGACGATAAAACGATTACTGTATGCTTTATTGAACTCTTTATTAATACTCTCGATTTTCTACGCAGATATTGGTTGGTAAATGGTTGAATAATGCGAAAAACAGACCCCATAGTGGTCCTAGCCTCTTATTCAGCAACTGCTATCCCTACCTCCACGTGGTACCAGCCGAAATACGCGCAACCTTAGCGGAGATCGAATAACCAACCCCAGTGAAAACTAAGGTCGTATACCAACAGAGAAGGAGGCACAGTGTTGTCTCGATACTATAAGATGGCAGCCCCATCACGAGACTCGGTAGCGTAGGCCTTAATACGGCTACCTTTCTAAACCCAAAAAACTAACAAGAGCCAAGAAAATTCTACTCGGAACGTTCGGCATGGACAAAGGCAACGAAATAAGGACATAGAATGAAAACTTGGTACCTGGAGCTGCAGTTCGCTAAATTTCGTTGGTGGCGACAAGGTGCACCTCGGTCAGCTACAACCACGAAAGTTTGGCATCATGGGACAGCAGGAGATCTGTCGTAAAGGTGAAAAGGTGTGGAGTATCCGTGGCGGCAAAGCCCAATTTTACCAGAGCGGTGGAGCATCCAACGAGCTGGGAACGGGTTTTGTAATGATGGACAAAGCTACCGAAGGATGGATGGAAGGAGTTTGTCTAATCTACAAACTCGGTAATCAGCCCGACTGCTGTAACTATCGCGGCATAACGCCTACAAGCTACTCTCCCAGATTCTCGTACGCCGGTTGTCAGCGAAAGCACAAAATTTCCCTGGGGTATTATCAGGCTGATTTCATAGGAACTCTCGCCACTACGCATCAAACTTTTACAATCCGACAGATTTTGCAGAAATGATGGAAATATAACGTGCCCACTCCTCATATTTTTATCGACTTCAAAGCAGCATATAATACAGTCGATCGCGACCGGCTACGGCAGATAATGCACGAACACGGTTTTCTGGACAATCTTCATCGTCTTTACGCCTGCTTATCTTCGTCATATTTCCATCGTCTTTTCGCTGTCTTTCCAATATCTGTTCATTTTGTCATTTTATCGTTGTCTTTTCGTCATTTCTCACCGTCATTTATCGTCATATTATCGTTGGCATTTCTGTGCCTTTTCGCCGTCTCTTTGTCATCTGTTTGTTGCCTTTTCTTAGTATTCGTCGTCGCTTTGTCATGTCTTTGTCGTATTTTTATTGTGTTTGTTCGCGACAGCGAAAAATACGCTAAAATCCGCCAATCGAATGAAACACGTGCTTTCGAAGATTCGAGAAGCATCTCCAAGCTGCCTGCATCTGCTAGCAACGTACATCGAACATTCTAGGCACTTCTTTCCTATGCCAGCAATGTATTTCGTCGAACCATCCCGAAGTTGCCCGAGATGACCAGAATGTCGCGCAGTGTAGTATAAATACGGGCGTTTAACATAATGCAGAAGAAGAAGTATTTCAACCGTCTTAGAGACAACATCGATTTAACCACCGAAATAGTTACAACAAGTGATTAGAACTACGTGAAAGTGCCACATAGTGCAAAAGTATAGTTAAATAAAAGTAGTGTTAAGTAAAAGTGATCTTTTCCCGACATCCGAAAGAATTCCAGTTTGGCGTCCTCCCTAGTCGGTAAACCGTTCCGGCTAGGATTCAGTGTTTTGCGTGACGCTTCCATCCTCTCCGGCGTCGCCTCTGGACTCTACCCTTCGCAGTGGTGTGGCACAAATCCATCCAGCTGTTGTTACCGTGACTTTTGTTCCAACGGCGGTAAGAAGGCACCGCTCACCCCCCCGCCTTCACATGTTGGCATTGGTGCCAACAGTGTTTTCATGGTCTTTTTGGTATATTCCATCATATTTTCATCGTTTTTGGACGTCTGTTTTCGACATTTTTTGACACTTGTTTTCGGCGACTTGCAGTTTTTTTATCATTGGTTTAGCTTGTGTTCCTTGTCATGCGTTTTTTGTCATCTTTTGCCCTCTTTTTTGTCAAATTAACAAGAATATTGTCTTGTCTTGTATTTTCGACCTCTTTTCGTCATCTTGCAGACGTATATTTACCATCTTTTCGTCATCATTTTGTATGTTTTGTTGTCTGTTTGCCGTTGTTTGCATGATTTTGGTCGTTTTTCGCCATCTGTTTATCACTGTTCCGTCATCTTTTCATCATATTTTCGTCATCTTACCGCTGTATTGTTGCCGACTCTACGTCTTTTCTATGTATTTTAGTCACCTTTTCATCACTTTCTAACGTACAATAGTTTCTAACTATTTATCCCGTAAAAAGAGCAGTATTTTAAGTAGGGGAATGTCCCCGGTTATGAAACAGGTTTTGTTTTTTGGCCATAGCTTTTGATCGGATCATCCAATTTGAAATCTTTTTAGAGCATTGAAAAATTTAAACGTATACCAATCTTTTTGCTAAAGGAAGTATATGGTTTTTGTTTATAACACAAAAGTTATAGCAAAAATTCAAAACATGGCTTTTTGTGGTTAAAAAGAAACTGTCCCTGGTTGTGAAACACCTTGGAAAATCGTTAGAAAAGAAAAAAATATAGAAATATCGAAGGAAAATCAAAAATTAGATTAGATCATTTATTCATGGAAGATACTAAAAATACAAAATCATTGAACAATTTCTTCGTTTAATCGTATAAATCTGAATCGCTAAAAATGCATGTAAAAAACAAGCAATCATACTGGCGTATTTGAAATGCACTGGGCTGTTACATGTGTTACAAGGAATTGAGTTTTTGCTAAACCTAAATGAATCCTACTGCCATAAAGACTCATAATGCCCCAATTAAAGTAATGTATGATCAATGAAGTATAAAATAATTGATTTTTTAGATGTTTCACAACCGGGGAACTCAACTGTTTCATAACCGGGGCGGTGGCCATATTGCAAAAAAATTATATAATAATTTTTAAGTCAATTATTTCACCTAGAATTTGTCTGTGTGATGAAATAGAGGTCCAAAACTAAGCTTATATGTCTTTACCTGACCTTTTTTATTCTATTTGGCAGACAAAATAATTAATATTTTTTTGAAACGATGGTTCTACAATTGATGAAGGGACGGTAGGGGAAAGAAATGAAAAATTTTTTGGTGAAGGAGTGGCAAGAGCGGAAAGGAAGGGGGGGGGGGGAGGGGGGTATTGGTAGCTATGCTTGACAAGTAGTCATTTTGACTCCTACTTTTTGTCCAATGCTGGAAGGTCAAAAGGAGGGACAAAAGGTAGGAGTCAAAATGACTACTTGTCAAGCATAGCTACCAATACCCCCCTCCCCCCCCCCCCTTCCTTTCCGCTCTTGCCCCTCCTTCACCAAAAAATTTTTCATTTCTTTCCCCTACCGTCCCTTCATCAATTGTAGAACCATCGTTTCAAAAAAATATTAATGTATGTATGACCTCATTCCAAGGTCAAGACTAAAAACTTGAGATTAGTCTAGACAAAATAATCCTTTGCAAAACATGCGAAAAAACTTTTTTGGGTGTTTTTTCAAACACGTTTCCTACAAAGCATTGTATATGTTGAAGTTTGACCGTTGTTTGCTCAAAAGTTACATTACTATGAGACAAGACGTTGGTAGTAACTTGACAGCACCAGGATAATAAAAACGTTAAAAACTACGGGTGTTACACAACCGGGGCCGTTTCACAACAGGGGACAATCCCCTACATATAGAACAAGCTCCAGCTACTTGATTTCCTTCCTTTCCTGCGTCTCGTCGGTAGTGATGATCCTTTGAACCACAATGGACTGGACAAAAAGGGAGGCTCCACAACCCCCTTTTTAAGCGTGCGACATTTTTTGAGCTCCACCAACACTAATTGGTTGAGTTATTTATAGACACAAATTGTGCCTCCATTAAAACAAGTGATTTGTTTCGTGAGCAACTCGGGGACATTCTCAAGTCCCTTCGAGACGCGACGAGGCTTGAGATAAGGTGACGGCTTATCCTGCTGTTCAACATCGCTTTTGAGATACTGATCCGACGAGCGGACATCGAAACGAGAGGCACGATTTTCACCTGAGGTAGACAATGAATTAGAAGTGGGAGATAAGCTCGTGTATTTAGAATCGCTAGTTACTGTAGACAACAACACTAGTGAGGAGATACAGCGGCGCATTCTAGCGGGCAACCGGTTCCCTCCTTTTGTCCTCCACAAAACGCTACGATCGAAAAGCATACACCTTGCATGAATCGGTTGCCGGAGTCACGCTAGCGAGCGTAATGTTTTGAAAATTTTCTTTTCAATACATTAGTATCGCCGTGAAAAGTGGAAGCGAGGAAACGCGAAGAGAATCTCTCATTGTCACATAGGTCTATTTGAACAATTACAGCCGACGGCGACGCAAGTCGGTAGACGGTGCGCTAGACATGTCGTAGAGACAGTGCGACGAAAACAGTTCTCTTCAACAACCCTACCGGCACCTGGAACAGAGGCACTCAACGCGCAAGATGGGTCAACCAGACTGAAATTGATTTGCAACTTCTGAGACGCCTGGGAAATTGATAACAAGTGACCCCAGATCCAGTTGAATTGAGACGACTACTTGAAACAGCACGATGCTTGATGCTGCTGACGACGAACCAATTACGATACCCAAGGTAGTATAGTTGGACCATTTAGGTTATTTTGTAGAGTTGCGAAATGTTCAGGAAATCAAATAAATAAATAAACATTTTAGCGGAGGCATTACTTAAAAAGTTTATGGGTCAAAGAATGTCAAAGTCAACTGACTTGGACAACTAATGTCAAAGAAAACTGACTTGGACAACCAATTTTATGCAAATCTAGAATCTTAGTTTCTGTTAAAAACGTAACTAGACGCAAAACTTGATTTATCCCAATGCTGTCACAGCACAGTTTTATGAATTTATCGATCTTTTCTGTTCGCTAACAAAAAAGTATTCATTTTAGAATATTTCGGTTTACGTGTCGATCTGTGAAACTTCCAATATCGCTGATTAAAATTACTATAATCATAAAATTATCAACAAATAAGCCTGACAGAAACCTGACAGTTGAAAACTGGATTGAAATTATAGACGGTTGGGAAGATAAAGACAAATTTAATTGCGCTATTTTTTACGAATGAACCCTTTATCCTCTGATTTTAGTACATTCATGCAAACAACTTATCTCAATGCTAGAAGCATAAATTAGTGTGACTTTATTGCGCAATTAAGTTTTCTGGGCCCGGGACCATTCTTTGATGTCAGTTAATGACAAAAAATCACTTTAGATTATATTAGATTAGTATCCCAAGTGTAAGCGCCCCTTGAAAGAGCGCGAAAAATAAGCGTTAAATTTGGCGTAAATCCTCAAGAATTCAACAAAGCAAAATGTGCAGGTTTATCCACTTGTATGTAATGAGCAACTCATAAACTTGTCAAAAAGCTACTTGTTTAGTACTACTTGACGGAAAACTGTAAAAAAAGTTATGGGATCCGTGGATAATATACTGTTTTCAATGCCTACAATCCAATATTCCCTCTGCATTTACGGACATTACGAATGTGAAAAGATTACATACCTAACTATCTTTGGAAGAGTGATCAATTGAATAGGTATATATTCGTCTTCCAGGGCAAAACGGGTCGTCTCCCATGTGGAATGGTCTGCCTTGATATGGATGATAAATCAAAACCTTAATTCAATTTGCCAAAATCGAATACATTTGTTAAGTTCCTTTCTTCCATCTTTGAAATCAGCAAATGCCATGATGGCTGTTCGCCCGGATCGCAAATCAGGGATGAAAGCAAAAATCAAACTAATGCATGCAACCACACAAAAAGGTTCACATTAGTAGTCCCGAAGCATCGCATTTTCTTTGCTCACAATCGAAGCTGAAGACAGTTTATGACTATCCTTTCTCCCTGCGAACGGAACGGGAAATTTCCATATAAATACCACCAAAAAATGCTGGCGCTTTGAATCGCAATCGCAATTCTTTTGATGTTCTATTGTCAGTTTTTGATCGGTTCACTGTTCCAGAGAAGGCAGCAGAATTTTGCGACCGCTGCTGCTGAATGGTTCCAAACCAGTGGGCCAATAAAATTCGTCCTGAGTGAACAGCTGATGTTCAGTCTGAGGGAAAAGAAAAATAGACATCATTTGCATGGTGGTGACATTTTTCTTTGAGCTAGAATGACGGACTGCCTGTTTAAAGACATAAATACGCTCGGTTGGACACCTTTTGGAGTCACTTGCGATGGTTGGTTTGTCAATTGAAAGCTCCGAAAGGTTTAAAATCCTTCAAAAAATTTGAAGGTTTTCTAGCAACATTGAAAACGACTTCTCATCATTTAAATTTTCCCACAAAGAAATGGCAGAGAGTTTTTCACAAATAAAGGGTACAACAATAAGCAAAATAAAATTGAAAGCAATTTACTACCGAACATTGTGGCACAGGGTGTTTTGAAGGTTGCTGGAGAAAAATGCTTCAATCTATTAGCTGCTCGGTTACTCGGGGAGCAGTACCTAGATGAAGAAGACGGTGCTGAAAATGGGGAAGGCAAAGAAATATTATCCTTGCGGTGATTGCTTGTACGCCGGTAGTGCTGTTTCGAATTTCAAATTAGATCACTTAGTTCAGGTTCTGGTTGATTTGATGAGATTCCCACCTGAATTCAACTGTCACAGAGTGTTGTACGATTTCATTTTGTTTTCTTGCGATGTTCATTCATTTGTTATAATCAGAAAATTTGGTCTATTGCAATTGATTTCAGTGTGCTAAAATGGGTCGTAGTGAAACAAAAATAAACAACAGTTGTCGATCGCCGGTGGCAGTATAGACATTTTCCAATAAAAGATTTCCCTTGTTTACCCTGCTCAAGTGAGCCGAAATAATTTCATTATTTTCTTATTTTTTTTTTTTTCATTCTGCCTGTAACCTTCAAGGGCCAAATCGAATTATCGCTTTTGAGGGTATTTCGACGCTAACTTCTAGTCTAGTAGCGAAAAGCTGAAAAATTGGCAAAGCAATTAAGTCATTTTTCCACGAAAAGCATTCTTTTTCGTTGATTGCGTTTCACATGTTTTTGATTTAAAAATAAAATTCCTTTGCGTTCGATTTAATCTTGACGTCTCTCTAGTTTGGCTGGATTCAAATATGATTCACTGATTGCAAATCTCAAAGTCTCTCAAATTTTGCATTCATGTTTGTTTACTTGGTCGGAAAATTATTTCGCCGAAAGCCCATTCAGTCTGTGGCCGATGGTACAAGTGTGCGACGAAAACCAACAAAATAAGATATTCCGAGATTGAAAGTAAAACAAGAAAACAAATACCTAAAAGTAAAATGAATCTGCGGTCTGCCGCACATCCAATCTGGCGCACGAGAGTAATTGGTGAAACCGAAACTTCTGCGAATTATTTACACTTCATCAAGCTCGTTATAGATTGATAGTAGCGAGATTATTATCGTTGTCACCCAACAAAAAAAATTAACAGCAAAACTTTTTGTAAGCTTGAAATAGAGGTACCTGTCAATTGGTTAATTTGTAATAAACAATCACTAACTCAGGCGTGGGGGTTCGAGAAAGTGATATGACAGAGTCGTAAAGCTGTCAGTTAATATAGTCGAAGGCCAGCCAGCACACATCGAATGCGATTAATCTTAACGTGTTACGTGTTTTGCCCGAAATATTACCGTTTTTTCCGAACGAAACAACCCTGACCTAAAAAACGCAAGCGGAGAAGATGAATCTCACTCATGATCATGTTGCCCGGTCAAAGTGAATCAATCAACAGCTACGAACTGAACCATCTGTCAACAGCAAGCGGAACGAAGGGAAAAGGATGTCACGGAGTATTTTTCGTCATTTATTAACTTTAATGTTTCGTGCCTAGTGCCCTAGAGCTGGGGTAGCATATTTTATTTCCGATTTTCCCCATCTCCTGCACAAGTTTGACAGGCGGAAACGATATGTTCAATTTGAAAATTCATTTTGGTTTTTTCTTCAAAGGATTTATGAGCAATGATTTTTAACTGTTGATGGCAGCAATTATCAATGGGATGTATATCATCTCTTAATATGACAACATTGATGATTTTTTGAATTTACGACTTACCTCCTTCGGACGACATTCCTCAATTATTACTGACGTGTCCAGGGCCAAGGTGAAGGTGTGGCACCAAGCCCTTGCAATATGTACGGAGTAGACCCAG
This sequence comes from Sabethes cyaneus, assembly GCF_943734655.1. NCBI lineage: Eukaryota > Metazoa > Arthropoda > Insecta > Diptera > Culicidae > Sabethes > Sabethes cyaneus. The sequence continues at coordinate 54,656,844 of NC_071355.1, forward strand.
TTTACTAATTGGTGTTAATATAATGCATGTAGCTATAATTTGGACTTAACATTAAAGTACTTAAACATATTTAGCTTTAGAGCGATTCTGAGCTTAACTTAGGAACATTTTCTGTTTTGCCCTTTTCCGGCCTTTCTAAGGGGTTTAGAGTGATTCTGAGCTTTTTTTTTCATGTGTGGACTCATCACTGCGACCAATATACTGCCCATAAATGGAAGACAGTCACATCTGCAAAAACGTGCAACTACGAAAAACGCTGTTGAAGCCACGACAATTTTTCTTTAATATTGAATCGATTTTGGAAACAAATCGTCCAAATCGTCATAAAATCAGTTGAATGTACATAACAGAATACTTTTACAAGCAATTGGTTCACAAGTGACCTAAAATTTGTTCCAAAATTTAGAAAAACTGCCGAAGTTACTGATTTGCGTTTATTTGTGCTTGAATAAGCAAGAATAAACGCATAACAGTCACAGGTCACAGCCACAGCATGCCTTGATCCTTGCGTTGTCGGTGGCTCGGCAGTACTTTCAAGACCACGTGTTGTTTTGATAATTCACGTGCTCGTTCAATTCAATTGTTCAAAATGTCCTTTTAGACTCAAATCTCTTCATGCCATTTTCTCCTTTTTATTGTAATTTGTTATCTTGAATTTACAGTGAGGTCCCATAACGTGTCCGAGTATGACCAATGTGATCCTGGACACTATATGTGACAACAAATGAACTATTTCAAACTAGTTTTGCAATTTCGAGTACGGACTTAGAGAAGTCACATGTTGCATTTTAGTTAAATTCAGAAACTGATCCCCGTAGAGGTATCTGGAATATTCACGGACATGTTTAGATGTGGCCAATGTCGTCTTGAACACTTTATACGACTACCAATAGTCTAGATTTGCCGTGTATTTATAGATGTCACATGATGGGTTTGTTGTAATTCAAGGTGCTTCCATGTTCAAGTCCCATATATTCCGGAGCTTGTTCCCACTGTAACTTCGGAATCGTACATCCGATCCAAATTCTCCTCAATAGTGTTCTTCTAGGCCATAAAATCTTCCGTTTAGTAGTTGCTGCAGTCGAATCGGTCCAGATATTTCCAAAACAGGGACTTATTGATATATTTTCACTACTGTGACTGTTATGCGTTTATTTGTAATATGGGACTGACATAGTTTGATATTTTTTTCAACATCTTGGGAACAAACATAACTTTTTAGTTTGAAATATTGAAAGAACAGTTAATTTAAAGATGATTTCCAGGTTTATCTCAAAAGTGGTGAAAAGTCAGATGGGACTGTTATGCATTTATGGGCAGTATAGATGATCTATTGTTATATTATGCGTGCTTGTGTGTGTTGGGGTTTACCCTTCCTTCAAAGCTTGATCTTTGCCGTCCCTGGCGAGGTCTCATTTATACCTCTGACCAGTACACTTAACTATAGGAGGTACATTTGCACTGTCAAGAGGCTTCAGAGGGTAAATATAGAATTCAGCATGAAGGAAGGATAAATGAGGGGCCTGAGAATAAACCCATGCTAAAGTCATTTAATATCGAATGGCTTCATTCTACTAACATTCGAACCCACGACCACTCGCTTATCAAAGCAGACTCGGCAACCTTGCGGCTACGGATTCTGAGCTTAATTTGTGATCATTTTCTCTATTGGCCTTCTCATTATAGTCTAATCTATTCATTCATCGATATAGTTTGATTTATTACGGTATTTTAAAATATTTATTTCGGCAGTTGCCCCCGTGTGACCCATCCTAGACACGCTAGTGTAAAAAAAAACGATTGTCATTTATTTGTAAAGCGACATAATCGCCTTTTAAAGAATTGCAAATGGCGGCTTTAAGACCATTATCGTAACCATTTGCCATAGCGAATCAATGGGGCGGTGCGGTGGTTGCTGCGTAAACTGTGTATCACTTCGCTATTCACGAGGTATAAACATTTAGGATTATGTTCAACATTGCCACATGTTGGTGCCACTGGCAGGATACTAGCATTTTAGCCAGGCCACAACTTTGTTGCTCAGCCATTTTTTATGGCTCCCAAGGGGCACGACTAACGGCACATATTTCATTGCAGCAGCAGTCTAAATCGAAAAAGTTCCCATGAATATGATTTTCCATTTCAAATCAGACACAGAACGAACATTCCCGCATATACCAGTTGATTCGAACTTCGACCAATGCAGAAACACCATAGAATTTAGCATTCTGTAGGAAGCAAGCATGACTCAGTACCAATGCTATTTGGTTTGAATTGAATGTGTTTATCGGGAAATTCTCAGCGGAGTATTGTATAAAACGATAAATTGTTCGGACACTCGGCTATTGGATTTTCATAGAATTGGAAACCTCTCTAGTTCGAATCGAATCGATTTGCATACGTTGTCACTGACATTTTCAAGTGCAGTCGTGCAATATATTATAGTTTTCGGCCTCCAGAAAAATACCACAAATCTACTAGTACACCAATTGCTACTGCTATCAACTCCAAACTGACCGTACTGCACAGCCAAAGCCATATGCAAGGAACATAATTCATTGGAACTTATGCTTTCATGGCTACGCAACGCTGCTGGCAGCCTGTTTCCATCGTTTCCAGCCGTTCGGTCAATTGTTCGCTATCGTTTTGCAGATTTAGTTTGTTCCAGCGGGAAACATTGGCGGCTGCCTGCCACCACCCCACCGACAATAATTGAATCTATGACAACAAAACACCCACACACAAAAACACGGGACAGGAACAATAAATTGCGGGTGACACATAATGGAAACCGCCTCGTTAAGCCGAAAACAGCAATCTGCCGATTGGAATTGCATTGGTTGGTGACAAAAAAAACCCTGTCATATCAGTAGTGAATGCATGAACTGCTTGTTTTGTGTACCGGAAAAGCCGATAAAATAGACTTAACAGTCGACACACATGTAGATACTCAGTATTATTTTTGTAACATATTTTTAGTTATAATATGAACCAAAAGACTTCTACTGGATTCCTGTTGCAATTATGATACCATAAAGTAAAAGTGAAATACATTATATTATCCAAGCGTTCCATTCATTACTTTTCACAAACTCTTATCCAATTAAATACTTCTAAGAAAGTCTCAACCGGACTATGGCCCTCAGATATTTTTTTCCGAAGATATGGCCTGAAGCGTTCGTGGAAACTCATAACAGTTGTACCCTTCATTCATGAAACGTAAGTATACGATTTCTTTTGTAAAGTAATTTCCTGATACCGCAGCTGGGTTGGCTCTGTCGGGTGAAAGAATTTCTTTCTGTGCAGTGAGTATTTGAAGCCATTTTGCTTAAAAACTTGTAATTCTTTTGCGGAACTAGTTGGAAATGACCGACTATTAGAGATTGCTACCAATAGTGCATAAAATGTTTCTTCATTGAAAAGTGCGGAGCAATTTTCAGATAGCTCCACTATAGAAAAACTTTTTGGTTTTTATAGCGGAAGACTTTTCAATGCTAGAATTACAATCTTGTACTATTCAATTAGGGTTGAAAATCAAAAGAAAAAATATGGATATTTAATATCGCAATATATCGGACCACTCCAATAGAAAGTAATAAATACATCGCGGCCAAACTCGTGATACACTCAAGACTGGTTTTATGTTCACTATTAAGGAACGTAAAATAATCGGTCGTACATAAAGGGCGGTAGATCAAATTTTGAACGTAAAAAGAAAGGACGTTATTTCGAAAAATTTCGATCGTAAAAAGAGATTACGATAATTCAAATTGTTAATTGTTTAAAGTTTATTATTCTTCGCCCAAGAAACTCCTTCACTTTACAAAAAAAAGTTTACGTTGGACCGCGACAGAGTCAGAGACAAGTAAAACAGAAACAACACACCCAGTGTGGTTTAGGCTGAACATGCCGCATCGATGGTCGGCAACTAACTGCTTGCTTCTACCGCACTACAGACTGATAACCGTCTATCTTCTCGGTGATAAAAGCAAAGTTTATTATCCAAGGGCAATCAAACAAACATAATTACCGTCGACGGCGGAACGTATGTGTGCGTGTATGGAATAGTTAAAACTGGGAGGATAAAAATAAATATGGGACTATCTAATATAAAGGTTAGGCAGTAGTTTAATTGCAAAAACATGTGTACCAACCGAAAGAGTGTGCATAGGAGGTCCAGCTGCTATTTCACGACCCAATATATTTTTGGTTCACATATCGAAATTTCTTCCATTCAGTTTATCATTCTTTACACCAGAAACTGTTTCGCTTTACAAATTTTGGACGTGTAAAGAAAATACATTAATTCAAATTTTGGACGTAAAAAGAGAGGACGGTAATACAAATTTGGAATGTAAAAAAGTTGACGTAAAAAGGAGTCGCGTAAAATGAAAGGACATACAAAGAGTTTCTAGCTTACTTTGGTATATTGTAAAATCTGTTAACGACGTCATACTGTTTGCTTCTTGTAATAACAAACTGTGCAACCATATATTCTAAGGTCAGCATTCAAACTTACGAGAAAATTGTTATGTTTGATATAGTGCCATTGTTTCTTAGAGCTCTTGAAGGCTGATTACTTCCGCAGAACGATTACGGGGCTAGCAATACTATTCTATTGACTCTTACAGTCTTTCCTAGTTGAGATTCGAACATGCAACGACTGGCTTATTTGACCAGTGAAGTTGGAAGCTCGGTAAGATAAACTCCTCATACTTAAGTATTATTTGTAGCATTTAGCAACAGCATTATCATCAATGTTGCAAATTGATCGAAAAGCAAATGATGCCTACTCTTAGAGAAGCGGTTGTGTGAAGCACACAGCAAACGCTTACTCCACTAACGCAATCGTACGACAAAAAACCGCTGTTGCTAAGGGCATACATTCTGCTATCTACACCTCGCGAGCGAACAACCTCGTACCGTCTACCAATGTTGCGAAGCCCGCACACTTTTCTCTTTTCTCACACACGCGTACTCATTTTAACAAACACGCCGGCATGAGAATTCCTTTAAAGCTCCCCCTTTTATTTCATCATGCAGTGCAACGAGTTTTTGTGCACATGTATTTAGCTAACAGCTACAGTTGTCACTCGTCGTTCGTCGTGAGTAGAATCGAGGGTGAAGAAGAAGAAGAAGAAGAAAAAGTAATGCAAAATGTGTATCCCAGTGCGCGACCAGCCTCACGGACACTCGTGGGGAATGAGTTTTTTGCCTCGGGAATAAGCCATGCAGGAAGACGATGTGAGGATAAGCGTGCGCGAGTGTGTGGGTAACAAAATAGCTCACACAGCACCGGCGACTGTTTCTTTGACGCCTACGTGTGCGGCGTAAGTGTTGAATTTTTCCCATAGTCTTTCGCGTGTGAGCAGGAATGGTTGACTTCGCGCTCGATTCGCAACATTGCCGTCTGCACAGGCCGCTCACGAGGCCGACACGAGTGCGGCATCTCCAGGAAATTTGGCTACAAATTTTGCAATACTTCGTCTTTTTCTCTTCATCTTACATCTTCGCTTACATATACGGGTGAGAATGCAGGCCTCGCGAGCGATCTGTATCAACTGCTCGAGTTGCACTGACGAACAAGTGCAATGACTCTGGCTGATACCTAAATACTCGCAAAATCTCGTGGCAGTGCATGGAAAAATCAAGAGATTCCGACAGAGATATTGTTCATCAGCATCATCATCATCATCATCATCCTCATCCTCATCATCATCATCATCATAATCATCATCATCATCATCATCATAATCATCATCATCATCATCATCATCATCATCATCATCATCATCATCATCATCATCATCATCATCATCATCATCATCATCATCATCATCATCATCATCATCATCATCATCATCATCATCATCATCATCATCATCATCATCATCATCATCATCATCATCATCATCATCATCATCATCATCATCATCATCATCATCATCATCATCATCATCATCATCATCATCATCATCATCATCATCATCATCATCATCATCATCATCATCATCATCATCATCATCATCATCATCATCATCATCATCATCATCATCATCATCATCATCATCATCATCATCATCATCATCATCATCATCATCATCATCATCATCATCATCATCATCATCATCATCATCATCATCATCATCATCATCATCATCATCATCATCATCATCATCATCATCATCATCATCATCATCATCATCATCATCATCATCATCATCATCATCATCATCATCATCATCATCATCATCATCATCATCATCATCATCATCATCATCAGCATCATCATCATCATCATCATCATCATCATCATCATCATCATCATCATCATCATCATCATCATCATCATCATCATCATCATCATCATCATCATCATCATCATCATCATCATCATCATCATCATCATCATCATCATCATCATCATCATCATCATCATCATCATCATCATCATCATCATCATCATCATCATCGTTGAGTTGAATTTGAGTTCCAGAATTTTAAACCAGCAAAATCCATTTTTAATTGGCAGAGCTATTAGCGTTCAAAATCTTTCATTTTATGTGACCTTTGCACTTTTTAATTTTTTGGAATGATACCCTATCCCAAACCTTGCCGTGAGACGTAGTCCTACATCAAAAGTAACGGATAAAATTGTGAAATAAGTACATCAACTACATGACGTTGTAACTTGCAAGTCGAACAACCACAAAATCGATTCGATCATCCCATCCTCATTGCAGGATGTCGTGTTTCGCTAGAACTGTCAGTACAAGACGGTCGTGAGATTTATTTGCTTTTCCTTCGAATGTCATTTCCAGCTGCAGCATTCCGGCTGACGTTTGCTCAATATCTCTTGCTACTACCGTAGTAAGTACTAATACCAATACTATTTCTAATCATTCGTTATTCTGTCAGTCCTCTGTGATTCTTTCATTTTAAACCAAGCGCATACTTGACCATCTCGTTGCTGCCTCTTGAGGGAGAAAAATATTATGCTTTTCCTGCACACCCACCACCAATGCAATATGATGAAGGCAACGTGTCAATGTCAGACAATGATCTTTGCAATAACTATAACTCAATACCAGGAACCGCATTGTGTATTATTGCTACGAAGAACTATGATTAATTTTATTTTTTTATAGGAAAAGGCTTGAAAAAGCATCCAATATGAACAACTAATTTTCGTTGCACCATAAGATGGATTCAGTCGGAGTTTTACGACTAGATTGAACAATAAAACCTGATGGAAATGCAGTAATTACTGAAAAAGTGAAACGAGTTTAATACATACTTTTCGGACTTTAACGAAAAAGTTTTTTTTAGCCAGATATAAAATATCATTTCAAAGGGGATCTTAAGATTCTTCTGCATCACACTTGAACAGAACTTACCCGCCAATCTATTAAAACTTTCCAATTATCAACTTTTTCTTCTTTTTACGATTACCCTCAAACGTATCAGAAACGGTGGGCACCTGAAGGGATGAATTTCTTTTTCACTCTATTTGCTCGGTAACACCACAGGTGCTGCCTACAGTGACTCCGGCTAGATATTGCACAGCTCAACGAATTACAGGGCGATTTAATTAAATGGAAAAACCCTCCTCTTTAAATTCTGTTCATCGTACAGTTTAACCATCAGACGGTGTTTGCGAACCCAAGAGTGTTTTTTTTTGTAAAACTCTGCGAATATATGCTACAAATTCAGCATTCTTATGATGATGAATGTTAAATTTAAAAAGAAGTTCACTATAACGTAGGTCACGTTTTTCATAAGAAATAATACGTAGAATCTTTCCAATTCCAGTTCTTAAAAGTTCTCGATCGAAAGCTTCTGGATTCCTGCTAGTCATTCTGATATTAGTTATTCTTTCCAGTAAAGAGCTATACAAGTCAACAACCCCGCAGTTCAAGAAATGAATTGCAGCACAATTATTCACTTTAAAGGAAAATATTATCTGACAAACGATCCCGTTTTTCAAATGTATTTTTATATGGCCTTAAGCTAGCTGGTTTCAATATAACACTGTTAACGAAACTAAACAATTGAAGAGGAACAACAACATGTGAACATACAAACTGCGGATCATATCAAACCACATACGTGCCACTCGCATGCATATGTAATCTCATGAATAGATTAAACTTGTTTTCCTCCATGAAAGCAAATTTTTATTTCGTTTCGTGTGCATATGGCAGATATTTATTCTACATTCAATGTGTAACACAACATAACAAACAAGTGTTTTGCGGAAATCATTTGCATAGCGCCTCCTTCAAACAACTAATCCGGAAACCGAGTGTACCGCAAATCGTACCATACGGCCGTACCGTAAAGGGTTATCAAACTCAAAAATATTGTAAGAAGAAAGTTTTAGGCTTACGGAAGTGAAATTAATTTGAAAACTTTTTACTTTCCCGAAAATGTTTCCAGCACTGATTGAAAAATGATGAAAATTGTGTTCCTTTTCTTCTACCTTTTCTTTCTGGATCGCAGACTAATCATTTGGAAACATATTTCTGAATTAAAACTTAAAATTTTTACTTTATAAAAACAACTCAAACAGTTGTGTCATAACAGACCAGAAAATAGTTAGAAAGCTACTATTAAATAAAACTTACAATTATTCAAAATTTGTAAGTTGGAATACTTTTTCGAAGAACCCAAAAACAAAACTTCATTCGTTCATCTCATCTTCATGGCAGGAAATTATGCTTTGCTGGAACCTGTCAGTGCAAGAAGCACGCACGTGAAATTTATTTGCTTTTCGTTCGAATGTCATTTCCAGCTGGAGCTTTTCTGCTGACTCCCTCAGTATCGCTTGCTACTACTGTGGTAGTATAGTATACCATTGCCAGTCAAATACGTTTTTGTATTCATTCGTTTCTCTGTCATTCCTGTGATTGTTTCATTTTGAAGCAAGTTTATTCTTGACCAATCTCGTTGCTGCCTTTCAACGGAGAAATATACGAAGTTTTTTCGCCACACCCACCAGCCACCACCAGCACCGCTGTGATGAAGGCAACGTGTCAATATCAGAGGACAATGATCCTTGCAATGGCTCAATACCAGGAAGCACAATATAATTTCTTGCTATAAAGAATTATGATCATTTCTTTTTCGTTAGTGTTCGTTCGTAAAAATTCGATTTTCCTGAACATTTGACTGCTTTAAAAATTCATATCTCAGGATGCAAGCATCCTAGAGCAAACATTTGTTTATGAAAATAAAATGAAATTTTCTCAACGATCTAGAAAAAATAAGACCTAAACAAGTTCTTTACCATTTTTTTTTAGTTTAGTGAAAAGTCTATAGATAAGTCAGATAATCAGAAAATCTGAGGAAGAACATAGAAACTTTCAAAAATACATTTTCTTATTCGTCGGTTTGCAATCCGATAGTGGTATCTAACAATGAAAATTTCACGAAAGCATTTCATTCTAGAATTTCGGCCGGAAAACTAACGACAGCTTAGGCACCGTTTTTCAGTCATAACTCAGGATCAAAAATAATGCTATTGTAATAGCGCATGGAACTTTCCTTTTTCATCAATTGAAACGAGGTTGTTACTGACACGAGATCCCAAATAATGAAATTTTTGTACTTGATTGATTGAAAATGGGGTAAAAAATGAGAATTGCAATGCAAACTTTCAATGTTTCGAAACAGTAGACTCCTCGTTTGCCAAGGGGCTGAACAATCTTCGAAAGGTTGATCTCTCTCTAGTCCAGATGCTAATTCTATACTTCGCACTTCGTTCTTTTTGCAGTAATGCTATAGAATGAACTAACTGCATATTATCCACATCCACTACCAACTTTCGAGCCCACGACCACTCGCCTGTCAAGGCAAACTCGATAAGTATATGGCTATAGCCCCCCCTCAATTTTCTATGAAACAAGCAATAAACGACGTGTGTGGGATAAGGTCACCAACTCAATTTTAATTCATTTAACAGTACCGTCTCAGCCACGCAAAATTTAAAAAAGTTAGGTTTGGATCAACCGCCCAGTTAGCTTCAAGAAACGATACTGGTCTAATCAGTCAAGGTCTAACACAAACTGGCTACTCATTTCATTTACGCGGAAAGCTGTCTACCGACTGCGACACTTCGCTATCGGCATCTACCTAAATAATGTGTCATTAACACACGTCACACATTCCAGGCAAATCCTCTAATATGCTATAAATACAGGATGCCACATCCTTCCCCTGAAAATGATTAATTCAATACATGACATTATTCCAGGTCAATTACAGATTATTTACATTGTTGGTACAATCTCGCTGGCTCAACTTTAACACGAATTGGCCATGGTCTTTTCCCGACTCAATCTCAATATACGTTGGCCATGGGGCTTTCCCGGTTCAAGCTTAATATACATCGTCCATAGCCTTCTTGCCGACTCAACTTTAACACGAATTGGCCATGAGCATTTCCCGGTTCAATCTGAATATACGTTGGCCATGGCCCTCTCGCCGACTAAACTTTAACACGAATTGGCCATGGTCTTTTCCCGGTCCAATCTCAATATACGTTGGCCATGGCCCTCTCGCCGGCTCAACTTCAATACGAATTGGCCATAGGCTTTTCCCGGCTCAATCTTAATACGAATTGACCACGGGCTTTTCCCGGCTCAAGCGTAATATTTGTTGGAAATGGCCCTCTTACCGGCTCAACTTTAATATGAATTAGCCATGGGTTTTTCCCGGCTCAATCCTAAAATACGTTTGCCTTGGCCCTCTCGCCAGCTCAACTTTAACACGAATTGGCCATGGGCTTCTCCTGGCTCAATGTAAAATATACGTTGGCGAAGGCCCACTCGCCGGCTCAATCTTAATTTACATTTACCATGGCCCTCTCGCCGGATCAAGTTTAACACGAATTGGCCATGGGCTTTTCCCAGCTCAATCTCAATATACGTTAGCCATGGCCCACTCGCTGGCTCAACTTCAACACGAATCGGCCATGGGTTTTCCCAGCTGAAGCTTAATATGCATCGGCCATAGCCGTCTTGTCGGCTCAACTTTAACACGAATTGGCCATGGGCTTTTCCCGGTCCAATCTCTATATACGTTGGCTATGGCCGTCTCGCCGGCTCAACTTTAACACGAATTGGCCATGGGCTTTTCTCGGCTCAATCTCAATATACGTTTGCCTTGGCCCTCTTGCCGGCTCATCGTTAACACGAATTGGCCATGAGCTTTTCTCGGCTCAAGCTTAACGGGAAACCAGCAATCATTAACTTTTCGTCGGAAAGCCCAATTTCGGAAGCAGTTTTTGGACACAAAGCAGGGGCTCTGTATTTAAAAACGTATTCATTGCAGTCTTCTTGCCAATCTGATCACGGCGAATATACCTTGAACACAGCGAACAGAACTTTTTTCAAAGAAAAAGCTGCTTTTGAAATGTACAAAATCAATGACGAATCATTGAACCTTAATATACGGCGGACATGGCCCTATTACCGGCTCAACTTCAATACGAATTCTCCATGGGCTTTTTTCGGTTCAATCTTAATATACGTTCAAATCTATCTAATGATAATTTCAACTACCTGCCCAATAAAATTTTTTACAGGTGTTGCTTTACGTCTAAAATCAACCTATGAATTCTTGCGATTGCTTAAGGATTGTTTAAGGATATATAGTTCATAATTTTTAATAGTTTCTAGATTGCATTGAAAGTTTATCTCAGACACACGACGCTCTGTTACGAACTAAAACTAAATGAACTAAATCAATAAACTGTATTTCCCGATTAATCAACCTATTTCGTTTGGTTCCATAGATCAACTCTAATTTATTACCCTACTCAATTGTCAACTTATTCGGCTCTAGTTAATCGATTAAACATACTGACGAATCAGCATATCCACTTTTTAATTACTCATAAGAGTTGTTACAACAATCGGGCGATTCAGCCTACGCAAACCTGTTAAATAGGGGGAAAAGTAGGAGGATTTTTTTATCGGGCATTACTTTAAATCATAAATGGGATCCGGCCAATTTAGTTTATTATTGCGACTGCTACCACCCACCATTTTTATGCAAAACGTTCGAGGCTCGATACACACAGCATGCGCAGCAACAAATGTCGCCAACAAAAGCTCACCTAAAACAACTCATAGTGCGAACAACTTCGCAAAACAAACGCCAGCCGAAACCAACTGCCATTTTGTATTCAGAATTTTCCCATTTATTGCGTTTCAAATATATTCCACATTTCTTACCTCACATTTTACCTATAAAATCACACTGAAGGTTCAATTTGGCCAGAAGATCGCCAATGTGATGTCCTATGGTCTACCATCTAACACAAACTGACTACTCGTTCCATTTACACGGAAAACTGTCAACCGTCTCCGACACTTACTCTCTGCGCCATGTACACGCTATTGGCAACTACCCAAATAATGTGTCATTAACACATATTACACATTCCATAAGGCAATCAGCACTGGAGGGTTGACGAAAAGGGGAGCAATAGTACCTAACAGGACGGGGAGGTCATAATTCCAAAACGCCTTGACCGTTCTCTACCAAACTTAACACGCAAGTTCCTTGACATAAGGAAATTAGCCCCAAGGGGTTGACAAAGGAGGAGGGGGGTGGTACCTAGCCAAAGCGAGAGGGGGCCGAGAATATAACTGCAAAACGCCTTGATCGTTCTTTACCAAACTTGGGATACATGTTCCTTGAGCTAAGGGATCAGCACTAGGGGGTTGACAATAGATAGGTCCCTGTCCCTAACAAGAAGGGAATATCCGAATAAGTAAAAGGAGGTGCGTTTCTCTTGCATTTAGACCGATTGTAGGTTTGCAAGTAACTTTGAGAAAAGATGGGCGCGTGACGTTAGCTGCGTGACAGAAGTGGGAGCCGAGTAAGAAGGAGCCGACAAGGGGGGGTCAGATGGTTACGAGGAACAGTGCGGTAGTGTGAATGTATGTTTCGCCATAACTCCGGAACGTCTCGACGGTTCTTCATCAAACGTCGTATGTCAAACACATGATTTTTGACATAAAATAATCAGGTATCTTTTAAATTTTGTACCTTCGTGAAAACATTGATGAAAAATCTTTTCTACATAATATTTTTTCGGAGTTACTGAGAAAATTTTCTTATATTTCTACGAAGAAACGATTATTCCACACTTCCCTTAAAGTTTTCTGAGACCGCAAATTTTTTAAATATTATTTTTGTGCATAAATCCATTAACTACGGCAGCAAACAGAATTTCAAAAAAAATCATGGAACTCTTCATCCTCTTCAATAATTTTGATAAATGCTCTAATCGAACATCAGCAACCGGCTCGACAATTACGATTAAAAGTTTGGAAATTTTTTCCCACATTCTGAAAAGAGATCTTTAGAAGAATCTAGAAGTTTAGAATCCAGAAATGTGGAAAAACTAGTTCGACCGAAATACGCTAAATTTTGGTCAAAAATTGCATGTGTAGATTCTTGATGTAGAAATTGGTGAGATCAACCTCTCTGTATTAAAAACGAGTTTTCAATGCAACATGGTTCGATATGCATGAAACGTGTGCATGCGATATTATTTTGGAAAAAAATGAGCTAAAAATTAATTTTAAACCGGTTCCAAGTTTTTATGAAAAAATTGAAGAAAAAAAATCGAATGCGATATGCTCGACTCAAATACTTTTCTTCAGTTCAGAGCGAGAAGTGTTGAACAACCATGACAACAAGTACAACGGAGCAGGAGAAAGGTATAAAAATATCAATCAAAAGAATATTTAGAAGAGTTAGATTGCCAAAACACCGAAAAAAAGTGCGCTAGTCCACGAGCTATGTTCCAGGAAATATCCGAGGATTTCTTCACAATGGACTTTAATGGTTTTGTTTGATGAATACTTATTTTAATTAAAATAATTTTTTAATACTTTCTTCGTTAACAAGAGAGAACAGTGAACGCAAACGGTGTTACTTTTCAATCAACCGTTCTCGGGATACAAGTTCTAAGCAGTAATATGTTTGTATTGCTCAACCACATGGAAGGATTGGTGTCTTATCAGCTGACGAGAAATTGAAACAATTCATTATTAGACATCAAGCTTTTCTAGTACAACGGTTTCTTCATAGGACATATTTCAGCTCGTGCAGGGTAGCTTCTATTATCTATTCGACTTACTAATTAGGCCCTTCCAGAACAATTTAAGCTGCCAAATTCCTCATTACTGCTTTAGAAAACACAGCAAAGGCGCTTATTACAATCATTCATTCGCAATCACAACCCAAAATTCGACGTAAGTCCTGATCCTAATTTATATTGAGAACTGGCTTCCTGTTCACTGCTAGATGATTGACAGATTTGGAACAAACACTCGGCCGATCCCCTTCCGGATGGTAGATTCCACCGGGGATTACTGTGGAGCAGGAGTGATATGTTTGTTGGTAGAACGAAGAAATCCGAAACGAAAACTTTTTCTATTAAAAGCAAAGGGCGAAAAAGGATTGTAGATACGGGAAAGTTGCACTGTCGGTCGGTTCAACAGATCGAAAGAAAACAAACATAAGTGGATAGATGATAAAGAACGACAGCGATATCGCTCTCTCACAATCCGGGCGCATGTTTTTATTCGCTGGTTTGTTGTTTATGCATAGAGATGACTATCGTGAGCTGTAATTTTACAAAAAGGTGTCTTCTTTTTGGCTCTGTCAGCTTTATCACAATTACGATCCGCTTTTATTTGAAAATTTATTTGAAAGAAAAGATTTGATAAACTGGTCTTCTTTCTTTGGTAAACAGCCAACAATTTTGTAGCGATTGTAGCAAGAAACTGCTCCTCAGAAATATAATTTGCCACGTTAGCCTCAACCAAAAAGATGTTCAATCTTTTCATACTAACCTTAAGTTGCACTCTCCATATCTTAGAACTTCTTTATACTGACTGTTTCAGTGAATACCTAAAACGAAAAACGAAAATATATATTTAATTGTACGTGTGGTTTTTTTATTAACAAGCGTAAGCTATTGGGTTCATAATTAACCCTAATTGATACTTTCAAAAAGTAATTGAAGCTTTTATGCATACATTCCGAAAAAACGGAATAAGGTGCTAAGGTTAACGCCCGAAATAACATTATTAATTATGTTACCCCCATGCATCATAGCGCAAAAGTGCAGCCTGAAAGCCCGCATTATGGAAGTAGTTATTAATTCATAATTGAAACAACCCCTTCAAACATAAAACAAAATGTTTCGGTCATGCGAAGGCCAATTGGGGTTATTCATTAAACAAGTTTTCCCGCAGTGGAAAAATTACCGGCAGACGAAATGGATTTCGGATACTACGCTGACTCACGATCCTCCGTGCTCATCCTCGCTGACACCCATCAGAGTCGAAGTGGCATCATCCACCACTCACTCTGGCGATGAATAAGCATCGTTTGCTTAGGAAACCCACGGAGGTCAATACCGTCAAGCCCTATATAGCGAGCCAAGATGGGCCTGCGGCCCACCCGCAACGTTCCTGCCTTCAGCCGGACGACAACACATTTCTTTTCACTGTTGTTTGCACGATGATTGAAGGTCTTCTAAAATGACAGAACAAACATTGCGTGCCTGGACACCGGCTACGGGTGGAAAGGTACTACGACGGAATCGTATAACAAACAGGAAAATTGTTACCAGTTTTTTTTTTCAATTGGTAAGTGATCCATTCATTGCCAGAAAACTCATAGGCTAGCTGGAGTTTGGGGTGATGTATCAAGGGAAAATGGAAAACAAAACGACTTGAGGTAAGATTTTATTGCCTTCTTCCTGAAAAGAGCGGCACAATCATTATTACGAGGCGTGAGTAAGTTAGCGCCATTATTTTTCCACCGAAAACAGACAAACCAATCGTTAATTTCTTAGGCCCACCTTGGATCCTTGGATTCAATTTGGAGTATTTATTCGAAATGGTAAAAATAAAATAACTATCAAACATAAGCCTTCAAAAGAAATGTCACAACATTTATCCGAATAATGTAAAATTTGGAAAACATAGCAACTGAATTCATGATTAGTTCTAAACACAAAACTCTCATATAAAAAAATGCAGTCTAGGATATTGTTGATTTTTTACGGACAAACTAACTCCGCATGCCTACCTTACAACAAACGAATCCAACGTACCAACTATAACACTTTACTTAATAACATTCCATTTCAACTATGTGAATCACGCTCTTCAGTTAGATAAACGCAAATGGAAGTAGCTGAAAGATAACACTTGCGAGAAGTACAGTTGCAATACTTTTTTTTCCCGAAAAATTTTCGACGAAAATCATTGTTTACTGGTGAAAGTTACGGCGCCGATACTCCGTCCAGAACACAGTATTTGGTGTAATTCAGTACTTGGTGGAATTACGTTAGCTGATCCAGTATAAACTGGTAGAATCAAACCCAGAAACTGTAACCATTGAATAATTCATTCCATGTCATTTTATTAATTGCACTATTTGTCGTTACATTAACTATCATCTGCGAACTTATTCAAAATAGCGGTAATTTTGAAGTAATTCTTGTGTTACTAACAAATGCTAAAAGTAGGGGAGTGTCGTCGTGGTTGGGCCACGTTTTGGAATTCACCCATAACTTGCGTTTCAAAAGAAATTTTGGAAATCAAAATACATCGTTGCAAAGGTCTAAGAATAAGGTATATTTCCGGAAAGTTTTGAACTGATTGCTTAAAAAATAAAAAAGTTATAGGCATTTACGTGAAGACAAAAAATGTTGTCATAGTCGGGCCATGTTGTACAGGTTGGGCCACCGCAGAAAATCTAAGACATACGTATTGGAATTCTATATAGAGACATGAAAAGAATGAATTCCGTAAACAACGGCTCATATAAATACAAATACCCTATTTTTAATTGCATGTTTGCGAAATTTTGGCGATCTTGTAAAATCAATATTGCTATAATCGCCTTTTCCGAAGTGTACAACTACAATGAAGTAAACAACAAAAATCTAGGTTTTTATCGTATTAATTTGGTTTATTTCATCACATTTTACGTGACTGACATTCTCTAGCGATTATTGCGCTTTTGTGCTTTAAATTATGGTGGCCCAACCATGACTTCTCAAGTGGCCCGACCTTTACAAATAGCGCTTTTCTAGTATTTTACCTTAGCCTTCCCAACCACCTTACTGGAGGGGATTTTTCTATAGTATTCGTGCGCAGCACAACTCACTTCATACATTTTCAAAATGAATCTCGATAATTGCATTTCATGAATCATTTCTTGAAGAAAAGTTCATTGCGCATGGAAAACTTTTTTTGTAAGATTTAGTCACTGAATTCAGTACGGGTGTTTTGAATACACGATTGAAACTCACAATATTGTGAAAAGTTAGCTATCACAGTAAGAAGTTTTACAATGGTTGTATCATAGATATTATGAGTTACTAAAACTGTAAAATCGTGATGGCCCGACCATAACAGTGGCCCGACGATAACGACAATACCCTACTCATTCGACATTGTGCTGCCGTGAAGAAGCGTACAAGAGACACTCGCTGCTTTTCTACGGATCACTTAACGAATTGTCGCACTGCAAAATAAGTTATTATCCGTTTAAATACAAATTATTTATCAGAACAATCATATATTCCGATTACCGAATATTTCGGCACCAACTTTTCAAAAAGGCCAATCTACAAAATGTAAACAAACCGAGTGAGGGTTATTATTTGCTAGACTAGCATAGGGAAAGACAACAATCAAGAAAAAATACATACAAAGCCATCTACAAAGCTGCGAAAAATATTCACATCAGTCGCCGTGAAGAGACGTAACAGTCCGGAAATTACCATCAGAATGGCAAAATTTAATCCTGCATTCGACATTGTGCAACGGTGAAGAGATCTTCACCAGCCCTCCCGGCTACTACGACTAGAAGCTAAAAAGGATTGATTTTTTGACATTGTTGCGCTCCAACCGTCAACGTAATTCTGAGCATAATGCATAATTAGTAATATTTCCTTGTTTTGATGTCTAGCATAGGCTTTCAACTAAGAACAAAACACGTTTTACTTCGTAGCATAGTTTTGAAGAGCGTTGAATGTAAAAAGCGGTAATTTGACAAAAAGACAGGAGCGTGGGAAACCGTCAATTGGTCATCGATAGTGAGCCGCAATACTTTTGGATGAAGATGACACTCAAACGCAACAGCTATTTACGTATCAATTGAACGTGACTCAAGAAGCCACATCCATAATTTGAAGATCATGAGAAACGTCCAGCCTACTTAGCTTCGAGGTACGATGCTGGTCTAACAAGCCAGTCGTCGCATGTTCGAATCTCGGCTAAACGGTGCTTGCTTGATAGAGTCAGTAGGATCGTTACACTGGCCCCATAATTTTCCTGAACTCTAAAGGCTGCGAAGTCTGTCGATAAAGAAGGGTAATGTCTAATGACGGTTTAAGCCCACGACTTTGCTTACTTTGCTTTGAGAAACATCCAGAAGATCGGAAAATGGGAGACAGTAGGAAAACCGAAAAATTGAGCATATAAAATACTATTCGCCAGGTCCGAAAAGAAACTATTTTTCCATCGGATTGTGACTGGCGATGAAAAGTGGGTTTATTTCGAGAAATCTGGCATCAAATAGGCCATCATCAGCAGCCTAGAGCTGGGGTGGCTCGTGCTGTTTCAAGCAATCGTCTCCATTCAACTCGATCTTGGGCCACTCAACAGTAATTCTCCAGTCGTCTCAGAAGTCGCAAATTATTTCAAGTCGTCTTTCACATTGGGCCCCTCTGTTCCTGATAACGGTGGAGTTGTTGAATCCAATAAGATTTTGCACGGGCGAGCATAACCTCACTTCTTTGACGTCTATCAGTGGTTTGTTTACATCGACTTAGCACGTGGGTTAACATGTTGAAAGTGAATATTGCTTAAGGCCTTAACGGCAACTCAGAATAGCACAAAAACTGCCATTCCGAGTAGTTTGGAGGGCGACACTGCTGGATAATACGCTTTTAAAACGTTTAACTTCAATTTATGCACATCGCGTTCGCCTAACAAATCGTAAACAAACCACGAGTGGATGTCAAATGGGTGAATTGCGTTCATTCCGGTTCATTCGTGACGTCACCTTGCAAAACCTTATATCTCTCCTTTTGGCGAGAGTTTCCATATCGAGTAATTTACAACGGTCTTGATACGGCGGGAGCAATAAAGGGTTTTGCTAGAGAAGGTGTCTCAATCTCAATGCGTAAGAATTTCCTTTGAACTGCCTCTAGTCTGGAAGACCAAATTCCAGTGTAAGGGCTCCAAACTACAGCAACGTATTCTAAGACAAACCGTACGATAGAATAGTACAAAGCGCATAAACAGTACGGATCTATAAAGCCCAAATTCAACAACTTCTTTGGCACCATAGGACCCCAGCTTGCCTCATTATTACAAAGCAATCGTGACGTCAACCGTTTCCGCACCCTGAACCATTAAAACAACTCGATATTCCTCACTCCAGCTACCGGGCAAGAACTGATCGTTAGAATTAATAGCCTCGATGGATCAAAAGCTGTGGACCGGACGGCATACCAGCCTCCTTCCTTAAAGCACATCACGTTTTTTCTCAATTTTACTGAAGGATATCCAATCTCTGTTTTATCTGCCATCAACAAGATCTTGGAACAACTGTTGGCAAAAAGAATTGTGGATTTTCTACAACGAAATAGCATACTATACAACTACCAGTATGGCTTTCGCACTGGCTCGAGTACGTTGGCTGCTGCCTGTGAGCTTGTTGACGACATCACCAAAGCTTGATATTGGGAAGCTCATGGGAGTTTTATTCCTTGATCTCAAAAAAGCATTCGATACTATCGATCACCAAATTCTGCTTCGTAAGCTCGACTATTATGGAATCCGAGATGTCGCCAATCAGCTTTTGGAAAGTTACCTCCGTGGCCGAACTCAATATGTCGAGATCAACGGAATAAAGAGTAGTCTCTGCAATTTGACAGTTGGTGTACCGCAAGAAAGCAACCTAGGTCCACTGTTATTCCTAGTCTACATAAACGATATTACCAACCTCAATCTACACGAGAAATCACGCTTGTTCGCTGACAATACTTCTGTTTCGTATCCTGGTTCTAACGCTGACGAAATAAAAGGTCAAATGTTGGAAGATATGACATTGCTACAACAATACTTTACTGAAAACTTCCTGTCTCTCAACCTCAACAAAACAAGACTTATGATGTTCCGATCATCGCGATCCACATCTGATGCTAGCCTCAATCTAATGGTAAATAGTACCGAAGTTCTTCAGGAAGAAAAATTTAAGTACCTTGGGCTTGTATTTGACTCTTCGTTGAAATGGAAGCATCACATTGAAGCAGTGTCGTCTAGTCTAAGTTCAGTCTGAGGTTTTTTGTGGAAAACATCCAAATTCCTTCCACGTAAACAGCTATTAACACTGTATCATGCATTCGTTCAGTCCAAGCTGCAGTACCTTATATCGATATGGGGAGCTGCAAGCAAATCACAGATGATGTCACTTCAACGTCTACAAAACCGTTGTTTAAAGGCTATCTACCAAAAAAAACTCGTTTATACCCGACAATCCACTTATACAGAGAATCTGATGGATCTGTACTGCCGGTATCAGCGTTACGGGAGTTACAATGCGTAGTACAAACACATAGTATGTTGTACAATACAAATGCGCACCACAACATGCGGATCGATATCTCAAGTCACAGTTACGGTCGAGCGTCGAGCTAATCTAATACTTAGAAGGCCGAACACGGAGCTGATGAAAAAGTCTTTCTCTTACTTCGCAATATCGCGATACAATGTGTTGCCTGTCTCAATAAAAAATGAACGAATTCAATGGAAATTGAAAAGAGATGTTAAAGCTCACTTGCGGAAAAATTTACGTTGCTACATACTATAAACAGCGATCAAAACAGCGCTGAATCTCTGGAGAATGGCTATGAATCTACCAACCCAGTTTCAACGGGTAGCTGTGGAAGTTCGACCGGAAAGCACCCAACGAGGCACTATGAAAGCCCCTGTTCACTCTGACCCAGTCATGACCTTTAGCGGAAATTCGCCCATTCGTGACGATTAAAAAGAACCACTACAGTCATATTGCTTGCTGCCATCCATGACGTCCCGGTCCAGAGGTCGGGGTTGAAAAAGAGGTCTCTTAGCCTACATTTTTAGGCAAGTATGCGTGATTTCAAGATCTTTCCCTCCCTGAAGTTTTTCAACTTCCAGTACTACATCGAGCTCATCAACCTACCCCGCATCACCGGTGATTCTCATTCGTCAAAAACCGCCCGGCCCTGAAATGTCCGTCTCCGTCTGTGATACGTAATTTAATCAATCATTATTTGTAATCATATATTGTAATAGTTCTTGCCCTTCCTTAAAAGAGTATTAAGCTCACTGGAAGGGCACTTTATTGTAATTGTGTTGAAATGATGGAAAGGTTTTGTACCTGTGGGAAAAGAGGCTATTGTTTCATTCCCAGGGGTTTTCCTTTTCCTATTAATAAAAGTAAAAAGTAAAAAAAAACTACATACTACCCGGTTTTGTATAAAAGAGTGATAAGGCTTTCAAATGAGTAAAAAAAATTTTGGTAGTCATCTTGAATTTGACCGCAATTTTGGATTTCACCAGAAAATCACTTTTTTCACCACGAACGCACCAACCGCACTAGAGGGATTAGAGTAAATAGTCCAGATATGTTACGAATCTCTATATTCGATACATTTTTTTAAACATAGAATAGGTTAGAGGAAAACGGTTACCTTCCCAGTTAGCTTTGGCATAACACAATATCAGCAACAAAGTATGGACCGCGCTTCAGCAGCGAATCAGCTACGATATTTTATCTAGAAACGCGGAGAATTTTATCAACACTAAAGCATTATTCAAAACCACCCCCACCAGAAAAAGCAAATTGAAACCGTCTGAAAGTTAATTTATTGCATTTGGACAAAGAAATATTAAGTCAGTCCTCAGTTAATAGCCACAGACGCTTTTGTAAGACACAGATAAACCAACAAAAAGTACCAAAGCAAGTCACGTTGAAACAATTGTTGAAATTGATTTGTGTTTGTATTGGGTACGTTCCGTTCGATATCCCTCAGTCCACTGTAAGTTGATCGAAACGTTTCAATTTTATGTTTATCAATTGTAAATTTGTTTTTATTTTCCTAGTCTTTAAAACGACAATGATTTTATTGTTCATTATACTGTTGATTAGAAAACCCAAATTTGACATTTCAATTTATTTTATATTCATCGACTCTGAGCTGTCGAAGCTCAAAGCCTTTCTTTAATGCCACATGCAGCATTTGACGCCTCAAATTCATCATTAATGATTTATTCATGCCACAGCACAAAGTAACTGCCTCGTCATCATCAAAATGTAAAATTTTCCTCTTCAAAGGCAACTTCACCGAAGAAAAAACTGCTATACTTACTTTGCATAGCGTAAAATTTCACCAATCAACCCGAGGCGAGTTTGGAGTCAAAAAAATAAAATGCAATAAAAGCGAGCAGACCAAAACCAATTTACAGTGGTGATGCTGATGCTGGTGAACTTGGTGGAAGCGGTTATGAATTTTTAAATTGAGTAGCCCGTGGGATTCCAGGCGCGATTCGAGTGTGTTATCCTTAGCATAGCAGCGAGACTACGAGTGAATACACCGAGGAAAATGGAAATTTGCGATAATCTCAATCGTTCAGCTTCGAACTTTCGAGCTGGTCTGTGTGGTCTGGCGGTATGCTGTAGCACAGCATGCTCGATTCGTCTCGGGCACGCAGGCGGAACAACGGAACCCGGGAGACTCGCAGATGGAATGTGTTTAGAGCGGAAAAAAATTCCGCTAAAGCTAAGCGACAGAACAGATACTTGGCTCTTCTGGAGATGGTTATTGTCGTCGTTTGTTGGTCGAGTAACGCCATAAATAAATAAAAACCTTTGCAGATATCGTATCGTCATGGGATTTGCCTCGTTTACATGGGGGTTGGAAGTTTTCCATTGTAATTCGATAAATTGAATACATTTGCCCGGTGATGATCCCAGAAGGAATCCAATCAAAATTTAAAGCATCGAATTTAACATGTAGCAGCATTTAAAAGGATGTTGTATCGCCGTTCAAATTACATCGCCATAAAAGTTTCGCTACAACTTTGAATATTGCTCATAATCAGTAACCGATTAAACAGTTTAAGTGTAATTTAAATGTTTAAGCTAATGTGTTTTCGTCGAATGAGAAATTATTGAATTTTTTTTTTCAAATTGATGTTGTCGTATTCTACTCCATTGCTCCATTGCGGGAACATACAATAATCGTAAACTCTCACTTCAGACGTTAGACTTCGAAATAATACTGCCGGTCTGCTGTTTAGCACAAAACAAAAATCGTTATTTTTATCCTTATTCGGTAATTAGCCTGTCATCAATGTGGAATTAGAAAATTGTAATCCCCATTAAATAATGCCATCGAACGATCGAATGCCTCCGACGTTCTTATCGGAGCACTACTGCTAAGATTGAATGGCCATTGAACTGTGATTGGCGCCTCTGGCTCTGTGATTTTATCGACTATTGTAACAGCAAGCAACATAACAAGAAAATCCGATTGTCACGTTTCTGTCGCTGCCTTCAACCGTTGCATTGTTCGTCACAGTACGCGTGCCGCCCAGGGCCGGATGTAACAATTTCCGTTTTCCGACTTATCCGTCCAGTTGGGATTCTCGCATCAACGTTCGCAGCTTTGTGAGCACGCCCGGCTATGATAAAATATATCCATGATACATTGGAAATCCAGTTTGTGACAACGCGTGTTTCGTGGGTGGCTATAGGCAGCCAGTAAATAAGGCGTCTGCAATTATGCTACGGTCCCAATTAGGTTGATACGACATTGGTTGGCCCAGAAAAGAGATAATGCCCTACGTGCGCATCCTGTACAACCGAGACGTACGACACTCGCAGCTCAACAAGTTGAGATTACGATGGGTGTGTGAGATGGGAGTCTGACGGTTCGAAACGAAAAGGTACATGTTGTGGTCACGATGGAAATGGTCTTCATAGACAGGTCGTTATGCGTCCCCACTGACATTGAAAATCAATCAACATATACTTCTACTCAGATTTCTGACGTTTTTGTGCTATCATTTCTTTCTTGGTTTGACTAAAAAGGCGCAATTTTGTCCTTCGGATGTATTTCATATGTGCTGTATCATTACCATTTATGTTTTCATGAATTCCAAAACTGTTAAATTTGTATTTTTTCTTACCACAAGACTGATTTAAACATTTCTCACATTATAAAGACTACCCGGGTAGAAATGCATAACGAATATTAATGTAAAAACATTACGGTTACTATGAATTTTACTGTTTACAACACATTATGCTGTAACTTCACTGTACCGTTCTTGGAAAAATTTTCATATAATTCGGCAACAATGCAAATTGTTTCGAAGCAGGAAATAATCTATCTAAGGTCCAATCCTTGGCAGGTTGAGTTATTTGTAGACACAAATTGTGTTTCTTCCTCCGTCTACTGTAGAAACCGACGAGCCAGAAGTTTAATCTAATTCGTTTTACTGACGGGACGACGACACTATGCAGGCGCTTGCGACATACTTGTTCGTCTGTCAACATATTAGCCGCGATTCTTAACGCGGGTGTTCGGGGAAAGGCTCCGTTCCTATGAAATAGATCAATCTCGTTGTTTCTACGTCTTGACATCGAATGAGGTGTCAGGCATATAATTAAGTTTTTATAACGGTAGATGTTACAATTGACAGAGGGAACGATAGAAGACAGTAATGAAATAAAGAGTCGATAGGATCTAACAGATAGAAATAAGGCGTAAATGGGAAAAAGCGGAATTTGTTTAAGTAGGTGTAGTGACCTCTAATACTTTCCTAATATGAGCGATGAATGCGGCTCGAAAATCATAATAGTTCGAAGCCTATCAAATTCATTGTCATCATACCTTTTCAAAAACATGAAATACCGTAATTAATCAGCCGGTTTTATTTTGTCCTAATAATCCGAAAGCCTACAATTTTTTTGCAGAACTTATCTTAAATTTCGTTGTAACTTCGTTGTAAAACAGTGTAAAACTTATAGTGAATGTACCACAAATTTTACTGTTTTTGGTTTTTATTTGTATGGGAAAAAGCCGAAAAATTTAGTGTTACATCACTTAATCACCCCCTTATTCGCTGTAAAATTGGCGGTTTTCATTAAAATTTACTGTGAAAACAGCGGTATTCATGGTAACTTCAGTGTAACTTTTACAAAGTTTTTCACTGTTTCAATGTGGTTTTTCGAAGTTTTTCAATGTTTGTAACAGTGAAATTTAATGTTTTTTCGCTATACATTTTTATTCGGGTATCGACGCAAACATATACCTAGTGCAAAATTTATTGAAACCTCGACGCAAATACCAAACTCTTCTCGCTTGTTATTTTGAGGAACAAACAGACGTGACTATTAGTACCGAGAACATCTGTTCGCAGCGTTGCCCGTTCAAAGTCCGCCAACAACGTCCGAAAGAAAAGGACGATACCGAGAGTACACACATCTATGATTAACGATGCTGAAACTGTAGCAGCGCAGGATCGGCTGCATCGGGTGTCTGCTTAGACGCAATTGATGTACTGCTGGGATTGGAAGTTGATACTTAATTCACATTAATTAATTAGCCCGTCCGGGACGGTTTATCCATCATACCGTTCGACCGGTTTGAACTGGGTGAAAGCCACGGTCGACGCGATCGAACCGTCCGTCGGCCCCCATCGCGGCTGATGTATGGCAAAAGGCTCCGTTATTGGGTTTTCATATCCTTCGAGCTACAACAAATTTACTTTGCTCCAGCCAATATAACATCAGTTTCAAGCGGAAATTAAATCGAACTAGAATCCAATTCTGGCAGTGTTTTGAACTGATGAATGATTGAATGAAGCGTGACTTAGACACTTCAATACTCATAGAAGGGAGCAAGATAAATGAAGGCTGGCGTTTACAGAACTTGGTAGATGGTTCTAAGCTTGTTTTTATACAATGTAGCTTTAATTCTAATTTAATTTTAGTGCACTTAAACATGTTCAGAATGGTATTTCGATTATGTTTCATAGTTCATTTCGATATTGCATTATTTTTTGTTTCAGACCGTTTTATATCTATTTTGTTTTATTTAACTTAAATCTAACTTTTTCTGTTAGTTACTTATAATGAGTTAAATCTTAACTAAAGCTAATCTTAATATTTTCTTGTTTTATTTTCATTCTTTCTTATGATAACTCTATCGTTGTCATGACGTAAACTTTTTTTGGAAAGGGAGTAATTGTATGATGCAAAAAATGATTATACCACCGCCACACTCTTCTATTAGGTAGACTAATTTTGTGGCGTCCATCCAATTTTTCCATTTTTCACACACTTACTCAGCGAGAGTATTGTTTCTGTGCGGCTGCTCTTGTGTTTGCCGCACAGATGATAGATGGACATCTACTCGGTTGGTGCGGTAGAAACGGCAATCAGTTGCTTTCAAGAAAAAACCTCAAGAGCAGCCACTTTGACTTTTTACTTTTTCTCAATATTTTTAAAAACTTTTATTGCAATATAGCAGTTCTCCGAATAAGGCGGTTTTGAATAAGGACGTTTCCAATAAGAACGGTTTCGAATGATTCTATCAAGGCGATCGAACGTTCTTATTGGAACCTACGCAGCATGTGGGAAGTGATTCAATTGGTTCCAACATAGAATAACTCGTAATCCTAACTGTATAAAAGGTTGGTGTCTTTGACAAAGTTGTTCAGTACATAATAGAGCCTGAAACTGAAACTAATAGTTTTTATGCTCGCATTTGGTTTTATTGAACTGAATAAAAGCATTTCCCCTGTGCTGATCCTGTAGTTGGATAAAATGGCTCTTGGTTTGAGTGGCTCTGAACCGTCCACCGTAAACCGATTCAAATGAGCTGCACGTTGATATCCCGAGGGGCAATCAAGTCGTGCAGACGAGGCAATCGAGTCGTGCAGGCGAGGCAATCGAGTCGAGCAGGCGAGGCAATCGAGTCGAGCAGTTGACGCAAACTGTTCAATCAAGCAGTCCAGTCGAACAGTCGTGTCGAATAGTAAGTCGAACAACCGATTCTAACAGTCGAATCAAGCAGTTAAGTCGAGCAGTCGAACCAAGCAGTCCTATCGAACAATTGAGTCGAGTGGTCCAGTCGAGCAGTTGAATCGAGTAGAATAGTCGAGCAGTCGAATCGAACAGTTTAGTCAAGCAGTTTAGTTGACCAGATGACTCGAGCATTCGAGTCGAGCGGTTAAGTAGAGCAGTCGAGTCGAGCAGTGAAATCGAGTAGTTGAATCAAGCCGGCCAGTCACGCAGTCCAATCAGGCAGTCAAGTCGAGCAGTCGAGCCGAACAGTCCAGTCAAACAGTTGAATCAAGCAGCCGAGCAGTTGAGTCAAATAGTTCAATCGAGCAGTCGTGTCTAACAGTGTCAATCTAATCGAGCAGTTGAGTCGAGTAGTCCGAGCAGTTGAATCGAGCGGTCGGGTCGAGAAGATAGTCGAGTAGTTGGGTCAAGTAGTTAAGTCGAGCAGTCGAGTCGAGTAGTTTCGAGCAATTGAGTTAAACAGTTGAATCGAGCAGCCGATTCGATCAGTCGAATCAAGCTGTTGAGTCGAGCAGTCCAGTCGAGTAGTTCAGTCGAGCAGTTAAATCGAGCATTTCAGTCAAGCAGTCAAGTCGAGTTGTCCAATCGAGCAATTGAGTCGAGTAGTCGAACCGAACAGTCCAGTCAAGCAGATCAGTTGAGCAACCAAATCAAGCAGTCTAGTCGACTAGTCCAGTGAGGTGACTGAGAATAGACCCAAGCAGCACTATTTAGTCTTGTTTAAATTGCAAAAAACTTCACCGGTTACAGTATTGAAACACCCAACAAATAAGCAACTTCATGTTATTAATACGTTAGATTCAGGTTATCCAATACTTATACTGGCTGTCACAAATATATTAGTCTATATCTAGTAACATGAAACTTCATCGCAACATCGTGTTATTATAATGTCATTGCTAAACAATAATGTCACATGATGCTGCATCATGTTGATTACGGCATATTTTTAAATAAAATGTAACCAAACAAATACAATCAATGTAACATTATATTCCGCCATATTTTTATGAAAAAATATTTTTCAACGAAGAAATGTTTTTATTTTAATCATAATTACACGAACATTCATCAGGAATCCATGGCATTTACTAAAATATTATTTGATTACAGTATCTAGTTCGATTTTACACCGCTTTTTTCCATCGTAAACGAACTCTTAATCTGGCTGGTTTAATTCTTTAAACTTGAAAATTAACAAATTAATAACTTTCACGAGGCGCATCAAATAATACAAAGCAAAATTATATTTTGCACGATAAATTTTGAATGGCATGAAGATTAGCACATAGGGGAAGGGCGGTAAAGACGGACACCTTAAGGGAGAGACTCAATATCTACTCAATTATAACTGTATTGATCGCAATTTTCATACAAACTGAACCTTTAAGTCTCTGCTTAATAAAGTTAAAACGTGTGCTAGAAAATTTCTTCCAAAATGTATGCTTTTTTTAATATTATAAACATTATGTATAAATCAGAGTTTATGCGCATGGGCGGGAAAGGCGGACACTTGATATGGGAAAGACGGGCGCTCGCAAAAAGGTGTCACGCGTCATCGAATTATCAGTATTAAGAAAGATTAACATATTTTATCATGTATTTAGGATAGGATTGGTTTGGGAAAACCCCCTTCCCGATCCCCCCTTTGAGCGAGAAAATAAAATGGTTCCATTCAATATTTTAATTGGTGACGAATTAATCGTTTCCAAAAGTTGGCCCATTCCAACTGTTATGACTTCTGGTTACTTTAACATATATAATATGTAAGTATTTGCAATGTTAAATCGTTGTTGGGCAAAACGGGTTCAAAATCTGAGTGTCCGTCTTTCCCTACCGTTGGGTGTCCGTTTTTCCCGACTTGGATACCATTTTTTCAAACTTCAATAACTTTTTACTGAATATTCAAAAATTCACCAGGTTTCCAATGGATATTCAGTGAAGGATCAAACTAACGCAATGTCGTCGGTTTAGCGTGAATATGTTGTTTTTCAACGATTTACCAGCTATTTTCTTCACACATAAAATTACGTCGGTTTTCGAATCTACGCATTTTTTCTTTGTTTTTGTTATAAATTGGACAGCTGTGCTGCTAAAAATCAACAGTTTAATTCAAAAGTGTTCATTCAGTATATAGAAACATTTCCCATCATTGATTTGCTTCAAAAATTATTGTTTATGAACTATGACAAGTGTCCGTCTTTCCTGCAGTGTCCGTCTTTACCGCCCTTCCCCTAATAGGCCCAAAAACTAAAGTTTTGTTTCGCATTAAGGATATTATTGTAAATAATTTTCGTCTTGGAGACCAGAGAGGAAATTTGCTTCCTGCTAAACATAATTCGCGATTACAAAGTTGCTCATAATTGTTTGGTTTTTGTCCGAGGAAAAAAGAGAAGAAAGTATTTTTGTTTTTGTTTTCACGCAAGTTTTGACAACGCGACATATAGGATTTCGTGTGAGTGTGAACAGACTTAAAATCTCTTTTAGTATCGTAGTCGCAAGCTTTGATAACGCGACATAGGATTTCGTGTGAGTGCGAACAGGCTTAAAATCTCTTTTAGTATCGTAGTCGCGAAAACTTGCTTGTATGTAGATAACGCGCATTGATTTTTGTGCGAGAAAAAAAGAGAAGGAAGTATTTTTGTTTTTGTTTTCACGCAAGTTTCGACAACGCGGCATAGGATTTCGTGGGAGTGCGAACAGGCTCTTTTAATATCGTAGTCGCGAATGGATAGATAATGCGCATTGATGTTTCATAAAACATATATGTAACAATTGGTTGCATATAGGCTCCACCTCTTGCGCTTTTTCAATCACATAACAGTTCGATAAAGGTA
Organism: Sabethes cyaneus; assembly: GCF_943734655.1. Lineage (NCBI taxonomy): Eukaryota > Metazoa > Arthropoda > Insecta > Diptera > Culicidae > Sabethes > Sabethes cyaneus. The sequence continues at coordinate 54,686,873 of NC_071355.1, forward strand.
ACTGATGCGAACTTATACCATACTTGAATGTTTCAATTATAGTTGCGTAACCCTTCATACAACAAATGGTGCTGCTTGGGGAAGCCATTGCTACGAAAGCATGACGTCATGTCAGAGACCTGGTTTTGGCTACAGACTAGCCTCTTATGAATAGACTAGCTGTAACCCGCGCGAGTCGCCTCGCGTCTAATTGAGAGCAAATTGGTGGTACGCTATGTAACGCTAACGCTTTGTAACTCTATAAGGTGCAACTACGTTACTTTTACTCGTCTTGATAGCAAACTGCAGCCACGTAGCCAGAAGGGGGGGCCACGAGCCCTATCTTAGCTCCTAATACATTATGTTCATATCTTACTGCTTATAAATATAATACAGTACAATACATTTAATGTATTGTAGTTCTATACAAAAAAAATATGCGCATAAAACAGCTAAAATCAAAATTGGGCCCCCAGGCCCCCACTTCTGGCTACGTGGCTGGCAATCTGGTATGATTGGTTTGAGTCTTTGCTTAATGTAACCACGAAAATACATGTCGCGCCCCTCATTTTGGCTAGAGAGAAGTTTCTTATATATATAGACAGATAAATTGTAGTTATTTTTATGTTCTCCTGTTGCTAATATTTTTGTATCTTTTTGTCATTTGTGGTACTTTTGTAATTTCTATGTTATCTTCATATCTATTTTTGCATCATTTGTATATTATTTTTGGATAAGGGTATGAATGGGGTAGGCAAACGAGAAAGCGTCCAACATAGCTTTCGCCAGCCCAAGTTCCTCCCTAGCGCCTCCACGCGACCATGCCCAGTAATACTCTATTGAGTAGCTAAGCTAGGAGGTGCGATGCTTCGTGGTTCTCGGATGCCTGATCTTAAAGCTGAGATTATGGGCAGACGGTTGAGCCGCACAGCCTAGTTACCGGGTAAACCTAATATGTTAAGTTAATTATTTGTTTCGTTTTAGCTCATCAAGCACCTATACAGTAGAAATTTGTCCTTAATAAGTTTAAATAATGCACATGGATGTCAGATGGAAAAATTAATTTAATTTTTGGATATTAGACGCACTGGTGGAAACTCAAATGACGCGATAAGTAAGAAAATGTAATATGGACCCAATCAGCAATTTGGTAAGATCGTTTCAAGTGCCACATGCCACTATATACGGGTCGACTCTTTTGGTAATAACATACCAAACGAGTTGAAAGTCCGAATGTAATACTATAATCCATATGATTCTAGTATTACCTTCTGGCGGGGCTTGCTGACTAGAAAATGATTCCGGAATGCACTGCAAGTACTCAGTCATTCTTTATGGGTCTTTGGATAGTCAGTAGAGCTAACATCATCTATAACCCGAAACTAAGATAATTGCATAGACTAACCATCAATGCAGTTAGCTTTTTTCATAATATCACTGCCGGACAGTGGGAGATAGATAGGTTATACACACACATACACACACACACATTTGTATGTTATTTTTGGATAATTTCCGATTAATTTTTACCATCTCTGAAACATTTTTGTAACCTGTTTGCACCATTTTTATGTTATATTTGTGCCGTTACTGTACCATTTTCGAGCGATTTTGTATCATTTTGCAACATTTTTGACTAATTTGAAATCAGTTTCGAAGTCACATCAAAATTGCAATTTTTAAATTATTATGCTAAATTTCTTTTTGATTTATTTCCATATCATATCCATATGTAATTTGCGCCATTTGTGTATGTTTTTACGCTTTTTGTGTGATTTTCATATATCTTTTGCGCGCCGTTTTATTATTATCGTTGTATTTTTTGTGAATTATTGTGCCAGTTTGGTATCATTATCATATCGTATTTGATTTTGGTAAAATTTTTGCTATTGTTTGAGTAATTTTTTAGCCTATTTGCATCAAATTTCTATATTTTTTGTTCTTTCGTAATTTTTGTATCATTTTTGTATCATATTTGTGTCGTTTTTGTATTATTTTTACGTTATTTGTATCATTTTTTACCGTTTATATATCATTTTCGTTTCATCATTGTCGCCATTTTATATTATAATTTATATAAATATATTATTTTTCGTTATGTTTGCATAATTTGGTATTCTGTATAGTTTTTTTGTGGTATTTTTTAAACATTTTCATGTTACATATTTCTGTAATTTGTGTAATTTATGTACATTTTTCAAGTCGTTTTAGCTTTATATTGTGCCATTTTTAAGAGTGTACCCCATTAGGCATACGGACGGTAGGCATAATGGAGGTACGGCATTGATACGTTAGGCATAATGCATGATAGGCATAATGGATGTTTGGCATAATGAACGATAGGCGTAATAGACGATATGCATAATGGACGATTTTTTTTGTTTATAGCAGACGAGAACACTTCGACCAGCACTTAGATCTATTGTGATAGATAGATTCAGTCCGTTATGTCTATGCCGATGTTTTATGGCAAACGACGTTAAGCCAAGCAGCATTAAGTCAAAAGAATTTATGTTAAATAGGCGGACCAGTTTCTCATTGTATGTAACACGGCGTTGATTGACTCAAGGGCGTATTCGTAGAAAAGCGTAATTTTGTAAATTATGCCTAACGTCCATCACGCCTATCGTCCATTGTGCCTATTGTCCATTATGCCTATCATCCATTACGCCTATCATCCGTTATCCCAAGCGTCCATTATGCCTAAAGCTCGTATGCCTAACGCCCGTATGCCTAACGTCCGTTTGCCTAATGTCGCGCACCCCATTTTTACATAGATTTTCCTATCATTTTTGTATTTCTTTAGTGTTATGTACGTTGATTTTTATTTCTTTATGTGTTATTTTTTTACATGTTAATTTTTATATCATTTTGTACATATTTTTTTGTTTTCCTGTATTTTTTGCGTCATTTATGTATACTAAATATATTAAAGTGCACTAAATTTTGTGTGATTATTGCATCATATTCATCTTTTTGTACCATTTTGTGTGATGATGTTTAATGATTTTTAATAATTTTTAGACATTTTTGAACTTCTTGTTTATTTTTTCTAGTTTTTGTATCTTTTCTATATTAAAGTTATTTCACTCCAATTTATTTTGTTCAACATTTTCTATGACATTATATGCACCATCTTTAGATCATTCGTATATTCATTTTGAGATCTTTAAATTTTTCTTGTTTTACTTTATTTTATTTTTTAAATAGTTTCGTGTTATTTTCATGGTATGTTTATATTTGTGTGTGTGTGTGTGTGTGTGTGTGTGTGTGTGTGTGTGTGTGTGTGTGTGTGTGTGTGTGTGTGTGTGTGTGTGTGTGTGTGTGTGTGTGTGTGTGTGTGTGTGTGTGTGTGTGTGTGTGTGTGTGTGCGTGTGTGCGAGAGTATGTGGGTGTGTGGGTATTTATGTATGTGTGCTTCTATTACGGTTCTATTACGTGCCTCCCAGTTGGTTTCGAGGTTTGACGCTGGTCTAATAAGCCAGTCGTCCTATGTTCGAATCTGGACTGGGAGAGGCTGTCAGAGTCAATAGGATCGTAGCAACTGGTCCTGCAATTGTCCTGCACTCTAACAGCTGGCTGCGAAGTCTGTCGTATAAAACCGGAAGGTCAAGTTTCGATAACGGAATGTAGCACCTAGGCTATGTGTCTTTTGTTTATTAATGCATTGTGCCATTTTTTAACACTTTAGTATTATTCGAGTGTCACTTTTGTATTGTTATTGTGTCATTTGTATGTCACTTATATTTTATTTTTATTACAAATTATTGTATCAGTTCGGTGTGACTTTAGTCTAATTTTTTGTATCATTTTTATGTTATTTTTTATCTATTGTTCCTTCGGTGAGTTCTATTAATTTCTATTATGGTGACCTTTTCATGTTAAACATACTGTTCATTTCCTACTTTTTTACCTACCTTTTTTCCTTTTTTACTTATTTGGAATCAAAAATTCCTAAAAGCCATGAAGTGGTTCAAACGTTATGAATTTTGAAAGAAAGAAAAGTTGGTAAAAATTACATTTTTTGGACCAAACCAACTCGTAAAGAGACACCCAAAGCACCGGATAAAAAAATACAAACTTTAAACTATAACTAAGCGGAATAAGTACACAAAGTTTAAACAAAGTCGGTGCACTTTGAAATTTTGATATAAGGGTTTATTAGGAAAAAGAAAAGTTTTCCGTTCAATTCTATTTGTCTATTTACCCAAAAGTTTTCCGTTCAATTCTATTTGTCCATTTACCCAAAAGTTTTACTCAAGTGCTCGAAAGTTGAATATTATTATGTATGAGCGTGTTAAATTTATGTTGAATGCAAACCATTGCCAAGACTCCTTCCCCTTGAAAGGGTCCAACGAAATACTTGTCAACTTAATAACATGAATTCCAAGAAGAGAAATCAGTGTAGGTGCGAAATGTTAGAGGGTACATAGGCCACACAGAAACCATAATTTATACTGAGTAGATAATGAAGCACTTTAATGTGTTCTCTTTTTATTTGCAGAAGCAGAAGGATTCGAAAGTAGGGCAATATAATGAAATTCCTTAAATTACCCTGCAATCTTTTCCTGTCAGTGCCGGGCAAGTCGAGTGTCTTTGTCGGAATTACCGTACCTCAATGAATAACAAACAGAGTTTTGCGATGTCTTAATCAGATTATTTACAAATTAACCAATGTTTCTAATACTAGTAAAAGCGATCACTTTTCTCTCCCATACACCAACGTGATTTCTTAATTACTGCCTTGGTCTTAAAATAACCTCGACCGCATAATGGTGGCAGAGTTTATTTTATTACAGACGGTCCCGTATGGCACCCATGCATGTATCTTTTCTCTATTTAAACCCATAATCCCTAAATAACGAAAGTCTCCAATGTTAGCTACTTTGCTTCGCCATCGACCACAACATCTTGCAGGAATCTGTGGGATTTATATTACATTCAGCCGAAATTCCATTAAGATGCTTTGCTGTGGTTTGTTGTTGGTTGCCAAAGTAAAAGTGGAAAACATTTGAGGACACATTAACGATAAACCTGCTGGCTGACTACAAATTGATGATACCGTATTTAATCCTGCTACATCAAAACAATGCCTGTTTACACGTTTTTCTGCGTTCCACCTCCAGGAAATACGCAGGTAAAACAGAAGTGTTTTGTACGTTTCAATGTTGTCCTAAACCGTGATTCGAAATGGAAAATTTAGGCATGATGCTACTTCTAGTGCAGGTGGAAATATAAATGCACAGGATAAACGGTAACATCCAGTTTACTTTGTCGGAAACAATTTGCGCATTGCGCATTTTGTTACACTTAGCAGGAAGTATATTTTTATAAACCGTAGAAAAGCATTTGGAAGTTCTATTTCCACTTCCAACGAATCGAGAAAAGTGATTTGTTCTGCTTGTTAATATTTCCGATTTACGCAAAGCTTTTATTCGGTAAAATAATTTCCGCTATGTTGCTCATGTTTACGTTCCCTTGCGCAGATTTGTACATTCCAATATCACCAAATTTGCTCATTTTTTCATTTTTCATCACGAAGAAAATTCCTTTGTAGGATCTGATACAGCAAATTAGCTGTAGAATCCTTTTTGTTCAAGTTATGCTCCAGCGTGCCATCACACCAGGTGAACTCTACCGTTCACCTACCTCCTTTCAACTACATATGTATCTCGAAACAGTGCATACATAATTAGATGAAGTGCTGCGCAACACTGGAACATTCATGAAATATGTGGTAGTTCTCACGGTTCCCATGGGTATCATATATGTTATCTTCAGGTTAGCTCTCCTTCGTTTTACACGCATCGAGTGTTTGCTTCATGCAAACTTTCTGCTGTGTTAAAATTGAATGAGAAGCTGAGTTGAAATATGAATTATGCACGGAAGCAAAAGGGGCATCACTGCATTCGCAGAAGTCCTTAAAGCTCTTTTGGTTTCAACAGCAATCAACTTATGTATGCATATTGTTAGCTGGCGAATCATATGTACATATTGAACAGCATAAAAATTAATTTAGATAATTTTAGCTAATTTATTTTTGTATATTATAGCTGCTACTGTTGCATTTACCCAGGCATAAAGCAGAAAATCATTCTGTGTAAAAAAATCGACTGTAGGGGTTACCCAAAAATCTTACAATATGATGAGGTGATGTCTGATAATAATGTGAAATTTCTATTGTGAATAAATAATCATTGATCGACGAGTTCACTCATGCTTATAATAAGCCTTAGAATGCTCTGCCTAAACAGCTCAGAAGGACGTACGGTTTGAAGAGGAAGATAAGAACGAGTGTGCAGAAAATGATAATGAATACTTTCCTTGTTCTAGAAGATTACTGTCTAATGCGGTTCTTCTTCGTAGGTAAAGAAAGAATGATTAATATCCTACCGGCATGCTGACAAGAAAGGAATCGATTAGCAAATGCGGGAAAATCCGGAGGTTTCCATTGAATTACTATAGGCATCTCGTACTTCCTTCCGCTTGAGTAGTGAGTGTGTGAAACAGCTGCTATCAGTGTACAGGTATTATGAATTATGTAGTTCTGGAACGAGTTCCGCTTTGTGGCTAATGAAAGCAGTCAGTTGAATAATTTAAAGTGTGAAACCACACGACCAGAAGAAAGAGATTTTGCTCAATTAGGGCCAACTATAAATGATGCATCATGCAATTAGGAAATTAAACTGAAAAAGCAAATTCATTTCCGAACATGAACCGTGTGAATATGGACTTTATGTGGTATTACAAATAGCCATGCGTCCTCATAATTGAGTAAACTGAAAGCAGTGAAGCGACAAATATTTTCGAAAAGCTCGATCGTGTCTTGAAATGCAGTTATGCAGAAATAGTGAATGATAGTGAAATTTTTTTATGAATCTATTTTCAACTCAGGGGGAAAATTGAACAAGTTACCAGTCAAGGATGTTCAAAACATTATGTAAGTATATAAAAACGACAGTAAATGATAATGCCATAGCTTTGTATTAGGTCTGCATTACGAGGGCCGATAAAACCATAAGCTTCGAAGACTTTCTCCTGGCTCACGTTTACCGAACTGATGATTTATGGCTTAAAGACGCTGAATAAGGTAGGTGGTCGCGCCTACCACAAAAGAACGACACCATTTTCCTCCGAGCCGACGCGTCGGAGGACATAACGTGATCAAGAAATAGGAAGAAACGACCCCCGGCTGAAGTAGGTATAGCCATTAAAATATGCTCAACATGCACGCATTTAACCAGCTTACCACCCAACGTAATTATCTCCGTCTGACACAACCTTCGACGACGAACGAAAAAAAAGAATCAAACTGACCCACGCATCCTCCAAAAGTGAATGAAACCGATTACGTGCTTCATCGTTGGGAGAAACTTAGTTAAGGATAAATAGGTCATGTTGCACTTGGACGCAGTTAACAGAGTATTATAATTTGTTAGTCAGTAAAACAAAAAGTTGTCATGCAAATACAAATAAATATTGCGTTGTTGAACAAAACTAAATAAATAAACATTTTTGTACTAGCGTGATTAAAAATTTGAATGCAATTGCGTGCAGCAAAATTCAACAGTCAGACGAATAGGTACTTCACTCTTTTTAAATCACCAGATTCATCTTGTTGAAAAAGTTGCTCGCCAGACGTGCGCTTCTATCCGAAAGGATGAAAGATGAAAGCGTTGCCTGTAGGAGTCGGAAATTTCATCAATTCGTTTCTTGTCCCAGCAACTCTGTCAGACGTTTGACAAAAGCCGAAAGAAAATTGAATGGAAAAGTTGGCAGTAGTGGCGAAGACGCAAACGAAGCTTCTCTGACAAATGAAAAGAACTCATCTGCAATTGTAACTAAATCGACGGAAAGCTCAATTTAGTTTGTCCTTCCATCAAAGAATGATTTCTTTCCAGTTTGATTTTACGTTCAGGAACGTTTTCTTTATTTGTTACTGTAGAATAGAACTACTTTTCCAATGTTAAGCACAAAAAAGCGTCTTGACTTGTGTGTACTTTTAGTGAAATGAAGCTATCAGATAAGTGAAAGTCACCAGTTTCATTAAGATTCAGTTAGATTAATGATAAAACCTATTTCAATTATTTTAAATCATTATTGCAAAGATTTACTAAATCGCTGTAGGCATTATTTAAATATAAGAAAGTGGAATTTAAGTGGTTTATGTCTAGGTTTTAGTTTTTAACTACCGTCAGTATCCAATTTCGAGGAATTATGGTTATCATTAAGCATTTTTTTAAGATACTTTCATAATTCGATCATTAAAAACAGCCCACACTTTTATAGCATAAATTAGGCATTCCCGCGCCTTGTACCTTTAAGAGAACAAATGCTTTGATCCGAGACCTTTACACGTCGAGGAGCTTCCCATCGTGGAAGGAAGCAATTAATTTAACTTTACCGTAGCGGACGGAAGCTGCTTTGCTTGTTTCATTTAAGAAAAAACACGGTGAAGGTGAAGCTGAAAATTGAAGGCAACCTGCGAATTCCTTATCTTTCTCTAACCAGCTCAGGCCAAACAACCGCTATTGTATTACCAAAATAGCTGAACAGCATCAATTAGTGCTTCTTTGAAGTTATTCTTCAACTCTCCGATCGCATAAGCATCCAAATTTAGCCCCAATCCAGCAACAACTCACCGAAAAGTGCCTAATTGTAGATTAAAACTAATTTCAAATAACCGCGTTCGAGACCCTGATCATGGAGCATGGTCGATTCCAATTGCTTTACCAATTGAGGTACCAATACTGAAATGCCATTCACAATTAATTACTGTCCCCTGTTGCGCCACTTCCTCGCACCAAATCAACTGACATCCGACAGGAAATCCCAAATGAGAAATACTAAATTGATTTGTGTTTTCGGCTGGAAATTATCGCGAAAAGAAATCAGCACCGAACCCGTTTGAACTTTCGTCGCGCCCCGGTGAAATGTTAAATAATCTCCTGTTTCGATTTTTACACCTTCACTTCACCCACAGAAAAAAAAGGTTTTTCTTTTCCTTAATTTTAATTATATTCTCAATTTACGCGTTGGTTTCAAAATTCCCATCTCAGCTCTGTTGCCGGTACAGGTGGAAATGAAATGCGCTCAGCCTAAAACAGGCTGTTAGGTGACAAATTCGGTTTTTTCAGTTAGTAATGTCAGCTATTTTGACATTACAACCAACTTTAATTATTCAATTGATTCGCAAATGGGTGTTAAGTCAGAACATTATGAAATACCTTTATTGTAGAAGTTATTTCAATATCCTTTTCAAGATACTTTTCCTACCTATTGAATAAACAATGCTGCAACAGCACCTCACTAACGCTCGAAATAATCGTACTTTACTATCAGCTAAATAACAAATCCCTCTTCATATTATGCTCCACTTCGGTCGAATACCTTACCCGAAAGATCCGCGGCTAGCTAGGACTGGATATGTACTTAGAACGCGAAAGAAGAAGCCATTATAAGGCAAATAAAGTGCTCGTTGGTTTTCATTCACCTTTCACTCGAGACTTTAGAAGTATTTTGTTGCTCGGTCGCTCTTTCATCTTCCCTTCCGCCGAACAACAATTTTCGTTTTACAATAGGTACTACTCCGCCGAGAAGCATTCACAGGTCAAGCACACCCCGCTAAGCTCTAATAATAAAAGCCTGTAATGGGTTGGATCGCTTCGGGTTCAGGCTGAGACATAATTAGAGGTTATGGAATGTTTCAGGGTTCGAGATATATGCTCTCCATACTTTTATTTTCCTTCAAATTCAGCAATTTATTTTAGCGCTGCTCGGCGATCTACTCGAAATTATACACACCTAATCACTTTATTTATTATGACTAAACACGGCTTCTACCTACTATCAGTCAGACATCGTTTACAATCAATAAATTCAATCGATATTCCAAGACATTATAGTGAAGAAACATTTTTTTAATATTTGTAACTGAAATTCTTTTCTTTGAACAGTAAAACGAATTTATCCAGTCAATATATTGGAATATGTTTACCATCGTCTCAATCTCCATTAGCATGAAGCACAAAATTTTATCCAAAGTAACCGCAGGAGGTTGAAATCATTCAAGGTCTCCTTAACGGCTTGTACTAGTCATTCTCAGCGGCCACCAAAACGAGGAGCAAGCGGAGTATTTAATGTCATGTCAACCTCCAGTCTGCATTGACAAGCGATTAGTCGTGGGTTCCAAACTAAGTAGAATCAAGCCACTCGATGTCAAAGTGCATTTAGCATGGGTTTATTCTCAGGCCTCTCATTTATCATCCTTCCTTCATACTGAATTTTATATTATCCCGATAAGGCCTATTGACAGTGCAAAAATGACTCTTGCTGTGCCAGGGATGCCTATAATTGAGAACAGCGCTGTCATGTGGAACGAGGTGAGTAAAGTAGAGAAAGCATTGAAGGAGAAGGGTAAACCCAATTACACACAAGCATGCATAAAATTCAATAAGCATGTCACTCACTAAATAGGGATTATAGCAAAAATAAATGCAATGCGGGTTATATAGCAAACAACCGGGCGATATCACAATACATCAACGATACTGGTCGCAGTGATGAGTCCATACAGGAAAAAACCACAGGAGATTGACATCATTCAAAGTCTCCTTATCGGATTGTGCTAGGCATTCCCAGCAGTTACCAAAATGTGGAGCAGTCGGAAGGTTGAATGTTCACTATGTATTTGGACCGACGAACTTCAGTTAAAACTGTACCGTTAAACCGTTAAACTGTTGTCTACCTGTTTCAGGAGTTTCGTGCACTCATCGCTCACGATCTTCAACGGCGACCCTCTTCTGATAACGAAATTATGCAACTCTTACGTACGAATCTGTTGTCAGCGAATGAACCGATTTCGCTCTACACGGCTCTGATTGCTGAGATGCAAGTGAACGGGAACCCCTCTTTTTTCTCGGTACATCTGCAGACATCAGTACTGATATCACTCTAAAATATGCGATTCCAGGATACAAAAACGATCGCTGGAACGCTGCTAATCAACTCTAACTCAACTCTTCCTGCGTTAGTGTACCTAACCCTATTCCGATCCTTTGAACACGTTTACGAAGGTTCATAATGAAACGATTGCCAAACCCAGCTAATATCAACAGCTGATTTCACCTTAAAAAGTCTGTGTGTATTAGTAATTGCATGACGAAGAATACTGGGACGAATCTTCTTCATGGTTGAACCTCTTTACTGATATTAGGCTCTCATGCTCCCACAAGAAATCCGGTCCACGGAACCAGCGATAGCCTGGCTGAAAGTTAGATAACCTTTGCCATTGTATATCTTCGTCCGTAACTCCACTTAACCAGTTGTGTTGTATGGATACGCATTGACCGTAGCGTCGATGATCCGAACGTAATCAGCAGACTATGTCATTGAAGTCGACAATGTACTCGATAACTCGAGCTCCCATTACTGAAGTTTGCAGATCAAGACCGGGAATAGCAGGAAACTTCCAATGAGACACAAGGTTTTTTTGATCCAGTTACGATGCATTACACGTTCATTTATCGAATCCGAAGGATACGTTACAAAATATGTGAAACTTCACATTATTAGCCGATTCAGTAGGTAAACGTTCTGATTCGGTAGCATCGGAGAACTCTTACTAAACGATAGTGTAGTAGTTGTGCGATCCGTGTCATCTGCTTTTCAATCAGTTTACCCGTTTTCTTGTCATCTCGATTATCCTGGAGTTTGACAGCCAGTTGCGTATTTCAAACCCTTCACGAGAAGCGTGAAGATGAAGCCAAGAACCGGAGTGGCTCGTGTTGTTTCAAGCAGTCGGCCCCATTCAATGGGACCGGGCCCCTCGTCGCCAATTTCCCAGTCAGGTCAGAAGTCGCGGTTAACTTTCGACCCGGTCGAGCCATCCTGCACGTTGGGCTCCACTCTCCCTAGTGCCGATGGGGTTATTCAAGACAGCTGTTTTCGTCGCACTGTCGTCCGGTATTTTTACGGCGTGTCCGGCCCACCATAGCCAACTGACTTTCGCCAGATGTACGATGTGAGTTTCTCCAAGCAGTGCCTGCAGCAGTGTTCGTGTCCAATACGTCTCCGCCACTCTTCAGTTTGTACTCCTCCAAATATCGTCCGCAGTACCTTCCGCTCAAACACGGCATGTCCTCCGAGTGCAGCGTCACGGCTTCAAGTCCATAAAGAACTAAGGGTTGTACATCGACGGCGTATGCTTCTTGTCAAGAAGTACTTAATCGTAGTGTTTTGTGAAGAGCTAAATAGGCTCGAATACTTGAATGCGCCGCTAGATCACCTTACTAGTGTTGTCCGCGGTCACCAGCGATCCCCGAACTCATCTGCCACTTCTAGTCAACGGTGACTATTCATGGGAAGCACGGTTTTGTTTGCTTTGACCCTCTTCCTTCCATGTATTTGGTCTACGAAGCATTTATTTTTAGCTCAATCCACCTGTGCTCCGCTTTCAGTCTGGTGTAGATTGCCTCCACCCTCGTAAAGTTCCTGGCAATGATATCAAAGACATCTGCAAGACTTAGGAGCCTTGGTGAAAATCATGCCTCTCGTTTCGATGCTCGCTCATCGGATCACCCCCTCAAGAGCGATGTTGAACAGCATGCAACCACCTTGCCTCATCCTTCGACGCGTCTCGAAAGGACTTGTGAGTGTCGTCGAGATGTCCATGATACACATCACTCAATCCAATTAGCTCTGAGCAGCGGCGTCAATTCATCCAGAAAACCGCATTCGTGCAGTATCGGCCATAGCTGGTCCCGATCAACTGTATCTTATGCTGCTTTGAAATCAATAAAGATGGGATGTGTGGTCACGTTTTACTCTCGACTTTCTGCAAAATCTGTCGGATGGTAAAAATCTGGTCCGCAGTATCGCGAATGTTAATTCACTAAAAAACCTGTGCTATCGGTGACAGCCGGCGTAATCGGATCTGGGAGCAGCGCTGCCACAATTACAGATATTTGTGCATGTAGAAATTTGAGACCCATCAATTATTTTAGTTGCTGTGTTTTCTGTCTCTACTAATGTTCCTGAATTTTAAAGTACTCCATGAACCATTTATGTTATTTAAAAGATTAGACCGAGAAAATAAAATACTCCGGAGAAAACGGTGGGACCCTGCGGCATGCACAAATATCTGTATTCGTGGCAGCGCTGTCTGGGAGAGTACCTTGTAGGCGGCGTTTACCAACGTTATGCCACGATAGTGGCAGCAGTCGAGCCGATCACCATTTTGTAGGTAGGACAAGCCACTCCTTTCATCCATTCCTCCATCAGCTTTTTTTCCTCTTAAATCTTGGAAATAACCCAGTGTAGAGCTGTTGCCAGCGTTTCTCGGCCATGTTTATGTTTAACTCTGCCGGCAGGCAGTCCTTACCAGCGGCTTTGTTGGTCTTCAGCAATCCGATTTGTCATTTCTTGAGAAGCCGCTCTCAATCATAATACCCTAGCTAACATACTTCTACAAAACTTCTGTTCTAGTTTCAACTCTTGCCAACAAACGCGATACAAACAATTTAATGTTTTATTATGGACTGATCTAGAATAAAAGTTCATCCAGCTAGTCCAGGATTGCATACCTGAACGAAACTGTCGTAACAAACCCTTTTGAACTGCTGGAAAAAATGATAATCAAGCGAGGATGATTCGGAAGTCGACTACGCAAATAGTCGACGCGACGGAGAATTTAAGGTTACTGGAACAACGTGTTAGTATCAAAGGAGCTATTCTCCCAGCAAGCATTTTCCTATGTATATAAAAGATAAAAATCAGCATTACGTACAAATATACATGCTAATATATCGTATTTAATGTGCAAAACTGGCCTATCCGTAGTATTTTGGAGGTGATATACGCAATTAGGAATAATTATTAGCGTTCCGACTATATGAGTATTAATATACGATACTATCCAATAAAGCGCGACTCGCTCCGTAATGCTATACAATTCTGTGCAGAAAATCGTATGAATGTCAGTTATTATCATTATATACGATTGAAAATCAATTTGGGCGCATTTTATTAAGCTTTATTTACGATTCCGAATTTTTTCTTGTATGGACTCTTCACTTATTAAATCACGTGGGCGCAACCAGTAGAGTTAAAAGTCTTTCAATTTTTCGTGAAGTGCGATTCCAGCACATTTCTAACTTGGATTCTATCGAACCAGTACGAGAGGCAGATGTGGGTGAGGCACAACAGAACTACTTACGTCTTATGTAAACACACAGGATCATCCCAGTGAAACCCAAAGGCTCCAGAGAAAACAACGTTCGCCTGCCACGAACAGTGACTATTGATGAACTGGAAGAACTGGAAGTGGTTGATGAGTTCATATATTGGGGATCACTGGTCACCGCCGACAATAATACGAGTAAGATTCCACGACGCATTCAAGCTGGAAATCAAGCCTATTTTTCCCTCCGTAGGACACTTCGATCAAGAAGCATACGCCGCTGTACAAACCTGACAACGTGCAAAACGCTAATCAGACTGGTACCGTCAAACGGGGTAACTTGCAACAGCGGGGTAACATGCAACAACACTATATCGATCCTATTTACTGTACCTTTTGATCTGTTACTTCAATTTTTAATCTATATCAGTCACTGAATCTTGTTGTTAACAGTTCAAAGAAGCCATAGATACTGTTAAGTTGATTTTCTGCTGTTTTTGTCATTTTTAAAAAATTCCGCAAGATGGTTGCAAATTCATCGTCAATTTTGCGTCAGTAAAACGTTTGTGTCGCCCATAGGCACTTGAAATAAAAGAAGCCTAACATACATTTTTTATAGCAAAATGAACTATAAGGAAACAAAATAATCGATTAATGATGACTACTTTTGTTTATCTTACTTGTTACCACATTATTCGTAAAACAAGTACATAAACAGGGTAACTTACAACAGCTGGTAGATATAAAAACCGTACTTCGTTAGCTTCAAGAGGCAAGTTATCATTTAATTTTGCATCAAACAAGCACACCCGAAGAGTGTAAGATACTTTCGGTAGGTCGGAAATATGCCAGTTTTTCTCTGGATATACTAAAAATGGTCATAGAAGAGGCCAAGACGAAAATAACCTCACTGAGAGAATCGACTAGCAATATGACTGTGTCTAATTACGATCACTCGTAACGTAATGAACATTAATATATTACATAACCAGGATATCGATGATTTTTAACTCTCCCGCTTCACTTCTTCACGCGATTTTGCATAGTGGATATACGACGTGTAATGCGTTATTACACAACTCCCGCTTCCCTAAGTGCGTTACGTAATTTGTGAATGGTCCTTAAAAAGGCAGCTCTGAAGGAACCAGACAAGGAATATCTACTGCATCAATAATATAAAAAGTTATTTCTGTAATTTCCGTTACGGGGCTCATAAATTTTTTTTCACCAACGTGACATAGGACATTTATGCGTATATTCATAGCAAAAGCATTAAAAATCACAAGTCGGATTACCATTTGCATATTCAAGTCAAAAGAAACTCATACAAATCTTTAAATTCGTTCAATTTCCAAAAAATATTGCTTGTTGCAAGTTACCCCGTTTAAGGGGTTACCCGTTTAAGGGGTTGCTGTTGTTATGCCCACTGAGCGTGTTCCAGCAGCCGGAGGCTTGCTTCCGGTGCTTTGAGCGAGGGCACAAGTCCTGGAGCTGTAAGGGGCCTGACAGAAGCCACCTGTGTAGAAGATGTGGCGGTGCGGGCCATATAGCGAGGGACTGTTCGGCGCCGCCCAAGTGCCTGATATGTACAGGCCAACGGGACGCTAAGCACACAACAGGAGGCTCAAAGTGCCCGGCAGGCGCGCCTGCGACTAAAACACGGGCGTAGTGCAGGTAACGCAACTAAACTTGAACCACTGCCATGCGGCCCAGCAGCTGTTATACCAAGCAGTTACTGAGTCGTTGACGGACATTGCCATCATCTCGGACCCATACCGCATCCCTGCCGGAAACGGTAACTGGGCTCGGATAGGTCCGGGTTGGCGGCTATATGGACGACAAGCAGGTTCCCGGTTCAAGAGGTTGTGTCAACTGCAGACGAGGGATTTGCGGTTGCCAAAGTGGGTGGAGTGTTCTACTGCAGCTGTTATGCTCCGCCGAGTTGGTCGATCGAGCAGTTTACGCGGATGGTAGACCAAGTATCAGTTGCGCTGACTGGTCTAAGGCCGGTGGTTGTGGCGGGCGACTTCAACGCTTGGGCGGTTGAGTGGGGAAGTCGTCGCACGAACCATAGGGGTCGGATTCTGCTTGAGGCTCTGGCAAAGCTCAACGTAGACCTGGCCAACGTCGGCACCACAAGTACCTTCAGCAGGAATGGTGCAGAGTCTATTATCGACGTGACATTCGGCAGCCCTGGTCTGATAGGAGACTGGAGGGTAGACAATGGCTACACTCACAGTGACCATCAGGCGGTCCGCTATGGTGTTGGTCAGATAACGAGGCGGCAGGCGGCGGGTAGAGCCAACACTCCAACCACCCGTGGGTGGAAGACATCATACTTCGATCCTGAAGTATTTGTGGAAGCGATCCGAAGAGAGTGCGGTGATCGCGATATGCCCGATCCGAACGCTGATTATTTGGTTGAGGTGCTGTCGCGAGCGTGTGACGCCACCATGCCTAGGAAAAGCCGACCTAGGTATGGTAGGTCACCGGTTTACTGGTGGACAGAAGAAATTGCGGAACTCCGCGGAGCCTGCTTTCGTGCAAGGAGAATTATGCAAAGAGCTCGTTCGGACGAGGGCAGAGCAGAATGTCGAGTAGCACTAGTTGCTGCACGCGCAGCGCTTAAGAGTGGGATAATAGCTAGCAAGCGAGCCTGCTTTGAAAGGTTATGTGCCAGTGCCAATGCGAACCCGTGGGGTGATGCCTACAGGATCGTAATGGCAAAGGCCAAGGGCGTGATGGCACCCGCAGAGAGATCGCCAGAGATGCTGGAGCGGATCATTGAGGGCCTCTTTCCGCGCCACGAGCCAAGGCCCTGGCCTCAGGCCGCTGAGTCGTCCCACGGCCGACGTTCCAGTATCTCAGACCATAGCGTAGGATGGTCGGTCTCCGGGCCGAGCATCCAAAGTAACGTGGGCGACGGTGGTTTAGAGGTCGGGGAGGAAGTAACGGTTACGAACGAGGAACTCATTGAGATCGCTAAATCCCTAAAGGTGAGCAAGGCACCGGGACCAGACGAAATCCCGAATATGGCCCTTAAAGCGGCTATTCTGGAGGCTCCCGAATTATTCGGGGCAGTAATGAGTAGATGCCTGGAAGCTGGCAACTTCCCGGACAGATGGAAACGACAGAATCTGGTCCTATTGCCGAAGCCGGGAAAACCTCCGGGTATCCCCTCGTCATATAGGCCGATCTGTCTGCTCGATACTGCCGGCAAGGTGCTGGAAAGGGTTATCCTTAACAGACTCGTACAGTACACTGAGGGTACAAACGGTCTGTCAAGGAACCAATTCGGCTTCCGAAAAGGCAAATCTACGGTGGATGCCATCTTGTCTGTCACTAAGACAGCCGAGGTGGCAATCCAGCCCAAGAGGACAGGTATTCGTTATTGCGCAGTTGTCACGCTCGACGTGAGAAATGCGTTTAATAGCGCTAGCTGGGACTCCATAGCCAACTCGCTTCGGAACGTCCAAGTGCCGGTGTCGCTGTACAGGATCCTGGAAAATTATTTCCAGAATCGTGTGCTATGCTACAACACGGAGGAGGGTCAGAAGTGCGTTCCAATCACCGCAGGGGTTCCGCAAGGTTCCATACTGGGCCCGGTGTTGTGGAACGTCATGTATGACGAGGTGTTGAAGCTAAAGTTCCCGGTAGGGGTGGTGATTGTCGGCTTTGCGGATGACATCACCCTGGAAGTCTATGGTGAATCTATCAGAGAGGTTGAGTTGACGGCTGCCCACTCTATAAGCATTGTTGAAGATTGGATGCGATCCAGGAAACTGGAGCTCGCGCATCATGGTGAACAACCGCAAGTCGGTACAGCAAGCAAAGATCAGCGTCGGGGACTGCACTATTTCGTCAACGCGGTCCTTAAAACTTCTGGGAGTCATGGTCGACGACAAGCTCAAGTTCGGGAGCCACGTCGACTATGCCTGCAAGAAGGCTTCCACAGCTATTTCGGCATTGTCTCGTATGATGTCTAATAGCTCTGCGGTATATGGCAGCAAACGAAGGCTATTAGCCAACGTGGTCCAGTCTATACTTAGGTATGGCGGACCGGTGTGGTCATCGGCGTTAGGTACCAAAAGCTATCTAGCCAAGCTGGAAAGCACCTATCGTCTCATGTGCTTGAGAGTGGCGAGTGCGTATCGCACAGTTTCACATGACGCAATCTGCGTCCTAGCAGGTATGATGCCTATTGGCATTATCATCAGCGAAGACGTAGAGTGCTTCAACCAACGAGGAACTAGAGGCATACGGAGTACCACAAGATCGGCCTCGATGACCACATGGCAGCGGGCATGGTCTAATTCCACAAAAGGTCGGTGGACACACCGACTTATCCCGGAACTATCTGGGTGGGTCAACAGGCGCCACGGCGAAGTCAACTTCCACCTGACACAGATTCTGTCAGGGCATGGTTGCTTCAGACAGTATCTGCATAAGTTTGGGCATGCGGAGTCCCCCGCGTGTCCCGAATGCGCGGATGTTGAGGAAACGGCAGAACATGCTTTCTTCATATGCCCTCGTTTCGCGGGCGCGAGAAGCAGCATGATGGCAGTGAGCGGACAGGACACTACCCCGGATAACTTAGTCCAAAAGATGTGTTCCAGCTCGGACATCTGGGGAGCGGTCAATGCGGCTGCTACCCAGATTGTACTCGAGCTACAAAACCACTGGAGAGCCGATCAACGGCGAATAAACAGCCTAACTACCATAGTCCAATAGTTATCTAAGCGAGTGCATTAAGCACAATAGCCCCTCCCTGAAGTAATACCGATAAGGTGGTTCCAGGGGGGATTGAGGCTGGAGACTCGAGTAGGGTCTTAGTGGGTCGGGATCCTCACGCCCCATTAGGGGGGTCGGGATACCTAAACCCCACTCCCTGAGGTATCTTCTCAGGTGTCTGATAGTACCGTATCTTCTAAGGCGCTCAGCAGATTTCCCAACTCGTAAAAAAAAAAAAAAAAAAAAAAAAAGGGATTACCAGTAACAAATTAGTTAAAAAATTCTACAACAGCCAATATTGATCGCATATTTTTTCTCAATATGTGAAATTGTTCTATGCTAGACTTAATAACTTTGTATTAATTAAATGTCCTCAAATGTACTACAGATAAGTTTTCACTTGCCCTCATAGTTGCACTGTTGCAAGTTACCCCGTTTGACGGTAATTCTCTGCGGACTTGATACTGTAGCTTTGCTTACGGAAGACTTGCCTTATTTGAACAAAAGATGTTGCGGACTTTTTTGGCTGAGTACAAAAAGATACCGGCGAGTGGTGTAGGCGTAAATATGAACCACGAGTTACAGGCACTACTTGAAGAGATCCTGGTGAAAATTAGGGGGACTACGGCTGCCGGACGGCTGTGAAGTGAAATCCGTTCTCTTCAAGAACCTCACCGGCACCAGGCATAACGGGGTCTAACGTGCTAGATAGCTCGACCAGTTTGAAGGCGACTTACGTGTATCGAGGCGCTTGAGATATGAAAGATATGAATCTCTATCTCTTTCATATGAGAGATATGAAAGAGATAGGGGAAGGAAGTCTGGTCGTTGTTCAGCATTCATGGAGTAGTGTCAACTAGTTCTAATCCTATTCCCTTATTCGGTGCTACTGGATTTATAAAACTATCGTCCTTTTGGGATTAAGACCATACTTGGAATGGACTGTGTCTTGACATCTGAGTAACTTTTCAATTAGCGTCACTGAGCAATGAAGTTTATGAAGTGCATTTTATGAAGATTTATCGTATTAACTTGCCTATAGTTTATGATACAAGCAAATCTGGAGTCAGTTCACATAATCGCGTAATCTGTCTGACAAGGTTCGCGTAAATTAATGCACTTACTGATTTGTTCACTTACTTATCAGCGTTTGGCAATTTTCTTACATTCAAAGCAGTAAAATTTACTGAAGCTTATTGAAATGAAGCTTAATTTTTTGCTTAACCTCTGCTCTAACTGCTACGTTTGGATAGTTTCATCAAAGGCTTCATTAGTCTTAGGTTTCTGTTTCGCCTTTTTGCCACCTATTATCATATGATGAAATATAACTTCTTACCCGTTTATACATCGTATCATATAACATGTTGGATAAATAGCGCTTGAAATGGTCGTTGAAAATTCTATTACACTTAGCTCACCTTCGTATCGCACGAAATTAAATCTGTTATGACCTTAAAGTTAAATATAAAGTACCTTGAAAATCAATACCGTTCTAAGAAACTCTCAATCCCTTGAAGCTGACTTTGACAGAGGTAGTACAGCTAGGTTAAAAGAGATGTCTAAAGTGTGTTAGATTTTGACATGGGTTCAACATCTTCTGGATTTACTCCCGCTTATGATTGAAGGTGCGATAATCTTATTGAAAATTATTTATCAATCAAACATATTTCTCAATTAATTCCGGAGAATATGAGGTGAAGCCAATTTGCATAGTAACAACCGCGATGGCGTTTCACCTTTAAAAGCCCGTGGAAACAGATTTTCAATAGCAATCTCACTTGGGGAAATTGACTCCCTCGGCTTCCTCAGCCGGATCATTGCCTACGCATGTTTATCATAGAGCAATATCAATCAATCATATCTCAGCGGACCATCATCATTCATGCCTCCTTGTTCGTAAGTTCTGAGAATGTTTCAACCAATCTGCTCCGCTGGCTGGCTGCTGGATGGATGGAGGTTATTGCTCAGCAACGTAGCACTCAGCAGCAATAATTTCAACAACATACACACTTTCATCGCTGCCAACGTTCGTGACTTTCGAACTACTTAATATTTCATACAATTCCACGTCGAACCAATTGATTCCAGTAGCAGTGAGCAGCTTTATTTTTAGTTAAGATTTCTTAAAGTTTTCCCTTCTCTGTTGCACAGGATTTTCTGTGAATTATGAATTTTGTTTTCTAAAAATTGATCCCTAAATCATTTTTTTAACAGACTTGTTATATTTAAACATACGACAGACGGTTAGGTCAACATCGTACCTGCAGGCGAATCACCATCCCAAGGAAGCCCAGCCAATCACGACTTTCGCTGCCATCCACAAGTACCGAAAAATTCTAGCATTTGCATGAGACACACGTATCACAACCCTTCCGCTGTTCATAACTTTCCAAAACCAACAAATCTGCTCTGAATGTTTGAACAGCACAAATATCCTTTTAACCTGTCATGTTTCTATTATTCTGCACGTTGCGCTTTAGGGCCCCGAAAGAGTTCACAAACATCTGCTTTTGAACGGTAGCTGCCGCTATGAGGCGGAGTGAAACAATCATGGAAAAAGTTAGCTCACGCTGAGCTTGCCCTCCGCAAATGTCATAACAATAAGCTTACCGGAGTTTCTGAGCTGTGATGCGGTTAATGAAAGAAAAACTTTCGAAAACAGAACAATTTATTAATAAAGCGGTATCGTTTGCCTACGGATTTATTATTATGATTTGTATGGTTTGCATAGCCGAGAGGTGGAGATGGATTTCCGGTGTAAGGACCAGTTTTTGAATAATTTTTCAGAACTTTTAACGATGAATCCGAAAAACAACCATGTGCTCCCTTTGCCTAGGATTCGATGGAGGCGCATTGTTTTTAAGTTCATAAGGTAACAATTATGATTTGTAAGGTTCAAAAAACAAATCAATATACTTTAAAATAAATTTAGCGATCTAAAATTTGATTTAGTTATAAAATTCAATAATGTTGCCGACACTAATACAGACAATGTTTTGTCAGAAGGGAAACTTAATTACATTACAAATCTGCTGTCAAGAAAAATTCCAAATTTCAAAGGGTTAAGTATAAGTTTAAAGTATAGCTCTTACCAAACATCGGGAATAATTGACATGGGAATAATGATACAGTGGTAACCCGATTTTGTCACTCCCCGATTTTGTCACTCCCCGATTTTGTCACCCCCGATTTTGTCACGTTTTTGACCCGATTTTGTCACCCCCGATTTTGTCACGTTTTTTACCCGATTTTGTCACGCTTTTGATTTATCAAAAGCTTAGTTTGAAAATCATTTCCAAACATGTCAAATGTGTTAAAACACTGTGAAAAGAACTGTGTTGATTATCGTGGAGTTTCCACAAAAGTTGTTTCATATCTCCACAACTATAATAGCTAGAAGGTCATTTTCTTAGGCAAAGTTCTTTATAATAATCTTCTCAACAATTTTGTAGAACATTGTTTTTCTCTATCTCTTACTACTTGAAAAATAAATTTTGTATCTTACTTTTAGGGGGGTTAATCAAAGAATCGTTCATACCATAAGAAAGAGCTTTTTACGCTGTGAAATTTCTCAGAACATAGTTAACCAGTATAATCAACCATTTCGGCGCAATTAAAAAACGCGTGTTTTCATACCTGTGGGCTGTGCTGTGAACAGGTGACAAATGTCCACAGAGAGGTAGAAGGAAGTGCGAAATGTCCTAAAAGTAATCAGAATGAAATATATGTAGTTCGTTCTAAGTTATCTGCAAAAAAATTAATATTGAAAATATACCCGATTTTGTCACTGTCCCGTTTTAGTCACCCCTAAATTCATCATGGGGGTGACAAAATCGGGTCATTACTGTAATTGAAATCATTGTGAGTACTTCACAGACGGAGTGATCTTACCTGAGATCACAAAATATCATAAGATTAACGATAAACTGTAACTTAAAAATATATTATTTATAAGTACATGACATTTTTTCAAGCAAAATGCATTGAAGTCTTTTCAAAAACTACTCTTAGCTAACAAATAATGGAAAAATATATTTACTTCGAATTAGCTAAACAACAATAATTCAACCTACATGATGCGGCGTACAACCCCTGTATAGAGAATAAAAACTGAAATGGATGCGTAGTCCCTTCATCCCGCATCCCCTGTGACATTAGTAGCCCCGGGGGTGGTCGTCCGGAACAGATATACACAACTTATTTCCAAGCTACTATTCCCAGGCTCCCAGCAAATCGGAGTTGACGGGAGGAAAAAAAAGTACGATTCCTTCACAGCCGGTAACAGAAACTTCCTGCTATAAATACGGTGGAGAAGGCGATAATTTGTAGAAGAAAAAAAGAACACCCTCAAAACGAAAATATTCACTGCACCTACCCGAGCGTACACTTCCTCCATTGACACGAACACACTCAGGCGACCGACGCCGACGGCTGCTGCTGGTGCCAATGTTTATGGTTTTTTCTACCACCCACTGAAATAATCTCGCCTGCTGTGAGAGACTCCGCTTCTTCCTCACTAAAGCACACTAACAAGATCGGATGCTGAATGAATTTGCACACCGGAAGTGATGATTGATTTCTGTTTGTGGGGGCAATATAGAGCCAATCAAAACAAAACACAACATCTCCGCTTTGCGTAGCAATCTGACACGGCATACATATTCATATAATCACCTTATCACACGATAGTCAGTTAGTTGATAGCACTACATATACAGAACGGGGAGGATGTGTGACCAACGAACGCGTCACGCCAGCTGCATCTTCCGAAGGACACTGATGCCTGAAAAACACGACCGCACCGGAGACAATTTCCACGACGACTGAATCGACAAGGAAAAGCTGCTGGCTGCTCTCAACTTGCTGCGTGCAGCTTCCAATGTTTAAGCTCACCGCAGAGCACTTCTCCGTGTTTACATAGCAATCGAGCTCGAACGGCGAACCGACGCTCCGGCGCTTTAAGGACGACCCCGGTTGCCAGCTTCGGTGCCTTCGGGAGAGCTTCACCATTTCCAACCGCGGTGGAGGAGTACATATTTCGATTGTTAAGCGACATTCAGTTTATTCAAGACGAATTTGGCTCTTAGACTGGAGTGTGGGAGAATTCTTGATATGTTATTTGTAGCTTTACATGTTAAGTAATGGTTATTAAATTTAATGAACACGGGTAAGAACCGCAATCTCTAGCGTACTCGCTGGGACACGTACTTTATCTTTTTGTTTGAAGCGATTAGCTAATGATGGCCTATGTTTCATTAAATGCTAGTTCTCTGTTCAAGCAGAACCAAATAATCGTTTTTTCATTAGACTTTTATAGAATACTGAAACTTAAGAAAATCACATAAAAACTGAAAAACATGGCTTGAAGGGGTTTATTTCGCGATGGACTGGATTACCTGGTACTATTTTATTCTTTATTTCAGAGGTTGGTTCGCCTCTTTGGATATTTACACTATCAACAGGCTAGTATTATACCCTAATTATGTTTGAAATAATTAGAATTGTTTTCAAATTACGCTTAACTACTTCACTAGATACATTAAAGTTAAAACCTTCTGTAAATTTATTAAATAACCTGAGAAATCCATCGGTATTACCGTACATGCCGTGATTCGGCCGCCTGATAGCAAGTGTAAAAATCCCTGACTTCGCAGAGTTCTCGGTTGTTCCTATAGCCGAATACTGCAGTAAAACGACTTCAGGCAATAGATGTTAGCGAAATCCTTAGCAATTCGTAACATAAAGCCTAGATTTCTAGAGCCCTTCCGGACGACGAATGGAATATTTGTAAATCCCAAACGACAGTTTACTATCTAGTAGAACGCCTAGACCTTTGACGCAGTTCGTTCTTCCAATACTAGTTCCCAAGAGCTTGTAGTCGAAGAATAAAAGTTATTTTTCTTCTAGAAAAAGTGGCACATTTGCTCGCATTAACTTTCATACGGTTAATGCAGTAACGATCTCAAAGTTATCTAGGGTACGGGAGGGTATTTTCAGCAGGTTTCTAAATTTACCTTTTGCCTATTTGCCTTTTCTTTCGCCAATTAAAATACTTTAACGACATACAATTTTAATATGTTATAACTATTTTCTCAAAACTGTAATCTACTATTTTTTATTCAAAAAACGTCAGAACCACCTGCTCTTCGACTAGAACTAAGCCATAGTCAGAAAAAATAGATGCAATCGCTTAATGGGCTGAAAATAATCTCCCGTGCCCTAGTTAACTATAGCTTAAACATACGGATATCAACGATAGATTTGATTTGATTAAAGATTCTCCATTTTAGATTTGCAGTTTAAAATTCACATGCTTGAAGTGTAAAAGGAATAATAGCGGTCCCAGGGTGCTGCCTTGAGAAATACCAGATGAAGTTTAAAATTCATCAGAGAAATTAACACAAAATTTTCACTGCCAACTAACGGCCAGCAGTGAGAATCAACGTAACCAACTAAAAACTGTTCCGCCGAATCCTAACTTTCCCAATTTAGTTAGCGTAGAGTGGAGTTACAGCTTACAATAGAAGGATTTGCCATAAATCCATGCTGGTTGTGAACAATGCGTTATTGGCTTAGCTACCGAGCTCAGGGCAGAAATTTCATGACATTTTTCAATGTGCATTTTATTCCCTTTTTTATAAAAATAAGTGTGGGGGTCTGTGCCTAGGAGAACGAACGAGTGGTTCACGTAGGATCCAATGCGGGTACAATTCGACAACGCTTGACAATTTGAAAGTATGCAAATTTATAATTTACTGTATTGTAATAAGTACCCTAAAACATTTATGTACATTTACTAAATGAAGTTAAATTTAAATTGGCCTAAATGTCTGTACTCTGTATATCATTTTTATCAGTTTCTTAGAGTTTGTAGTTCCACAAAGAGTTAAACTATCAGGCTACGATTACATTACAATAGTCTTAAAACAACATAGTGAAAATCATCCCCAAAGTAAATTATGTTTACCACCTTTAAATAAGTAAGTTTTCTTTTTAAATGAATTTTTTCAGCGTGCGCATTTAAGGGTTAAGGAGCTTGCTTACAACTACGGTTGAACGGAAAAATAAATAACTATTCTTGGTTATCATTTACAACACTGTTTCGCATTCGTCAATTTCCACGAAATTAACTAACATGTGAATAACCGGTTAAAGTTAAATTAGCTAACGTCTTCTGCATCTTAATACCAGTTCATTTCGACTCTCTACAGCTATTTGTCTACTTGACAGAAATACAATTGAAACTCCGTAAAGAATTGCAAGCAACTAATTGACGCGAAGTAGCAAATGAGACGTTCAAAAGCTATTCTCGGATGAGACATGCGCTGAATTTCCTCACTTTGAGAATTCTGCGTAACGTCACATGCACAAATGGTCGGTGTTAAGTCAAACCAAACCAAGAGACAAAACTATAATTTCGAGAAAAACGCGTTCAAAGTTTGCTGCTCTGTATGGTGTATACCTATCAATCGTTCGAAATCCTCTCATAACTCTGGCTGTTTGCAACATTTATGTAGTCTGATTAGAGTAAAATGTAGCTTAGCAAATTCTTGATCATGTGCTTTCATTAACTCATTTTTTAAATTTTGCGACTTGGTCCGGTCTGATTTAACACCGAACAAATATCCCTTCAGTCCTTTTTCCGTGCAAGACAACAGTTTCGAGCAAATTCTTGTAGTATATGGATGCAATCTAGCGATAGGTCAACCTTTCCTTCCTAACCACTTTTCTATGACGTTTTGCTTTCAGGACAGCAAATTGAACTAGACTCAATGTTTAAAGATTAAATCGATTGAAGAAAAGGGGTGGTTTCACACTTTAACAAAATTGTTTGCTTTCTAGACATCAAATTGTACTAGGTCAAATGTTCAAACGATAAAATCGGTTGTATAAAAGAGATGGTTTTGCTTACTTTCCAAGCACAGATATCAAATTGGTATAGGTGTAAACGTCGTAAAGAATCATCGACCTCTTGATACGGGGGGTTTTGTGACTTTTCTTTGTAAAAGGAAACCACACAAAACAGACGGTGTGTTTAACTGTCATCCCTGTCTGTGAAGCAAGGTAATCACAAAAAAAAATGTATGGGGAAATTTGACCTTGACACTTTTCATTAATTTTCTCTATTTAATGATTGAAAATAAAAAATTGTAACTCAAACCACATAATTGCGACATCTATTATGAATCGATTAGTGGGTATGAAAGGGGGGAGGCAATGAAGATGCGTCCAATATAGCTCTAGCCATCCCAAGTTCCTACCTAGCACGTCCACGTGGTCATACGCGATAATGCTCTTTCGTTAAGATTGAGTACCTAAGCTAGGAGGTGCGATGCTGCGTGGATCCCGGCTGGCTGATATCAAAATTGTGGTTTTGGGCAGACGGTCGATCCACCCGACCCCGTTGATATGTAAGTCCCAACATATATTCTAATTATTTGTTTCGTTCTAGCTCTTCAAACACCTACTATACAATGGAAACATTGACCGTAAAACTTACTAATAATGTACACGGATCTTGTTGGGCTGATGTATGTAGGACTGATGGAAACTCAAATGATGCAACTATAACTGATTCAAAGGACTGCTGGTGAGCTCGTTCTATTTTTATCCATATTAATTTCATTTCATTATATATTATGTGATAAATTCATTATACCAATTATATGATAAATTCATAAATATACAGGCATCATATGAACGGAAGACTGAAGGATGGAGTGAGGAGTTAACCGGAATCACTAGGAGGAAACTCCTGAAGGTCTGAAACAATATTTATGTTGCACTCTTCGAACAAACAAACCATCACGGGGGTTAAAGCTGGTGCAGCGAAATTGATTGTTACATGGTAAGATCCTTATGCTGGAAGGAAATTCTTATAATCCCGGAACGCGCAAGTGTCTCTTCTTTGGGGGGCCGCCCAATGGTCCTTCTACAACAGCTGGTATTCTAACCATCAACATCCATTCATAATTGACAAAGCAATTAGCATTCAAAATCTTTCATTTTTTCGTTTCGAAAAAAATAAAAACGAAGATTTCTTGAAAAACTTGGAAGTTTGCTTCTAACCAAAAACATATTAAAAATACGATGCAATGGAGTAGTGCATTTCTGTAGAGCAGATAGAATTCCATCAGGGTTAACGGAGTATAAAGCTTTGCGTCTAGATATTGCGATTCCTCTAACTCGATATAGGTGAAAGACTGACCAAGATAAGGGACTTATTTGATTTGTTCCAGTGTTAAAAACATCTCTGAAAAACTGAAGTTTTTCGAGCGTCTTAGTGGAAAACGAAGATTGAAATTAAAGAAAACTTTATCACGATTAAATTTCACTATTAATTTGGAGTCGTGTGGTTGTCAGTCCCTGACCTGTAGTTTTAGGCAATAAAAGAAATACACTACTTTATTTTCAAGTGTTATATTATTTAAAATAATATTAATACAATTAATATAGATGTCCTTACCAATTTTCAGAGAGCGAAATAAAGCGCTATATGGGGAACTCCGTAGGGGCAAAGTTACCGAGTCTAATTTGAAAGGCGTGTGGTCGTGGGTTCAAATCTTAGTAGGATCAGGCCATTCGATGTCAAGTGACTTTAGCATGGGTTTATTCTGAGGCTCTCATTACCCTTCCTTCATGTTGAATTCTACATGACTTCCTTAAAAGCACTCTTGACAGTGCAAAAAGTCTCTCTTATAGTTAAATGTACTGGTCAGCCTCGCCAGCAATGGCTGTAATTGGAGACAGTTCCTCATCCATCCCTTCCTGTTACTTCTGTTTTCCTCCCCGTCCTCATTAGGTGATGACACTGGCAAGATGGGAAAATTATAAATCTTCCACATGATTGTGAGGAATGTGCTGTTCGAGCCAAAGATGCTGATAGCATCGAAGGAAGGATAAACCCCGCTACACACAAGCACGCATAAAACTTATTAAGCATATCGCTCATTCAATAGCGATTATAGTACAAAAATGCAGTGTATGTTATACAGCAATCACCCGGGCGATAGCACAATAGATCAACGATGTTGGTCGCAGCGATGAGTGCATACAGGCAAAAAGGCGTGTATCCTTGGCTAAATGCAGCCTAGCTTCTGGTATAAATGCCATTAGTTCATCCCCGTGGATCCGGAGTATCACGTAACCTTTATTAGCAAAGATACTCCCAAAGTGGTACGGGAGGTACACGCATTCTTTCCTCCCCTTAGTTTGAAGTAGTTGCATGGAATTAGATATTATTTCTAGTTCCACTTGATTCCTCGAAATTCTTTCTGCGGTAAGTACATGCTGCACAGTGGGCTTACCGTTGACAAGAAAAACCCCAGATAACAAAAGATCGTGTTTGAAAGTCCACATTAAGTCGTATGCATGTCAATTTTACATTGGAATTGCATAATGATTAGAAAATGTCAAAGCGAAGTGATCTATAAGTTATTTGCAATTGTGAATGTCTTCATATAATATAACTTTTGGCTTTGAAGTATAAAACATGACAGATGATTGTAACATTTAATTATATCTTAATCGTATATTCAGGATTATTAAGTTGCGTGTTCCAAAATTTTTTGAATGAATGCATGATAGAATTATCAAAATTTATGCATGTATATTGCCTCCACTTTGGTACTTATATGTTCTTATGTGGTGTGAAATATAACTTTTTCATGCAGAAATGATTACGTATCTCTTGGTTGCAATCGAAATACAGAAACCAAATTGTTTGCTGGGACGATTGATACAAGTAATCGTTGTTTTCCAGGATGCTTTCAAGAATTGACTGCGTTAGAGTGAGATTAGATTAAATTAAATTAGATTAGGAAACCCCATAATGCATGATACAAGGAAAGAAAACTCCCTCATTTGGAGTACTGCACCCTCCCCTTGTTAGTTTTTCCAGTCAGCTCTCCTTCTTTGGTGCCAGCTTCTAAAACATCTGTTTTCTTTTAAAAAATCGCTATATTGAAAGAGAAATAAAGCAATCATTTCGACTTTCCCCCGTAGTAGTGCCCCCTACTTTTTCAGGATTTCCCCCTTTCGTCTTCTAGCCACTTGTCCAACTGTTATCGGTCCAAATGCAAAAGAAACGCCGTTCTTTTTACTTATTCGGACCTCCCTCCAGCCAACATTTCCCCTTGTATCAACTCACCAGTGCTGATTTATTTACGTCAAGGAACATGTATGCCAAGTTTGTTAAAAAACATCCTTCGGTATTTCGCAGTTATGGTGTAACATACGTATATGCAAAGGTATAGCTTTCAAACTGTTTGTAATAAAAGTTTAGTTATAGACTAATCTCAAGTTTTTTTAGTCTTGAGCTTGAGAAATGCGGTCATACATACATATTAATATTTTTTGAAATGATGGTTCTACAATTGATGAACGGACGGTAGGGGAAAGAAATGAAAATTTTTTGGTGAAAGAGGGGAAGAGCGGAAAGGAAGGGGTGGGGGAGGGGGTTATTGGTAGCTACGCTTGACAAGTAGTCACTTTGACTCCTACCTTTTGTCCAAAGCTAGAAGGTGCATGGGTCGAACCAAGCTATAATCTGAGATTATAACCGGATTCGAACCCACAACACCCGCCAGGGCATGTGGTTCGCTGGTACTTGTACCTTTGAACCATAGAGGCGCTGGACAAAAGGAGACTGAAAAATCCACTTATCAAGAATGCGACGCGTTTGGGTTATCGACACATATTGTGCTGCTTCCTACATCAATTGCAGATTACCACCGAGCGAGAAGTTTAATCTAACTAGTTTTTACTTTCAGGACGACGACACTATGCCGGCCCTTACGACTTGCAAGGTACTGCACGTGACATTGTTCGTCTGTCAGCGTGTGTTAGCCGCTTTCGCGCGTGAGATTAGTCTATTACATAGGAACGGGGCCTTCCCTCGAAAACCCGCGCCGAGAAACGCGGCTAACACACGCTGACAGACGAACAACGTCACGTGCAGTACCTTGCAAGTCGTAAGGGCCGGCATAGTGTCGTCGTCCTGAAAGTAAAAACTAGTTAGATTAAACTTCTCGCTCGGTGGTAATCTGCAATTGATGTAGGAAGCGGCACAATATGTGTCGATAACCCAACCAAACGCGTCGCATTCTTGATAAGTGGATTTTGCAGTCTCCTTTTGTCCAGCGCCTCTATGATTCAAAGGTACAAATACCAGCGAACCACATGCCCTGGCGGGTGTTGTGGGTTCGAATCCGGTTATAATCTCAGATTATAGCTTGGTTCGACCCATGCACCTTCCAACAATGGACAAAAGGTAGGAGTCAAAATGACTACTTGTCAAGCGTAGCTAACAATAACCCCCTCCCCCACCCCTTCCTTTCCGCTCTTCCCCTCTTTCACCAAAAAATTTTCATTTCTTTCCCCTACCGTCCCTTCATCAATTGTAGAACCATCGTTTCAAAAAATATTAAAAGTTTAGTTGTTTTGGTTTCAAGCTAAATTAGTGAAAAAAGCAGGGTAACGAACAGATTAATCACGGGTCGCCTATTTTAATCAGTTGAACATAAATGAGGTTGAAATGCAGTATTTTGGTCAAAGGTTCAGAATCTTTTAATAAGACCATCATCTAGAATCATTCAACCTTAGATGTAATTCATAAAAACACAATCCAGCTCGCTACTTTGAGCACTAATTGCTGCATTTCCAAAAGCCAAGCATTCAATTTTCACATACTATATTGTAGCAAAAATGTGACCGCTTGTGTCACTTGATCATTTGGGACAAGTCAGTAAGACTCAGGACTGCTTAAGAAAGCACCTTGGTGATTAAAATTCGTTCGTGCTGATTAAAATAAGTTTCAGTGCCTTAATTTTTAGTGTAAAGTATCACAAGTTTAGTTTGATAATAGTGACTTTCAGTGGTAACAGCTTAAAGAATTAAAGTTAACAAGAATATATGTATCCTTATATCCCCCCTTAGACAAGTCATAGCTTATAATAAAATACAACAATCAGTGATACGTCTAGACTACTTAAAATAGTTTCCTTGCCCTAAATCGAACAGTAAAACCAGTAACAACAGTATAACAAATTCATGATGTCTGTTGCTCCTGGAGTAAATCTTTATAAATTCATTGGCAAAAAGGCGACAATCTTACATATGCATGCTGATCGTATATACTATAGTATAATTAGTCATTGGCACCAGTTATTGAGCTCAATCATAAATTTGTTATGTAACTACAAGTCTTGTAACTATAGTACCATAAATACATACCTACTATATAGAAAAGGAACAATCTTCCAAGTAGAATCGAGAAAGCTGACAACAATCACCAAGCAAGTTACAGAGTTTGATTGCACCCGCCACTGAATACACTTGATCACTTCAGATTCATTTGAGTACACAATATTGGTATCACTTTCCGCGGTTCACCAATAGGCAATAAATCAATCGAGCTGTACTGCTACTGGAAACACTAACTAACTTGTGCAGCTCGAATATGATGCGAATTGTATCTGGCGCAGAATACCGCCGGGAATGTCGAATATTCTTCTGCGCGTTAATCTTCTAATGGTCCGCGTCGACAACTAACAGCTTCTGTCACCTTTAATAATACCAACCGTCAAAGGAATAAAGTGTACTTTGTCGTTCGCAACCAATCCAGCTAATCCTCTTCGGGGGGAGGCTTGCTTCCGAGCCGCGCGGCAGACCAACATAGACTGAGAACACGGTCGCTCGGTCCGGAATGTCAACTTCCGAGTGTCATTACTGACCAAACACCTCCACTGCTGTCCGAATATGATGGATACGATGTCGTGAAGTCGCGTGCTGCTTGAGAAGTACGCGAATTGATCAAAAGTAATGGAATAATAGCACTCATCCGAAACGAAGACACTTTATTGCGGCGCTGGTGGTTAATTTCACGAATCATTCTGCTTCTCCTTTGCTGCAGCTGCCAGTAGTAGTAGTAGTACTACTACATAGTAGTAGTCATAGTTGATATGCTCACATAAGCGCCAGTCCCATCCGGAGCATATCCTCTCGCTCATTTGAAGGCACGACCAATGTCTCTATCAACCCCTCGCAGTCACCACCAACCGGTGTCGCAATTAAACCATCATCGTCACCCGTCGTCGGTTTGTTGTTGGAGATATTGATGCTCCAGCTCCCTTTGGCAATGGGTTCTGTTTTCTGTTGACACTTCAACGGCGCGGCCGTGCAGTAGCTCGGCGTACCGCTGACAACCCACATCTGTCTGGTCTGGTCTCCCCTCTGTTTTCGCCGTCAATCAGATGGGAGTCACACTTTGCTTTAGTTAAAATACACATACGCATTTTATGAGATTGATACCTATACCCAATTAAAGGCAATCAGCCGCATATCGGCGAACGCTAAAAATATCGACCATCCGAAAGGGCCTCCACGTAGTACGCACTTTCCTGCGGATATGTGATTTGAGTTTTTGTTATCGCTGGCCATATGAGTTAATTTGAAAAGTTTCTAAATTTTGACCTCAAGTGGTTTTACAATATAGAAAATAGTTTATCCTACTATTCTTCGGGGCTTTCCACTGCCATGAAAAATTTTGTAAGGAACTTTTTTTTAGATTATAATTTTCTACATTCCACTATGCACACGTACGAAATTTCATCAAATACTGCGACCCTTTGGCGCAAAGCTGTACGATAGTTTTGATAATGTTTTAATTAATATTTTTTGAAACAATGGTTCTACAATTGATGGAGGGACGGTAGGGGAAAGTAATTGTAGAACCAGAACAATATTAATATTAATGCCTGACCGCATTTCAAAGTCAAAGACTAAAAACACGAGTCAATGTGGTCAATGTTTTAATGTAATGTAGGCACCTATATCTGAAAAAGTGTATATTATCGTAATGCCTTTGGTTTTAATGAAGTTGTTTTGAATATTATAAAGAAATAGTGATGATTAATATATAGAAAAATTCGTTTCTATAGATTAAAACTAGGAGTACAATCGATTTATTTAGTTAAACTGAATGAAACAAATTTATTGATCTTGTTAGCTTGATAATGCCGTTAGTAAACAAACACGATAGAAAGTTTTTAAATCATCATGCATTATTTTGCAGTGCATCTTCCCGAACCATTCGTTCAATTTCCATTGGTACCGTTTTTCCTCCCAAAATCGTACGATTTCCGTCTACATACCTCTACGTCCGCCTATCTAAGGAAAACCCATAAACCATATTTAAGTATTAAAGCTCATCTGGTCAACTTCGGTGCAAAGGTGCTATATTTCCCGTTCACCTTGATTGAAATTCCACCGCAAATTTCAACAGCTCAGCACTTAAGCCCATAAAAGTCTTTATCAGGTCTGTCGAAAGCCTCGTAAAACCGAAGCAAAAACCCTACTGCGGAGCATTTGTTTTTCTCGTTGATTTTTCGTTTCCACAGCTGCACATGGCGCAGAGACGTCGCGTTCCGAAACCAAAGCAAAGAAATCGAATGGGAAAATCTGAACGATGACGGGCCAGATATCACAATAATAGTAAAAAAAATCAGTAAGATAGGTGGTCAGCAAAGGTTCTTTCATGGTCCAGCTGACTTTATTGGCTTCGATGTTTGCTGGAGATGGTGTCGATAGGAAAAAAGAATGGAAAAGTGAAGCCCCTCGAGTGAGGCACTGTCCTTACATATTCGGCATTTTTTCGCTCCTCTTTTCGCGTCTGGATGTCCTTCCTTATGTATAAACACCTGATCATGTGAAACCTCCGGTACCAGCTGCATTTTTAGTTAGCTCCATAACAGAAAGACCTACAAATTTTTACTGCCGTTTCCAGCCGATACACATTAAAGGTTAACTTACACCTTCGAATGGTTCTGTCTGTCCTTTAGCCCATACTTTGACCGCAATATATATTTAGCAAATCAGATTAATCAGAATAATCTATTTGTTAAACATAGTTGTGATCTTAGACAAATCAAACAATCTAAATAAACTCTAAACATCAGCAATCGAACTTGCTGCGCTCGGTATTGTTTTTAGTATGATAAATGGTTTGTTTGATGAATGATACATCTAATGGATAATAATGATTCATATTTCCATGAAATTTAAGCCAATACAGATTATGTAGTATACATTACAAAATAAAAAGCAAAGTCCTGTCCTGGCATTACATTCCAAATCGGAAATTTTTGTTGGAGGTTTCATCGTGAAAAGTTAATTTAAATATTTCTATTGAATAAAATAAATACTGCATGTAAAATAGATGTTATTGATTAACCTTGATCAATAGTTTGTAGTAGTACATATATTGTATAAATTGTTTATAGTAGTATATACAAATCAATAATTGTTTTCCATTTCCGATTTTGATTTTAGACATAGACTTTTTTTAGTTTATTTTGATACTAATTTCATGACGCACAGAACAGAGGAAGTAAGTAAAAAATATTCGTATAGTATTTGAGCCTAGACGTGATTCCTGGGAAGATGGTGATTTCGATATTCGTCCAGGCTCGACAGTTTTCTATACAGATGGTTCAAAAATAGACAATCAAGTGGGAGCAGGAGTAACTGGCCCAGGAATAGACATGTCAATTTCTATGGGCAGATGGCCAACTGTATTCCAAGCTGACATACAAGCAATTCTAGAATGTAGGACTGTGTGCTTGCGCAGGAATTATAAACATTCAAATATATGCATCATCTCCGACAGCCAAGCAGATCTAAACACTCTAAAGTCGGCGACATGCACATCAAAACTTATCTGGGAATGTATTCAATCACTCCAAAAATTGTCTTGTCGTAACCAAGTCAACTTGTACTGGGTCCCAGGTCACTGTGGAATTGATGGAAATGAAAGAGCCGATGCACTAGCAAAACTCAGATCTTCTCATCAATTTGTAAGACCTGAGCCCTTCTGTTGCTTATCTGCTTCTGCATTAAAAATGGAGCTAAAAGCATGGGAATGTACGAAGTGGAATCAAATTGGAATAACACTTTCAAAGCTAGGCAGTCGAAATGTTTCATCTCTCCAAACGTTTCAATTACTCGCAAAATCCTGGAGCTTTCGAAAAAAGATCTAAGCATTTATACTGGTCTTATAACAGGACATTGTCCGAGCCGCTATCATCTGAAGCTAATGGGAAAACTTCATGATGATATATGTCGCTTCTGTGGCATAGAAAAAGAAGACTCGGAACACCTGTTATGCCGATGTCCGGCAAATCTCAATAAAAGATGAAGGTTCTTCGAAAGAGGGCTGTTAGAACCCTCTGATATTTGGAGAACAAGTCCCAGCGCAGTAGTGCACTTCATCCGAAGTGCATCACCGGGCTGGACAAATGCTATTAGTCAAACAATGACAATCACTTCTGATAGTGGTGCGTCATCTTGACAAAATAGCTATAATAAAACGGGGAATATATCACAATAGATCAAAAAAATGGTCGCAGTGATAAAAATACCCAACATGGAAAAAAAATGAAAAATATCATACACCTGAGCGCTGGCGTGCTTAGCCGGTGGTGAGCATGAAACTAGACTTAAATGTTGTTTTAGTCTTTAGGGCTGACCTCATACTAAATAGGAAATTTTATTTTGAATGAAACTCAAAATTAAACTTGAATTTACGCTTCAAAATCGATTTTAAATAACACATAGAGAAATTGGACAAGAAATAGGACTTGAAATAGAGCTAGAAATTGAAATTAAACTTAAATTAATACTCAAATAGAAATCGGCACGGCAATTGGGCTTGAAAACTTTGTAGGACCATATTTTTTAAAGGATTTTCTTCTGTGTGTCATGTCAGTTCATCAGTGCTTATAAGCTTTACTTCAAAATGAACTGGAAATTGGACTTAAAATTAAACTGGAAATAAGATATGAAATAGGACTTGATATGGAACTTTGAATCGAATATGAAAAGTGACATTAATTGGACTTGAAATCGAACGAAATTAAACGTGAAATAGGACTGAAATAGGATAGGATTGAAATTTTGCTTTGGATCAATTTAGACCGGAAACTTTACTTCCAACTACACTGTAAGTTGGATTTTGATTGAGCAAGTTAGATTTAAAATATCATGAAATTGCACTTTAAATTGAACATGGAATTGCGCTTAAAATACAGCATGAAATCGAACTAAAACTGGAACAAGAAATTGATCAGGAATTAGGACTCAAAATTGAATTTTTCTTTGAAATCATACCTGAAATTCGATTTGAATTGGCAAATTGAAATTGAAATTAGAATTTAAATTAAATTTAAAGTTTTATTTGAAGTTGGACCTAAAGTTTGATTTGAGACTGGATCTATTTTAGCGCAGTTAGTTTATGTTTCGCAAAATTATCGAGCTTTTAAATTAAAATCGCCATACTTCCTATAGTTACACCTTTAAGATTTTTTTACATCACATACCATAGAAGGATGGATCCCATGCGCTAGTGTGCCCGACAAAGCCGTTTACTGTTGCATAGAGGATATATCGTTGCGATATCTCGTGAGGATACTAGGGAAATCTAACTAATGCCAGTAGACCAATACAAACGAATAAACGTAGAAAGAGAAGATTTCTGCGGCTAATTAGCACCGGTGACATATAGACCGGTGATCGGCTACCGGATGTTTGTTGGGTTGTCTTTTCCAGCACAAATATCACCAAACGCACTTGGAGACCACCTGACCAGGAAACACTACACCAAATCGACCATATTCTCATCGATGGCCGATGGATCTAAGCATTGTCACGAGGAAGAATTTGACAAAGTATCGACGAGGGCGGAATGAGTTAGTTGTGCTCTTGTGGAGGAAAAAGTGCCTGCAGGAGGACTGCTAGTTAAACTTTTCCGGGCTAATGAGAAGGTGAACCAATCTCGTGCAGGGCACACATCAAAACAGAGTCCACTTTGAAACCTGATATGTGTAGGGACGAGGTGGTCGACAGTTGGAAGCAGTTCTTCGAAGAAACACCTCAATGATAAATTTCCGAAAGGAGGCGGAACCTAGGTCTATGGAAGATAATAATGTCCCAGTATGTGATCTCCAAGAAATCAAACGAAAAATCGGGTTACCGAAGACCAAAAAAGCTGCTGGTAAGGACCGTTTACCGGCATAGCTGTATAAGCATGGCTGCTCTACACTGCGGAAACGCTGGCTCTACACTGAGTTATTTCCAAGAATTGGGAGGAGGAAATGCTACTGGGAAACCGGATGGAAGAAGTGGTTTGTCCCATCTACAAAAAGGGTGATCGGCTTGAGTGCTGCAACTATCGCGGCATAACGCTGATAAACACCGCTTACCAGGCACTCTCGCAGATCCTGTGGCTGTCACCGATAGCCCATGGATTTGTAGGAAATTATCAGGTAGGCCTCATGGTGGTTCGCGTAACTACGGCCCATACTCTTATCTTTCAACAGATCTTACAGAAATGTCGAGATTACGACGCGTAACGTAACACACCTTTGCCTTAAATGGCTTGACGTCCTAAGACAAAGCCTGTTG
Source organism: Sabethes cyaneus (assembly GCF_943734655.1). Classification (NCBI taxonomy): domain Eukaryota; kingdom Metazoa; phylum Arthropoda; class Insecta; order Diptera; family Culicidae; genus Sabethes; species Sabethes cyaneus. Next base: position 54,725,220 of record NC_071355.1, read on the forward strand.
AACAAGGTTTTTGTATATAACTCGGTTGTGGGCTACCGGTTGTTTTGCTAAGATAGGTGGAAGTTCTCATACACACATACATACATACACATAACTCTGTTGTGGGCTACCGCTGTCCAATTCCTTGGATACCGAGTACTCTTCGCCAGATCTCGCTCCACCTGGTCTAACCATCTTGCTCGCTGCGCTTCTAGTCGTCTTGTCCCTACCGCATTTGAGACGAACACCATCTTTGCAGGGTAGTTGTCCGGCATTCTTGCAACATGCCCTGTGAAACCAATAGTAAGCGCGACTTTCGCTGATAATACGCCTCCGAATTTCACAGCTGGCATCATTGTCCGCCGTTACCAGTGAGACAAGATAGACAAATTCGTCGACTACCTCAAACTCATCACCGTTGATCATTATACTACTGCCCAAGCGGCATCGGTTGGCCTCGATTCCGCTGGCCAGCATGTGCTTTACTTTACGTTTTAGACGTATTTACCTTTAACCCAATCTTTTCTGCTTCACGCTTTAGTCTGGTGTACTGTTCAGCCACCGCCACAGATGTTCTGCCGATAATATCCATGTCATCGGCAAAGCAGACGAATTGACTAGATGAAGATCGTACCCCGCGTGTTGATATCCACTCGGTTCAAAACACCTTTTATTGCTATGTTGAACAGCAGGGATGAGAGACCATCACCTTGACGAAGCCCTCTGTGTGATTCGACTGAACTTGACAATCCACCCAAACACAGTACTCTGTACCATTCATCGTAGATTTCATCAATTTAATAAGCTACTTGGGGAAGCTGTTCTCGTCCATGATTTTCCATAGCTCTTCCGGTGGATAGCATCAAACAAATGGTGCATGGAAACTCTGTACTCATGACCATTTTGCAGGATCTGCCGCAGTTTAAATATTTGTTCCGTTATAGACCGACCTTCGACGAAGCCGGGTTGGTTCCCTGTCGACATACGACCTTGGCTTGCACCAGAGTGGGTTACCCGTTCTCCACCAAGGTTGTTCGTATCCCGGCTGGAACCATGAGGAGGTAGGGATAGGAGTTGCTGAATAAGAGGCTATGAACCACTGGAGGGTCTATTTTATGCATACAGGTACACAAGGCAACGACGGTACGCATTATTCAGCCGTTTTCCAGCCGACTCATCTTCCTTTATTGACTTGAAAACAGCATACGATACAGCCGATCGAGACCGACACGAGCTATGGCAGATAATGCACGAACACGGTTTTCTGGATACACGGACGCAACTGATCAGAGCTACATTGGATCGAGTGATGTATTTCCTGTGCAATTCGAGGACACTCTCTAATTCCTTCAAGGCGCGGCGAGAGTTGAGCCAAGGTGACGGCTTATCCTGTAGGCTTTTCAATATCGCTCTTGAGGGGTAATACGCTGAGCGGACACCGGAAGGAAATCAGAAAATGCTATATTCGCACTTGCAACTGCCAACTAAAACAAACCACCAAAACAATAACAAAGAGCAGGGCGGCCAGTTCACACAGGTTTCACCAAGGATAGCCAACTTCTAGGCTTTGTAGATGACTTTGATATCATGACCAGGACCTTTACGACGGCGGAGGCAATCTTCGCCAGACTAAAAGCGAGTCTAGGAGGATTGGACTAAAAATAAATGCGCCAAAAGCTAAATACATGAAAGGAAGAGGCTCAAAGGAAACAAACGCGTGCCTTCCACGGACGCTAACAGTTGATGGCGATGGACTAGAAGTGGTACATGTGTTCGTGTATTTTGGATCGGTGGTGACCGCGACCTGTGACCCAACAACACTAGTAAGGAGATCCAGCGGCGCATTCAAGTGGGAAACCGACCCTACTTTGCCCTTCGCAAAACGTTAGGATCAAGAAGCATACGCCGCCGTACGAAGCTGACAATATCCAAACCCCTTATTAGACCAGCAGTTCTTTATGAACTTGGTTATGCTGGTCATGAAGGATATACGCACCCTTGCCATGTTCGAATGAAAAGTGCTGCGGACGAGGCTTTTGAATCACCAGCTATTGGCGCTGCTTGGAGAGGTTCCTATCGTATATCTGGCGAAAGTTGGTAGACCACGGTTGGACTGACACGGCATGAGGATGCCGGACTACAATTCGACGAAAATATGTAGTTCTCTTTACTAACCCCACCGACACCAGGAACAAGAGGGCTCAACATGCAGGATGACTCGCCCAGGTCGAAAGTGATTTGTGTCTTCTAAGACGATTACCAAATTCGGAACGAGTGACACAAGATCAAGTTGAATGATAACGATTGCTTGTAACAGTAACCTATACTGCTGACGACAACGACGACGACGTGAAATAGTTTCGTGAATTTCAGCGGACAAATTAACGCGGCTAATCAAAGCTACTCTGGATCGAATAATGTACTACGTGCGTGTTTCGGGAGCACTATAAAATCCCTTCAAACCGCTCAGAGGTTTGCGGCAGGGGAATGGATCATTCTGTATGTCATTTTAAATTTAACATCGCCATTGAAGATGTAATCCGGCAAGCGCGCATCGAAATCGAAACGAAAAGAAAAATCTTTGGTAAAACTGGCCAACTCCTACTAGCCAACTCCTACTCGTTAACCCTTAAATGCGCACGCTGAAAAAATTCATTTATAAAGAAAACTTACTTATCTAAAGGCGGTGAAAATAATTTACTCCGGGGATGTTTTTCGCTATGTTGTTTTAAAGCAACATTGCGCATTTAAGGGTTAACGGGCAGCTGCCCAAGTAACAATTTCAGGCTGATCAAACGCTTTTATAGCTGATTTTATTCAACCTGTGGCTGATCTATGGTTTAGGTTTAGAAATGAAAACTTTTTTTCAGCTCTTAAACATCTAAATCTGGTGATTTTATCAAGCTTCAGGCTAATTAATAGCTACTCTCGAAGCTGCAATGAAGCTTAATAGAAACTTTTTTGCACTTTTAAATAGCCAATTTGCGCAATGCTGTCAATTCTATTTTTAGAACGAGAAATAGTTATGCAATCTACTTTTCCAGTCGCTTAATCAACGCTTCATCAAATTTTATGCAGCCAAAAAAATCTATTTTTAAAAATTTAATAAAATGTGGAACGGCGTCACTATTTTTTATTTAGCCGTGAACGCGATATTTTTAGTTTCGAATAAGTTTCATTCGTACAAGTCAGTTGTTAGCTAATTAAAAATGCATGTCTTTTTTCCGGGAATTGAACCCGCCATCTTTTGATCCATAAGCACTCACCGTATGATCCGCCCCATTTGCACCTGCAGAACAGACAGTGAGAATATCTTTACACCTGAAGCGTAGCCCGCCTAGCGTGAAGCAGTCGATAATGTCGATAACTGACAAACTTTTGCTGTCAGCCGAATTGCGAAATTCTATGATCTGACAGTATGTGTGCTGTGAGCCGAATGAAAACTTGGTAGAAGTTTGTAAAGCCACTTTAACACCCTTAAGCAGACTTAAAGTTGTTTGAAAGCTGTAAGCCTAACGAAAGCTTCCACTCTACATTTTAACACCTTTAAGCAGCCGTAAATCGGTTTGATGTTTACGGCTGTTTAGAAGCAGATTGTTTAGCAAGAAAATCCGCTATTAAGCTTTTTTATCAGCTTTTGGGAGAGAACTGGTTTGAAAAACTTTAAATAGCTTCAACATCGCTTATTTAAACACCATTTGAGTGCTTACTTTATGCAGCTTTGATCGCCTTAAACCAACCCGTAAACAGCCATTGCTCTTGCAATTCAGCTACCGTTGTTACTTGGGTGTCTTAGCCGATCTGGTCCGCGCTCGCTCAATGCCGGCTTTCACCTTTCTCCGCTCGTCGATCTTCCTCCAAGTTTCTTCTGAAATCCACTCCCTCCACCCGCTGCGCGCTTTGTCGACACAGCCGAGCGTTCGGCAAAGTTTTTTATGTTCGAGACGTTCCGTAAACGTCGATTTGCACCATCGCCATTTTTGTCGAACGTTCGGCTGTTGAAATTTCGGCAAAATTTTGCCGAACTCGGTGCTTTTTTTAAGTGTGTACTTTTCCCTCCGCAACCCAGCCAGCACCAACTCGTATATCAATGTACGAAAATTATCGTAAATATCTCGTAACGAACTAGGATTCGTAAATAATGCCTAATAATGTGCGCACAAGTTTATATTGCGATTATTATCTAAAATTTTTCTTTCGTAGGTTTAGTTGTGCGCCAAACAGTTGCGCGCAGCTCTGTTCTGGTTGCTCGCAGTCAAAGTATCTCTTTTACACTCACACGAAATCTCGTAAGAAACTGTCAACGCAAGAGTGATGAGAAAAGCAACAATATTTCTCTCTCGCTCATCAGCTGAATGCTAGGGTAGCTTGCTTCGTGTTTGCCCGTTCAAACAAGAATAAATTTTTACAAACGCAATCAGCATTTAAATTTTATCATTTTCGGTTAACGTAAGACATTGTAACTGTGTTGTTTGTAAGTCTGTATGTAATAGAACAAAACAAAAGTTATCTAAGCAAACAATAAGAGCATAAAACATAGAAAACTTACACTGTCAATAATACATGATTTACCTTTGCGCACAACTATATAAAGCTGAAAAACGAAATATTTTCTCGGGAAGCACAATATTCTATCCTTAATAATGCAGATTGCTGTCAAACATACGATTATCATATTGAAATACCTATATTATATTTAATTGACAAACTAATCCTTGCAACCTAAACCGATTCTTTCGATTTAATCGATACCCTACGATAACAGATTAAATTCGCCAATAAGTCGGGTGACGAAATGAACCTACCTACGAAACCCGACGATGCAGGTTGATTAGTAGGTTGATGTCTTAAGGGCCAAACAGAGTGCTGCGTCAACGCGTCCGTCAGCGTTATTCTGACAGTTTTTCGATGGGTTTACTCTCAAATTGACGCTGACGGATGCGTTGACGCAGCATTCTGTTTGGGCCTTTAGGCAGCCGTAAAATGCCATCTGTCAAACTTTTTATCGGGTGCCCTTCGCCCACAGTCACCTCACCTTTTTATCAGCCCATTTTACGCTGATAATCAGCACTTTTAACGTTTCCCATAAAGTGACTGTATACAGAGTGGCGACAATGTCAAAATTGGAATGATAATTATCTGTCAGTGTCATTCCAATCGAGCAGACGACCTATCCAACGCGTATGCAGGAAAGAGAAAGAAAAACCTTGGAAAAACCGCATTGCATACATTTAGGATGACTTGTCGCCACTCTGTATATAGTCACTCTAGTTTCCCATACTCAATGCGGTATGAAGAGCTGTGGGGTGTCTACGGTGTCTACATCCCTATCGAGCTGCAGTGAACGTCAGCGACAGCATGTCCTGGTATCAAAATTTTACAACGGGCCCAAATCAAGCTGCGCGCAATCAAGGACATGGTGTGTTGCTATCTCTTTCTCATGTAGGAGTGAAGAGAGCAACTTTCAAATGGTCCTCGGTAAAGGGGAATTCCCAGCAAATTTTTTGGTTCCTGTCAAAATTAACATTTTGGTACCTATGCGTGGGACATCGAAAATGTATGAATTTGACAGCCAGTTCACCCCGTAGCGCGCAATCGAGTGAAACGAAGTGATGAAATGCTATTTCATTTTCGCTCACGCTGAGATGTTGGCTGCAAAAGCATGGTTGCCTGTCGATGGAGTGGCTGTAGAAGCAGCTGCAAGCTGTTTGGTACACTCTTAAATGATTCTACCTGTAAATAGGTCGGAT